>NW_024466313.1:1936195-2581594 GCF_017591425.1 Ochotona curzoniae
TCACCTTTCCATGGTCATTTTTGCAATGAATCAAATATGCACACCCTCCCAGAATTCCTATGTAGAGCTCCTAACCCTCGATTCAATGGCATTAGGAGGTGGCAACCCTGAGAGATAACTAAAGCAGAGTAGACCCTGGGAGTGAGATGAATATCCTTATCAAAGTGACTCTGTGTGGGGTCCCTCTGTGACACAATGATGCAGGGAGAAGCCAACCCCCTACCAGCAGAGAAGCCAGCCCTGCCCAGATGGAGAATCCTCCAGCAGTTTGAATTTGGACTTCCACCCTCCAGAACCATAAGGAAAAAAAAGACTCTATGGCCCTCGCTCTACAATATTCCGTCACAGCAGTATGCCTGGGCTAAAACAACGGTCACCCTGGACCAGGCCTACCCAGGCACAGTTTATTGATTCGATGCCTTGCATACCCACTTAAAATGCACCATTTAGTCTACTAGCTCATAAAGTCTAAATGTTTCCGAATAAGCCAAACAGCTCTGCATGAACATTTTTTTTTATAGAAGTAGAGGCCAATACAATTAAAGTGAAAATAAATTCACATCTGAGCAAAGCGATTTGTCTGCAGCCATAGATCATTTTGGGGGCTTGCACCATCCCAGTGGGAAGTCTGCCAGAAGCCTCATTGCAGGTTTCTCCACGGGTTGCCTATTGGCCCCAGGAGGGAACGAGAAGGCACTCCATGCGGAGTACTTGGGCGGTTGTAAGAGAAGGTACTGAATTTATCCAAGTTCGCTTCCCAGGATTTCCCTCATGGAAAAATGTCTTTCTGACACACCGTGTTCCTGGTGCTCCTCAAGGCACGATAACTTAGCGGTCAGCACTCTGATCTGAGTACATCTGTGAAGACTTCTAACAGGCAGAAACAGTCAGCAAATGGCACACAGGAATAGTGCTGTGTTGTGGTGCATCGGTCGGAGGTGCAGCTGCTCTAGTTCCTCTGTGGTTCCCTGCGCCTAGGAAGGCAACAGAACATGACGCACACACTTCCTGCTACCCGTCAAGAGGCCTGGATGCAGCTTCTGGTCTTGGTTTTGGCCTGCTCCAGTTTGGGCCATTGTGGTTTGAAGAGTGGACAAGTAGATGGGAGATTTCTCTCTCTCCGTCTCTCTTTCTCTCTCTCTCTCTCTCTCTCTCTCTCCTCTGCCTCCCCAACCTCTTCTCCTTCTGGATCTTTTTCAAACGAAAGGAAATAATGTTCTCATATGCTACCACAATTCTAACATTTTGCATACCTCTGGATTACAGGTTAAGCTAATTAAAAAAAAAAACAATAGGCTATCTCCAGTGCTCCAAATTCTAAGACGTTTTGAGCACCATTCTGATATCACGAGTGGAACAGTCACACTTGACCTCATGGGATGAGTCATAATTAAAGCAAGACAGCAGTGTCCCTCACCATCACTCAAGAGCTGGTTCCCAGGGCTCTGCCTCTTGCTCGGAGCAGGCTTCTGATTTACACACTCCGGCACCCCCTCTCAAGTAGAGCCTCATCTTCCTCATTATCCCAACAGCACATGAGGTCATCTTGCTCAACTATGGAATGGGGGCTCATCTTCACACCCCCATCACAGCTTACTCATCTTCACATCTGTTTATCCATCCCATTCAGCCTTCTTTGTAGGAATTTAGTCCCAAGCAGTACAGGATTCTTTCCATTTCCAGTCACAACATCCACCAACAGTGAGCTCCAGCCATAATGAACAGCCATCCAACACCGGCAGCCACTGGAAGATGAAGGATCTTCAGAAAGCTCACACATCATGCACAGTGTGAGAAAAACTACCCCGTGGAATTGAAAACAGTTTTTGCATCAAAATAAATGTATCTTTTACTTCAATTTCCATCAATTATTTTATATATTCTGATACAATAATCTATTCATTAATACGACTTAAGGAATATGAGAATAATAATTCAAGGTCACATCTGGAAGATATGAGGGAACAATCAGACAGCAATGTGGACTTCTTTATCCCTTCCTTATTTTTTTTTAAACTAAGGAAATCAATTCAAAATGACCACTAACCACAAAACTAAAGCAGGAAAAGAAACCACAAAATGATGGACACCACATTGTATGCCCTGGAAGGAGAATCCTTCTTCTGAGTGTTCAAGTTGCCACAGTTTAGATTTTATTTTATTTACAAAAAGGCTCTACTGACTATGTAACTCCCACATGAATTAACACCAGGATCAAAAATGGCCTCCACTCCCCTCATCTCTGTCCCAAGTGTTCCCCAAATATGTACAAGGAACTGAACCCATTCCATTCTGAAGTGAATTCATACCATTCACAAAGGGAACATCACACCTGGAAATCTGAACTTTTTTTTTATTTCAAAAACTGGATTTTTGTGCTCAGAATAGAAATGTTTAACCATGACACATTTTTTTTTTAACATGCAAGAACATAACAGCTATGGAAATGTGGGCAAATGGGATCTGGCCTGCCTGTCCTTATTTATTTTGCTTGTAAGGGAAGTTGGTTTTCCTTTGGGTTACAGCATTTGAGAGTTGCATTAAAGCACCTTCATTTCTGTAGCTTCCCTAGAGAAAATACCTTAGCGTGGCAATCCCACGCAAAGTGGAAACAACACACAGCCTCCATGAGATCATTTCCCTTCATTTGCTTTTCATCTGAGATCACTGTATTACTTATTGTTTAATAATATTTTATATTGGAAAGGTAGAGTTACAAAAGGGTTGAGACAGAGAGATTTTCCACCCACTGGTCATTCCCCAAGTGACCAGTGCTGGGCCAAGCTGGGGTCAGGAGCTTCATCTGTGTCCCCCATGTGGGTCATCTTCTGTGCTTTTCCCAAGCCATTAGCAGAGAACTGGGGTTGCAAGTGGAGAAGCTGACCTGAGCCAGGGCACCTACGGGATGAGGACATTGCAGACAGAGGCTTCAGTTCCTAAGAACTAGAATTACACTTTTTGAGATTTCATTCTTTTCAGAGCTTTTGTAGGGGGTGGAGGTGGGGATGGGATGTTCTTTGAAAAACAGAGAGATTTTCCATCCACTGATTCACTACCCCAAGTGTCCACAATGATCAGAGATGGGTCAGGCTGAAGCCAGGAGTCTATAACTCCGCCTGGAGTCTCCCACAATGGAAGGCAGAGGCTCAAGTACTTGGGATCAGAGCCAAGCAGCTGGAACCCAAACCAACACCATATAGGATGCCAGCATTGTAAGCACTGGCTTAACTCACTGTGCCACAACATCAGTCCCCAGACTTCATTGTCTGTTGCGCCAGTAACTATGGCAACTACCACTAGTAGGGCTACTTCAGAGGTTCATGTCAGAGCATTGCACGCTGTTTCCTTCTGCACCAAAGCTGCTTCAAAGTGGTAGAAATCCATCTCACATTGATGTGAGAATACACGAGAGCTTGTCTTGCTCTCACCAGCCAAAACCGGAGCTGGTGAGGTGAAGGCGCCCTGCCCATCTCCTGAAGCATCAAGTGTGCCTTCTGGGTGAAACAACCCCTCTGAGTGGGATATTTACTTCTGATTTCTTAAGTAGTCCCTACAACATAAAATAGATTTGTATTTGTTTCTTGTGCCATATCCTATGGAATATCAAACATCTTTGAAGCTTTATTACATGTAAAGCAGCATTCTTACATGAACACACACACAACTACACTGTTCAATGGCCAACTGATCTCAGTTGCCTGTTTAAGTGATGCCAAGCAACAAGATGATAGAACAACAGGCATTCGAATGTCTTCTGGGAAACAACTTACGTAGCTCTAGCCCATTCCAAGCAGCCTGAAAATAATTCCCTTGAAGAGACCAAAGCAGCTCATCGAGATCAGTGTGGCTTCCGTCAAGCCAAGATAACGTGCACTTAGTTGGTTTTTATGAGAAACGACTAGCGTGAGAAGCTTGGGGGAGGTCAACACCCACACTCTGGAGGCATTTTCCACTGACGGGGTTGAGGCTCCTGGATTGTGACTTACCTCCGATGCAGTTAAAAGAAAAAAGACATTTTCTTCTTGGACCGAGGCTGAGCTCTAGCTGAAAATTACAAAGTGGAACCTGCTGATGCAGAAGAGCCCAGGCCTGCTCCCCATGAGTGTTGTGGAGATAACCATTGTTCTAGCAACAGACATTTAGCTTCAAGAAATGGAGTTGAGAAGCCAGTCTCTTCCTTGCATTATGAGTGGCATTTCAATGACTGGGGAAGCTTGTCGGGTCACACTCAAGCAGCTGCTGTGATTAGAGAACTTTGTCCAGTTACTGGCGGAACAGCACAGTTCCTTCAATATTTCATCGCAGCCAGTGCACTTGGACTACTGTTTCCCCCCCATCCCCAACTTCTGGAGACAAAGCACTAGGATTTGCATCACTCTGGGAAACAGCTCATTCCTTTGGTGTCTACTCTCAGTTTCCTCTCTCCTTCTCTCTAAAGCCTCCCCACCCCACACACACACCAAGCTTCTCTGTCTTCTTGAAATGTTATCAAGCTCACCTGCTCCATCCGTGGCCTTCCAACATGTAACATCCTCATATTGTTCCAAATAATAAGATGAAGAATTTACAGTAAGCTCTTCTCATAGCTCGTTAGTCTTATTTTATAGCTATTTCTACTGGAGGGGCAACCATGTGCCAGTAGTGGCATGAACATATTAATATTTTCAAGTAGAAATTCTAGACTTAAATTCTTATTGCCAAGTAGAACATCAGTCTTTTAAAGGTTTAGTCTTAAGCTATGTTGCAGAATGAGAAAAGCAATTGATAAGTTAATCTTGGCAGTTGATTATGACATGCCCTTGAACACATCTGCCTCGAATGGGAAGTTGGGTTTTGCCTTCCACATGTTTTCTATAGTGATGAGCTTCTCTTACAAAACAGATGAACAGAAGTCCTATCTTGGGGCCAGTGCTGATAGTTAAAGTATTTCTTGTCCGAGTGCTAATAAGTAGATAAGCATCAGGCTAACAAGTGTGATCCCCTTACATGGTCCTGATCCTGAAGAGACCAGTGCCCTAAAGCTGTACTACAGGTGCTTCCCACAGGTCACTGAATAGACCCAGGTAAGGAGGCCTTACATCCTTAGTTTCAGGAATAGGACCAGTGTCTTAACTCGCTGATAGATGGCCAGTCTCCCTGTGTCCTCCCATGGTCTCAGGCAGCATGTATTGGTGTTCTAATTCTTATAAGAATACCAGTTGTATTCTGGAATACATTCTCATAACTCCACTTTATTAGTTTCTTAAAGACTCTATCTCCAAGTATACCAACTTCGGAAGGGAGAGTGTCAGCATATGCATTCTAGGGAAACACAGGGAGGGTGGCAACTGAACAGGCAGTAGTAGGGCTATCATGTGCCAGTCTGGCGGTGGGGGAGGTTAGAGGAAAACAAACACTCTGCACCAGATCATGGGTATGTGGAAATCGATCAGACCTCCCAGGACACTCTTGTCTTGGACAAGGTCCAGCATGGCTTCCGCCAGATGAGTCCCTCCCCTTGCAGGTGCAACCCGATGGAACGTGCACTGCCATTTTTATATGAAGGAAACACACATGCAGATAAGGAAGCATTTCTGGGACATGGAGGAAAATTAAAGTCAGGAGAAAAGTAAGTAGCTCACCCAATCTATGATTTTACGATGAAATCCAGAGAAGTGGATGCCGATTAATTTTGTTGTTTGTGGGCTTAGTAGTTAGCATACTGTGGTTTTGGATTTTTTAAGTTATCTCTCTAATAAGCTTATTGAATTTGCCTCTTAACATAAGCAATAGCTGTGGGAAAAGGCAAGCCTTTCTTGGTGCCACCTCTTTTTTTTTCCTGGAGATTATTAATTTCTTTTTAATAGAGCTCATACAGCAAAATCAAATTTTTATATCACAAAGAGATTTACATTTATCTTGGGCTGCATGCTCCTCTCGTCTATCAAACCAAGTTTAAGTTTCTAATTGAAATAATTTTTCAAGTGTTGAGCAATAAAGAGGCAATAAATGATATATTTAAATTATTTATTCATCTTATTTATAATTAATTCGCTTTTTCCCCTTGCTGCCTAGAGAGGCAAATGCAGCGTGTGTGTGATTCAAAGATTGTTGCTATCATTAGGTAACCAAAGCAACGATTGCCGTCTTCCACCACGCTTGTGTCTTGTCAGTCCCGGGGGACTTGTACAGCATCAGTTTGAAACACACTGAAATCTATTGCATTAATTCTGTTTCCCACACACTGCCCCAAAACAAGAATGGCAAATAGTCAAACTGGGCAGCCAGGGGTGTCAACCTGCCAAGGTGAACCATTTTGCTGATAAGACTTCACTCTCTGGGTCTATACACACTCTTTTCCACACCACGACTGTGTTATCACAACTTGTGGACTTCAACAGGCTGAGCAGCCCGGTGGTTTATAGATTATCTGATCCCCGTTTTCCAAAATCTCTGTTCATGCTTTTGATTGCCTTCCCCCCTCCCTCACCAGGACTCTTTGCCTGTTTGCAGTGTCTCTGGCCCAGCACCAAAGCCCCACGGTCATTCATTATCGTCCTGTCCCGTAAGCCCAGATGTCAATACCCCATTCACTTTACCTAAGTCCCTGGTTGCTGATGATCCTTACAGCCAGCATATTACCCCCATAACCTGCCCACAAGTGAGGATGATTCTGTGAGCTCACCAACAGCTGCAAGCTTCCAAGATGCCCTCCTACTCAGGCTGGATTCTACCGATGCCCTTCACGCACCAACAGATCATACAAATGGAGGACTTGCGTATGTCACTCATCCATCACCCTCCATTCACCAGAAACCATACTTGACGGGTTTCTCTGTTTCTCGGCCTACTCTGAGTAATCATCGAGTATCTATAAAATAGATGATCAAATAGCAGGCTACAGAATAACTTTCAAGGAATAAACAAAAGAAAGCAAGTGACCTGGCATGGAGGCCAAACCCACAGAAAAGAGGAAACTACTGTGCAAGATTAAGCAACAGCCTGTATAGTAATCTAGCCATCTAGAGTTGCAGGTACACGCTTAGGTGATCAGAAAGCCTCAGGCCTTCTGTCTGTTGAGTACCTAGTACCTCAGTGTGTTCTGCATACTGTGATGGCAGACAGAGGAATTTGCCTCAGCTTCCCAGGTGCACCCATCCTGCAGGTGAGTGGAGAGAGCAGGCCTCAGCATCCCAGGTGTACCCATCCCTCAGGGTGAGGGAGGAGAGCAGGAGCAGCTATCACTATGGTTACAGATATTCCTGGGAGATTACATGCAAAGGTTCACGATGTAAATGAAATTGTTTTGAAACTCATGTATCTTTTTTGGTTGCATGATACAAATTTCCCAGGAACTTTCAGAAGACCTCTCACATGTGTCAGTTGCCATGTACCATCCATTTTAGTTTCTTCGTTGCTCATAACAGTCCTGTGACAATAACAGGAACACAGAGCTGCTGGACAAGGCGAAGGGTGCTACCTCTGCACCTGCTGCACATGGGAGGAGTCTATACGTCTTTCTCTCATTGATTTCAGGCGTGCCACATGACTTGCTGCAGCCAACAGCAAAGGAGTAGATACAGTCTTTAATAACAAGAGTTGAAGTTTTATTAGCTCTTGAAGAATCTGACTAAATGCAGGGAAAGCAGCATGGCCCAGATAAGACTGCCTTCACTGTGTGTCGCAGAATGAACACACAGAACTGACACTCAGTGTGAATATAAAAGAAATCGTTATTAGTCAGTGGCAATGCAGACCATAGGGATGGCTGGTCCTGCATGAGTCCTCACAATAGTAAGGCCAGAGTCCACACTCAGAGCCTGCACCTGCACCCATCCTGCTCTTCTGCCATGTTCTGTACATGCCCTCCTATCAGACGAGGCCCTTGGCTTGCTCCTTTCTGCTGCTGGAATCAGTGTCGTTCTCACTGTGGTTCATGGCCCACCAATACTGTGATCACCATGTGGAAGCCCCCACTCTAGAACCTGCATTTCAACCAAATCTCCAGAGATGAATGTTCACACTCCAGCGTAAGAGTGGATTTAACCCATCAGCATGGATGCCCACCCCACCAACAGGCAAGACCAAAGAGACATGAATTAGAGTTGGAAAGAAAACCCCTCCCCCCATTCCAATATCCACATTGGAGAGACAAGAGTTTTGGCTTACTTTCCTTGTCTCTTTGAGATCAGGGAGGTAAGCCAAGTTGTAGCTATCATATTACTATCATAAAGCTTTTAGCCCTTGCTCAGGCCACCAAGTAATATTCTGATGGTGGAGCACACACCTCAGTGCTGGCTATACCAAAACAACCAAGTGGCCTGTTTACTAAACAGTTGCATATTAAAACCTGTTAGGAGGCTGTTCATATATGTTCTTTTGTATACCAAGATTCTGATATTGGATCAGCATTCTTTTTAACAAATGGCATTGACCACAAGAAACACCATAGCTTACCAGACATCACTTATTTTCCCAATTGGAGGAGGATGACAGCACTTCCAGGAAGCTGACACAGTGCCATGCCCTCTCGTCCCCTACAGTCCTAAAGCCCAATGGCACTCATCCAGAAATCCAGGAAAAAAGAGAACCAACTCATGATCCCCCAAGATGGCAGGCAACACGGGCGGGCCAGCTACCCACATCAGAGACCCAATCACCCTAGAGAGTGGGAAGGGGTTTTGACAGGCTGGTTTATGAATAAATTCATGACATGAGATATTTCCACAATGTCTGTTAAGAACTACTTCCAAATGAAGTCATCAAAATTACTGCAAAATGTATACTTTAAATGCAGACAGCCGTGGGAAAGAGTGCACTTGTTATGCAGAATTTATTATCAGTATTTCAGAGTGCAGCCACCGTAAACATTTGTTTGGGATTGCTTTTATACAATTGTTTGGAACATAAGCAGAGAAAGAGCTGAATGGAGAAATTCCAGGAGCTTGTTCAGCTTGTGGGTTTTTCTTTTTTTCTTTTTTTTTTTTCCTACATTTTTTCTTTTCCTTCAAACGTTAAAACAATGAAAAGAAAGAATCTGGTTTTTTTTTTTCCATATTTATCAGGTGATTTTGCTAATGCTGGAGACATTCCCAAACCATGAGAAATAGGATTATGTAACATCTGAGGCAAAAAAAAAAAAGAAGTCCGTCATTAGATACAAACTTTTTTGTTTTTAGTTCTTCAACTCATAAAGTAAGCATGTGTGCATTCATAGATTCACATAACCCTGTCCTTGTGTGTATTTAACTCAGTTACAGCTGCTGAAAGTGAAGTCACACAGGCAAGCTATCAAATTAGTCAGCAGGATATTTAGGGTCAAATATATGCCAAGGGGGACGGGAACTATTAAGATAGGACGGGGAACATGTGCACCTCATCTAAAAGGGAAGATAGTTCAAATGCAGTGAGCCATCAGTGTGGAAGAAGAGGAGCCAGCAAACATCACCACACATTGAAAAAAAAAATGGAAACAGCTTAAATGACATAAGATTTAAGAACATTTCTATATGGAAAAAAATCAAAACAAAATTAAAAAAACAACGGCCTTCAAAATTTGTACATATCTGCTCAAAAAATAACATATCCTTAACATACAAAAGCAACCCAAAATAAAACTTGCAAGTCTGATTTTCATACAGCACGCTACACAAGAAATGAGCAAAGCCCACGCACAGGCATCATACAGACTGTGCAAACCAGCAAGGTTAAAATTCTGCAGCAAAACCCAAATGTACAAAGACCAAACAGTGGAAGGCACACAGTGTAACACAACAGTACACTACGAGCACATAGAAGAACTTGTGCCGATATGGGTAGATGTTGATGAAGCAAGAAAAATATTACACAAGCATCTCATTGCAAACATCTTACAAGCGACACAGCAAAATGTTAAACGCCCGTCTCTACACTGTAGGGTGACACGCATTTGCTCATAAGTTTTCTGTGTCGTTTTGCCAGCCTGTGTGCTTTCAGTGTGTTACACACTACCTACTCACTACGCTTTTTCAGTCAGTGTCTGATAGTGAAATTGACATTTTGAGGTTTGGTTATCTACTCTCTTGAGGAACCATGCTTTTTCTGCTCACTGCCTGCTGATCTTTCATTTAGTGGAGACTGAACTTGAGATCATAGAATGAAGCATGTCATTGTAAAAATTAACGTAAGAAAAAGAGGAAGGGAGGGAGGGAAGAAGGGAAAATAGGGGAAAGTCTCATGATGCTCATAGGCCTGTATGTATGAAATATAGGACATTTGTTCCCTTTCTATAAATGAAAAAAATTTTAAATGATAAACATTGCAAAAATTAAAGATTTAAGTAGAGCAACTTACATCAAGTTATGCAGTATAAATAAGGTAGAAAATTCCATTGTCAAACTTAGGAAACTCTAGCCTAAACCTTCTCAATGTTTTACTTTCAAAAGTAGGCTGCTTTATTTTGGGCAAATATTCTTACCTCACACAGTCATTTTTAGACACCATGCTCTATGTTTGCAACAGATAATGCAAACGCACATATGTGAGGAACAAGGTTGAACCAGAAAAACCTTTAAATGTCATTTTCTTAATTGAGCACCTCTGTTGGCAACTTCAGAGGCTCTCTTGTCAGAACAGCTGCAGACTTCTGGGGTGAGCGGGATTAGGGGATCGGACACAGGGGCCTTGCACTGGACTGCATCTCTCCACTGAGGATGCACACGGCCCACGGGCAGAAACGGATGCATGAGCATGGTGCCCCAAGTTGACGGGAGCTGATGGCCGGCAAGACTTCCCTTGGGCGGGAAAACCAGTAACACAAATTCCAGCAGAAAACAGACCAGGGAAACGCAAGCAGAAACCACACAAGAAGCCACCCTTCGGCGCTTAGTTTCCTGTTGATGTTGTAACCACAGATTCCATGACTTCAAACAGCACAAATGTGGTTGTCTGCTGTTCTAGAGGCCACAAGCCCAAGTCCAACCCACATCCAAAACCAACGTGTTTCCTTGTCTGACAAACCCTGCATTGTTTGGCTCGCCGCCCTTCCCCCATCACCCCAACTTCCCATCATCACTGCCCTCTGATCTCCTCTCTTGCAAGGTTCCCTGGGCTTATGGTGGCACAGATATCCCATGGTTATTGCCTGCCAAACTCCTTTGCCCTAGGGAAAACAGGTGCATGGCCATCCTGGGTATGCAGTGGCATTATTCTGCCCAAACTCCAGGGCTCCAGAGGCAGCGTCCCATCTGCAGGGCTCCCAATCAGAGAGCAGCCCTGGGATTTGCATGTGCTGGCATTTTATAGAAATGAAAAGCTGTTGGATTCCCTTCCAATGCACTGAGCTGGAGGTGAGTCAGAGAAGCAGGTTTCTAGGAGGGAAAGCAGCGCCCCTCGCACTTTCCCCTCAGGCCCCAAGAAGCGCTGCACAGCTGAAAACTCACATGCTTTTTAAAGACAATTACAGAGCATCTGCCATATGGCAGATACAGATGTGATCGCTGGCTTTCCCTTCCCAAATGCAAACGATGCCTTTGATGTTCTCAGAACCTCTCTTTGCCAAGCAGTCAGTGAGACAAGAAGATGTCACTCAGCCTCAGGGGCGTGCAGAGGCCACCTCCTCCACCTGAAGCAGGAAAAACATCTTAACAACCACAACTGAAGCAATCTATGGAGGTGACTCAGGCACCCCGAAAAAGACGCAGAACCTGTCTGCAGCCCTGCTGTGTAACCTTAGGCCTCCACATGCTGCCCTCCCCTTTGCCGCACAAGCTCATCACCTAGAGCTAACAGCTTAGAGTCTGTGCCCACAAGACTGCACAGTCACTAGTGCAGACAAGTGAGAATGGTGAGCCTGTCCACAGGGTGAGGGATAGCAGGTGTCCTGTTGCTGCAGGCCTGGCCTGGCTGATACTGTCTGGCTCAGGGGCAGGTGAGTCCCAAGTCTATAAGTTACCTTTCAGGATGCAATGGTCCTTCTCTAGAGGGTGACAGAACTCCGGAATGATAAGGTCAGGGCAAGCTGAGAATTTGGCAGGCTCATTCCAGCCTTTCTGTACCGATGGTGCCCATCTGCCTGTACCCAGCCCTGCTCATCACCACTGATTCTCCCCTTGAAAACCCACCCCCACCTGCGAGCACGACCCTCTCTGCCCCTATCATCCCTGTGTCCACTACAGACCTCTCCCTTCCCTGCAAACCTCTGGACAGGCTCCATTTGCCCATGGTTCCACAACCCATCCTCACCCACTTCCCACCCCATCTTGCTGGTCTGTTATTCATGACCTTCCTTCGTATGCTTCCTTCCTGAGTCAGCTTTGCCCAGTCCTGAAATGTTGGTACATTTAGGATTCACCCCAGGCCTTCATCTCTTCTCAGATGACATCTGCTCCTCGGGGACCTCCACCAGACCTGCTCAGTCCTTACCAGTACCCTCCTTTACTGGACCAGGCGCCTATACTCCAGAAACACCTACAACTGGAATCCAATCGTGTCCACAGGCATTGCAGACCCCAGGTAACCCAGACAGCCTCCTTCCTCCCTGCCCTAATCACAGTGATTTCCACCTCAGTGAGCGGCACGCCCAACTCACATCCTGAACTCTCTCCTGAATCTCTTGAATTTCCCTCCATTTTCTCCAACCCCTCAAGAGCCATAACGACCTTCTCAGTGACCTTCCAGAGTTTGTTCTTGTGCCCCTCAAACCCATTCCCTACTTTGCTACTTCACTGTCTCCCTTTAACAATGTGATCACACCATGTCCTGCTTGCATGGCTCAGTGACTGCCCAGAGACCTTTGAGAAAACCTAACTCTCAATGTAAGCCATCGCTGCCTGCCTCCCCAGCTCTCGGTCTCTCTCCTCTCTACAGGAGGATCCTTTCTGCTGTTCTTCATGTTCTCTGGTCCATGAGATTGGCTATTCCTGATTTCACCAATGGGCTGCTTATGTATGTATGCCCTTGGACCCTTGTGGGATAGGGAAGTGGGAGCCATGAGACAACAAGTTTGAAGGGAGACTGGAATCACGTGTTTATCCTCTGGCGCACTCCCTGATGGATCTCATTAGCTCCCTGCAAACATCAACCAAGAGTGTCTCCTGCTTCGGGATGTAGAGGCAACCTCATCATCCCTCACCTCTCTGGATTTAGGACAGTGTCAGATCTCCCATCAGAACCCAGTGTCGCAACGCTCCTTCCTGCAGTCCACACACCCAGCTCAAACCACCATCATCATCCTCTCCAAAAGTGCTCACGTTGCTGTCTAACCTGAAATGTCTTGTTGCCCACTGGGATCCTGCCTCACGGACACTTGTCCTCTACAGCCCAGCCCTGCTAGCTCTGTCCTCTCTTGGTCATGTTGCAAAGGTCTCAGGCAAGTCATATCTTCACCTCCTTGGAGTACTTTGCACAACCAAAGCTAGCCCTGCCCTGCCTGGGCCAAGGAGAGGTTAAGCCCTCATTGAGTGCTCCCACAGGATACACTTGAAATGCTGACATCATTTTCTGTCCCTTTAATGCCAGCTCCTCAAGGGCAAGGATCACTCAGGGTTCCCCCAAACCCCCAGTGCCTGGAACACTGGAAATGCTGAATGAATGCACATGAACCAGAAGACTTCTGTTTCCTGGGCAGGTATCTGATTATGGTTTGAAGTTTCATCCTAATTCTTACATTGTAAATATAGAATGGCTTTCCAAATAGCTTCAGATGACTTTGGGCAAAAAGTGACATTATTTATTTCCAAATCCTAGAGGTATTCAAAACTCATCCTTCATTTCAACAGTCATCAGCCAGCTTCCCCCCTCCAAAAAAAAAATATGTAAACGCAATGATATGTACAGATGGATCCAAGGGCTGGTTCTCCATCAGTTCCATCATCAGGAGAAATTAATCTTTCAGAGAGACCTAAGGTAATAGATGGTGAAAAGCACTATAAATATTTGATCAGTGGTTTATTACTATTGAACTTTGCTGCTGGCAGACCACCTTAGCTGTATGGTCTTCAAATTTTTTCTCTGTGAGAAAAACACCTTCGTCCTTCAAACTGTGATCCCAGTGAAGCTGGCCAGAGCAGCCTCTTGAGCCTCAGATGGTCACTAGGGAGGCAGACCCTGTACCTTGGGCCTTTGATTACCCAATCAAGTGCCATAAACCAAGTTGCAAGATCCTGGTCCTCCTGCCTTTCTGTCCCTCTGGGGGACAGTCATCCTCTCTGCTCTCCATGGAAATCTGTCCACTCCAGGGTCCCATTCATGTCTCAGAAGTGAACACAATACCCCAGCGTTTCACCAACACATCAAGAGGGGGAAATCCTTTGTTCACTGATACACCTGACAACAAAAAGATTGAGAAGAAAGGAGAGGGGAGGGGAGGGGAGGAGAAGGGAGGAGGGGAGAGGAGGGGAGAGGAGGGGAGAGGAGGGAAGGGGAGAAGAGAAAAGGGGAGGGGAGGAGGGGAGGGGAGGAGAGGAGAGGAGAGGAGAGGAGAGGAGAGGGGAGGGGAGGGGAGGAGAGGGGAGGAGAGGGGAGGAGAGGAGAGCAGAGGAGAGGAGAGGAGAGGAGAGGGGAAGAGAGAGCACAGGGAGGAGAGAGCAGGGGGAGGGGAGAGAAGGGGGAGGGGAGAGAAGGAGGAGGGGAGAGAAGGGGGAGGGGAGAAGAGATATCTTTCAAGGAAAGAGAGTGCCTTGCAAGTGAAGCAGAAAAGTACAGTAAATGGAGAATCATAAAAAGGCAAGCTCTGCCAAGACACAAGAAGAGAAAAGGGCAATAAACCAGAGTGTGAAGAGAAAGCTGAGAAGGGACAAGTGTCTGAGTTCACATCCTCTTCCTTCTTTACCAACCCCGGGGCATCTGTGCATATACGTTATTTATCTATGCCAGGAAGCAGTTACAGCTGGAACTCAGAAGTGCCTTTGGTCTGCACTGGGTGATGTTTGCTTGACTATTATCTGTAGTGGACTATTATCTGTGTGGCCTGTAAGACCCCATGCTTCACTCCTTCCTCTGCATCTGTGTCCCCTGTAAGACCCCATGCTTCGCTCCTTCCTCTGCATCTGTGTCCCCTGTAAGACCCCATGCTTCGCTCCTTCCTCTGCATCTGTGTGGCCTGTAAGACCCCAGGCTTCTTGGCAATCAGCATTTCCATCTTTGTTATGTTCCCTGCCAAGCCCCTTCCCTGCAATGACCGTCACATAATTTTTTTTACAAAATTGACCTCCAATGGGGGAAGAAGGCATTTTCCAAGGCACCAAAATAATAAAACTTTCCAGAAAGGTCTAGAAAAACTCTCCCCTGAGATGGCTCCTTGCAAGCAACTCTCACAGCCAATTGTCCAGAAAAAGTGCAAGGACATACAGACGTGATAAACACACATGACATTTAGCTAAGGACTAGGCAAGCTAGTCTTTGAGCCAGCGATCAACAATGCACATAGTGCTGGCTCCATGGGGCAGTGTCTACCAGCACCACTCTGTAATACCAGGGTGGCTGTGGGCTTCTCTGTGGGCCTCTGTGGGCCTCGTCTGACTACTGTCCACAGAGCTGAACTTAAGGACAATGTTGACAGATGGAACAGCTTTGTATCTGAGCATGGATGCCACGGGCACCTCCTTGCAGAATGACTGACTAACACAGCTTCAGTGCTGAGCAAGCTCGGTCATTAACCTTGACAAATGTTTCTAGGGTGGCTAGAAGGTTGCGCCTGCTACACTCCCAAGACTGTGCCTAGGAAGGCTTTCAGGGGGAAAATCTCATACCGAGGACATTCACATTGGTCACTGTTTCATGAGATTCACTGAAAAGGGCCATGGGTTTATGGGAAGCCATCTGTAGACTAAGCAAGAATGCAGGATGGATGGATAATCTCTGATGGTCAAGAGAGCGTGGATGGAGCTGCAAGCTTTGGTGGCCACGGCTCAGCCCCCATCATGAACAGGCCACCCCAGCTCGAACTTTCCCAACCTCTAGTTTTCTTGTTTGTATGAATGAATGAGCAGAAACCTTGTTCAAGGATGGTTACCGATGCATCATGGTGGAGGCATCTCAGTCCCTGGACAAGTAGAGCCGACCAAAGTCACCCACACATCAGGTTACCTGGAAGGCACAGCGTGTCCTTGTCAAAGTTCCCAAAAGTCTGGCTCATGGGCATCAATGGGGGAAGAGAAGGGTCTGCTCCCACTGTGCCTTATTCCAGAGCACAGAGCCCAGGAGAAAAAAAACACCACCTGCTCGTGTCGCTCTGAACACAGACTGACATGAAGCAGCCAGGACCTTGGTTTTGCATCCATTTTCTGCATTTCAAGGAGTGCCACTTCTTTTTTGAATGTTTTAATCAGCCAATAACAAATTTTGACTTCACACTGAAATACTCATTGAGTTTCCATTAACTTATTTATTCCTCCATGTTCACCAATGTGAACCAGGAAGAAAAAGTATCTTATAAACAAATGCGATTCACCCATTGAGGAGGCAGAGATGGGAGGCTTCCCTGGAACCTTGTAAGTCCGACATGGGCTACCGTCCTGGCTGTTCTCCCTGCTTGTGATCATACTATGTCACTATGTTTCCACTTGAGGCATGAATATACTCCAGTGATGAAACTATACCCTCTCTACCCCTAGTGCCCAGTATTACAGAGAAGAGTTGACCAGAGGAGAAGAGTAACAGAACACGGAAAGACCTAGAGATTTCCGGTAAACATTGGTTGAATACATGGAGAGTGGCATGCTCTCCAAGGGAGAAAGAAGCAACCAAAACAGATCAGGAAGTAATGCCAGAAAGTATTACACATCAGGTGACCAGAAATGCTCTCATCTGCCCTCGCAGCATGCCTCTTCTCAAGCCTGCACTTGAACTTGTCCTGCAGGTGCTCAGCCCAAAGACAACAGCATCCTCACACTGGAGCATCTGAAAGAAGTCTCCCTAAGACTGCAGTGGTCTTGGTGTCCTCTGTCACACAAGCAGCCGCTCTCATTCCCTGGTGGCCACCTAGGGCTGCATGACCCATGCATTGCCTCCTGCCTCCTCTCCTGTCTGCATGGAGAGCTGGGGCAATTGTTACACTGACTTGGTGTGGCATCTGTAGGGTACTGAAGGAACAAGTGGGGCCTGGTGGGGACTGGGAGCTTCCAGTGGATACAATGAAACTTGGTTTTGAAGCTCTGAGTCAAGCTAAGTTGGATATATGCTGTCCTCATCCTGAAAAATGGCACAGGGTGCACAAGAGCAGGGGTAGAGCTTTCAAAACTTCCGGCCCTGTGAGACCGTGCACTGCCTGGTGGAGGAGTCTGAGACTAATGCTGGAGAAACAGGAGAAGGTGAGAAGTCGAAAGGACAAAGAAAAGGCTTCAATTAGGAAGAGCTGGTCTCCTGTGTGGAAACTGCTGTGAGGACTGAGGATCACCCTGGATTTGGCAATACCCCGTTGTTAGGGAAGGGAAAGCATCGAGGTGGGAGTTGACTGATGGGCGGTCGCTCAGTGGATAGGCCAGATGCAAAATGAGTGTCAACATTGTCTTTAGAGAGATTCAGCTTTTCATGATGACCAAAGGAATGAGAGGAGAGCAGAAAGTGGGAGGAGTCAAAAACGGCTCATATGCATGAAGATGCATCCTAATGACACTTAGGAGTTCAAAGCAGGTGATGGAAACAGCACACATGAAAGCCCCTGTGACTCCACCAGAGGCAGGAGCTGCTTTGCTTGCATTTCTCTTGGTCCTAAAGACCAGGGTAGTACTGGGAAACTATGAGAGCAAATATACTGTCATCGGTCTAAATGACTGTGGCCCCCAAAGGCATGGGTGTGAGGTAGGCCCCATCTCCCAAGTTTCCTTGGTGATTCCCAACTAGCCAGTAGTCATAGACAGAGCCGCAGTTCACTGCTGTAGCCAAGAAACTGTGGAATGCCCAGGAGGAGGCAGGGAGCCAAGACGCTGAGGAAAGCTCATGCACATGGCACCATTGCAGTGTGCTGAGATGGACCTTCAGCTGTGCCCTCCACGAGGAGCTGGTCCTGCTAACTGTGTCACCCCCCCAGTGACCCACAGACTCCCTATGTGGCTGCATGTCCCATGCAACTGTCGTAAGCCCTTTAGAAACTTCTCTCAATGCTTAACATTCCAGAGGTTCACCAGTGTTCGCACTGACACCAGGGAAGTCAGAAGATTCTTATTCAAGCTTGGAGGAAGAGAGACATGGACATGATAGAAATTAAGATGAAACATTGAGGCTGGCTTGGAGCCACAGCCTTCCCGTTGCAGGCATGAACGGAAACACTTAGAATGTTCTAGGTAGTCATTCTGGCAAGGACACTCACCAGGTCACAAACACCAGGGGTTCCAGTCCACCTTTCACTGTTTGATAACAAAGGAAAATACACTGAAGGCCTGTGGATTCAAAATCTCATTCACAAAGATACAAATAAAATAAAATAAAAAATAGCAATTTGAGAAATCATGACAACACCTAAAACTGCGAGGGCAAATTACAAGTTCAATCGACCACATGGGAGCAGCCACATACCAGACCCTCTGACCAAAGCGATCACCTTCTGAGAAAGAGTGGGCTCCATGCTACAGCACTGTGGCAGGAGGAGGCTGTCCAAGCTGACGGTCCAGGGCCTGGGCACAGATCCTTCCTCCCCACCCACACTCTTCAGACTGGTACATTCCATGCATTCCTTTTTGCCAGAAAAAGAACAAAATGGAGTAACCTCAGGCAATGCTGTGATAAACCATGAGGGCCTAACATGCATTCATTTCCCTAGTATTGGCAAGAACCAACAGGACACCCCAGCATAAAAGGCTCTCCTCCCAAGTGCTCTTATTTCCTCCAGGTCCATGCTGAGTCCTACTGCATGGGTGGACACAGATAATCCTTCAAAGCAAGCTACTCCCTCCCAGCAACACAAGAACCATCCGCTGACCATGAGAGAACCGGCACCAACGTCTATGAGAAAAACGAAAAGGCTGAACTCTCCAATGCCAATCACACCTCTTCTACGTCATGAACACAGCCATCTTCAAGGGCAGATGCAATTATCTTGGTTTTTCCATATGAAATTGTGACAGTGTGACAGACACCTAGGGCATGCTGTTTTTTCCAAGGTGTCATTAGCCGTATGATGGTCATCTGACCAGATGGCCAAAATGAGAGGGGAGAGATGAGACAGCTTTCACGGATTCTTATGGATATTGTCCTGCCACTGGGGCTTCAAGCTGAAGGTCACCTTTCATGACCTCTAGCAATGTTCTCAAGTCTCCTGGGGCTTCGTCTGCTCACGTGTCCACGCAGAGAGGTTACTCTGAGAAGGACCCGGGAAGATGGCTAGTGTCAAGGCATTTGTAGATTGCACTAGAACCTTCTGTCATTGTCCCCCTCCTTGGCAGAGAAGATTCAGAAGATCCCTGAACCAGACACACGTGGCCAGACATAAAGGTGCAGATCCAGAGCCCAGGCAATCACTTCGTCCAATCA
This sequence comes from Ochotona curzoniae, assembly GCF_017591425.1. Taxonomy (NCBI): domain Eukaryota; kingdom Metazoa; phylum Chordata; class Mammalia; order Lagomorpha; family Ochotonidae; genus Ochotona; species Ochotona curzoniae. The sequence continues at coordinate 1,955,621 of NW_024466313.1, forward strand.
ATCATGGAGCCACTGCCAAGATGGAAGGGAAAAGAAGAAGTCTGATGAAAGGGTGAGGGATCTAGAGTTACTTATTCTTCAAAAGCAAATGGAAGCTAAAGTGCCGTGCAAAGAGGACTGGTCTGATCCGCAGCTTGGGCACAGACCTGCCAAAGGTAATGGCTTGTCCTTCACCATCTCCTGAGCCAGGCGATGTTGAGTGCAAGTCTTCAGGGTGCAGTAAGCACTACCCCACCCCCAAACAGAATTCAACAAAGAGGAAGCAGGTGGCTGGTGGCCAACAACCAAGAGGTGCACCTACAGGACAGGGCAACTTGGCCACCACATGCAGGAGAGTTCTTCCTCACCGTCCCAGACTCAGACTCCCAGGGACCACCCTGTGATTATTCTTATTGTACTGTTACTATTAAAGCAGCACCGCAGAGATGTCTTCTGGAGTCCTGAGGATACATGCCCTGTTCACTCCTCAGCTAAACAACATTTCGGAGAGTTGAATAGATGAACATCAGGAGAAGAGAATGAAAAGCACACCTCTACCTTTGGTCTCCAGTTCTGCTCCTCTTTAAACTCCTCTGCATCTGACGCTGCAGCTCACAGGTGAATTCAGAGCACTGGAGAATCACCGTGCACACCCACTCAGTAGGTGAGGATTGAAACCTCACACAACCAAATAATGGGTTATCCTTAGTTAAAGATATGCAGAACATTAGATTTTTTTTTTCAGGTGCCAACCATCAGGAATACACACTTCCTGTTTCTAAGCAATTTCAGGTTTAATTAGGATTCTCCCAGCCCCATTTGTCTTAACAATTTGACAGCTCCGGCTTCCCTCCCACACCCACACTTTCCCTCTTCTGCACTCCTCTCGCGTTATAAGATTTGATTCCACACACATACCAGGAGGGAGAAGGGAGGAAGCGTAGGTGAACAGCAGATTGCATGTTGGTCCCTGGAACACACTGCTTTCAAGGCACTTACGATCCAAGGTGATGCCCCTCATTGGAAACCCCCAAAATGTCATCATTCAAATGTGCATGGCAAGGGTCCCAGGGGAGGTGGCCGCGACTCCGACCCCATCCTGCCGGAGATGACATTACAGGACAATGTGCTGGAGCGCACCCTGTTTGTCCATTTAAATTAGACTCATCATCCATAACAAGTGTTTAAAAGCAGAAAAGCAAGCATGATGCATAATGCATTATGTCATGATGCATAATAATTAGGCCTGCTCCCCACCACCTCGTCTCTCAAGATTAAAAAAAAAAAAGAATCTCTCCGAGTAAGCATTTTGTTCTAAAGGGTTTGACAAAAATGCCATTTAGGGACTTTCAAATTTTCAGCAAGGCAATTTGTCATCATTTAGATGAGCGAGAAGAAGGTAGAGGAAGCATGAGGCTGCACACTTCATAACTTGCAGCCTGCTGGGGATGCAGCTCCCAGGCTGAGCAGAGCAGAACAGGCCGAGGAGGCTACCCAGAGCACGGCGCAGGCACAGCACACCCCACAGTGCATCGCTTCCTTTGACAACTCTGACAAAGTCACTATGAGGGCGGCCCCATGCTTCATACCAGTAGACCTATCTACACTCAGGAAGGCTAATGACCTGAAGGCTTGCCAGTAAATTCTTAACTTCACGCAAGCTGCTACTCCCCCAAGTGGGGTTCAAGGAGGGAGAGCAACAGACAGATTTTTTTATCCTTGAGGCAGGTGTTGGGTGTGGTGGGTCACATGCTGCTTGGGATGCTTGAAGCCTGTTTAACATGGGAGTGCCTGGATAAAGGACCAGCCCCACTCCTGATTCCAAATCCGATGTGAATGCTCACCTGGGAGGCAGCAGGCGATGGACCAGGAGTCCAGGCCCATCCAGGGGTAGCCTGGCCTACATTTAGGCTTCCGGCCTGGCCCAGCCTGGGTTATTACAGGCATCTGGGAGTAGACTGGTGGGTGGAAAATTTCTCTTCATCTTTTTTTAAATAAAGATCTTTGAATATTTATTATAAAGAGTTTTGGAGAGGGAGGAACACAGAGATACAGAGGGAGGAGAGAGTTCACTGTTCAGAGGGCTGCAGTGGCTGGGGCTGGCCCAGGCCAAAGGCAGGAGCCAGGGGCTTCGGTCAGGTCCCTATGGGCTGCCAGGGGCCCTTCTCTGCTGCTTTCCCCAGGTTGTTAGCAGGACGCTGGGTCAGAGGTGGAGAGCTAGGACACTAAGCTACACTCGAAGAATAGTAGCATTGCAGGTGGCCCTGAAGGCTGTTCTTTTTTAATTCAATGTGATTAACTCATGTTTCATAAAAATCATCTTTGCTCTGAAACAGATTTGTGCAAGATGTGGCAAAAATCTAACGTAATACTAAACTTAAATAATGATTGAACCACAAATGAACCGAAACCAGATATTTCTTTGGAACGAGGCTGGGTTACTTTCAAAGGGCCACAAGGGAACTGCCTAAGAAAGAATTCTGCCACATCTAAAACACAAAGAAGCAAACAAATGCCAGGCTTCCTGTGGCAACAGTGGGAGGAGCCAGAGAGGAGCTCCCAGAAGCCCCAGGCAGGTGGCTGCGGCAGCCACCTGCTCCTCCCAGTGACAGTGGGCTGGGCAACAAAGGCACAAAGCTGAAGGCTCTAGGCCTGGTTAGAAAGGGTTAATGTAAATGAGTTAATGATTGAATGATTAATGGAGTCTAAAAGGCAGGCTCAAGCGACCAGAAAAGATTCTCTTTCAGCTAATTTAACATTTTACTATAATTGAGCACAGATAGCCCGAAAGCACGGCTGTGCTGGGTGGCACTAGGGAGGGGAAGTTTCCATGGAGCATGGGCCTCTCCCACGGGAGCCAGACTGGCCGTTGGCGTATCTTCCTGGGTTCACACACAGAAAGGCACTGGGGACAAGGGAGAGCAGTGAAGGCCGGTCACCCACTACACGATTGTACTGGCAGCCCATGTGAGCATCCGCCAAGCCTCAGATCAGGGACATGACAGGACATCCCATGAGCTTCCAGCTGCACAACTTGCTAGAACAGAGAACTCATCTCAGCCAGCCGGCCTTGTGTCACTGAGAGCTGAGCTGCTGGGCACCATCATGCTACAGCTAAACAAAGTTCTTGGAAAATGTGCATGAGGACAAAGCTAGGCATGGAGTTCAAGAAATCTTTGCATCATATTAACCTTTTCATTCTAGCTGTGCAGAAACTTTTTTTTAAAAAGGAATTTATTTATTATTATTATTATTTGAGAGACGGAAGCATAAAGAGGGAGAGAAAGAGAAAAAAAACGAAGACAGAATGATCTTTCATGCACTGGTTCACTCTGTGGATACGGGCAAGGCCTGGGGCTCTCCAGACTGAAGCCAGGAGCATGGAACTCTGTCCACAGCCCCATGTGGGTGTCACTCGCCCAACTACGGGAGCTGCTTCAGCTACTCTTCTACCAAGCAGGCAGCTGGGACAGAAGCTGAGCAGCCAGGACCTGAACTGGAGCCCACTGTGCCAGCACCTAAGGCAGCAACTTAACTCACTGCACCAAGACTCCATCATGAGCTTTTGGAAGTGACCTCGTTGTATGACAAATTGACGTGCTGTAACACATGCACCAGTTCCTAGCTTCTCCCACACTGCCATGATGGAAACCAACTGAGCTGGCAGGCAGATCAGCCAGGTTCGGGTGCCAGCCCCATCCAAGTCCTGCTGTCTGATTAAGGAAGTCAGGGTACTTTTGGCCCACCCTTTCCCCTTGTCTCGCCAACAAATGGGAGGTGGTCACCCAGGGTTCTTTCTTCATCGGCTGTCCATGGTTCCAGGACTCTCTGAGGCCTTGGTCTTACAGAGTAAGGAATGGAAGCAGGTGGGAAGAGGATTACGCTGGGGTTTATTCATGGGGTCAGAAACATAAAAAGCACCTGGTTTGCGAGGTAAGGGCCACAGGCATTTGTCAACAAAAAAACACAAATGTTAACTTGCAGTTGAATGACACATCTATGAGAGAAAACAAAGAGAAAACCGGGGAACTGGACTTTGGGTGAAGAACCCAACGCGGCCCTGGGCGTAGGGCCTCTGCTCCCCTGGGCATCCGTGACCTCCAGATGGAGCGCTAGCTTTGTTCCACCCATCCGCTGCAGCCTCTCCACCGCGTGCGTGATCATCGACTGAGAATCATGACAGCGGCCTGCATGCTCACAAGCCGCCCATCCTCTACCACGGCAAGCGTGGACACCCCAGTGCAGCAGGGAGTCTCCCCCGTTTCTTGAATCACCTTCTAGATTTTGTCAAAATCACCTCTCCATATTCCACAACGTCTGAGTGAGGGTGCTCCCATGGGCCGCCTCCACCTCTCCAGCACAGCCTGTGCTCTGAAACTGCTGCAGTCACAGGGGGCCGGGCCCACATACACACATACACGGACACGTCCCATAGGGACAACACACATTCATATAACACACGTGTATCCCACAGACACAACAAACACACCACACAAATACACACATGTACATACTCCACATGTTTAACACGCACATGCATGCCTCTCTCTACACACATGCACATTCCATAGACACAACAAACACACCACGGACACACACCACAATCACAGATACATGGAAACCCACACTCCCAACACACATATCCCATAAAGACACATGCAGACATGTGCAGACGCTTAGGCAAACCCACATTCAGCTGACTTACCTTCAGCTTATGGCTTAGCTTGCAGTACTTTGGTTTTTAAGATATTTTGGTCTCTGGGCCCAGCGGCATGGCTTAGTAGGTAAAGTCCTCACCTTGAATGCACAGGGATCCCATATGGATGCCAGTTCTAATCCCAGCAGCTCTACTTCCCATCCAGCTCTCTGCTTGTGGCCTGGGAAAGCAATCGAAAGCCTTGGGACCCTGCGCCTGCTTGGGAGGCCTGGAGGAAGTTCCTGGCTCCTGGCTTTGGATCGGCACAGCACCAGCCGTTGCAGTCACTTAGGGAGTGAATCATCGGACAGAAAATCTTCCTCTCCGTCTCTCCTACTCTCTGTATATCTGACTTTGTGATAAAAATAAATAACTCTTTTTAAAAAAAGATACTTTGTTCTCTTGTATTGTCTGCACCGTGATTTCCCAAGGGAACGGATATCATGGTCACATTTTCTTTATCTTCTTCCATATTCCAAGTGAGCATGAACATTGTACCAATAGGGATCCTTGTTGCAGCACCGTCTGTAGAGCTGTTCCCTGCCACACCAGCAGCCCGTGTGGGCACTGTTTGGAGCCTGGCCGCTCCGCTTCTAATCCTGCTCCTTGCTAATATGTCCGAATCAAAAGTGGAGCACAGTAACTTGAGTGTCGGGGCTCTACCACCACATGAGAAATTTAGATAAAATTGCTTGCTCCTGGTTTCAGCCTGGACCAACCTCAGCTATTGTAATCATTTGTGTAGTGAACCTGCAGATAGAAGATTCTCTCTCTCTTTCCCTCCCTTCCTTCCTCCCTCCTGTTCTACCACCCTCTCCCTCACTTTTAAATAAATATTATAAATAAATCTTTTTAACAATAGCAGATATGGACCCAGTGGCGTGGAATACTGGCTAAAGTCCTCGCCTTGAACGCCCCAGGATCCCACATGGGCGCCGGTTCTAATCCCGGCAGCTCCACTCCCATCCAGCTCTCTGCTTGTGGCCCGGGAAAGCAGTCGAGGACGGCCCAAGGCTTTGGGACCCTGCATCCATGTGGGAGACCCAGAAGAAGTTCCTGGATCCTGGCTTCAGATCGACATAGCATCGGCCGTTGCACTCACTTGGGGAGTGAATCATCGGATGGAAGATCTTTCTCTCTGTGTATCTGATTTCCAATAAATAAATAAAACTTAAAAAAAATAGCAGATAAATATTTTCAGCTCAGCCCCTCCCTCTGCGACAGTACCCCGGGAGGTGTGCCCTGGCCTTCCCAGTCAGCTGTAACACTGCTAACTTTGTGTGTCATCACGCTTCGAGCAATGCCAGGGCCCCAGGCCTGGTGCCAGGCACGGGTTTGTGTGTGCCCCTTTACTTCTGACCTTAGCTCCCACCTGTGAGACAAACTCTTCATCCATAAGTAGGAAGGCAGAGGGCTGTTGGAAACCACGTGTTGTAAAATAGTACTTCATCTCAGGACACACAGCAGACAGGCAACATAGAACACTTCTGTGACTGGAAGTGGAGTTCTGCCCCCACACACTCAGGGCACTTCTCCAATAGCGGGCAGCTGCAAGTGTCCATTCTGAACTGTCCACCTGAAGAGAGACTCAGATCTCACAGATTTAAGGCTTAGATCCACCATACTGTCCTGGGCCAAACGCATGCCGTAGGCTGTCACCTGTATTTCCAGCTCACCAGGAATACATGGGGCCTCCACCAGCTCTGCTTGGCATCCACTGAATTTCCAGGAGAGTTTGCAGAACTCTGGGCAACACAGACATCCCCTGAGCAGTTTATTTCCAAAGATGCGGGTCAGCAGTCAGCTGAGAAATGGACCTGATGTCGGGGGCCCGTTCCCGGTCTGGGGCACACTCCCCTGTCCCTCTGCCCCCGAACCAAGCTGGAAGCTGTCTGAACACGGTCCCTGTGGGGTTTTATGGAGGCTCCATCATCCTCTCGGTGTCACCCATCGCATCCTTGACCACGGGGATCAACTCAATCTCCAGTTTCCCTATCCTCCAAAGGCTGGGTCCAAGTCCTAACCCTGAAAGCCCATCTTATCTCTGGTGGCCGGACCCTGTCCTATAGCTGCTTTCAGGGCCTCCAGCCCTCAGCCTCCTCGCTGGCATGTTCACAGCACTGCTGTCACCAAGGGCTTTAGTAGCTGTGTGCCATGAGCCCGGGTCGAAGACCATCACTGTGCATGTGTATCTTTCATTTAGCACAATACAGAGGGAGGGAAGATGGAAGTTCTGCGGATGACATCTGACACAAGGAGGTCTCCAGGTTGGTTTAGGGACAGTGTGTGGCAGAAGGCTGTCCCCAGAGGCCCCCCGTGCTAGAAGCTGGGTCCCTAGGGGCATGGTGCTGAGCTGGCTGAACCACTGAAAGAGGCAGGGGGTTCAAGAGAAGCTTCCTCTTCAGAGTTGGGCTCCAGTGGCTCAGCTGCCTAGAAACTGGCTTGATTCTCCCCACAATGGGTCGTTACAAAGCAGGTGCCACTTGCTCATCTCAGGCTGCTCTGTCCTTCCTCCCCACACAAGCTCCATCTCACGTGAGCTCACGCGTGTGCTGCCATCCCCCACACGGTCACACAGCTCGGGGACCCTCATCAGAAGGCTGAACGGATGCAGCCACCCGGCCTTGGACTTGCCTACTCCCATCCCAGCAAAATAAGTCTGGTTTCCGTATAAAGCACCAAATCCCAGGTATGTGGTGATGGAAACGCAGCACGCACTGAGTTAAACGTCGATGCCAGCTCTTCATTCCTTCTTTTGTCGATGATTATGGAATCCAAAAGAAACCAAAATTTCATACACTGGGGCCAGTCCTGGGGTGTAGTAGGCAAAGTGACTGCCTACGGTGCTGGCGGCCTACATGGCCACCAGTTCAAGTCCCAGCTGCTCCACTTCCAATCTGGCTCCCTTAATGTGCCTGGGAAAGCAGCAGAAGATAGTTCCCAAGTTCAGAGGACCCTGCACCCAACTGAGAGACCTGGAAGAAGTTTCAGGCTCCTGGCTTCAGACCAACCAACCTCTGGCTACTGTGGCCGTTTGGGGAGGGATACACTGAATAGAAAACCTCTCTCTGTTTCTCTTTTTCTCTCTTGTAACTCTGCCTTTCCAGTAAAAATAAATATTTAAAATTTTTTTCCATTCACGTATCTATCAAAGAACAGATGGTGATTGACACAGAAAAACCTGACTCAGACTTACCCTGCCAATATGCTTTATTTTCAAGAGAAATGCAAAACTAGAAAAAATCAGATTGTTAGTTGATGGAAGTTAGCTACTGGCTAAGGGCATGTCCTCCGCCTTGCTCACGCTGCAGGCAGCTTTTGCCATCCCTTGAGTTACTCTGTGATAATAAGCAACAGGATGGCCCTTCCCAGAGGCTCTCAAACCCCTACCCATGATTCCACAAATTTCACAAAGTCTCCATTTTATAACGGACTCAAGCAGTAGCGCAGGCAGCAAGGAACCATGCGAGTGTCCACCCCCATTGGCTTGCCACTAGGTTCACACAGCCGCCAGGGATCGCTCACCTGACTTCACTGGCTGCCCAGCCCACCGAGCTCCCTGCTTCCTCCCCTCTGCAGCCAGTCAACCACTAGCATCTCCCTGCAGCTCCCAGACCCCAGCTTGCTGCTTGGTTACCTTTCCACCAATTCTCTCTGTTCTGCCAAGTTTCTTGCACACCGCAGCCAAACACAGCAGCGGTGACTCAAGTGCCGGTCTTGACATCAGCACGGAAGTTTTCAATCCAACTTGAACTTCAATTCCAATCCCTGCATGATCTGCTTCCTGCTACAGTTTTACATGGTAGTCCCCCTAAGACTGCCCAGGGGCAGTGAACTGCACACTTCCCCCTCCACGCTGGGAACTTCCTCTCCTTGCCACCACTTCTGCCAATCCTTACATCACTCACCTTTCCCAATCAAACACATAGACTTCCTTCAAAGTCACACTTTAGTTTGTACTTTTTAAAATATTTATTGAGAGGCAGGGTGACAGAGGGACAGGCAGAACTGAGAGGGTGACCTTCCATCTGCTGGCTGACTCCCCAAGCGCCTGCAATCACTAGAACTAGGCCCAAGCCAGAGCCAGGGGCAAGCAGCTCCGCCTGGGTCTCCCCCATAGGTGGCATGGACTCCAGCACCTGGGCCATGCTCTGCTGGCTCCCCAGAATATTGGCAAGGAGCTGCATTGGAAGAGCTGAAGGGATTCAAAACGAGGCATTCTGGAGATGAGATGCTGGCATCCCATGCCTGCTTGTCTGAAAGCCAGCCTGTGAATTCTCTTTTTAAACAGGCTGGTCAGAAGCCTCTGCTTCCCTAAAGATATGCACACACCTCAGACATACTGTGGATTTGAGTTCTAACTACTCCAGGAAAGCAAATACCATAATAAAATAAGTGACTTCCTGCTTTTTGTCTCCCTAAAGCATGTAAGAGCCACGCTCACATCGTAATAGTATACTAATTGTATAATAGCATTATGTTTAAGAAGAAGTTCACAACTATTTAAAAAGATCTTAATGCCAGAGCAGGCTAATGGCCATCTGAGCCATGGGAAAGAGCAGAGAGAGCTCCTCAAGAGAGGAAGACCACAGATCTTCAAGCTGCAAAAATGCAGCCAAGTGCGACCTGAACGGCCTCAGCATGTCCCTCATGGGATCATTGGTAAGTACAGCTTTCCAAGCTGTGAGCATGCCTGACCCATTCTGCTTTCAGTTACCATAACTGGACACCTGAGACTGCACAACTGCTAACAACACAGGGTTAGTTCTCATTGTCTCGGAAGCTGGGAAGTGCAAGAGCGTAGAGCTGGCATCTGCTCTGCTTCTGGTTTCTTCTGCTGCATCCTGATGTGGCAAAGGACCCCACGAGGCAGCAGAGCAGGTATGCTAGCTCAGTGTCTCTTCCTCTTCCCCTACAGCACATGGACCTCGTGTCTGCCCAGTCATCTTGCAATGGTCATGCCTCCAAACAGTACTGACACCGGGAGCTACGGATTCGGTTTCCAATACACAAGCTTTCTGGGGACCTGTTCGGATCCTAGCAACACCCTGTGTTCTTGGGACATTGCCATGAGCTATAAAAGATGGAATAGTCTTATTTCTTATTTAGTCCCTGGGCTAGGGGTTTCCCTTCATTGATTCATTTAACAGAGCACTCTTGTTCCAGCAACTGCAGATACTGCAATGAGCCAAACAAAATCCCTCGGTCCTGATCTCATGGGTGAATGTATGCAGTAGGTGTACAGTAAACAGCCAGTTTTTGAACCAAAAAGCTTTATATTTCTCAAAATCTACATAGAATTTCTGAAATAGCACAGATTTAAGACTGTTTAAAGTTGGCTACTTTTACTGTTGCACCTGTGTAATGGGATCACACTTTCTGACCTTTCACGTTCAGATCTTCCAAGTGAAACAACTCGTGTCCTCTAGGAAGATGCCATGTCTGAATCAGAAATAAAGCAGAATGGAGGGAAGCAGTGATGTCAGGCCCCAAACGCAGCATTCGCTGCTGTAATTATTCAATCAGTGAACCTTCCCAGGTGTCTACCCTCTGTCAGATGCTCATCTGGGTTACCAGATGCAGAGGTGGGAGCAGCAGACAAGGTCTGGATTCCTGCAACAGAGGGAGGTGGATAATAAATCAAAACTGACTGTGTCCATCCAAGCAGTCATGGCTGTCATGATGAATGATCCCTTTAGACCAAATGGTCCAGGGGTGTTGCTCTTAGGAGGAGTTCCATGGACAGAGAACAGAATGGAGCACCAAGGCCCAGCATGACAAGGGCCCAGGCAACAGCCAGAACTGAGAGAAGGTTGTTGATCTGGGAACAAACTCAGTGAGTTGAAGAAATACCAAGACGCCAGTATGGCTGGAGAAAGGGAATGAGGTGTGGTCAGCTAAGCTGTGCCATGGGGGACGTCTCATCTGGGCTGCAGGAGGAATCCCGGTTCCCTTTCAGGGTGCTTACAGGCCATGAACAGAAAATTGATGGTCGGAATTTACAACTCAAGCCAATCCGTCTGGCCACTGGTGGAAATCCACCAAGGGTAAGAGTGTGGGGTAAGAGCAGAAGCAGCTAACCAATGGTTACCACCATCCTGGCAAGAGAGAACAGCTGGGATTGAGGTAGCAGGGCAAGAAATGGTCAGATGCAGTCATCCGGATGTGAGAACAGTGAGTCATCAGAGATGACCCTGAAGCTTCTGCTCTGAGCCGTGAGTGAAGGACGAGGCCCAACGCAGGCGGGCAACAGGTGACATGGGAACCGGAGCACGGAGAAACAGCTGGAAATTCTGCTACAGAAAGGAGAGAGTTTGAAAATGTTTTAAAATAAAGACTCGCATTTCAGTAGAAAGCCATAGTTATTATTATTATTATATTATTTAAAAGGCAGAGAAACAGATCTCTTCTAGCCAGTCGTTGACTTCTGAAATGCTCACAACAGCCAGGCCAAGGCCAAGCTGAGACCAGGAATCAGGGCCTCCATCCAGTCCTCCCACATGACCGGCAGCACCCTGCCACCTTATCATCATCCACAGACGTCCCAGAGTACATAGGAACAAGGAACTGAGGCCTGGGAAAAGAGGCAGGTGAGGAAGCACAACACAGCAGTGGGTGTGTCTCAGCCCTGGAGACCACACAGAGTGACAGCCGAGCCAGAGGAGACACTGAGGGCATGATCCCAAATGCAAGGATACGTTCCTCAAGGGGGATGGGGCGAGGTCAGCCCTTCCACCAACACAGGACCGCAGGTACCACACACAGGTGCAGTGTTGCAAGACCTGAACCCAAGACTCTTCAGCTTGCACTGCGTTGAAGTCGGGAAAACTGTAGTCTCCAGCAATTTCCTATTCTCCCCTGCCCCTCTCTCATGGCTGAAGTGGCCAAGCATCCCTTCTCTTACCCTGAGGAACAGGCTCCGGCTGCCAGCTGACCTGGCTCATGTCCTTTCACCCTGAGAAAACAAGACTGAAATGATGCCATGTTCACATCTATCCAGGGACAGGTGTGTCTCCTTCCCTATAACCAAGTCCTTCCTTCACCCAGGGGGTGAGGTGAGCAGGACATGTGCCGATGGAACAAAGCATTGAGCTTGTGTGTGCATGTCAAGGATATTCTACCATTTAGCTGATTTTTCTAAGTAAATAAAACGAGGTCCCTGACAGTATGGAAAGGGAAGGTGAGGCTGAGGTCTGGGTAGGCAAGCTACAAGGTCCTCCCCTCAAAAGCAGGACTCAACCCGGGCAGTGAACTGGGAAAGAAGGCAGAGCCAAGAGCCCTCCTTGAGGTGTGGACCATACTGGAAATGAGGCCAGCTGGAACACCAACATGTGTAGGTTCCCTCTGCCTCTCTCCCCAGTCATACCTGTCTGTTCTGGTGCAGGCATGGGCAGCCCCTGGTAAGTTCAGTGTCAGCATCCTTAAGTCTCTGAGACACAGGATCTCAAGGAAGGCAAGAATACCTGATGAGACAGGTCAAAGGCAACAATGTCGCAATGCTAGATGCCAAGAGTTGCACTGGACAAGGACTGAAGAACAGCACAGGTTCCTGCCTGCTAGAATCATCTACCAAATTTTTAATCCCACTGCTGGCACACTGTGGGGTAGAATGGATCGGGTACTTAGTGGCATGGAATATGCGGCGTCTCTGCTGAGCTAAGACTCTAGGGATTCTGTAATTCAAGCCAGCAAACAAAACCCTGAGACCCAAAAACTATGCCCAAATTGCTACATTGTCCCAGCATCTTCTAACAGAAACACTTGAGAAAGCAATATGGATGAGCCCATTCCAAAGCACTGACATAACTTAATATCTCCAGTTCTCCAGAGAAGCATACTCATTTAAAATAGGATGTACGCCTAAATAGCAGGATCGCCATAAGTGAATAGAGCATGGAAGTCCAGCACAGGGTTTCAATAATCAGATTGCAGGTTTAAGCCCTACCTGCCTCCACTCTTAGCTGGGTATGTGACGGACAGCGGGAAAGAGACTTCTCTGTAAGCCTAGGCTTCTCCGGGCATAAAATGAGGAGCATTCGAGGAAACATCTCAACGACTAGCCTGGAGATTAGGTGAGATGATTTTTAAAAGCACACAGAACGGGCCCAGAAGTGTGGCCTAGAGGCTAAAGTCCTCGCCTTGAGCACGCCGGGACCCCATATGGGCACCAGTTCTAATCCCGGCAGCTCCGCTTCCCATCCAGCTCCCTGCTTGTGGCCTGGGAAAGCAGTCGAGGATGGCCCAAAGCTTTGGGACCTGCACCCATATGAGATACTGGAAGAAGTTTCTGCATCCTGGCTTTGGATCAGCATAGCATCGACCATTGCTCTCACTTGGGGAGTGAATCATCGGATGGAAAATCTTCCTCTCTGTCTCTCCTCCTCTTTTGTATATCTGCCTTTCCAACAAATAAATAAATCTTTTTTAAAATAAAAAAAGCACACAGAACAATTCCTCAGACATGACAGCCCCACAGATATGAGTAATTGTGGCTTCACCCGTAGGTGGCATCATGACTGCACACTTCAGCTTGATTAGCCAGCAGAGAAGGAACTGAGTATCTTAAGTTTCTCCACAACCAGACCCACTCTGGCACGAGGACTCAAGCCTTGGAAAGCGTGGCTGGAACAGGTGTCATGGTTCAGATGTAGCTGGAGTATTTCCTAATAGTCCATGCATAAGTTGGCTCCCAAAGTTACACGTTAGTGGTTAACAAAGGACAGAGGTCTGATCTAACCATGGCATCTAGAAGGGGAACCCAGTGGGAGATTTCCAGGTCATTCAGGGCTTGCCTTCAAAAGGATGTTGCTCTAAAAGAGTTGGTTGTAAACCCTGAGTTTTGGCAGAAGGGTAGGTGTTCGGGACAGTAGTTGTGCCGCCCCTTGGGGTGTCTGCATCCTGTATCAGTTTGGGACACCTCTGCACCTGATTCCAGTTTCCTGCTGAAGTGTACCTTGAGGGCAGTATACCATGGCTCAGCGGTTGAGCCCCTGCCACCCAGATTGTGCTCCTAAAGCTCCACCTCTAATCCAGCTTCCTGCTAAGGGCCTAGAAAATGCACTGAGAGGCTGCCAAGTATCTGGGGCACGGATGGACTTCCAGGCTCTGGTTTGGGCCTGGTTCAGCCCTGGGTGTTTCCAGTTATCTGGGGAGTGAAGCAGGGGATGTTAAGACCTGTGTGTGTGTGTTTCTCTTTCTCATTGCAACTCAAATAGATAAATAAATCCTACCAAGGGGAGGTGAGGATGGCAGACTTAGTTAGGCCCAGCTCCTTCCTCTGCTTCTTGGCTCAACGTGAGATCTGTCCTCTGCACCCACTCTGCCATCCATCACCCTCATAAAACACCGGACCAATGGGCCCTCACGTGGTTCAACTGCAGAGCCTGAAACCACGAGCCACAATAATTTCTCTTGCTGTTTAGGAAGCCCCTCTCTAGCACTTGCTATAATGATGACAAACCAAGGAACTGGGCTAAAGGCAATCCTCCCGGTGGGATCCACAGGCCAAGTCCCCACCCACAGAGTGTTCACCACAACCCCACAGAAGACAGGCTCACTCGCTATGAAAGTTCCCTCCCAAGATGTCTAAAAGCTTCACAATATGTGTCTTCCACTGACTTTCCGGAATAATCCAGCTGCCGTAAGAGTTGGACTTGGATTAGCAAGACTGGTTCGAGACTTTTTTCACAAGATTCCCCATTGGATACAAAACTCATCTCGAATTTTATTTCCTACCTAGCAGTTCAAACATATTTTTTGGCATTTAAAAATTGATGGTCAAATAAGAGCAAATCTAACCTGGGGAGGTGGTGAAAGATCCCGCCTATAGCAACAGTGTACTGTTCTCTCTCACTCAACTTCACCCTTAATCATAGAGCATAAGATGGTGGGATGTGTCCATCCTGCCATGGGGAAAGGACAAGTAGCCTGCCTCCTACTCAGCTTCAGTAAATAGACCGGCAAAATCTAATGCATTTTCCATGTTTATTCACTGGCTTTTAAAGATTTATTTCTCTATTTTGAAAGCCAGAGTTACAGAGAGAGAGAGAGCTTCCATCTGCTGGTGCAAACTCTCCAGGACTACGCAACAGCCAGCAACAGGCCAGGCTACAACCAAGAGCTTTGTCCAAGTTCCCCACGTGGCAGGGGCTGCAGCACCTGCACTTCCACTGCTTTTCCCAGGTCATTAGCAGGGAACTAGACCAGGAGGAGAGCCACTGGGACAGAAGCCAGCACCCACATGGGGTGTTGCTGTCACAGTGACTTAACAGCCTATGTCACAACACTGGTCCCATTCACTGATTTTTCAACATCAATATTTCATTTGCCCCAACCTGCCCCAAACCACTCTTTATGTCTCAACTCTAAAGCAAACTTATGCGGTCACTTTCAGTTTAAAAAGTTGAACTGAGGAAACGTGGCTTTATTTAGAAGGGCTGAGGAAGGTTCAATGTGGAGAAAGCAATGACTGTGACAGCAGATGAACCAGGTCCCGGGGCAGCCCTCAGTTAGTCACCACCTGACCGCAGGCCAACCAACAATCAGCTTTTCAAAGCCTCAGCTTCTCAAAGCCACAGCTTCCCAGGCTGGGCTTCTAAGGCTGCCGATGCTCAGCCACTTGCGTGGGTGAGGGTCCGTGGGAGCTTGAGACTCATTCTCCCGCTTAGCCACTGTAACCATTGACAACTGGTTTCAGTCCACCTTCTTTGCAACAGAGATAGCAACAACACCTGCCTCCCAGCCTCCAGTGCTGCAGGAAACACTGTGCACAAAATATTCTACCTCCTATCCAACAGCAAGCAAGGCGTGTCACCTACGATTAGGACCACACGCATCCCCCATCCCTGGCAAGCATCACAGGACTCTCACGGGTGGCCCACATGGTAGGTGCCCCATTCATGTGAGTTGCCTCTATGGTTATTGCATAGTATGAGGGCAGCAACAGGGAAGGATTTCTATGGACCTGGGGACACAGCGTTGTCTTCCCACACTTCTCTTAGTGTGCAAGTAAGCACTGACATTTACTCATAGTCTCCAAGATGGAGAGAGAAGATGAGCTTGTGGCACAGGTAATTCTTACAGATAATCAAACCATGTCTTTCTGACACAGCCCAACAACAATCACTCCTAGTACCACAGTTCCTAGTGGCAGCTCTTCCTATAGGAGGCCCGCTAGGAACATCCCCAAGGGGAAACACTCAACACCTCTTGAAGGGTGCAAGAAATGCATCCTGGGAAGAGTGGGGAATGAAGGGAATGGCTCCTGAGTCACACCATCCCTCATCTTTCTTTTGCACCAAGCGTCTCTCATTGACAGTTACTCATAGGGCCTTGGTAGGTTATGAAACCTGGTGATGAAAACAGGTCTGGCCTTTCTCGTGGGGGAGAAACGCGAAAGGCTGGCCAGAAGATGTGGGGAAGAGAACAGCGCGTGCTCCGCCAGGCAGATAGTGAGAGCTCCCCAGCCAGAGAGCAGGCGTGAGCTGTTTAAAACCAGAATCTTCTGCCAGCAAACCCCTGAGCAGAACTTGTGACTTCTTCATATAGCGCTCGCCCCTTTATAACGGAAGAGAGCTATAGGAGCCTATTATTGTGAAGAAAGAGTCCACCCTAATTTCTGTAGCGATGAGTAAGCAGGAATTGTGGCTCCTCAGCCTCCCGCGGCTGTCCTGCCTTTGCTCCGCAGGATCATGCTCAAGAATGAATCACAATAAAACCGCTAAAGGGCGGTGCCATCAACCTGGTTTAAGATGCCTGGGACGGAGAGTTATTTTTAATATTATCTAAAATCAGATCGCGGGACACATAAAAGATATTTTTAAGGTTCTGCATTTAGGCCTCTGCCCAGCACATATTCAAGTCTATTTTTACTCAAAAATCAAAGGCACCATATTTGGAAAGAATTATTCTGCCTCTAATAGCCATCTTTAATTGGTCATCTCTGTGGTCTAAAATGCATGTATGTCCTTACCAGCCATCTTCCCCTGTGCTGATGCCTTAGCATCGTGACACATACTTTGAGAATTGTAGCCCATTTGTGGCCATTGGCCTAAAGGACAGCCACAGAAGCCAGGAAAAGCCAGTGGAGAAGATGACCCCAGACGCCTTTTAATCCAATGTGGTGATGGTCTCGTACATTCTCTCCCAACTCCCTTCTTACATTTGCTTAATAGCACAACCCAGTGCTAGTTTCCCACTAGCAATCTGGGGACCAGTTGTGAGGGCCCTGACCTCCACAGAGAAGGGGTCATTGCAACAACATCAGTAACATCAGGCCCATCAGCAAAACCCATGCCATCGACAACCCTGCATTCAAACGTGCCCAAACTAGACGAAATAACATGACAGAAACATGCCACCATGTAGATTCTGATGCTCTCAGCTTCCACCTGGGGAATGCCAACTGTAGGGCTACACCATCCTGGGCTCTGTTTTCCCCATTGCTAACTCCATCAGCAAGTCTCTCCAAGCTTGCTCAAATCCTCAGAGTATTCATAAAGCCCTGGTCCTGAATGTCTTATAACTCAGTGACCAGTAGAGAACTCCCTTACAGTGTATTGAAGATGTAGCTGAACCTTGCCTTGGTTGGCTCTCTTACTGCTGCATATATGGCTTGTTCGTATTTGAGAGGCAGAGTTATAGAGAGAAAAGAGCAAGCAAAGAGAGAGCTCTTCCATCCGCTGGCCATTTCCCCAGATGGCTGCCTCAACCAGGGCGAGGCCAAGCCACAGCCAGCAGCTTCATCCAGGTCTCCCACAAAGACCCAGGGGCCCCTGCACTTAGGTCATCTTCTGCCACTTCACCACAGAAAGCAGGGAACAGGATTTGAAATGGAACAGCTGGGACTCAAAGTAGTGCCCATATGAGATGCTGGTAGTGCAGGCTTTACCCATTGTGCCACAGGGCCAGTCCCTTTTAGTATCTGATCCCCCATATCAGTCCCTTCCCAAGTATGTCTTGCGAACCCTGGATCCTGGACCACGTGGATTAATATCCAAAGGCATGTGTTGATAATGCAAGGATCCTGGCCATGCACACAACGTGGCGTCAGAGTTAAGGTTAGGAAACTATGTAATGAACTATGTGAACCACAATTTGGGAGTCACCTGCTGTAGACGAGGAATAACAAAGATCCCTCCCAAATTCACAGCCTTTGGGGAGATTTTTCAGACCATAGCCACGTGTCCTCATTGCCTTCCTTCCTTCTCTCTGGCCCAGCACACATGGGCTTTGAGCTGCCACATTCCTGATCCTCCCAGGGAAGGGCTAGACAGAAGGGTATTCACTGGAGCACAGGTGAAAGTGCCTCCCTCCCCACCCTCACACTCCTCTTCCCCTGCACCGAGGGGTGTGTGAAGGAGCCAACACAGCCTCTTCCTTGATTCGTGGGCTCCCTGGGAACCTTTGTTCCCATGGGCAGTGCAAATCTGACACCACAAAAGACACCAGCAGGTGCTAAGCCTCCCATCCCTGGCCAGGGGATGATAGAAGTAGGGAAGGGTCTTTTGTGACTGGGGATCCTGAATGGTGCGAATGGTGATGAGAGCTTCCAAGAGATCCAGAAGAACCAGCCAGCCACTGGCCAAAGCGAATGACCCCAAACAAATAGCAAGATAGGTCAAAGAATCCTATGTAGATTCTGAGAAAAATAGCCAGACCAGGAGATTCTCAGTCAATCACGAAAAGCTTACACCGGCACATCGTAACACACATTTGGCAATCACCTATCCTATGCACTTTCTGCTCCTGGCTCAGGTCCCTTGGCTTGCCAGATCAGACCACTTCTGTGAGTTACTCTGTTTCTGAGACATTCCCTGCTCACCAGCCAATGAAATGGACACACAGCCACCCTTTCGCAGCAACTAGCCCCAGTATGATAAAGCATGCCAGTGCTTCCCTGAGGGTTAAGATTTTCCCTTTGCTGGCAGATCCGCTTGTCGCTGTCATTGTAGTTTATCTTCTGCTCATTCACGAAGCCTCACAAGTCATATTACAAAAGCAGTGTGATTTCCACCCTGGCAGCTACGCACCAGTTATTAAAAACTCAACAGCTGATGTTATTGTAAGGACTTATTCCAATATTCCACCCTGGACCCTGCGCCATTTCTTCTTCCTCACTGCTCACGGAATTCGCGCCAGTCCAGCCATCCACCAATCAGATGTAACCTGGCATTCCACCTGAGAATCCCACCCCCAATCTCCCAGCCCCTTCCCCAAACCCGCCCACTCGCCAATCATCCCCAGGCATTCACTTGCAGGCACCAATCCCCTGGGGCCTTGACCTCAATCCCTCCCAATCCCCGCCCCCCCCACACCTGGCAGACAAAAAAGGCCCCCAGGTGCGGTTCGCCCCTTTTTGCTCTCTCTCTTCCTCTCCTTGGTTCCTCTCCCCTGCTCTTCCTCCCTTCCCTCCCCTTCCCCTGTTCCTGCCCCACTCGGTTCTCTCTCTCTCTCTTGCTCTCTCTTGCTCTTGCTCTTGCTCTCTCCTTGGTTCCTCTCCCCTGCTCTCCCTCTCCTCCTTCTTACCTCCCTTCCCCCTCCTTCCCCTTCCCCTATTCCTGCCCCGCTGGAATAAACTTCCTAAGATATGTTGTTGTGTCTGGTGTTTTCAGCTCACGGTAAAGAACCAGGTTGCGAGAATTAGCTGCGCGTAAAGTATCTTAATATCCTGTTACCTAAAACTAGAACTCTTACACTCTTTTAAATAACTAACATTTGGTGCCGTGACCGGTCGGTTTCCCCCGGCACTTGGTGACGTGGCCTTTGGGCCTTTGGCCACTACCGGGACCCGAACCGTGAGAACTGTGATCAGTGTTAACTGTCTTCATCTGCGCCACCGAGACTCGTCAGCAGCCATCAGAATCCGTCTCCATCTGCCTGCTGGTTCGTGAATTCATCTCCAACGGCCTGTTCCTGATTTCGCCTGCTGGTTCCAGAATTCTCTACCTCCACGTTCCTGAGTTCATCTAACTTGACCGTGCTGGCATCTGCATCCATCCAGCAGCAACGTTGCCCAGACGCATGCTCCCTGGTACTCCATCTCCACGCGGAGCACACAAGGTATTCCCCATCTTTCCGAATGCCACGTTGTTGCATGCATACACTGTTGTAAATAGGGTTGCCTTCCTCAGCCCTTGGAGTTTTGGGTTTGGCTTGGCATATTTGTGCTCCTCTGAATAGGTCTGATTTTCCACTTCTGGGAGTTTTTGGGAGACCGGTTCTGTAAACCCCGGCCGAGTGCCGTGTCTCTAAGCCACTGGGCTGAAGTCCCCCGACCACTGGGTCACTCTGGGGGCCCCCCTGTACCTCCGAGTCGGGCCACTGGGCTGTTAACAACTTCGGATACAGGCGGTGTTTGGGGACCTGGCTCGTCCCTTACATAGGGGGTGACGACCTTCTACGAGAGCCGTCTTTTCCTGACCACTGGGTCTGACCACTGGGTCGTTTTTACGGACCACTGGGTCCACCATGGTAAACCCCAGCCGGGTGCCGTGTCTCTTAGCCACTGGGCGGAAGTCCCCCGACCACTGGGTCACTCTGGGGGCCCCCCTGTACCTCCAAGTCGGGCCACTGGGCTGTTAATGACTTCGGATACAGGCGGTGTTTGGGGACCTGGCTCGTCCCTTACGTAGGGGGTGACGACCTTCTACGAGAGCCGTCTTTTCCTGACCACTGGGTCGCTTTTACGGACCACTGGGTCCACCATGGTAATCAGTCCTGAGTTGTAATAATGGGAGCTATTTCTTCATCGCCAGTTCCTCCCAACACCCCTTTGGGCTGTCTTCTAGCAAATTTAGACACCCTTTAATTGGCTTGTTACCTAAAACTTTAATACGCCTCTGTGATGTGGATTGGCCCCACTATTCCCTAGCTAACTCCTTCAAGTGGCCAGTTAATGGCATTTCGGATCCGGACATCTTTCGGAACCTAGCTCATTGCTGCATGCATTCGGAAAAATCGGGGGAAGTCTCATTCCTCTTCACTCTCGGCTTTCTGTCTGTCTTTTCCGTAGTTTTCTAGCCATGAAGTAGGAAACCCCAGTGCCCTCTTCCAGGGTTCTGGTGCCACGTGCAACCGCCATCTTATCTTCCATGTGCAGTCGACCCCCACTCTCTCTGTCTGCCATCTTGCCTTTTCTCTCCCTGCCATCCCCCACTGTTTGAAGGTCTCCATTTGCTCCCCACTGGGAAGCAAAGATTTCCTGTTTAGAACTTTTCTGTTTTAGCCCTTAGCCTAACTTGCTCTCCCAGTTTCTTTTGTCTTGACCACATCCAAACACCCTAAGGGCCTACATTTCTGTAGCTTTCCCTCCCACCCCTTAGCAGAGAGGGGTGGAGTAAGAGATAAGTGATTTAGCCTTTCCTTTTAAAAAAAGGGGAAAAGAAAAAAGTGCAACTTGTTCTGTAACTTAATGTAATGTGAAGTAAATAGATGCTAATGTTTGTTTCTAGGTTCCAATAGATACTATTGCATCCATTGCAGATAGAGCTAAAGTTAAACAGTAAGCTATAGGTTCCAACTGAAAGCATCTTTAATTTGGGTTTCTGAGAGCAAGATATAATTCTAAATAACTGGTAACTTTAAACTGATAACTTTAAAGCATTTTGAAACTTTAAACTTGTTTTTCAAAGGCTGTTACAAAAGCTGTTTTGTTTTATAATGTATGTTAATTGATATACATGAACATGTTTACTTGGCAAGCTATGTAACCTATTCTAATTGACTTATACATGAGAATTGCTAAGTTAAATCTCTTAATTTTGTAAATAATTCCTTGAGATTAGGGCCACAGAGAAATCCTCCAACTTAGAATGCTTGAGGAATGACTGAGTATATTCCATTAGATCCTATACAGAAGAGAATAGGTGCTGTATAGATGCTAGATTCTTAACTACCCTGGATGTTAGGACAGAACTTTAGAAACTTACAAATGGGACCTGAACATACCCTGATATCCTCTTAAAGAGGTCACTATGGTCTTTTACCTTAAAGACCAGGAGGGGATCCCATGGCAGAGCAGGATGAGAGAGGTGTGTGCTCCTGGTTCCAGTGAGACCCCCGGA
Source organism: Ochotona curzoniae (assembly GCF_017591425.1). Classification (NCBI taxonomy): domain Eukaryota; kingdom Metazoa; phylum Chordata; class Mammalia; order Lagomorpha; family Ochotonidae; genus Ochotona; species Ochotona curzoniae. The sequence continues at coordinate 1,977,359 of NW_024466313.1, forward strand.
GGCCTCCCAAGTGCTCTTCATTGCAGAAGCAATGGACACTTCGCGAAGAATCATCAGAAAGGACACCCAGGGCCATGTCCCAGCTACCAAGGAGGTCACTGGAGATGTGACTGCCCCTGAAGGCCAAGTACTTCAGGTCAGTCATTTCCCATTGGATCTCCCACATGGGACGGAAGCAGCCCTGGAACCTGCACAGGCTCAAGGCCATCCACGGACTTCGGTGACACCACAGAACAGCACCCAAGAGTCACGGGTGGTTCTCACAGTGGAAGGGAAAACTGTAAGTTTCCATATGGACACTGCCTTCTGTATCCTAGCTAGCTTTGGCTTCTTCCCTCTCTTACAGTGACCATCAGGGTCTCTCAGAAGCCCCAAATTAGCTTAGGTGACAGAGTAATCTAGAAGCTCAGAAAAGAAGCCATTTTGAGGGAAAAGTTAGTTAACCTGTAACTGTTCAGCCTGCGTCAATGACCAGGCTGCTGATAGGCATATTTGCCATCTCGCTCTTCAGTTTTACTAGACTTCACTGAGGTAGGACCCCTGAACTGTTGTAAGGTAGACTTCGTGTCTTGCTTATTTGCCAAGTTATTTTGGATTTCTCAGCTCATCCGCTTAAGATTCTTATGTTCCTCAATTGCTAGTACATGCTTGTTAGCCTGTAAGTTAGTAGATTGCTTGCCTCTGCCTTAAAGTGTGTAAAGTTCTGTAAAATCTTGTTGGAATACTAAATAGTTAAAATCTTGTGCCATCTACAATGTGACCAGTAGGTCTCGTACCAGAATGTTTTAAGTGCTGTGCTTTATGTTCTAGGCTAGATGTCTTCCTGAGACTCTTAGGGCTTATAATGATTGGTAAAGTATAATTGTTTAGAAAAATCAAGCACTTGCCCGTTCCCTAGCTAGATGCAAAACTACTATAGCATTTCCAAATGGAAGTTGGCTTGCATTTATCTGTATGTTCTGATGCCACATACTAATCCTTTCATTGTTTCAGATAACAATTTTATACAACCGAAAAGGTTTCATGTGTTCCATTGCATTCATTGGGTATGTTTCAAAATTTGGGATATGAAATAGTTTAGTTAAACCTAATATAAATCTAGTCCATTGTTTTAATCTAATGTAATGTTTCCTCTAACAAAGGTTGAAACCGGACAATTCTTTTATATCTAAGCTTGAAAGCCCAAGCATTCCATCTGGGTTTCTAACTGAACTCCTGACCTGCTAAGTTGGGAAAGATTATAATTCTAATATGTTTTGTTATCTAGACCAAGAAAGAGAAGCCTTCAAGTGCCAGGCAGTAGTACTTCAGACATCTGATGACTTCTACCTTCTACCAGGAACCTCTAGAACCCCCCTACTGCTACAGTTGCTCAATGCCCCCTTTCAGCTCGAAGAAGCTAGAGCGGTCGTCGTCCCGTTATCCCTGTTCACTCCTGTTTGGAAATGTGAGGAGTTAGATAGTATGATAGGCAGTCAGGGTCTCTGGTTCCTGGTGAAGCTACTTTGTCTGCACTGACCGTTCAGGAGTAATGAAGAATCCAGTATAACAAGGCCTGGCTAAGAGAAAATGAACTCAAGCCAGCTTTTCCAAGGGACTCTTAATAACCCTTCCCTCCATTCCCATCCACTGAAATGTAAAAATTTTTTTTTCTAATCAAACCATTAACAAGTTTCTTTTGCAGGACTGGAAGCGTTCGTCCATCTCCCATTCCTCCCACCAGGCTGCAACCACTGCCAAGAGAAAACAGCTCCTAGAAGCCATAGAGAACAATGCCCCTCTTCCTTTATATATAACAAAAGGGAGGAATGTAAGGACTTATTCCAATATCCCACCCTGGACCCTGCGCCATTTCTTCTTCCTCACTGCTCACGGAATTCGCGCCAGTCCAGCCATCCACCAATCAGATGTAACCTGGCATTCCACCTGAGAATCCCACCCCAATCTCCCAGCCCCTTCCCCAACCCCGCCCACTCACCAATCATCCCCAGGCATTCACCTGCAGGCACCAATCCCCTGGGGCCTTGACCTCAATCCCTCCCAATCCCCGCCCCCCACACCTGGCAGACAAAAAAGGCCCCCAGGTGCGGTTCGCCCCTTTTTGCTCTCTCTCTTCCTCTCCTTGGTTCCTCTCCCCTGCTCTTCCTCCCTTCCCTCCCCTTCCCCTGTTCCTGCCCCACTCGGTTCTCTCTCTCTCTCTCTTGCTCTCTCTTGCTCTTGCTCTTGCTCTCTCCTTGGTTCCTCTCCCCTGCTCTCCCTCTCCTCCTTCTTACCTCCCTTCCCCCTCCTTCCCCTTCCCCTATTCCTGCCCCGCTGGAATAAACTTCCTAAGATACGTCGTTGCGTCTGGTGTTTTCAGCTCACGGTAAAGAACCAGGTTGCGAGAATTAGCTGCGCGTAAAGTATCTTAATATCGTATAACCTAAAACTAGAACTCTTACACTCTTAAATAACTAACAGTCATGAATGCAACTCTGGAATTAAGCCTTCTGGGACTGGGGCTTTCAGCGCCTTCTGGGAACCCAAGACCCATTGATGGCACGGGGGGGGGGGCTCTTTTGTTGTTTCAGTTTTCGTTTATCATATTTACATAACTGAGAAGTATGCATGCCCATACAGCTAATTGGGGTGGGAAGGGTCAAAGAATTGGAGAAAGTGGACAAGACCATTGTTTCCAGTTGTCTTTTTCTTCTTCCTGTATTTGGGGGAGAGGGGGAGGGTGAGAAGCTACACCCAGCATCCTAACTGCATCAGAAACCAGGAATGGGGAACAGCCACCCAATGGGATCCTTAAAGAGCAAATAAATCAAACTTGAGGTTCTCTTATGGAAAAGTGTTGATTCAAACTCAAGCAGTTGTGCAGTGTAGCTTTGTACAGAGAAATCATGTTTGCATAGAAAGAGCAAGGAGTAGGTTTGAATGTACATAGAGCTGCCGTGCCCTCCATCAGCTGCACATGGACTCTTCTTTGTCTTACAGTAGAAGCACAGGACTTTCTTCATCACCTTACCGCTCATGTGATGAATGAAAAAGTCAGGACTCTGGAAGAATCAATGTTTCGCACAGTATCAGGAGGAGGAATCAATGATGTGAGTCTCCAATGCAATCACCCTTTCAGAGGTGGGCTCCTAGTGGGGAGCTGTTCCTGTGCATGCTGACAGCAGCTAAGACCCGACCTGTGTGGTGATCTTGCGGTCACAGACTCCAGGTCATCAGGTCATCACTGTCCTGCAGAGGTAACCAACAGTCGTCAATCCAACCACCTGGCAACTGACCTGCACGGTGCAAAAAAATGTAAATGTTGTCAAAAGCTGAGACACAACTACTTTTTCACCTCTTCTTTTTCACCTGAAGAGCTCAGGCTTATAAGAATCAAAATCAGTCACTAACTTGTTCAAATCTCGACCTTCTCCTGTTTCAGTGTCTGGGGATACTGGTCGCAGACCAATCCAGCGAAGGCCAGTGCGTTACACAGTGTCACACCTGGGCAAATCTGGCCCAGCAGAGGCTCTGTGGGAAGTCAGTGACTCTGCAGTGAACTGATAACCAGGCCCTCTTTAAACTGGGAATGCCGACATGTGGTAAAAAACTGACATGGTCCTTGGAAAGAAGATCATTCCATTTTTTTCTTTATTTTGAAAATTCTTTATATGTAGGGAACCTGGGGTGGGGGCTATTATGCAAAATGAACTAAGACGATCAAAGAAGAAAAAATATCCGTGATCTCAACTGATAAATATAATTTAATACAAAAAAGAGCCTCGAAGGTCTCCTGCCTCCAAGGACGACAGTCACACGGCTGGAGTCAGGGTCCTCTATCCCAGTACGAGTAACCAACAAGAAGCACCCAGATCACAACCCAAAACTCCAGATTTTAAGAACAGGTGAATATGGGGAACTCCAGACCCTAAGTGCAAGCCCTTCTCTCGGGAATAGCTCCACACTCAACATGCACGCAACGTCAACTGCTGGGGAAATACGCAGAACGACACGGCAGCTGCAGTCTGCTCCCTTCACCTCCAGGCCCATGCACACACCCATGCACACACCCACCTACACTGTCTCCTAAGAACACATGTATCGGTTTCCTCACCCAACTTCCCTAACATGTTTGAGAGCATTTCTAGAATATTCTACAGAGTCCAAAGTGATGCTGTTACATATACTAGCACGTACTACAGAGGTGATATCTTGTATTACCAGTCCTTTCTTATGCTGCTTTATCGCTGCATTTAGAAATGACTTTCTATAAATAGGACTGCTTGCTCACTCTTAAATCTTACTCACTGTCTTCTGCATAAAAAAATAACTTAAATAAGGATGTAGGCAAGATGCATTAGTCCCGGTCACCCTGTCTCTCTGCTCAGAAACCACTTTCTTCTCCTGTCACATTTCTTCTAGTTCTCGTTCACCTCCTACCTGTTGAACTATACTATGAAGTCACATGATTTAGGGCAACTTGGAGGTCAAAAGTCAAAAGTCAACTTGGACCCAGTACAGTAGCCTAGTGGCTTAAGTTCTCATCTTGTATACACCAGGATCCCACAAGGGCGCCAGTTCATGTCCTGGCGGCCCCACTTCCCATCCAGCTCCCTCCTTGTGGCCTGGAAAAGCAGTAGAGGACGGCCCAAAGCTTTGGGACCCTGCACCCGCGGGGGAGACCTGGAAGAAGCTCCAGGCTCCGGGCTTTGGATCAGCTCAACTCCAGCCATTGCAGCTGCTTGGGGAGTGAATTGGCAGACAGAAGATCTTCATCTCTGTCTCTCCTCCTCTTTTTATATCTGACTTTCCAATAAAAATTCATAAATCTTTTTTTTTTAAGAAAATCATCTCAATTGGAGGATTTCAATATCAGAATTGATCAGCATGAACAAACGTAGCTGTGGAACAGTTGGGAGCCCTGAGAACCTGATCAGATCTTTGTATTGGAATACCGGTAGAAATTTCCATCATGATCGCGACACTCGTTTGCTCATAAACTCTGAGGAAGATAACTTTCCATTCAGTTTTGCTACAAAATCAGAAAGGAAGCTGTAAGCCCTTAGGGCGCTTAGGGAGACAACAGGTGACTTTGTACAAATGCTCAAGGTTTCAGGCAAGCTTTGTTGCGCCGTCTTGTTGCAGGAGGGGCACTTTCTGAATTCCACAGGGGACACCTGGGTTCCAGCTTGATGTTTCTGCCTGGCTTCTGGAATGGAGAGGGGTAGTAAACTTCGGGGATGTTAAATCTTGCCACTTGTCAGTGCACAGCCGGACGTGAAGGATGCACTGTTACCAATGGAACATTCGTCTGGGATGCTTGGCCCCATCTAGCCCCCTAAGAACAACACCTAAAACAATGAAGTCAGTCCGGGTGACCACGATGCCGCCCCCCACATGCTCCCGATGCACACAATGTCCACGGGTGTTTCTAGAACGTAAACACTCAGCAGCCGTAGGGTCAATGTGTGCGAACACGGGAGGGGCCACAGGTGAGGAGCCACGCAGCAGCTCACATATACACAGTGTTACTCAGTGGTTTCCACATCCACAGTAAGGGTCTGGGTGCAAGAAGAGCAAGACTGTCAAACACAGCTGAGAGACAAAGCTAGGAACAGAGAGAAGGGATTTAGGCAACGGGGTGGGGGAGGGGATCTGTGCATGGTCTCACCCATTCCTTCCACCAGACTGGGGGCACGTGCTCCCACCCACTCCATGTCCCACACGACCCAGCATCACCTGCACCTCAGCCAGCCGTGTCACTAGCTGATGCTGGGGGGTGGTGAACTGAATACCAGCTAAGGGAGAGGTCACGGTGTCATGGCAGGAAGTAGCTCTCAGGATCCAGTCCTCCTGAGCATCCTGAGCTCCAAACCCAAGCCCAGTGCTCTGCACCTGCTCCGTGGGTGGGGCTTCCCCTGCATCTTGGTGGAGGATGAGCACCAAGTGCATGCAGCATGTAGCCTGGGGCTGCTGGGGTCTTCCCCTCCCCCATCTTCATCTCACATGCATCAAGAGATGCTACTTGAATCTTCCTCCATGTTTAAAACATTAAAGAAGAAATAAATCGCAGACGGGGTAAGGGCAGAAAGAGAATAAAATGAGAATGCCTATGCCTGGCTCTTTGGCACATGAAGAGTTAACAACCCTGGCAGAGGAACAGGTGCTGCCCCAATTTGCCTGGGGAAGAGGGGCAGCTGGGGGGGCTCCCAGTCCCAGTCGCTGGAGCAAGCCTTGCACAGGCAGCTGCCTGCGGGAGATTGATGGGCTGCAGAGGAAAAGAGCGGGTGGAGTACGCCAGCGTCACCCCTGTCACCATCAGCAGGCCGAAGCAGTGGCTCCCGGAATGACATTGGAAGGTCAGCCAATCAGGCGCAGAGATGCCACCTCCAAGGAGTACACACAGACACACACACACACACACTCTCACACAAACACACACGCCAGCTGTGCCAGCCATGCCAGCCTGGGCTCCCTGGTTGGTTTGGAAGGCAGGATGCAAATGGATTTACAGACCTACCAGCCTGCTCCCTCCCCTCCTCCAGAGCACACACCTCCTGTGCCTTTCTGAGTGCCTTCTAGCTTCCTCAATCCTGCTGCAAACCTTTCCTGTCTTTGCACAGTGGCAAACACAAGACTGCGGGCCCCTGCCTGGCTGCAGCACCCTTGGCAACGCTGCCCTGTCACAGGAGTGCGGCTGCAGTGAGCTGGAGTAAGCCGAGCAAGTGGCTTTGCAGGAAGCCCCCCCCGCCCCCAGTCAGCCTGCGCAGCGTTCCTTGCCTGCTCTGCCCATGGCTGCTGCACCAGTCGGGAGAGGTCTGCCGCCCACTAGTGTCCTACCGCGGGGACACAATTGACATGCAGGTAGCGCCAGCTCTCAATCTCCCAGGCTGACAGCACTGGGTAGGCACCAGGGCCCAGCACGCACCTCAGCCAAGAGAAAGCCTTATGCCACCATCCAGGCTCCCTAGGCTGCGGGACTGGGTGGGCCAGACACACGCAGGGAAAGCAGGAAATGGGCATGCATGTTTCAGACGAAGTATGTTCTCTCAGCCCCGCCTCCAATCGATTCCTGGTGGGTCCATCCACCATCTCCCCCCTTCACATCCAGCTCCTCTAACCCCTTGCAGATGCCGTAGGCTTGTGTAAACACTGGAGAAAGCCTTTACTTTATTTTACATATGAAAATGACCTATCCCCTATGGTATTCCCAGGTCTTTGTAAAAAATCTTCCCCATAGCAAGTCTTCATGCACGTTTCAAAACACCTCATGCCCCTGACTCCACCTACATCAACAATAAAATCCTTTGACGGGTGCAAGGAGGTCCAGAAACACAGACACTTAAATCGGCATTCTGTCTTCTTAGCCAACACCATCTCCCCTCCCAGTGTGCTGCGTTGCACCGATGTGGGCTTGGTGACTCATTGCTCCCCACGGCAGCAGCGGACTGTGGTCAGAACCAAGTGGCCGAGGAGAGAACCAAGAAGTGGAGCGGGATCAGCTGGCATTTAGGAAAGGTCTGGCTGACATTTCATCCTTCTACAGAGGGCATCTTGTAGGGGCCCGCAGCTCGAGCACAGAGGCGCAGGCTCGTGGATGAACTCTGCAATCCCAGCGTAGCATCCCCATCTGCTCCATCACCGTGGAGGAGGGCGAGAGGGGAGACGCAAGCGAGGCCTGGAATGAGTCGCCCAGCCGTGTGCTCTGCTCTCACCCACATTTTCTTTGAACTAAATACACAGTCATCTGCTGAGCCTACAAGGGACCCTTACGCTTAATGGAGCCTCTTCGACACTGAACCCAAGGACCGAGTGTGTGGCTGTGACATGCTGTCCAGTGAACTGATGGTGCCCAAAGGGGCTTCATGTCCGGCTCCTCTTCTACCCCCCGCTGGTCTCACTCTTATCACCCTGCCCCCTCTAGTCACCTGGACACCTACGCCTGCTGGGAGCAGGGTTCAGCAAAGCTCAGAATCCCAGGGTTCTAAGACGGCTGTCAGAGGTGTGTGTGTGCAAGAATCAGAGATGTCAGCATGCCAACAAAATGTGTGACCCCCAGCACCTGTACAGCCGAGGCATCATTCAGTTTATCTGGAGGCCCCGCCGTGCTTTTCAGCAGAATGTTCAGCTGCAGCATGCTTGCTGGGCTCGCCATGGTGAGACTGTGATGCCACGGAGTGCAGCAGGCTGCCTGGGAGACACTGGGCGCCGTGTGCGCGTGTGTGCCTGTGCACACGTGCGCCCCTGCTCCCTGTGCTGGGCTGGGCCTTGGCAGAGCTCTGCGGAACATGTCAGGTGCTTGGAAGCACCAGTCCTCCCCCTTGGCAGGTGAAGTCATTCATTCAAGGGTTTAACTCACAGAGGGCCTGCTCCCGCCTCCTGGCCCAGCTGCAGGAAGACATCAGCACACATTCTACAACCGCACAAAGGCCATAGTGTCTACTGTTGAGATGTACACCCCTGTGGCCTTGTCGCTGCCGCCACCATGCTCAACGGCATCACCGTCTAGATCAGCCATTTAGATCTCCGAGGCCTAGTACCAATCAATGTATTTTAGGATCAAATCATCTCTTCTCACACCTGTGTAGCATTAAAGAAGAAGAAGGCAGACCCAAACACAATGGCCACTGACCAAAAGGAAAATGTCCTCCTGTGCTTGTCTCACTCCGAGAGGCAGGGGCATTCACACTCATGGCCCTGGAAACACGCTGGCATGCACGGGCAGAGGCAAGCCAAACGGGGCTCCTGTCTGATTGGACGCACCTTACATCTGGCCTGAACAGCATGCCTTGAAAAGCTCCTTAAAGTTCCACCTCCACTCCCCCTCCGATAGAAATAAAATACACAAGACCCCAAAGTTCCACCGTCAAGATTTTTTTTTAATATTCCCTCCTGTAAAGAGAGGGCCATTTTTCTGTGAGATCAGCTCACAGCCTTCTCCGGCTCCTAGGATCAAATCACACAGCAGGGCAAGGTGCTGTCCGGATCCCTCCTGGCCCTCTGTGCATGAGAGCAGTCATCATGGCGATGGGATTAGCACAGGACCAGGAGAGCTGCAAAAAGAAGGGAAGACGCACATCCGAGCACGTTCACCCCTGCGTCTGCTTCCTTCTTCGAGCAGAGTTGTGGGTTTTCCACAGTGCTGTCGCCATCCCATGGATCAGTCAGCCCTGAGATTATTTTAGTTATGAAACGCTGATTCAAAAAACAAAACAAAACACACACATACTGTCCAGCCTGCCTGCATGATGGCCTCCTGTGTCATGAAGCCCCCTCGGCATGCCTGCCATTTCCAGCTTCAGCTGCAAGTCAGGTACCAGATGCCTGAACCCGTAAGCACAGACTTCCCCACGCCATCATCCTTCCCAGCATCACGCATCTCCGTAACCAGGGCCTTGCCAAGGAGCCCAGATGATGGGCTCGGCTGATGGGCGAACCAGCCGTTGGAGGTCTATGGCCCTGGGATTCATTCAGAAGCGTTTGTCCATGGTCCATGTTAGCAGAGCTGCACAAGGCCTGCCGTCCCCTGGCACCTCACCCCTGACTCCCCAGAGCACATCAGCCCCTCTCCCCACCCTCTGCACCTGGGAAGAGGGCAGGACAGAGCACCACCCCCTGGAGCAATGCTTTCCAAATCAAAGTTGCCGACACTGTTACATTGCAGAAGAGAGAGCAACCTTGCTGTCCTAACGTGGGTTTGGGGAGCTCCTGCTATCAGGTCTGCTTTTGCTTCCACATCAATTTATTTAAAAGAAGAAGAACATGTAGGCATCCCCTCTGGCCTGCTGGATGCTAATTCCAGAAGCACCTGCTGGCTGGCAAAAGCAGCGCGTTGCTATGTGTGACAAGCACCCTGAGCTCCCCTCCGAGGCTTCCAGGAAAATCCCCCTGCTCCTGCTGTATGTTCTCACATGAGCCAAATTTCCTCTGTGCTCTGCGTTCTCTCGCTCACTTGCTCAGTCTCTCCTTCTCCCGGGGAAAGGAGTCAGCTGCGTGGTTTAATTCTAACCAGCGGCAGGTTCTAGGTTCTATGCAGATGCGCGTTCTGAAGTGAGGAATTGAAGCTGCAGCTACTCCCCGGCCTTGCCAGACGACAGCTTCCTCTGACCCGCACACGAGAGCCAGCCATTCACACCTGCGAGTTCATATTTACGCGACGACAGGCAGGCGAAGGTGCAGCCTCACTCACTAATTGCGTGTGACTTGGTGGAGAGCAAGAGCTTTCCAAACACCCAGGAAAAGAGCCTAGCCAAACACAGCAACTGGCTGGGTGTGGGGTAGGGAATGCTAGATTCAGAACCCTGCCTGATTTCATTTGTACAACCACACAGGTGTGTGCGTGCGTGTGTGTACATGTGTGTGTTTAATTCGTCAACATTTCAAGATGATGTAATGCTTCTCGGTGCATATTTTTACACGCACGGCTGTGAGGGATACGTAGTAACACGGGGTGGGAGGACATAGAAAGAGAGAGATTCCTTAAAGCCTGCTTTGGTGTCGGAGCACCATCAGTTAGCAGAATTAAAGCACCTGGCTTGTAAAAGCTTTGAATCTGAGAAGACTCTTAATTGCCCTTCCACCTGCCTGTGCTTGGGTACGTCCCTGTTCAGGCTGTGATATTCCAAGTCTGTTTCCTGTCTCTCCTGCTTTTACCAGACCGCCTTCCTCCGCATAAGGTAGCTCTCCCGTGCTGGAGTGAGGCTCCGAGCCGTCACTTGGCTAGGTAAGCGTCTGCCAACGATTACAGAGCAATTTCTCCCCCGGCCTCTCTTCATCGCTGCCTCTCCTCACCCGGAGATTTTTTTTAATTAGTAATAATATTAAATATATACATATAGAAAAGCATGAAGAATTAAAAAGGGAAGCAGATTCATCTTTGCATCCAATCTACCCCACACCCCCACCGCGCGCGCTCACACACACACACACACACACACACACACACACGGATCAATGACAAGAAATGAAATTCATCACAAACCGAAAGGCTCACCATTCGCGAAGCTCTGGAACAAGGAGAGGGCCAGTATCCACATGCCCCTGCCGCTCCCCGGCCTCCCGCGAGCGACGCGCCGGCCTCGCCCCCCGCGCTCCGCCCGGCCCGGCTCCGCTCGCCGCTCGCCACTCGCCACCTGCCCGGGGGCCGCAGCCCGCCCGCCCGCCGCCGCTGCTGCCGCCGCCGCCGAGCCGCCCAGGCACGCGGCGCGGCCGGGCTCCGGGGCGAGGGCTGCGCTCCTTGCACACCTGCTCCCGGGCGCCGCGCCCGCCGCTGCGGCCAGAGCCCAGGTGCGCCGTCAGCTCAGGGGGCCGCCGGCAGGTCGGCAGGTGCAGAGAGCCGCAGACGCGGGCGTGAGCTCATCCCGGGCACCCGGCGCCCCGAATGCGCAGCCAGCGGCCTCGCGTGCGCCAGCCCTCACCCTCCACATCCAGGCAGCAGGCGGGCGGGCAGGCTCATCTTTCCTGGGCTCCGGCCTTGATCACATGGATTCCTCTGCTAACCTTCCCTGCCTGCGAGCCCCGGGGCCGAGCCGAGCGCGGAGGCGAGCGGGGACCCCTCCCCTGCCTCTGGCCGCTGGGGCGCTCTGCAGTCTGAACGCAGCCGCCGAACTGGAGGCAGGACCGGCGAGAGCGCAGCCACCACACAGTCACGCACAGTCATCGGGATGAATTTCTTAGAGGCTTAAATAATCATTTCAGCAGCCGATTATTTTTAGTTATTTTCTTGCCGGTTGCTAATAAGACGTGGCCAGGGGTGACCATTCCGGAAGGTTGCCAGGCAAACAGAGGTGACCATGAAACGTTCGCAATTTTAATGACATGTGTGCCGCTGGATTCAGATTCCGTATTTACCCTCGGAGAAAAAAAAAAAGTCCAGTTCATTTGCCTAAAGGGAAATGCTGTCACCACATTCTGGCTGCTACCAGAAAGATCTTGGTGATTTCATGGGCTAATTTTTAATTAGCTCTAGGACCTGGTGGAATACAAACATGAGCAAATTCTAATGTTGCTCTCTGAAGGGTGCCCGAAATGATTAAAGCAGATGAAAATAACTGATAATTCGAGTCATCCCGAACGGGCCACCCCTGCCACATTCCTGTGAGAAGCCAACATGGTAACCTGTGCTGCACATCCTGCATGACCCTTGAGATCATGGGAATATTCACAGAAAATCCCCAATCCTAGGCCAGCGCTATGCAGAACCACAGTCACCAGGACTGAGGGCATCCCTGTGGAAGACCCCCTGGGGGGAAGAGGGGTGCAGGGCTTGTGTGGGGGGGACACAGGGTCCTGTTTTCCTGGGAGATGGACCATCTTCTCTTCATGACATGCAGGTGCCTCTCCAGATCCAAAAAGGAAAGTCGGTGCACCTGAGGCGGCTCGCTGTACACACAGGAAGAGCAAATGGTGAGGCAGAAACAAAATGGTGCTTTACCAGGCTTGGGCACAAGATGGCCAGGCCCTGTGTGCTAGCAGGGGTCAGCTCAGCCCCGGAGGCTGCGGGCTGCCCTGGCTCTGCAGCTGTGGGGCATCGCATGCCGCCGCCCACTCAGCCTGCATCCTGCCCCACTGAGCCACACTCGGGGGCCTCCGGCTGTGCCTGCACTGGGCGCTGCCTTCCAGAAAGCCGGGCACCGCGGGCCTGATGCCTCCCTTCCTGCCTCTAGCCAGGAAGACTTCTCGTTCATTCGGTTCACTCACTGCTCACTGCACACCTGACCACTGTGAGGCTCAGCTTGACCTTGAGTGCCAAAGGCTCGTCACAGGGGTCAGCACCCCGCGCCCATGGTATCCACAGCCGCGCACACTTGTAGCACAGTCTCACCGTGGTGCAGTGACTGGGTTTGGGAACAGAACTGGTTACAAGCGTAAAATGAAAATGGAGGGTCCTTTTTTCTCAGTGCAGAAAAGGCGCCCAAGTACTGAAATGGAAAGCCTCTTCCTTTGTTTCCGTCTCTCCACCCCGCTCCCAGTCCTCCCATCAAGGTTTGATCTGTTACTGAATGCCACCTGCTCTTGGCATGCACTCAGCCCCTCACAGTGCCAGGACCCTATCAGGTACCCTCGCAGATTTAGTAGCCCATGTCCGTGGGTCATTTCCTGTCCCTCCGCTTGGACCCATGCTCTCTGTATAGCCAGGGTTGGGGGACTGGAGAAGCCAGTCTCCCTTTTCCATGGACCACTGCCCCAACAGAAGTCAGGGGACCCCCCACCCCAAAGGGATTATAGCCTCCATTCTGGGATGCTCTGGGTGCCTGGATCCTAGATGGGCCAAATTCAAGTCCCTTGCAGACCATGCTATGGCACAGTGGGCATGGGATGAGGCCCTTCTCTGATGTCCCGTACAGCACCTGCCCACTCTCGATCCTCGCTGCACATAGGCCCAGGCTCCCATCTGGGGTGACAGCTAATGGCAGAACGCCGTGTTCATGTCCCCTACTGCGAGGACAGAGGCTGACCTGGGCCCAGGAGACCATGGAGAGGAAGTGGACAGCTGCTACTCTCTTTGGAAGTATCAGCAAGATGCAGGATGCTGCAGGGTCCAGAGCTTTAAGCAACTGTCCCATTGCCCCACAGACTGAGAAAACATTGGTTTGGAAGTGATACTGTTTTAAATATATGCACATGGCAGTTGATCTCAAGGGCAAGCCCTTATGACAGTGGGACCAGGGGAACACTGGGACAGTACACTGGTTCTGCCCATCAAGTGAGTGTCCTGTGGTTATGTATCTATGCACCTGCCACAGCCTGGAAGGTCCAGTGGTGTGTCTTCAGCTGTATTTACACAACACACTAGACAACGGCATTTAGAAGTTTAATCGCTGGTTAAGATGCCACTTGGTTCGGCTGCATCCCCGTCCCCACTGAGACTACCTGGGATTAAGACCTGGCTCCATTTTCCACTCCAGTCAGGTCCAAGCCAGGCTAGGCCTTGAAGAGAGATTGATGCTGACTCTGGCATATCAGGCTAAGCCTCTGCCTGTGGCACATCCCATATGAGCACGGATTCGAATCTCTGCTGCTCCATTAATTTAATTTGGATTAATTTAATATTATTTTACTTTAATATTATTTGCATAGTTGAGAGGGATGCACACCCAAATGGGCCTCTAATCAGAGTGCGGAGGGAGACGGAGAGACGACCGCTCCTTGCTGTTAAATTGCATCAACACCCGGGGATAGGATCATTTGACGAAGCCTTAGAGACCCCAGTGTGGGTCAGTGTTCCAAAGGTGTTATTTGAGAGATTGTTGGCTTCATTGCACCAGTGTTGGGAAAATCTTTCAAGGTCTATTGGCTGACCAAGTCCACCTTAGCCCATCCACAGGGCCTTGGCCAGTCCTTGGCCAGGAACTGCTTTGTTTTCCAACCTCTAATTAGGCTTTCGGCGTCCTCTGTTGGCCTAGGTGAGCTGGCTGTCTTGTCCACCATATGCATATGAGCATGCTGTCTACTGCACAGGCATCAGCAACTGAGTAGGCCCAGTCCCAACACCTTCATTTCAAGGTTGGACCACATATATTGTGTTTTTCCCTGTGGCCAGGATCTGAGTCCAACCATCTAGCTAGGGAGCTCCCCCAAGAAAACTTACCTGAGGGACCTCAGACTCGACTCTTGTGTATGCCAGCCAGTGCAGGGTGAGTCACCCTGTCACCTGCACCAGCTAATGTTCTACTGTTGGATGCAGCTGCTTGGTCAGTTCCACCCCAGCACCATCGCTCATGCAAACTGATGGGTATTGCGGCCTAGCCCAGCCCAGCCTGCCACAGGCCCAGTTTTCACACACACCAGCAAATGCTATGGCCTACTAAGGGTGACCCCAATAATGCTAACCAGACCACCCCCAGTCCCGGTTTTTCATATGTCGCATGTGCTACTGCCTAGCCTACTCCATCCCATATCTCATCTGGCTCTTGTGTGCACCCATGGGTGCGGAAGCTGAGCTCAGCCCAATCCATCCCAGATAGACCTGGGCCACACATATGCGATTGGGTGTTGCTGTTTTGATCAAGCTGGCACAACCATGGCCCTAGCTCTCATGTAGCCCCACAGGCGAGTGTTCACAATTCCCTTACCAACCCGACTACTAGCCCCAGATCTTGTGCCTGCCAGGGGTTACTGCAGTCTAGCCTAATATGACTCATATCTAGTCCTGGCACTTGCTAGCGAGTGCTGCACGCTAGCCCAGTCTGGCCTGTACCCAGATTGGCACCATGCTGGCCAGTGAGGGCAAGCCTGATAGGGGAAGCAGTCCAGTTTGATACACCTCACCCCCAGTCTTGGCATTTATCAGCAGGTACTGAAGCCTGGGTCAGCCTTGGCCTGGTCTACCTGCCTGGCAGGAGTTGGGGTCCAACCCAGCCTGGTCTGTCCCTGTTCTGGCTCTTGTTCACACAAGTGTGTGCTGAGGACTGACCCAGCCTGGCCCATTTCCCCAGACCCGATTCATATATGTCCATGGGCGCTACAGTCCTGCCTGCCCTGGTCTTCCACCAGCCCTAGTTCTCATACTCACCAGTGGGAGCTGTAGCCTATCAGAAGAGTCCCCAGAGTTCCCCTACCAGACCTGTTCCCACCTCAGGATCCTGCATGTGCTGGTGCATGCTTCAACCCAGTCAGGCATTGGCCACTCGCAGTCTTAGCTCTCTGATGGGTGTTGCACCCTAGCCCAGCCAGGAGTGGACCATACTCTGCCCTGGCTCTCCTGCATGCCAGTGAGTGCTGTTGCCTGATCCAGCCTAGCCTGCCCCGGACCTGGCCCACACCAATGCAGATAAGTGCTGTAGCCTTGCCTAGATTGGCCCACCCCCAGTCCCGCTACTATGTTCCCCAGCAGTTCCCAACAGGCCCCCTCCCAGCCATGGATCTCACACATGCAGGCAGGTGCTTTTTCCTCAGGTCTGGCCTTTACATGTGCCAATGGTGCTGCAGCCTGGTCCAGGCCAGCCCTCTCCCAGCCTGGCTCCTATGAGTGTCAGGTGAGTTCCATAGTCCAGCATGGCTTAGCCCATCATCACCCTCAGCTCTCCACTAAGCCAGCAGGTGCTGCAGTCCTCATGTGGACAAGCCCACAGTTCCCTACAGTATCTGCCCTGCACACACACACACATATACACACACACACACACACACACACACACACACACACACACACACACACGCACACACTCATCTAGTTCACCAGTCCCCTGCAGAATCTGCCCCCATAACCAGTTCTCTCACATTCTGGTGGGTGCTGTGGGCCTGATGTGGCCCAACCATGCATAACTACTTTGGCCTAGCCCAGCCAGGCATGCCTCCAAGCCCTAGCTTTTGCCCAGTGGGCAATTGGCAAATCTATTTAGCCCTGCCCAGATCTCCCATGTGGGTGGATAGATGCCTTGGCACCAAGATTTGCCCTCCAATTTCCTGCCTCCCCCACCACCATCGACTCCATATTGGCTCCTTCACCTACCTGCAAGTGCAGTGGTTCAGTCTGTGGAAGACCCCGGAAGTTATTCCTCCCCTGTCAAACATGCCCTCAGCTGATCCCACTCCAACCCGTCCTCAAGTCCTCTTCCCCAGACAGTCTGCAACACCCCAACCCTGGGACTGTGGGCGGCAGGTCCCAGCCAGCACTCCATGCCTCCCACACCAGCTCTCAATGCCTTCCACACATGCCCTAAGAAAAAAGAAAAGAACAGGCAATTATGCTGGCATACTAGTATAGTTAACACAAATTTGGCATTAACCATGCCCGAAAGACTAACCATCCACTGGCTGCTTCCCTCCCAGCCTTATAACACGTACCTAGGTACAATTCAGTCTAGCCAGTTGCCAACAGCTGGTGGATGATCCACTTCTGATCCAGCTCCCTACTGACAGTCTGGGAAAGCAGCAGATAATTGGGCTCCTACATTCACATGGGAGACCCAGAAGAAGCTTCTGGATTCTGGCTTTGGACCAGCCCACCTGAGGCCACTGTGGCCACTGGGGAGTGAAATGACAAGTACAAGATCTCTCTGCTTATCTCCTTCTCACTCTACACCTTTCAAATAAAAATACATATTTTAATAAACAATATTTTACTTTTTCACTTTAATAAATTGATTAAAATAAAGCTTATTTTAATAAATAACATTTTATAAAATGTTAATATGGAGCCTTTTATGAATTATAAATATCTGTGAATTAATTCCATAGTGAACATGTATTAATATGAACAGATCAGATTCTGTGTATTTCATAAGCGCAGTCCAAGAGAACCCACGCTTTTCCGACTCCTCTGCCCCTCCCCAACACCCTCTCCCTCCCCTCTCTCCTCATCAGTTTTTACAAAGACATCATGACTTTAATTCACCCTATATCCACGGGATTCATTTACCGTTAATAGCAATATTCACCAGTAAAAAGCAGGAACAGCACAATCCCTGCACAGGATCAAACAGCAATCATATCCCAAAGTGACCATTTCATTCCAATCTTTATTAACTGCCATACAAACCGCGCGGTATATGTCCGTATGAGACTGGGCTGTTTCTTTACGTGTAATAATTCCCAGCTGCATCCATTTTGTTCCAAAGGACAGGATTTCCTTCCTTTTTACGGCTGTGTAATATTCTGTAGAATGTCTATACCACATGTTCTTTATTCAGTCATCAGCTGATTCCATGGCTTATATCATGATGAGCTGCTATAAACACGGGGGTACGGATCACTCAAATGCCAATTTCATTTCCTTTTTCTGTAAAAGCCCAGGAGACACATGGCTGGGTCATGTAGTAGATATCATCAACCAAAAATATACATTTTTTTAAAAATCTGACATTTGGCGTTTGTATTTCCTTGTTGTTGTTGCTTTGGATTTTTAAAAAGACTCATTTGTTTATTTAAAAGCAAGAGTTAGAGAGATGAGACAGTGAATTCTCCATCTGTTGGTCCGCTCCTCAAATGACTCTGAGAGTCGGAGTTAGACTGTTCTGAAGCCAGGAGATTCTTCTGGGTCTCCACAGGGACCCAAGCACTTGCGACATCTTCCACTGCTTTCCCAGGCACGTTAGCAGGAGCTGGATCAGAAATGGGGCAAACGCCTGCCCATGTGGGAGGCTCACACCCCAGGCAAGGGCTCTACCCACTACCCCACAGCACCCAGCAGGAGACTGACACCCCAGGCAAGGGCCCCACCCACTACCCCACAGCACCCAGCGGGGAGGCTGACACCCCAGGCAAGGGCCCCACTCACTACCCCCACAGCACCCAGTGGGGAGGCTGACACCCCAGGCAAGGGCCCCACCCACTACCCCACAGCCCCAAGGGGGGAGGCTGACACCCCAGGCAAGGGCCCCACCCACTACCCCACAGCACCCAGGGGGGAGGCTGACACCCCAGGCAAGGTCCCTGCCCATTACCCCACAGCACCCAGGGGGGAGACTGACACCCCAGGCAAGGGCCCCACCCACTACCCCACAGCACCCAGCGGGGAGGCTGACACCCCAGGCAAGGGCCCCACCCACTACCCCACAGCACCCAGCGGGGAGGCTGACACCCCAGGCAAGGGCCCTGCCCATTACCCCACAGCACCCAGGGGGGAGACTGACACCCCAGGCAAGGGCCCCACCCACTACCCCACAGCACCCAGCGGGGAGGCTGACACCCCAGGCAAGGTCCCTGCCCACTACCCCACAGCACCCAGTGGGAGGCTTTTGCATTCTGGAGGAGAGCGGTGCTCAGTTCCCCTGCATCCTCTGATTGAATCCCACATGGCCTCGCCCATCCTCTCTCCATCTCCCTGAAGCTCTGGGTCAACCGTCAGTGGAAGAGAGATAGAGTCACTCTGCTGGTGCTAAACCTGAGTTCCCCTGCCACCTGGTCGCCCTGTGTCCTGAGGGAGGAATGCGGGTGACGTCTCTGAAGCAAGGGGCGCTGGTAGACTGGGGTGAGGGAGGGGTGGGTAGGCAAAAGGGTCACCATGATGGGAAGGCTCGTCTCACCCAGACAAGAATTACCTGCGCTGCTTCCCCGGGGCTTCCTGAACAAAGGGTAGCAAACTGGGTGGTTTGAAATGACAGCAACATTCAGCCTTGCAGCTCTGCAAGATAAAGACCCAAAGCCAAGGTGCTCTGAGATGTGAAGTACTTAGACCTGTCAGGAAGAACCCTTCCTGGCCTCACCCTGGCTTCCTCCATGTCCCACGACTTGTGGTGGCATCACTGGTCTCTCTGCTTCTGTCTCCACAGAGCCTGCTTGATGGCCGCCTAGCGTGGCCATGTCCCTCTGCTCTCTTAGCATCAGCATTCACTCACTGAACTCTGGACTCACCCTACCCCTATGTGACTCGTTAGCTATTCCATCAACAACCTGCATTCTGCCTCCATCCACATAAGCTTCCATTCCAGGTGCCATGGGTTAAGAGTTCAGTTTATCCTATGGGGTTGAAGGGAGCAGCACTCAACCCACAACAGGCCCTGAGAATCTGGACCCTAAAGGGCTAGGACGTGGAAGGGCCTCCTGAGGCTTGGATGAGGATGCTACAGCCTTGCCCAGCACTCATTTGCACCGCGTGCCTCAGAGGCCAGCACAGTGAGCCTGGACACTGGGACAGATGGAGCTCAGACTGTGTCCTGGAGCTTCAGCTTCTTTTCAGACAATGCGCTCATCCTAACATCGGCTCTTCTTGTCGAAGGGCGTTGAGAGGATGGCAGAATCTCTGGGAAGTAGCTCTGCCCAGAGTGACAGAGAACAGTGTGTGCATGGATTGTGAGCATTTCTCTCACTGTGTCTGTGCACCTCTGTGCTCTGCGTGTATATATGCTGTGGGTCTTCATATGTCCATGTATTCTGTATGTGTATAGTGTGTGTGTCTGTGTCTACATGCTCTCTCTGTGTGCCTTCATGTGTCTGTGCTCTGTGTGTTCCGTGTACATGTAGGTGTGTGCGTGTCTGCATGCGTCTCTTTGTCGACATGCTCTGTAGGCCTTTGTCCATGTCTAGGTTACTTCACGCTCCTCCAGCACAGACCCCTCTTCCTCCACTGTCATCACCCCTGAAGCCAAGGTGAGCCCTCCCTGACCCACCTTCCTCCTGTGCTAGGTGCACTTTCAACCCTGTCCAGGTCAGGGCTGGCTTATAAACATGCGTATGCCTTGGCATGCTCACCTGTAGGAAAGCTGAACCTGGTCTCTTTGTGGCTGCTGTCCTTTTGCACTAAGGACTAGGCCCCACACGCTGTGCATGCTCAGCGTCTACCCAGTGCAGAGACCAAAGGCCTGGGCTTTCCAGGGAAGCTGCCTGCAAGGCAAGCACCCTCCTCTACATCATGTCCCAAGAGATACAGACTTGGAGTGCTAAAAAGGGACATCCCGAAGGAAGGGAAGTAAAAACAGAACCTCTTAGATGTCAAATCGGCTTGCATAAACATTTCATCAGAATAAATATTTCTTTTATCAGCGCTGGGCAGGCAGCTTGCTGATGGGCGCTCTGACTGGCTGTTGTTTCAGTGGAGACAGGCACTCTGTCTGGGGATTTGGAACACGAGGATGGGTCAATGTGGAGTTTGTGGCAAATTCATTTTGGAAGCAGAGAGCTCTTCAAAGTGAAGCCACCGCCAACAGCATGGGGAGGCGTTGCTGACACTGGCAGCCCCTCAGGATTCATGGAAGGGCGAGCCAAGCATGAGCAGTTGCACGGGGTGGTGAGCAGGCAGCCAGTAAGGCAGTACCTACCCTGGGCCCAAAGACACGAGGGCTGCCAACTGTCCCCTCCTGTTCCTGGGGGGTCTGGGGCAGGGCTCCCAGGACAGGTTCCCCAAGCTCAGAGATGCAGAAAGTGTCCTTGGGTTTAGGGCCAGACTGGTGGTGTGTGGGAAGAGGACTCACACTGCCCTTGGGGTGTCAGAAGAATAGGGGAACACTCAGTGGGAAGCTCAGAAAGGAGCCTGATGAGGCTCTTCAAGGATGCCTGGGGTCCCTGGGCAGGGGGCCAGTGGACAGTGAGGACAAAGGGCTCTACCACACCACATGGCCTGAGCCTGGAGGACACACTGATTATGGCCAGGGCATGGCACAGGATTGAGCTGGTGACCTGCACAGGTGGCATCATCTGTAACTTCTAAGGACAGGTCTATAAGATAGATACAAACATCTGCCCGGTGCCCGGAACAAAGGTGGCAGACAGGGAGCAGAGGGCCCAGCGCATGTGAGGCTACAGCCTACCCTACCAGCTGGCTATGCGGGCACGTTTACGGCTGGAGGTAAGAAGCAAGAGCTGGAGTCAGAGGCGAGATGGGCCAAGGCAGCGAGAAAGAAGTTGGTGGGAGGAATAAAGACTGAACTATCCAGGGGTTTCCTTGGGATCGGCACAAGCCACATTTTAATGGCTTGAGAAATGACATAATTTGGGGGTGAAAAAAGTATTCTCTGAACGGCAGAATACGCTCAAAGGGCAAGACACATGCTGAGGGAACGGACAGAGCGGCACGCTCAGCACTTAGCGACAGCAGAAGGGCTTCGTGTAATCAAAGCCTAAAAATGACAGGTGCAGGATCTGGCCTGGCCCGTCCAGGAAAGCAAACAAAGCTGCTGGGCCAGCTGGGAAGGCACTCACCCACAGCACCCGGGAGGGCAGGTGCCCACCCAGTCACCCACAGCCCTCAGGAGGGCAGGTGCCCACCTGCTCACAGCCCTCGGGAGGAAAGGTGCCCACCCAGTCACCCACAGCCCTTGGGAGGAAAGGTGCCCACCCAGTCACCCACAGCCCTTGGGAGGGCAGGTGCCCACCCACTCAATTAAAGGAGTAACGTGGACACTCGCATTCTGTCTTCCCCCCATCACCACAAAGGGGGCAAATGTGAATACTGACGATGCGGGCAGAAAGCACACTCCCAGACACTGCAGGTGACACTGGACGGCTAGGTCAACTTCCTTACCTTGATGGCATCTATTTAAAAACATGAATACAGGGGTTTGGTGCAATAGCTCAACTTGCTAATCCTACACCTCCAAGTGCCGGGTCACATATTGACACAGGTTCTTTTCCTAGCTGCTCCATTTCCCACCCAATTACTTGCTTATGGCCTGGGAAGGCAGCGGAGGACGGCCCAAAGCCTTAGATTCCTGCACCTATGTGGGAGACTCGGAAGAAGCTCCTGGCTCCTAGCTTCAGATCAGTACATAAATTTTTATCTGTCTCTCCTTTTCTCCATAAATCTGATCTGCCTTTCCAACAAAAGGTAATCTCTTTTTTGAAAATGGCTGCAGTGGCCAGAACTGAGTTAGGCCGAAGCCAGGAGCTGGGAACACCCCCAGTCTGGTCTCCCCTGTGGATAGAGGCAACTCAAGCACTTGAGCTGCTGTCTGCTGCTTTCCCAGGACTAATGGCAAGGGGCTGGACTGGCAGCAGAGTAGGCGGGATGCAGGGCAGCACTGCACTGGGGAGGCCAGCGTTTCTAGCAGAGGCTGAGCCCCTAGACTTCCTGTCTGTCTTTACCACGAAGGCTGCCACCAGGACGATTACCGGGGTCGCTCCCACCCCCTAGCCCAAGCTGATGCACATGCACCTGTCCGTGCACTGGACAAGGAACTTGATTTCCTGATTTTACTGGGGTCTCCTGGCAATTACAGTTATCCTTAGTCAGGCTTTTATGGAAGAAGTCCTCAATTCTTTTGGAAGTCCTCAAAACTTTGGAAGCGTCAGCCAGGGGTTCTCAGACTTGAGCAGTGTCCAAGAACCTGTAGGCCTGCCAAGCAGCATGCGGCCACACCAGGACCCTGATGCTGCACATCAGGTTGGGACCGAGGATCTGAATGTCCTCGACATTTCCAGACAGTGCCAACCTTCTCATTCCCAGTCCAGGGACCACACTCGGAGAACTGCTGCCATGAGGTTTACCTTTCATAGGGATCCTGTTCCAATGCTATAACGGAGTCTTTGGTTCCCAGATGCCGGCTTGCTCTGGCTCCCCCATGCCCCTCTCCTTTCCCACAGCAGCCCTGCTTGGAGGGGACATGCCTGGGAGAGACAGCCATCGCGGGCTTCTACAGCAACCAACGTGGTCACAGCTGCTCCACTTCCCATCCTGCTCCCTGCTTGTAGCCCGGAAAGACAGCTAGGAATAACCCAAAGCCTTGGGACCCTGCACCAGCATGAAAGATCCAGAGGAGGCTCCTGGATCCTGGCTATGGATCGGCTCAGCTCTGACTATTGCGGCCACTTGTGAGATAAGTCAGCGGGCCCAGCGTGGTGGCGCAAGTGGTTAAGGTCCTCGCCTTGCACGCCCGGGATCCCATATGGGCGCCAGTTCTATCCCGGCAGCCCCCTCTTCCCTTCCAGCTCCCTGCCTGTGGCCCGGGAAAGCAGTCGAGGACGGCCCAAAGCCTTGGGACCCTGCACCTATGTGGGAGACCTGGAAGAGGCTCCTGGCTTCGGATCAGCATAGCATCAGCCATTGCGCTCACTTGGGGAGTGACTCATCGGACGGAAGATCTTCCTCTCTCTCTCTCCTCTCTGTATATCTGCCTTTCCAATAAAAAAAATAATAAAAATAAAAACCTTTTAGAGATAAGTCAGCGATCAGAAGATCTTTCTCTCTGTAGATCTGCCTTTCCAATGAAAAATGAATAAATCTTAAAAAAAAGAAAAAGACTACAGTCTCCACCACCACCAAAAGTACCGACCCTTCAATTTAGCAAGCTCAGTGTCAGGCACCTATAATACTGAGAAAAATTAAATCACACTCCACACCTGCGATTGTGATCTCTGCCAGAATGTGGCTTGTTGAGGGATGAGATGAAGAAAGAAGGGAAGGATGAGAAAGAGGGAAGGGAGGGTAAGGAAGGCCATGTGATTGTCCCATCCTGAGGGATGCATATAAGTTTTAGAATAAGCAGTTATCTGAGCATAAGTCATCATAAGGAACGGGTGTCTGTGCATCAGTTAGAAACCTACGTAGGAGGCCTGCAGTCCACACTGCAGTGCTTGGGTCGGGGTCCTGGCTCTGCCTCCCATCCGGGTTGCACCAATGCCACCCTTGGAGCAGCAGGTGACGGCCAAGGAGCTGGGGCTCTGCAGGCCAGGACTGAATGCCAGCCTCATGGTTTCAACCAGCTTCAGTCTCCGCGTTTGAGAGTGTCTGCGAAGCAAACATGGAAAAGCCTGCATACCAAAAATTGTCATGTGACTGAAGTAAGACGGCAAGAAAGGGAGAAATATGAGAGAAAATAGCAAAAAGATAAAAGAATAGCATGTATATAAATAATAGGTTTTTAACTTGCTTATTATTATTATCATTTTGTGCTACAGTTTCATAGACCCTGAGAGTTCCCTTACCCACTTCCCCAATGCCCCTCCACCTCCCTAATGAGTTCCCCGGTATCATTACTCTAGTATAGTTCTTCATACACAGTCATATGTCCATCATTGCGGGCATGGACAATGGCAGAGAGTCCAGCATCCTATTGTCAAGATATAGTAAACAGTTTCACTGGGAATCCATCTTTGTCTGGAAGTAGAGATGCATACTGCATTGTATCCTCACATCTGGATATGTTAGTCTCCATTACACAGTTACTGTACATCGCCTTAAATGAAAACCACAAAACAAAATCAAAACATGAAGAAAGAAAGAAAGTAAAATGCCATGAAGTTAAATAACATACTACTGAGGGCCTGGTGTGATAGCTCAGCAGTTAAAGCCCTCGCCTTGATTGCATGGGGAGCCCATATGGGCACTGGTTGTAATCCCGGCAGTCCCACTTCCCATCCAGCTCCCTGCCTGTGACCTGGGAAAGCACTCGAGGATGGCCCAAGGCCTTGGGACGCTGCACCTGCACGGGAGACCCGGAAAAATCTCCTGGTTCCTGGCCTCGGATTGGCTTAGCTCCAGCCACTGTGGCCACTTGGGGAGTGAACCAGCAGAAAGAAAATCTTCCTCTCTGTCTCTCCTCCTCTCTGTGTATCTGCCTTTCCAATAAAGTAAATAAATATTTCAAAAAAAATAACATGCTACTGAATGACTAATGTGTCTCTGAAGAAATGAAAAAGAAAATCAAGAACCTTCTTGAAGAAAATGTTACTGTATGATATATGAGTCATTGAAGAATTTAGAGAATAAAATGTTTGGAAGTGATGAAACTAACAAAAAAAAATCAAAGTCCATGATATAGTTTCCGCTGATCCTTGTTGGGGAGATATGTCTCCTGTAGGCAACAAACTGATAGTTTTTCTTTTGTAACCCAGCCTACGTATCTATGCATTTGATTGATGAATTTAATCCATTTATATTCAGGGTTGATATGAATGGAAGGTAATTGGGTCCTGTCATTTAGCAATGGGTTGTTCGTTGGTTTTGTCTTCTGCTGTCATTTTACTGGGATGTTCTTCACATTTGCCCTTGGTTACATTGGGTAACCCTTCCTCTTCTCTGTCAAGAGAACATCTTGAAGTATCATTTGTAGGGCAGGTTTGGAAGAGGAATATTCTTGTAACTTGACTGTGGAAGAATTTTATTTCATTTTCAAAGAAAAAGGAAAGTTTTGTGGGTATGTTATCCTGGGCCGACAATTTTTTGTTTTTAGAATCTGGAATATGTCACTCCATTCTCTTCTGGCCTGTAGAGTTTCCTGGGAGAGGTCAGCTGTGAGTTTAATTGGCATTCCTTTATACATCAGTTGATTTTTGTTCACATGCACATTTAAGGGGCTTTTCCTTATGTTCAATTGAAAAGAGCTTGATGATCATGTATCATGGTGAAGATCACTTTTGGTCAAGCCTGTTGGGAGTTCTGTGTCCCTCCTGGATGTTGTTTCCCAATCCTTTCTCTAGATTAGGGAAATTTTTCTCATTATTTCATTCAATACACCTTTAATCCCAACTTCTCTTTCTGCACCTTCTGGGAATCCTATAACTCTTATGTTTGGTCTTTTAATAATGTCTTTAAACTCTTGAATACTTTTTCAGAGTAATCCAATTCTGCTTCCACCTTTTTGTTTATTTCTCCTGGTGACAGGAAATATCTTCCAGTTCTGAGATTCTTTCTCCTGCTTGCTTCACTCTATTTTGGAGACTCTCCATTGTAGTTCTAATCTGCTCTACTACTATTCTTATACTAGTATTCTTAATTTCTGATATATCAGAATCCTAATGTATTCTTAATTTCTGATGTATCAGCTTTCATTCGATTCATTTCCTGTGTGACAGATTCCTTAAATTCCTTGAACTCCTGCATGTGCTTCTCATTGTTGATGAGAAGCTTTGTAACCAGTGTTTCAAATTCTGTATCCCCCATCTTCTCGATGTCATCCTCAGTTAATTCTGAGGTTGGTCAAAGCTTTGTGCCTCTGTCTCTTCTTTTGCTCTTGTCATTGCACTTCTGGTTAGCAGAGTCTTGTCCTTAGGCAGGTTTCTAAGCTGTGTCACCCACAGCTCTGCAATTTGAGTTTACTTTATTGTGATTACTATAGCTCTTTGTTTGCAGTCACTTGTGCCACTCCCTCCAGTGAGTTCCAGGTCTGGGTTCTTATGTTAGCTGCCCACCATGGTCTCTGTAGCCCAGCTTCTGGCTGCCTACTCTCCCTCTGCTGTGATACCGTGCTGAGGCTGCACCGTTGTCTGCACAACCTTTCTCCCCTTTCTGATTCGAGCAGTTCCCAGCATTAGAGAGACACCAGGTGTCCTCTATAGCTAGGTTGCTAGTGGTGCTGCTCTTATCAGAATTTGTTGGCCATTAGGTCTGAGGGCCACATGGACCCGTTTTGACCCGTCCAATGCAATAGTTGGTATTATTTTCCTGTGGGACCGGTGCAATGTACTGAGCTCAGTGAGTTCGCCCAGCTCAGCACAAGCACAGCTCACTATTATCCCTGAAGTCTTAAAGCTTTACACACTGCACAAAATGGCCTTGGTGTGCCACTTCTAGACTTCTTGATTTACTGGCCATTAGGTCTGAGGGTTACTCAGACCTATCTTGGATAGAACCTGCAGCATGTCATGCTGTTGCAATTCACAGAGCCAGAAATTAGTTCACTCCCAGGTCAGTGCAGGCATAGTCCTGTCCCAAAGCCTTTGCCACCCTACACAAAATGATACCCAAGTTGACTCTGGGGGGCAGATTGGGCTGTGAAATCCACCCCGTTACTGCACCACCAGTCTGAGACTTGCCTTCTGTCTCTGGTCAAATCAAACAAACCAGCAGGATGGGCAGTTCTTTGTCTGGGTCCACCTCCTGAGCTCCCGGGTTGAACTCCCCTTCCCACCTGATTGCTGGTGGAGTTCCGGCTTCCGGTGCAGTTCAGATCACTGTTCACTGAAAGCCACTGTGGTATCCATTACTGCAACACCACACCATTGTGTCTGCTGCTTTCCTATGTATGTCAGTCTCCAGGTGCCCCTCTGCTCTCTTTCTGTCCTCTCCTTTTTCCTGGAATATGCCATCTCTATTTCACACTGGTCATATTTTTCCATCTATTTAAATGTGTCCTTACCCTACTTTATAATCTTGATTCTCTAAACTAAAACTGTTACAATGCAAACAGTAACAGCAGTTGTCCGTGTAGTAAAATATCAGAATTTTTTTTCTAATCTTTAGGCTCTTGGGGCTTTTAAATTTCCTTAACAATAACATATATGATCAAACTAAAAGGCAATAAATACACTGAGCTATTGAAATTGACTGCTTATGTGCCATAATACAATGAAACAAGGTCTCAAGTATCCATGTACCTGTTGGAATTAAGTGTCAATATATTTTTAAAGATTTATTTATTTGAGAGTTAGAGAGACAAATGTAGATATGCTCGCACACACACAGAGGAGAGGGGATGGGGAGAGAGACGTCTTTTGTCCATCAGCTTAATCCTTTCCAAATGGCCACAATAACCAGGGCTGGGCCAGGCTGAAGCCAGGAGCCAGGAGTTTTCTGTGGTCTCCCATGTAGGTACAGGAGCCCAAGGAATGGGGCCACCTTCTCCTTTTCCCAAAATACTGGACCAGTGAGCTGCGTCAGACGTAGAGCAGACAAGGCATGAAACTGCTGGTACTACAGATGGTAGTTCAATTTGTAGCACCACTGTGCCAATCCCTAATTCTTGGCTCCTTTGCAGATGCCATGGGCCATGCCTGGTTGAAACCTTGTTGCACATTTATAGAGCAGGGAACCCCACTTCCTACACAAGTGCAGGTGCACAGGTCTATTCTCCCCGTAAGGTCTGCTCTTTTTCCTCCGTGTCTTCCACATGCTCCTGAGGGTTCTCAAGCAGTTTGTTGGACAGACTCTTCACTCTCAACTCTCACTATATCAGAACTGTGATGGATAAGAGTCCAACACATTGATGGAAATCCCTAAGCAAAGACACATGCTTGTGTTACTCAGGGATTTCTGAAGAAAGATGTCTCCCACGGTAGGATCTGTATGTGAATCCATCAGTATGGTATGTAGAGATAGAGACTGGGATGAAATGTAAGGTGCAGCCTCCCATGACTATGCAGAGTGACAAGTTCCATCTCTACCACCTGCAGCTAGAGTCCCTGGAAAGCTGGACTGTGTCATGCTTAGGTCTGAAAGCCAGAGCTGATGAAATAGAGCCCAATCTGCTCTAAACAGCTGAGAACCAAGGCGTCTGAGGGCAGAAGATGGAGGTGCTGGCCCAAACAGGGATCAAATGCATCTCACTCTGCGTCTTTGCTGTAGGCAGAGCCTCATCGAGCCAGATGAGGAAGACAACCCTCCCTGTGCTGGGGAGACCCCATTGGCTTTCTTTGGCCCACCAGCTCAATGGCTGACTTCTCCCAGAAATGCCCTCACCACTACACTCAGAAGTCATTCACGACCAGCTACATGGCCTCCCCATGGTCAAGTGAAGTGGACCCACCACAGAGTTGTCATGGTCACTTACCTGCTGTCCCACACAGGGCTGAGCCACAGCAGGAAAAGGACTCAGAAGTCAAAAGTGCCCCCCACCCCACTAGGGATGGCAAGTGAGAACAGAGGACGTGATAGGAGGAAGAGGAGCCTGTGTCCTGGGTTCCCCAAGAACTGGGACTGTCAGTGGGGGTGTCTCAGAGCAATGGAGACTTGTTTATGGGCAATGGAAGGCTGTGGTTGAAGAGGAAGCTATGAGGAGAGATGGAGAAGGCCAGGTTCCAAGCCCACTTGACTATCTTAGCCACTGTACATGGCCATGACCTTGCAGAAGTATGGCATGCATTAGGAAGGCCAAGGGCAAAGACTCCTTAACTGACCAAGGTTCCTTGGGAGCAACTAAGTCAGGGTCCCAAACCCAAGGCTGAGCAATGATGTCTTGAGACCCAATTCCATGGGATGCTCACACATTTTGAGAAAAATCTTGAAGGGTGACTCAGTATTTGTCCATATTGTATCTTATATCATTACTGCTTCTTCAGCAGTGATAATAGATATCGCTCTGGAGATGGATATGAAATAACTAGAACCTGAACATTAAATTGTGGGAATGAGCAATAACCTAGCCACCTGGAGCGAAGGTGGGTAGCTAGCCTGTCCCATCTTCAGCACATCCTTCTCAAAGCAGGTGAACAACATGACTCCAACCTGGGTACCTCCACACTCAGCGGAGCCCGACTGGCCCCTGCTACGGCCTGGGGCAGTGGCCACAAGGGGACAGAACTGACACCAGTCCTTTTCCCATGACACTCACTGTCCTCATGGTGCTCAGCGTGTGAAGACACAAATATGCGCATTTCTCAGAGTACTTTGAAGAAGAGAACGTATAAAGTCCTGAAGGGATCACATCTTGGCGTTGTCTGTGATTTCTCCTCTCGGGTCATCTACTATCATAGACAATGCCAGCCACACGTGTTTAGGCAAAGACTGAAGTGGCTAAATGGTCACTTTCTAATGTCCACAGCAGCAACTGGGGGTAGACAACCAAGATCCCCCAGCAGGGGCCGATTCAGGGCGTAACAGTGCAGCTGGCTGGTGGGGTACCGTGCAGCCACTAACGTGGGCCAACAGAGGTAAGTGCCTAGCCTACAGGTTAGGGTGTCTGCACCCCACAGAGGAACGCATAGTCAGATCTCTCCCTCCCATGGAGGCAATCCAGATTGTGCTCCTGGCTCCTGGCCCCAGCTCTGGCCCAGCCCTGGCTATTGCAGACATTTAAAGAATGAACCAACAGGGCCTGGTGTGATAGCCTAGTGGCTAAATGCTCACCTTGCATGCACTAGGAGCCCATATGGGCACCAGTTCTTGTCTCAGCTGCTCCACTCCCCACCCAGCTCCCTGCTTAGGGTCTGGGGAAGCTGTTATCTCTAGTTGCATCACACGCTAGAAACTGAAGTAGGAAAGAGGAAACATGTATACGTCCTTGAGGTGGTATTTTCAAATGTATGCTTTCTTTTTTAAATTTGCTTATTTTATTATTTCATGATATAGTTCCATGAGCTCTGGGATTTTCCTTACTCCATCTCTAAATTCTCCTATGTTAGTACAATAGTTTAGCCCTTCATAATCAGTCGTAAGTCCATCATTCTGCTATGTAAGTACATCTCTACCTCAAAGCTGGACTCCCAATGAAACTGCTAAATATCTCTTGACAACAGGATGCTGGACTCTCTGCCATTGTCCAAATACATACTTTCGTGTTTTACTACACGTAGCTGCATTTCTTAAAGTCAAATTATTAGCATAGACTATGCCAATGAACTTAAGAAGGTATTGCATACATGGCTGTACTCTGCAACATGTCAGCTCATAACCACATGAGATCTTTACATGTCGAGATGATTTCATTGAGGTGAAACTTGCTCCTTGGTGGCACCACCAGTATTTCTGACACTCGTGGCCGCACATTGGCCCATGAGGACATAGGACGTTTCTGTCTGTGTCTACAGCCACACTGGACAATGCTGCACGCTATTTGCAAGGCTAGAGGCAGGACTGTCCATAACATGGCTGAGTTTTGTTCTTCATTCACAAGTTGCAGCACAAGGCAAGATTTGCTACAAGTCTGCACATGGTCAAACAAGACAGGTGCCCCGGAAACGGACACACATCTGCTGCCTGCCCCAATTCCGAGCGGGCAGGACAGTGGGAAACGCACCCCTGCAGGCTTCACCCTGCCTAGAAAGGGCAGCAAGGCTTTGAGTGTGTTTTATGAGCCACGATGCCCAAGTGCTTTGTCCTAACACCCTCCTCAATCGATCAATACTTACTGAATGCCTCATGTAAGTATCAAATCATGAGAAATAAGCACAAATAACCTGCATGGCTGCCTTTGTGCAGGTGTCGCCTCACTTTTATATTCCTCCTATTCTTTTTGTTTTATATGTATCATTTTATGGCACGGTTTCATAGGCTCTGGGATTCCCCCAGCCCCTGCCCACACCCTCCCCTTGTGTTGAATTCCTCCACATTGTTACAGTAGTACAGTTCATAACCAGTCATGATTCCTTCACTGCGGGCATGGACCATGCGGAGAGTCCAGCATCTTATTGTTCAGATAAATTCAACAGTTTCATTGGGAGACCATCGTTGGTCTGAAAGTAGAGCTGGCAGAATATCATCCCCTCCAATGAGATGTCACTACACAACTTCAACAACAGGAAGAAACATGGAAATTAACAACATCATGAAGTTAATTAACATGGTATTGAGTGACCAATATGTTAGAAAATCCAAGTTCTTAACCACATCCTGTAACTACTTCCTTGGCATCTCAATTTTAGTATATACACAACCGGCTGCTGTAAACACTTTTTTTTCTCCCAAGCTAACATGTTTTTGAGTTTAACCTTAATCAGAGTGGCACAGCAACAGTGAAAGGATCAACATTAACATCCATCATATCTAACAGCTGAGTACAAACTGAACATCAAAGTTTCTCTGCAGTTACACCTTGTTAGCATCAACAGTCCTAAACTGATAAAGATTTTGGGGGAGAATCTTAAGTCACAATTTAAACTTTACAGTATATAGTGATTAAGCTCGGTGTTAAAGAACTTTGCATTTTAACAATTGAAGAATAGAAAAGTTTTAGGCAGGTGAGCAGGGAAATCCCCAACAACCTAGTGAGTAAGAAGAACTCCACATCCTAACTAGTAAAGTCCGGGAGAAGCAAATAGGGAGCCTGACCAGCAAGTGCAGCTGAGCGATTATAGGCTAGTTGACCTTTCCCTGGCTGTTCCAGACCTTCTATATCAGTGTGTCTCTCTGTCTATCTGAAAAGCCAAATAGGAAGCCTGATCAGTAAGGTACAAGCTGAGTGATTCTCAACCAGCTGACCTTTATTAGTCTCTGTCTGGGATGATTTTAGGGCTCACAAGCAACCCTGATGGTCAGTGTGGGAGAGGCCTGGGAGCCAAGGCTGAAATAGATAAGGACCAGAGAAAGATCTCCTGAGTCCAGAAGGAAATTTACAATCCTTTGATCTCTGAGTGCCACCTGGGGCTCCTGGCTGTAGTTCCAGTGTCACCAGATCCTATGAGAGGGTTTGGGGCTGCTACCATCACGTGTGGGGGATCCAATTGGAAATGGCTGACCTCATAGTTCTCAGCCATTCACATTCCCTGTGATCTCCTAGGCAGTCAGGATACGGTTCTCAGTGTCCTTACTGACAATCCTCCATGAAGTATCCACTGCTTCTGTGGCGAAAGCGCTTGGGAGGCCTGCGGGGGTCCCCGGGGCTAGGATACAAACCTCCTCTTGTCCTCCTGTTCCACCCTGAGATCCCCTCCTGCTCTGTGCATGCAACCTCCTTTAAGAGGGTGTCAGGGTGGTTCTTGGATCCCACCACACATTTCTATGACTTTTCTAATGTCTAAGGCTGATAAGAATTTGTTATCTATGAATAATAACACTTAAAGTCTTCCTCAAACATTCTGAGGAAGTGGAGAATTTCTCTGCATTCCTGAGCTGTAGTGGAACAAGAGGAATATTAAACAAATTTAGTTTTTCAGTTCTTAGAGGCAGTTCCTCCTATTCTAACTCGTACAGCCTACTTGTTAAAAATACATTTTATTTTTATTTATTTGAAAGGAGAGAGGGAGAGAGACAGAAATAGGCATAGAGACAGATCTCTCATCCACTGGTCAGTCCCCTGAAAACCCCCAATGGTCAGAGAGAAACTGGAGCCGGGCACTGAACCCATGTCTCCCACGTGGGAGAAACCCAAAAACCCAAAACTCCAAAACCCAATTGCTTGAGTCACCACCACCGCCTCCCCAGGTCTGCAGCAGCAGGAAGTTGTAGTCAACAGGTGCAGAGCTGCCCGCATTGAACCCAGGCAGTCTGGTATGGACCTAGGCATTTAACCAAACATCTCCACCACTAGGCTAAATGCTCACTTCCCATTCGAGCAGCTGAGGTCCCACGCAACAGTAAGAAACCATGACTGTCATTCCAGCTGAGAGTCAAACCTAAAGGATGTTATTAGTGCATTTGGCTCAATGGACCAAAAACAATCAGCGCATCATTTGAGGTCTGCCTATCTTTCCAACTCGGAATTTCTCAGTCGGAATACTGGCCACCAGAACATGGGCCTCGGTCAAAAGCCGCGAAAGCGAGCATTCAGGCTGGACGGCTTTTCTTCCAGTTAGTTAACCCCCATCCTTGCCCTGCGGGCAGAAGAAGCTGATTCAAATGCCCTCTCCTCCTCCTGCTTTTGATAGTGGCGTACCAAGGCATCTTCCAGCAGCAGAGCTGCCTTCCTGAGCCATTCCACTTGTTACAATTCGCATCTCCCACCAAGAGCCCTCACCCGACCTTTTGTTCTGCAGGACCGTTTCTATGATCAGCCACAAGAGGAGGTGGATACAAAATGGTTCTCCCTCTCAACCCGCTTGGTCTTGAAGGAGATGGCTGAAAACCTGCAGGGAAATACTGCCGTGTACTCGCCGACGAGCAGACAGGACGAGTGAGGCAGACTAAATCCCCAGGTCTCGCCAGTTCTTTCTTACTCAGACTTGAATGAGATGAGCCTGTGATAGCAATCTGATCTGAACTAACCACTCAGAATGAAGAGTCCACAAAGAACGTGCTGCTGGTGGCCAGGCACTTGCCCAATACGAGAGAGGCCAGATGTGGTCACAGAGTCCATCTCTGCTGCTCACCGGGAGGCAGGCAGGGAAGCCAGGCCAACGCAACCCCGGGAGGGAGTGCCTCGCAGTGCAGGGGGAAAAGGAGCCAGACACAGCGGACTGCTTTCTAATTTCTGTTCGCCCCCTAACCTGTTACGAATAAAAAGTAATTAGGTGTTGAAATCTCACATTTAGCAGCCATTATCCAATTTACTCCTATGGGTAATATTTAAGTAAATATAGCAATGGCTCATTACCATGACATCAACAAGGAATGTCGTGTTCTTCATAAATAACCTTTTTCAACAAAATCGGGCTTTATGAGGACAAGGGAATATCAAATAGGGTTAGTATTGTCAGTGTTAGAGAAGCATTTAACTGGCTAATCAACTAAATGCATCTGTAAAATTGTATCAACCACAGTGCATCTATAAAAATGAATTCATTATGTTTTAAAGGAACAATGGAAAAGCAAGCTTTTAGAAATTAAGAACATGAGGTAGAATTTTAAAATAGAGTCAAAGAGGCAAAAGACATACGTGCCCAGAAAATAAAGCAAGACTTTAAAGAAGGAAAACTGGATACACAAAGTAGTTTGAGACTGTACAGTGACAGTCCACGGATGCTGACAACCACGTGGAGGGATTTGTGGCAGGAGAGAAGATACCACTCAGAGGGAAGAGAGATATTAAAGAACAAAACCCAAGAAACTTTCTCCACATAAAGTCATAACTTTCTGAACTGAAGGAACCCTCCAAATACACAGAAAAACAGGCGAAAACAAATGTCAGTTCAAGTTCAATTGGAAGGATTGATAATCCGCACAGCATATTGGAATCTAGGACACGGAAGACCAAATCATTCCAACCTACAAGTAAATGTATTTCCAACCTGGAATCACACGCCCAACTCTTAATAATTAGAATAAATGCATTTTTATAATACAAGTTGTCAAAAAAAATCATCAATCCTAAGCCCTTTTTCAGGGAGTAATTAAAGGATGAGAGCCACTAAGATGACACTGGAGACTAATAAAGAGAAAGCAGGAGATTTAGAAAACAAGGCAGAGAGGAATGGGCTTCCAGGAGCACGCACAGCCAGCCCTGAGTGCGTGGCCGGAGATCCTGCAGAGACGCGTTCGGAGATTGGGGTGACGTGCCGAACAGATAGGGGTGAGGCGCCACCTGTACATGAGAATACACAGAGAGGAAAATCACATGGAGGAAGAGCATGGAATTAGCAACAAAGCCATAGGAGGCCATGCAAACGCAGACAGCAGAAAGAAGCATCAGACACGAACAGGCCAAGTGGCATTGCAGTGTGCGGCTCCACCTAGAGTGCTGTTACTGCTCAGAAACACTCAGATACCAGAAATATCAGCAGGTGTCTGGGGCTAGTGAATACCCAACTAGCCTCAAAGAGTTAAGGCCAAAGCTCAAGCGTGCATGGGCCATGGGAACTCCGTCTCCACCTGTTATCCTGGGAATTAATAAAGCTGGCTTATATTTGCTTACAAAAGATTGCGATTGTTATCTTGTCATTTCCAAACAAGATCATTGCAAGGTTAATTAAAGAGCTGAAAGTGGTTTTCTCTAGAGGAAAAAAAAAAAATAGGAAAGAAGACATTGGCTTCATAGTAACTCTGATAAACTATGCAATCCTACACCAAATTTGAGAAAAAAATTTAAATCTAAAGAAAAATAATAGGCAAAATATAATACAATAACAATAAAGTAAAATACAGCAAAATAAACAGAATAAAATAATAAGAATTAAAATAACCCCAAAAATCCAAGTAATGCAGCATGAAGAGTAGCTAGGTGAGACTATCGGCGGCCACCAACCCTCGTGAGCACCCACCCGCAGGTCGAGGGGCATTCTAGGAGCAGCTGGCCTCTGTTCCCACTGTCTGGAACCCAGCACAGAGCAGTTGAAGCTGCGGGACGTGGTCACAGGCAATGCAGACTTGGGGTGTGAACAATTATAGCGAGACCAATACCAGGGTCCCTCAAAAATAATACGGATACTATGTATTATGCAAAAAGAAAATTACCCATGGATTTCAATTATTTTGCATCCAAATAAGGTTTTCTTTTTCTTTTCCACAACTGGTGAAGTACCTTCATAGTGTCATGATATAAATAAATGAATGGGAGACAATTGGAATTCGAAAGGAGCAAGCCACAAAAACCAGCAATAAAGCGAGAGTCATCCTGGACTCAAAGCAAGCCTCACAAGTCTAGCTTCATAACTCCTCCCTTAAAGGCACCGGACTCTAATTGCCCTAAACTATGCAGCTCGTTATGCCCCGGGGCATTGTCAAAAACAGTAGAGCCATCAGTTAGCAAGAAGTGGGAGAGACTAACATACCCACAGAGGCAGCCCAAGCCAACAGAGCTAACACTGCTCTCCTGCCCAGGGCAGCAGGAGCCAGGGGTTGGGGAGGGGTGATGCCAGGGTGACTACATGCCCAGGCCTGTACCCTGTGAAGGAAATACCAACCATGGGAGCTTACAGAGGAAGAGGACTTCACTGAGGCAGCTGAGCCATGATCAGATGGAAACAAGCAAATATTCCAAAAAACCTCAGCGTAAGGGCTGGTACACAGGGTTGCTTTATGTTTCAGGAAAACAAACAAACAAAAAAGCAGGACAAAGCTGTTATATGAAGCAATGAGACAGCAAAGAGTGACTCATCCACAGGAAATCTTACAAAATGCTAAGCAATAGTAACTATTTTTGTCAGCTCAAAATGCCAGTAGACAAGACATGGATACCACTCAAAATCAAAAAACTCTCCAGGAACTACAATTAATCATTTATAATTAATCAATTAAAGAACTGTGTGCTTACAATGTCTTATCAAATAGAAATATAACCAAAGAAGTGGAAAGTACAAAAGAAAACCGACAGAAAGCTGTGGAATTAGAAAGTACACTAAACAAAATGCACATTGCACTAGGCATCCCGAGACCTGACACGCACTGTCAGAAAAATAATGAGCAGGTCCGAAACAAAGCTGATTACGATGATAAAACCTGAAGAACAAGAGAGAAAAATGCAAGAAGACAAGTGGAGCATCTGTCAGTACAGTGAGCACAACCACCATGAGAGCAGCACATGAGGGCAGTGGGGCACACAGCACACAAAGGCGCAATAGCTGGAGACGCTACATTATTAAGGAAAACTGGAACACGCACCAGAAACTCAAAGAATGCAAGTCAGCACACGCAGGAACCCAAGTCCAAACACGTAGGCGTAACAGCGAGTGCCACAGGCCACAGTCTCACACACACCAAAAGAAAACCAACCTGGGACACTCAAGGCAGCACAGACGATGTGAAGATCTGACTTTATGTCAGAAACAATGCAAAAACAGTGGATGGCACGCAGAATGACAAAAATCTCACATCCACGACTGGCTTTCAAAGAGGGAGAAAAAAATGACGTTAGTCCCTGGAAGGGCCAACCCTACTGTAAATACTGAAGGAGTTGCTTCAGACTGAAAGCAGGTGGCACCTGTCAGCAATTTACACAAAATGTGCTGCTATGATGATAAGTATGACTTTGATTTTAAGACAAGGTAATTGTATATTTCTTCTACTTTTTTCTCTTGGTTGATTGAAAGTGTAGTTGTTCTTTGACAAGAAAACTGAAAACAATCCAAGTATAATCCTGGTCTGTTTGACAAATGCTATTGGGACAACTGGATAGCAGCTTGCAGAATTAAGAAGCAAGACCCACACCTGTCACATTATATGAAAATCAGCTGTAAATGAATCAAGGACCTAAATCTACACTCAGAAACCATCAAACTATTAAAGGAAAACATAGGAAGCACACTCCAACATATAGGAACAGGGAAAATCTTCTTAGAAAAGACGCCAAAAGCAAAGGCAGTCAAAGCCAAAATGAACAAATGGGACATCAAACTAAAAAGCTTCCGTACAGGAAAGGAAACAGTTAACAATGTGAAGAGGCAACCAACAGAATAGGAGAAAAAATTTGCACACTACACAACAGATAGGGGACTAATATCCAGGATTTACAAAGAGCTTCAAAAACCCAGGGACAAAAACAAAACAAAACAAACAAAAAAACCACCTGTAACAAAATGGGCAAAGGAAATGAACAAACATTTTTCAAAAGAACAGATTCAAATGGCTAGCAGACATATGAGAAGATGCTCAGGCTCCCTAGCCATTAGAGAGACACAAATGAAAACCACATTGACGTACCACCTAACTCCAGAGAGACTGACCTACATTCAGAACTCAACCAACACCACCTGCTGGCATGGATGTGGGAAGAAAGGCTCCCTCCTTCACTACTGGTGGGAGTGTAGGCTAGTACAACCACTGTGGAAATCAGTATGGAGAGTGCTTGGAGAATTGCAAATTAATCTGCCATATGACCCAGCTATCCCACTCCTAGGAATATACCCAATAGAAATGAGATCAGCATATGAGAAAGGGATCTGTAATCCTGTATTTACAGCAGCACATTCTACAATAGCAAAGACATGGAAACAATCCAGATGTGCATCCAAGGAAACTGTGGTACATCTACTCCATGGAATATTATTCAGCTATTAAGAAGAATGAAATTATACTATTTACACCAGGCGGTCTCAATGCTCAGTGAAATGAGTCAATCACAAAAGAACAAATACCATATGTTCTCTCTTATATAAGGAAACCAACATGGAAAGTGTAACTTCATTAATCTAATCTATACTTTTTTTTTTTGGCTGCATCCCAAGTGTTTTGATTTTTTTAATTTCGGTTTTATTTATGCCAAATGCTTTCTTTTCTCTTGTCAGATTCATTGCTGGCTCATGGATCATACGGTGGCATCATTTTTCCCAAGAGACTTTTATGTTTCCTTTTTGTCATCCATGTGTTGGTTACTCAGTGGTGCATTTTTTCATTGTGCTGTAATCTATTGTTTTTGTTGTCATTGTCATTGTTGTTGAGGTTGTTGTTCTCATACAAGTTTTTGACCTTGTTTCTTGGCTTCTCAATTATGAAAATGTGTAGTGATGGAATAGTGGGGTCTACCATATCCGGATGTGGGGGTATGATGCAACGTGCATCCCTGCTTCCAGATGAAAGATGGATTCCCAATGAAACTGTTGGCCATGTGTAGACAATGGGATGCTGGACTGTCTGACATTGTCTGTGCCAGCAATGTCAGGTTACACTTCAATAAGAGACTTACGGAATTATGATTCCTCATGAATGACAATACCATTGTAGTAAAATGAAGAAAATCTGTCTGGGGGGTGGAAGTTTGGGGGAAAATCAAAATCTATATAAAATTGTATCACATAATTCAAAAATTCAAAACATATATATATATAAAGTGCATTTGCATATACTAATATACTAATATTAGTATACTAATATTCATATACTAATATGAACAATATGAATATGAGTCTGTTACTGGACCAATAATTAATAAAACTAATATTTTTTACATGAATAACACAAAGGAGCTAGGTGGGAAAAAACTTTTATTAAGTAAATGGAATTATTGAAATTACTAATAAAATCCACATAAAGAAATGAAAATTAGACATTCTCAATGAAAAGGTTAATATTAAACACCTCACACTAATAAAAGAGGAAGGAATAGAGCCACATAGAAATAACCTTTTCTATCTCTCAACTTAGCTATAAGTTATATTTACTATAAATATCAACCATGTTATAAGTTAAAATGTGTATTTTAAATCATAAAGGAACACTAAGAAAAAATACCTGAAAACTGTATAGTGAAAAGCCATCAAGTAATACAAATATAAAGTTTTATATTGGGAAGTATTTACTTAATATAAAAAACATGGTAAATGAGAAAGAGAGGTTCAAAAATGATATAGACAAATAGAAAACCAAAAGTAAAACAACAGGAGAATCAAAATGGCAGGATACATTTAAACAGACAAAGAAATATTGGCCAAGATGAAGTAAAGAGGGCACATCCCAGGAAATAGGGGAGGACAGAAAGACAGCAGAGGGGCACCTGGAGACTGACACAGGAAAGCCGCGGGCACAACGGTGTGGTGTTGCAGTGATGAGACCACAGCAAGCAGTGATCTGAACTGCACCATCAACAAGAGGGAAAGAGGTGTCCACCTGGGCCTCAGGAAGTAATCCCAGACAAGAACTAGCCGTCATGAGGGTTTGTTTGATTTGACCAGGAGCAGAGACAGAGCAGCAGATCCCAGATGGGTGGTGCTGGAACAGAGTGGATTTCACAGACCAACCAGCTCACTAGAGCCGAAGTGGGCACCAATTCGTGCAGAGAGGCAAAGATAAGGGACAGAACTAAGCATGCACTGACCTGAAATTGAACTCATCTATGACTCAGTGAACTGCAACAACATGGCATCTTACAGGTTCTACCCAAGATAGGCCCGAGTAGCCCTCACACCTACTGGCCAGTAACTCAAGAAGTAAATGCAACCAGGTGCCATTTTGCACAGTGTGGCAAAGGCTTTAAGACTGCAGGGATAGGGCTGGGCATAGTGAACTAACAGCTAAAGTCCTCACCTTGAATGCACCAGGATCCCTTCTGGGCACTGGTTCTAATCCCAGCAGCTCCATTTCCCATCCAGCTCACTGCTTGTGGCCTGGGAAACCAGTTGAGGAAGGCCCAAAGCCTTGGGACCCAGCCCCTTTGTGGGAGACCTAGAGGAAGTTCCTGGCTTCTGGCTTTAAATCAGCACAGCACTAACCATTGTGCTAACTTGGGGAATCATCGGATGGAAGATCTTCCTCTCTGTGTCTTCTCCTCTCTGCATATCTTACATTGCAATTAAAATCAAATAAATCTAAAAAAAAAAAAGCTGCAGGGATATGCTTGTGCTGAGCTGGGAGCGAACTCACTGAGCTCAGTACATTGCACCGGTCCCACAGGAAAATAATACCAACTATTGCATTGGACGGGTCAAAACAGGTCCATGTGGCCCTCAGACCTAATCGCTAACAAATTCTGACAAGAGCAGCACCACTAACAACCTAGTTATAGAGGACACCTGGTGTCTCTCTAATGCTGGGAACTGCTCGAATCAGAAAGGGGAGAAAGGTTGTGCAGACAACGGTGCAGCCTCAGCATGGTATCACAGCAGAGGGAGAGTAGGCAGCCAGAACCTGGGCTACAGAGACCAGGGTGGGCAGCTAACATAAGAACCCAGACCTGGAACTCACTGGAGGGAGTGGCACAAGTGACTGCAAACAAAGAGCTATAGTAATCACAATAAAGTAAACTCAAATTGCAGAGCTGTGGGTGACACAGCTTAGAAACCTGCCTAAGGACAAGACTCTGCTAACCAGAAGTGCAATGACAAGAGCAAAAGAAGAGACAGAGGCACAATGAATATTACCAAAGACTCCCCTGTAAAGGAGTAAAACCCTTTGTCAACCTCAGAATTAACTGAGGATGACATCGAGAAAATGGGGGATACAGAATTTGAAACACTGGTTACAAAGCTTCTCATTAACAATGAGAAGCACATGCAGGAGTTCAAGGAATTTAAGGAATATGTCACACAGGAAATGAATCAAATGAAAGCTGATACATCAGAAATTAAGAATACATTAGGATTCTGATATATCAGAAATTAAGAATAGTAGTATAAGAATAGTAGTAGAGCAGATTAAAACTACAATGGAGAGTCTCCAAAATAGAGTGAAGCAAGCAGGAGAAAGAATCTCAGAACTGGAAGATATTTCCTGTCACCAGGAGAAATAAACAAAAAGGTGGAAGCAGAATTGGATTACTCTGAAAAAAAAAGTATTCAAGAATTTAAAGACATTATTAAAAGGCCAAACATAAGAGTTATAGGAGTCCCAGAAGGTGCAGAAAGAGAAGCTGGGATTAAAGGTGTATTGAATGAAATAATGAGAAAAATTTCCCTAATCTGGAGAAAGAATTGGGAAACAACATCCAGGAGGGGCACAGAACTCCCAGCAGGCTTGACCAAAAGTGATCTTCACCACAACACATGATCATTAAGCTCTCTTCAATTGAACATAAGCAAAAGCCCCTTAAATGTGCATGTGAAAAAAATCAATTGATGTATAAAGGAATGCCAATTAAATTCACAACTGACCTCTCCCAGGAAACTCTACATGCCAGAAGAGAATGGAGTGACATATTCCAGATTCTAAAAGCAAAAAATTGTCGGCCCAGGATAATGTTCCCACAAAACTTTCCTTTGTTTTTTGAAAATGAAATAAAATTCTTCCACGGTAAAGAAAAGATACAAGAATATTCCTCTTCCAAACCTGCCCTACAAATGATACTTCAAGATGTTCTCTTGACAGAGAAGAGGAATAGCACCCACCAAAACCCAAGGCAAATGTGAAGAACATCCCAATAAAATAACAACAGAAGACTAAATCAATGAACAACCCATTGCTAAAATGACAGGACCAAATTACCTTCCATTCATATTTACCCTGAATGTAAATGGCTTAAACTCATCAATCAAACATAGATAAGTTGTTTGGATAAAAAAAAAAAAAAGAAAAACTATCAGTTTGTTGCCTACAGGAGACACATTTCACCAACAAAGATCAGCAGAAACTATATCTCATGGATTTTGATATTTTTTGTTAGATTCATCACCTCAAAACACATTCTCATTAAATTCTTTACTATTTGATAAATTCATGGCATTTTACATTTATTTTTTGTTTTCTTCCTTCTGCTGATTTTGTATTGTGGTTTTTCATTTTAGGTTAAGTATAATAACTGTGTAATGGAGGTTTATCATATCCAGATGTAATAATACAATACACTGTGCATCTCTATATCCAGACAAAGATGGACTCCCAATAAAACTGTTTACTATATCTTGACAATAGGATGCTGGACTCTGTTCATTGTCCATGCCCACAATGATGGACATATGACTGCTTATGTAGTACTATATTATCGTAATAATATAGGCAAACCCAGTAGGGAGTAGAAGGGGGAATTGGGGAGGGGGTAAGGGAAATTCCAGGGCCTTTGGGGCTGCATCATAAAATAATAATAATAATTAATAAGTTAAAAAATAAATTCTTTAAAAAAAAACAGGTAGATCCAATACATTAGTAATAATATCTTTAGAGGCCCTGTTCCCATGGTGGTGGAACTATAGGCCTGTGCGGCCACTATGGAAGTTAGTACGAAGGGTGCTCAGACACTGAAAATCATCTGCTGTATAACCCAGCAATCCCGTTCCTGAGAATACATCCAAAAGAAGTCATACCTACCTATGAGAAAGCGGCCTGCACCCTTGTATCCATAGCAGCACGATCCACAACAGCAAGGGCATGGAGACAACATTGACGTCCATGGAGAGAATGGATTAAAGGAATTGTGTTACATCTATTCTATGGAATACCACTCAGCCATTCAGAAGAAAAAATTCATTTGCAACACAGCATTCCCAAGTGCACACATTTATACTTGGTGAAGTAAGCCAAGCGCAAAGGATGAATGTCACAGGTTCTGTCCAGTATGAGACGACCTCATCCAA
Organism: Ochotona curzoniae; assembly: GCF_017591425.1. Lineage (NCBI taxonomy): Eukaryota > Metazoa > Chordata > Mammalia > Lagomorpha > Ochotonidae > Ochotona > Ochotona curzoniae. The sequence continues at coordinate 2,020,892 of NW_024466313.1, forward strand.
AATACAAACCCAATATACACTTATAATCTTATAAACCGACGGTGTCATGAGACCAGAGCACTGGAAAACAAAGAATAATGGTGGCACACATGTCTATTCCCCAATATAACTGTTAAATATGCCTTGATAACCAAACACTGGACTCTATCATTACTTCAAGCTACAATGTCACAGCACACGTGTAGAGCAGAAAGCTGGAGTTGAGATGACAGCTGAAGGACTATATTACTATGAGATCAGAGCACAACGGGAAGAGGAGAAAGAAGAGAGAGAAAAGGAACAGAATGGTGGGGACCTACTCCTTCAAATGCGTATAATGGACTACAAGAACTTAAAAATGGAAGTGTATTTAACCGCTTAACTGATGGCAAAAGTTGCCGGATGGAATGAAGCAAACAAAAAATGATTCAGCTGATGGTATCTCCAGGAAACATGATTTAGATGCAAAAATGTAAACAGGTTCAAAGTAAAGAATGGAAAGAGACACACAGCAGTGAAGAAGCAGAGTAGCTGTGCTGAGCATGAGACGCAACACATCCAAAACAAAGACATTTTATAATGATAAGCACCAGCTGTTTACAAAAATGCACCATCATTATAAGCACACATACACCTAGCCAAGAACATAGAAGTTTCAAATTACAAAAATTAGGGAAGAATCAAGAGAAATGACCTCTGTTCTAACAAAAAGGATTGAGAGAAAAATCATGGTACAGAAAAATACTAAAACTGACTCTGGAGAAAATAGAAAAGATGAGTAGACCTATAGCAAAAGAAGCTGAACTGAGATTAAAAAACCGTTTACAAAAAACTACTTTGACCCAGATAGCGTCACTGGTAAATCCCACCCAACACTTAGAGAAGATATTCCTATTTTTCCTAACTTTCCAAAAATTATAAAGAAGTAATTTTTCCTAGCCCATTTTATTAGGAGAGTATCTGATATTAGAACTAAGCAAAGATACAATAGGAAAACAAAACTATACTTCAATGCTTCTTATGAATGTAGCTATCGAATGCAAAAGCATAAAAGTTATTGCGTATCATGACCAAAAATCTTCACCAGGAATACAAGTTTAACACTTGGAATTTTATTCCGAAGAATAAAAAAAATAAATCCATACAATAATCTCAATAGATGCAGAGGAATAATTGGCAAAAAAATATAATTCATATCCACTATAAAAGGCAACCAACTTTTTTGGAAAGTAGATGATGGTTTTCAGTGTAGCTGGAAAAACCAGATCGGAAAGCCCGTATCATACCTAATGCCGAAGGGCTATGTTCTTTTATTCCAGCATAAAGAAAATGGAAAAAAAGAAAAAAAGACCATTATCATGTGTTCTTAATAAGATAATGTGAGCTTTCCACAGGCAATTGGGTAAGAAAAGAGATAAAAGACCTTCAGATTAGAGAGGCAGCTGTAAAATCCTCCATTTGAAAATAAATTGATCTTATATAAATATGGCTCTAAATTCTAAGGAATTTACCACTGAGTTACTAAACCTAATAACCAGTTTTGGCAAGGTTGGAGTATTTAAGATCAACATCCTAAAGTCAATTGTATTTCCACATTATTTTAATGAACAACTTAAAAATCAAACTGAGAAAATAATTCCACTTATAACAGCATCAGAAATACTTAGTAAGACCAGTAAAACAATGTGCAAAAACACCGTGAAAACCATAAAATATTGATTTCAGTCAAAAGACAATTTGCTAAGAATACCCCCAAAATTGATATATGGATTTACTACGCTCTCTATCAAAATATGGTTGACATCTTTGCAGAAACTGACAAGTGGGTTTGAAACGGCACGTGGAAATCAAAGGCAGACGGGCCGCTGTAAATGTCTTGGTGAGCGAGGCTGCTGCTTCCTGGGGACTGTTTGTGTCTCCCTGAATCCCCAGTCTTTCTCACGGGAGGCCGTTTCAGCAGAGCAGCAATGGATGACCTCTTCCCAAGTATTCAGAAGCAGAATGACAAGGCACATTCAGCCAGCTTTTATGTACAGTGTCCAGTGCACGGTGAGGACCGAGCTCTCGTAACCCGGACAGATCCGTGCTGTGTGCGGATGGTGTCTGTCTCATCCAGCAGCAGGTGTCTCCATGAACTTCACCCTCCTGGCTGCCTCATTGCACAGGTCAGAATGCTCAAGCCCCGCCTCCCACCTCTGCTTCGCTGCTAACACAATAGGAGTGAGAAGTGTGGCCTGCGGGAAGTGCCGGGTCATGAGGGTGGAGCACTCAGAACTTTGAAGAGAACCATGGCGTAATAGGTTACGTCTTGCCCGTGTAGCCAGCATTCTTCCGTATGGGCATCAGCTTGAGCCCTGGCTGTTCCATTTCTGATGCAGCTTCCTGCTGATGGCCTGGGAAAGCCACAGGAGATGACCCAAGTCCTTAGGTTCTGGCACCCAGAAGAAGCTTCTAGCTCCTGACTGTAGAATGGCTCAGGCATGATTGTGGAGGCCATTTGGGGAGTTAATCAACAGATGAAAGATCTCCACCTCTCTGTCACAATGAGAAGGAAATATCTGCGGCTTACACATCCCACAGGCCTGGTGCTTTGGTATAGCAAGCCTGGCCCACACCTACATGAGCAGGGACTCAGAAGGCAGGAAGTAATCTGTCGCCACCACCACCACCACAGTCTGGCCACAGCCACACCCCTCCACCACTCTGTCCATGAACCCTTTCTTCATTCCCCACTACTGTGGTTCTAACGGTCCCAGGGCTCCTCTCTCCATTCCCTTCATGCCCAGGCACCTGCTGACAGGAAGTTGCTTTGCCACATCTCTCTTCTCACTGGTCCCCACACTCCACGAATGGTTCCTCCCTGGCTCCTGGCCATCTCTTCCCCGCTGGGGTCTCACAGGAGGAGATAGGCTGTTTTGCCTCCTGAACAGGACCAGCCTAAGCTCAAGAGCAGGAATTGGCTGCACCCTTCAGACTCAGCACTTCCCGCGTGGCCCTGGGGGGAGGGTTCCTGTACCTACTGCCCCTCGGGCCCAACAGGTCCTCTTCTGCTCAATGAGACATGCTGTGACAAGGCACTGTGGGGCCAGCTTTGTGCTTCCAGTCTTCCGTGAGTCTAGAAATGCCCTGGTGAGCAACATGGTAGAGGGTCAAAGTCAAGTTGGAATGCACTACCCTAAATGATGCCTGGTTGCCATGTTATCACACAATTAGAGTCATATGTCACTTGACACAGGGCCACATGCTGCCAAATGTGTGGTCAGGAAATTCTGTTGTAGAATAAACACAACATAGGGCCATTACCCAAATCCGGAGGACACAGACTACCTCACATGTAGATTGGTGCAGGCTATCAGAAAATTCGGGGACAGAGACTTTTAGCTTTGAAGCTGCCTGGCTGTTCAGTACGAAGACGCACGTGCAGTGGTTGGACCTACGAAAGAGTAGGATCATCACACCTCTATCTTTGGCTCCACACCCCAGTGCACTGAATGCAGGGGCTGTGACACGCATGGGGCTGTGACACGCATGGGGCTGTGACACGCATGCGGCTGTCATCCCATGAGAACACGGCTGCTCCTGACGCCTCCAGAAGCAACTGCAAGAATCTGTCAACTTCAGGTTTTGATTAGTAAGAGTACACTCTAAAACAATGCCCAAATAGATAGCCTACATAAACCAGTAGTGCAGGAGATCCTGGTATCACACAGACTTGTGCGTGGTATTCCCTGTATGGTGGCCATGTAGGATGTTTATACCAGCATCAACACACAGGGAGAAGGTACCTACACCACCACCTCACCATGAGGATGTCGCTAGGCGATGGAGTGTTCATGAGCAGATCGTGAAGCCGTGTCCTGGGTGTGTGGCTGACCAAGCTAACGTTAGGCGCTGCACGACTTCTCAGCCATTTCAGATCGAGGTGATTGTTGAAAGTTCACTGCACATGCCACAGTGCACAAACTAAAAAGCTTCTGTACAGCAAAGGAGATGATCAAATAAGTGAAAAAGCAATCAACAAAATGGGAGAAAATCTTTGCACACTACACAACAGATAGGGAACTAATATCCAGGATTTACAAAAAGCTTCAGAAACTCAATGACAGCCAAAACAAACAACCCTGTGAAGAAAGGGGCAAAGAAAATGAACATTTTTTAAAAGTACAAATTCAGATGGCTAATGGACAAATGAAAAAATGCTCAGGTTCCAGAGCTGAAATACAAGTGAAAACCACATGGGTTCCACCTAACTCCAGTGAGATTGACCTACAGTCAGAACTCTACTAACAACACCTGCTGGCGTGGATGTGGGAAGAAAGGTACCCTCCTTCACTGCTGGTGGGAGTGCAGGCTAGTACAACCACTGTGGAAGTCAGCATGGAGAGTGCTAAGGGACTGAAAATTGACCTACTGCATGATCCAGCTACCTCACTTCAAAGGAAATGAAAATTGCATATGAAAAAGGGATCTATTATCCTATATTTATAGTAACACAAGCTACAATAGCAATGATATGGAAACAGTCCAGGTGTCTGTCAAAAGAGAAGTGGATTAACTGTGGTACATCTACTCCATGGAATACTACTCAGCCATTAAAAAAATGACATTCTGCCATTTGCAACCAAATGGTCCCAACTAGAGACCATTATGCTCAGTGAAATAAGCCAGTCCCCAAAGGAGAATTAGCATATGTTCACTCTGATATAAGGCAACCTTCGTGCAAAACACGAGATCAATAGCCCTTTCATTTCTGTTTTTGCTGCATCTCGGGGGGGGGGTGGATATTTTTGTTTTCATTTTCATTAATTCAAAAAAAGAGTTCTGTTTTTCTTACTAATTTCCCACTGACTCATAGGTCACACAATAACATCGTTTGCTTCAGGAAGGTCTCTTTGTTTTTCACTTTATCAGCGACACATTGGTCATTCAGTAGCATGTTGTTTAACTCCATGTTGTATATTTTCTATTTTTATCTCTTGTTGATTTGTTTTATGGATTTTCTCTTAATCTGATGATGTTTACGTAGCTGATCATGGTGGGAAGGATCAAGGGTTAGGGAGAAGTAGGTGTGACCACTGCTTCAAATTTTCTATTTTTTCTTCCTGTCTCTGGAGGAAGGGAATACACAAATGGGGAAGCCATACCCAGCCTCCCAACCATCCCGATACGCAGGGATGGGAAACAACCTCCCGATATCAACCCATGGGGTCCTGATATGATGCATACTCCAAGGATTCTGCCGAGGAGGTATTGATAGTTCTAAAATGCTGTTGATCTTGCTGATTCAAAGATGAAAAAAACCCTTCCAATGTCCAACAGCTGACACAGTCGCTCTTACAAGCTCCATTCACCCGGATATTGGCTGTCATCACTTGGTTGGGGTAGTTGTCTAATTTGTTCTGTTCTCTTTCCTCTGCTAGGGTACCAGATGTCCTCTGCAGGCCCCAGTGGGCTGCCGTATTCTCCATGTGCATCACGGTCTTCCGTCCATTGCTCTCTTTTCTACTGAGGAGGACCAGTTCTCGCTGGTGGGCCCAAGGAACCAGGCCAGGCAACCCTGGCCACACCAGACGACCCCCAATCCAGGGGCTCACAGGCACGGCACCCAGCATGTAGACAGGACCAAGGATCAGGCCAGGAGAGCCAAGCCCCACTGGAACACACACCCCCAGAGCTCATGGACCCAACACCCACTGGCATGGCTCACCTCACCTGGGTATCTGCCAGTGGGTGTTACAGCTTGGCACAGTCCAGCCTGCTCCCATTTTTAGCTCATGCTGGTGGGTGACACAGCCAAGCCTGGCCCAGCCAGCACCCTGTCTTTGCCCTAATGTGGACTGGCTAAATTGCGGTCTGACCTGGCCCAGTCCGCACCCTGTCCTGGTTCTCAGATCTGCCAGTGGATGTAATGAACTGACTCAGCTTGGCCCAGCCCCAGACCTGACTCCCGTGGATGCTGGCAGGTACAGTAACCTAGCATAGTCTGGGCTGCCCCTTGCTTTGGTTCATGTGCTCTCCTGCAGGGACTGCAACCTGACTAAGGAGTTCCCCAAGCTCCTCTAGCAGGTCTCCCCCCAGTGGCAGATCTCATGCACACCAGCAGGTCCTTGACCCAGACTGACTTAGTCCACCTCTTGTCCTGACAGGTACAGTGTCATTGCCCAGCCGGCCCACACCCATTCCAGTTGTTACTCTTGGGAGTAACTCTTGGGACCAGCCACCCCTGGTCCACTCCCAACCACAGCCCTCACATGGTTCAGCAGGAGCTGAGACCTAGCCCAGACCTTTATACACCCACCTTGCCTCTCATGATTACCAGTAGGTGCTGGAGTCTGGCTCAGCCTGGCACGCCCCAGACCCTGTCCCCGCTCATGCTGAAGAAAGAAGACTGCAGTCCATCCCTGACCACTGTCCCCAACTCAGCTGGGGAATCCCTTTAGCCCTCAACCACACCTGTTCCCAGTCACAGATCTTGAACGTGCCAGCAAAGATTGCAGTTCCACAGGGTTTAGCCCACAACCCCCACCCCTAGATTCTGTCCCCAGACCTGATTCTCTTGCATGTTGATTAGTGTCATAGCCATCCCTGTTCTGAATCTCCGTGGTGGGCACTATGATCTAAACCCACCAGGCTGGCCCATAGCCCCAGCCTCAGTGTGTGACAGTGAGTAGGATATTCAGAGATGGTTAATGCTAACTACCCCAGCTCAGGTCTCCCACATGTGCTAAGGCTTCGGTCTGACCCTTAAAGGCCCTCCCAGTCTCAGTCCCCTCGCTTACCTGCAAATATATTGGCCTTGTCTATGGAAGTCCCTCAGTAGCATTCTTCACCTAGACATGAACCCTTAGGTCACCGTCACCCTAACCTGCACCACCCCCCAGACCCCCTGTAAGCCCACCCTCCACGAGGGCTTCGCCTGGCACCATTGGCACACAGACGTCCCCCGCCCAGGGGAGTTAAGGCGCATGGCTGCCCGCACCAGTGCTAGTTTACAGGGTATATATAGTAACTGTGGGGTAGAAACTCACATACAGAAGTGAGGATAAAATGCAGTGTGCACCCCTACTTCCAAATTAAAGATAAACTCCCATTGAAACTGTTGAAGTATCTTGACAATAGGATGCTGGACTCTGCCGTTATCCATACCTACAATGTCAGGATACACTTAAATAACAGAATGATGGACTTAGGGCTGTTTATGAAGGACTATACTATTGTAATTACATGGAGGAATTAGTAAGAGTGGCAGGGATCTGGGGAGGGGGAAAGAGAAATCCTGGAGCCTATGGAACTATATCATGGAATAATAAAATAACTTTTTTAAAAAAGAAATCTCATTGTAGAACAAGGTTTTGATCTAGTGGTTAAGACGATTTCATTATTTATTTTTTTACTTATTTTTAAAAATAGGAGCCAGAAGCCCAGTGCAGTAGCCTAGTGGCTAAAGTCCTTGTCTTCCATGTGCCAGGATCCCATATGGATGCCAGTTTGTACTGTGGCTGTTCCACTTCCCTTCCAGCTCTCTGCTTGTGGCCTGGGAAAGCAGTGTCAAGCACGGCCCAAAGCCTTGGGACCCTGTACCTGCGTGGGAGACCTGGAAGAGGCTCCTGGTTCCTGGCTCCTAGCTCCGTTGTGGCCACTTGGGGAGTGAATCAATGGATGGAAGTTCTTTGTCTCTCCTTCTCTCTGCAAATCTGACTTTCCAATAAAAATAGATAAGTATTTCTTTTTTAAAAATAAGAGCCAGCATTTTGGTGAAGGAGGTGAAGCCACAGCCTACGATGATGACAGCATCCCATTTCGGACACCTGCTCTGCCTCCAATCCGGCTCAGGCACCGGGGAAAGCTACAGGAGATGGCCAACATACCCGGGTCCCTGCCACTCATGTGGGAGTTGTGGATGAAGTTCCTGGCTTCAGCCTGGCCTAGGTCTGACTGTCGTGGTTCCTTAGGAAGTGAGCGAGTAGATGCAAGGCTCGCTCTTTCTCACTCACTCACTCTGCCCCACTACAGCTCTGTCTTTGACATGATAAATATCTTTGAAAATTAAGTAAGTTAGACATTTTATTACCTAAATCATATTTAAAGCTCACTGTATATGTATTTTTAATATTCATTTGAAAAACAGAGTGTGTGAGAAAAGAGAACATGCACACATACACACAGAGAGAAAGGAAGGAAGGTAGGTTGGGGTTCCATCCCCTGCTTCACTCTCCAAATCCAAAGCCAGGAGCCACAGATTCCATCCTGGTTTCCACAGGAGTAGCAACTGTCCAACTATTCGAGCCATCTTCCACTGCCTCCTGAGTTGCAACAGTATGGAACCAGATAGGAAGGGGAGGCACGAGGACCTGAACAGGTGTTTCAGTATGGGATACTAGCATGGTTTAGCTCGCTGTGCCATAGCACCAACCCTAGCATGTGCACTTGCAGAGTGAAAACCCAAGCCCTTGGCTTCCGACCTGCTCTGCATCTCCATCTGAGCCTCATCCGCCATTGTCCGTGAATCCGCTCCTGGCCCGTGCGGTGCCCACTCAATGCTAATCTCCTGGGTTTAGCACAGCCTTACTAACAGACTGGTACTTTCCTGGGACAAGTGAGAATTCTTCCTGAACTAGCAAGGACACAGAGAAGAGACACTTTGCTGATTGTGCCAGGCTTTTGAAGGGCTGATTTAAAAAATTAGAGCAATTCAAATCAAATCATGTCACATAGTCTCATGGGTGCCGAAGCACCTGGCACTATTTCCCACGACCGCCTTAGCCACAGTGGTGTGCGTTCATGACCTTGCTTCAGGTCGTATAACAGCAGATCTTGTCTTTACCATAGTAGCTGCTGCTACATTTGGAAATGCTTACAGCAACTGAAACGCTCGTGTAGGCTTTTCAGGCGCTCCCTGAGCCACCAGCAGCCTTGTTCTTTCCAACACCTTCTTGCTCAAACCCCCTGTGAGGGAGCATGGCTCTCCACTCCTACTGATGAGGAAGATGAAATTCGGCAATTTCATGGAATTTGCATAGAAGTTGTCTGGTTGATGGCTCATGACCCTGCTGGGCCAGCCCTCAGCACCCACAATCTGCCTGGAAACCTGCTGTTAAGTGAGGGCTTTCTCAACCCCTCCTGCCCCAAGATCAGCAGGCGGCTACTCAGATGCTTAACTAGTGCTTGTGGAATTAAGAGAGGAACACAGAAGTTGATCCTCAAGATTTCGTCTCTTTTCATTATTCAGCATTAAATCATAATTTCCCACCCCTAAGTTATCAAATTACGAGAGGCAGTCCCTCTTATCAGCTCTATAGCAGAGTAAATAGGTGTTAGCATTCCCAGGAGAGTGCCTGGACCTGGTAGACTGGTAGATTCAGCCAGCACTAGGCTCCTTACTGCCTCTCCCATCCCCCAAAACTAGAGAAAAGGAAACCGCCCTTGAGACGCTCAGGGGTACCATATAGCCAGAGTGGAGGCCAGCAATAGAGAAGCCACCAGAGGCTGACACCTCACCATGTACCACCTTGAGCTCAGGATCATGCTCAGAAAGTCCAGAGAAGTGCCCAGCCCACTCGCTGAAATGCCCACTGTGTGCATCTGTCGCTAACTAGCATCAACAAGTTGCCTCCCTGCTGACCATCTTGGACAAGAGCTTCAACCATCATCTCCTAGGGCACAGGTGAACAAGACACAACATGGATAGGCCCAACCAAGATGTCTCTGCCAGGGATGCCGGAGCAGAGGGCACGTCCGGGCCTCCACTCCAGCCAAGGATCCATCTCTCCAGGCAACCCTACCCCCTAGGGGTCAGCGTCCATCCCACTTGTCTTCCACATTGAGACTCACCATGACACGTGGCCAAGTTCCTTCATTTGATGAAGGATGAAAGATGAGCCACAAGACAGGCCTCAGGGCAAACCACTCCCCTCCTCCTTTTTCTTTGGTATCCTGTGTTTCCTTGAGAAGTGACCAGGCTGTAGCTTCTCCGGGCTTTTAGTGGGGACAGGACAGAGGACATTCAAGGGACACATCTGGGTGCTGATTGTTTAAGTTCCCTTTAACTCTCTCAACTTGTTTCTAAAATCGTGCATGCCTAGAGAAATTGAAGACTGGAGTTTGAGACAGAATTTCACATGTAAACTGTAAAATAATGTGTGTATCCGTAAGATGCTGGTTGGGCAGGATGGGAGGATGGCAGCCGTCTGCTCTGGGCTGAAATGGACCAGGCAGCCGGGAGGATCTTGGCACCTGGATTTTAGCATCTTCTTGGGACCAGTGCCATTGTCCACGTCACTCAACCTGTCTACCTGGACATTAATTAATGCAAATAGCATCACTGATGCCATTTTCCACAGCCATGTCAACAGCATAGGACATGTTTCATGGGCTGGAAGAATACATAAAGGCCTATAATGATGTCGGATTCCTGCAACTTGCAGAGAACACTCTGCCTGTTAATATTTAATCTCCAAAGCTTGAATTTTTTTCAAATACTAAGGTGATTTTTTTTTTTGTATCATTCTATGGTGTTCCAGGAGCAACTACTTGTCTGTTTCCTCAGTGAACCAAAGACGAATGAGCATTGGAAAGAGAATGGTTAAAATCTGTCCAGCCTGTATTCCTCTGGAACAAGGAATCCACAAGAACAAAACAGTTCTGAAAGGCCAACAGGTCACTCTTCCTGCTCCTCCAGCGACAGACTGAGGGACTGAGGGACAAGGGCATCGCCCGCTGTGCTAAGTCACACACCCATCTCACTGTGACCTGCAGGGCATTACTGGAACAGACTGCATCTGCCCCACACCTGAGCAGCCTCAGCTGTAAAGACTGCTGGTTAACATACACACAGAGGTGGGCACCCCTGCCAAATCTGATGGTTTTAATGCTTGAATTGATGCTACCCATCAACCGTTTTCTAGTTCTTTCCAACCCTATAGGCCCAAGAAGGCACCATCCAAGTCTCCTTCTCTCCCTACAGGGGTGTCCATGCCGGGCACTTCATAGAAGTAACCTCTCACTGTGTACCCTTGTCCGCCTGGCCTCAAACACGCTGCTTCCTCCTCCAGGCATGCAACTATGCTGTGGCACACAGTGATGGCTTATGCCTCTGGTGGGCAGGTGCTGTGCCTCTGGTGGGCAGGTGCTGTGCCTCCTGGTGGGCAGGTGCTGTGCCTCTGCGCAGGTGCTGTGCCTCTGGTGGGCAGGTGCTGTGCCTCCTGGTGGGCAGGTGCTGTGCCTCTGCGCAGGTGCTGTGCCTCCAGGTGGGCAGGTGCTGTGCCTCCTGGTGGGCAGGTGCTGTGCCTCTGGTGGGCAGTTGCTGGGCCTCTGGTGGGCAGGTGCTGTGCCTCTGGTGGGCAGGTGCTTGTGCCTCCTGCTAGGCAGGTGCTGTGCCTCTGGTGGGCAGGTGCTATGCCTCCTGGTGGGCAGGTGCTGTGCCTCTGCGCAGGTGCTGTGCCTCTGGTGGGCAGGTGCTGTGCCTCCTGCCTTGCTATTCATGTGTTGAGCCTCCATCACTCTGCACACCTGGTACTGAAACTGCTGAGTCACATGGTGACTCCAACTCCTTGGGGGGAAAATGACAGACTATTTTCCAAGGGAACCACACAATTTTGCCTTCCCATCAGTGACACATGAAGGCTAGGTTGATATTTGAAGACTCTCTTACATGACCCATATTCAGATTCTGCTGCTAGGTGACCTTGAACTTACTACCTACCAAGGGAGGGTGGAAGCAGCTATGTTGTGGGGGGACCAATGAACTGATACCTGCAGGGCAGGAATAGGTACCTGCCTGCAGGAATACAACACAAGGGAGCCAAACATACAGATTATGGAATAATCTTCATCATTCATTTTTTTAAAAAAAAACTTATTTTAATTTGAAAGACAGATTATAGAGCAAAAAGGCGGAAAGACAATGATAAAGATTCTTCCATTCTTTCAATGGACAGAGCTGAGCTGATCCAAAGCGAAGAACCAGTAGCTTCTTCCTGGTCTCCCATGTAGGAGCAGTGGACCAAGGACTTGAGCCATCCTCTGCTGCGTTCTCAGGTGCATTAGCAGGGAGCTGGAAAAGTGGAGCAGCCAGGACTCCCATCAATACCCACATGGGATGCTGGTATCACAGGTGGAAGAGTAGCCTGCTATGCCAAAGAACCAGCCCCAGCGTTCATTTCTAAAACAGGACAGTAGGTGTGAAGTAACCAGACCAGAGCAGGGGGTGTGGGATGTCAGATGAGGACAAAAAGCTCTTCTCTGGTTTATTCCAACATCCCAAGAGCGGCCATGGGAGCCCCTGTGTAGGTTTGTTGGAGAAGCACAGAGAGGAGTTCCTAAAGGATACCCACCAGCCTGCGAGGAAGAGTCCAGGAGGCTGTCAGAGCTTGAAACGACTGCTAGTCCAGACACTCCTCTCCCGGCTCAGCTGCACCCGGACATGCCTCTCCCGGCTCAGCTCCACCCGGACATGCCTCTCCCGGCTCAGCTCCACCCGGACATGTCTCTCCCAGCTCAACTCCACCCGGACATGCCTCTCCCGGCTCAGCTCCACCCGAACATGTCTCTCCCGGCTCAGCTCGACCCGGACACGCCTCTCCCGGCTCAGCTCCACCCGGACATGTCTCTCCCGGCTCAACTCCATCCGGACATGCCTCTCCCGGCTCAGCTCGACCCGGACATGCCTCTCCCGGCTCAGCTCCACCCGGACATGCCTCTCCCGGCTCAGCTCGACCCGGACATGCCTCTCCCGGCTCAGCTCCACCCGGACATGCATCTCCCGGCTCAGCTCCACCCGGACATGCCTCTCCCGGCTCAGCTCCACCCGGACATGCCTCTCCCGGCTCAGCTCGACCCGGACATGCCTCTCCCGGCTCAGCTCGACCCGGACATGCCTCTCCCGGCTCAGCTCCACCCGGACATGCATCTCCCGGCTCAGCTCCACCCGGACATGCCTCTCCCGGCTCAGCTCCACCCGGACATGTCTCTCCCAACTCAGCAGCATCTTGTAGAAACTTCTAGTGCACCATCTTGTCATCTGACATGGCCAGAACGCCCATCAAGTACCCAGGCTGGGTGACTTGCCTTCTCTGCTTCCTCATCCACTGAATGGTGATCAGCCACATGGAGCTGCAGCAGCACACTCCACAGAGCTTGGCTCAGCAAATATTAGGCATTGTTACCAAGCTTTGACGTCACACACTAGAAAACCACCTTGTGAAGACCAACTAGTGAGATGGTTGTATATGTCTGTTTATCACTACTTATATCTAGATCGCTCAGTGCCACATCCTATTAGGATCTATGATTTTAACCCAAACCTGCTTCCTGTATCTACACACTAGGGTCTAGGGCAGACCCTTGTTCTAGCAATGAAGGACAACATCAAAGCCATTGGAATCTCTTTTGCAATGAGAAATTGGCCCCTTGGAGCACCCACAACCTACCTTGGAGCACATATGTTCAAGTCCCAGAGCTGCTGCTGTTCCAGGCTCCCCAGGTACACCCTAGGTGGGGGCAGCTCAGACCACCGAGGCTGTCATCCTGGAGGTCCTACATGGGGTTCCTAGCCCCCAACCCAGGTCCAGCAATAACTAATGTAGACATATGGACCTGGACAGGCTCCCCAGCCCCCAACCGGGGTCCAGCCATAACCAATGTAGGCATATGGAATGTGAACCAAAGAATGGACGTTTTCTCTGACTCTGAAATAAATTTTGAAGAAAAAAAATCAATACACTAAAAAGCAGTTAAATAAAATACCTCAAATAGTAGAAAATAAGTTGGCTGTTTGTATCCAGGATTTCATGGTTGAATGTAAGGATCCAACCAACTGTGGATCAAAGAAATTCAAAAGAAAAAAAACTGCGCTTTTATTGAAAACGTACAGGCTTGTTCTCATGGCTGTTCCCTCGACCACACAGCACAGCAGTTATTTACACAGTGTTTCCTTTGTGTTTGGGATCCTGCATCATCTGGAGATGATGTGGAGACTGGGGAGGGAGGCCCTTGGTTCCGTGAACCATTGCATCATTGAGAGAAGGGATTTGAGCATTTGCAGATTTTGTTATCAGAGGGAGGGTCCTGAAATTAATCCTCCACAGACACCAAGGGGTGACTGACTACAGTTCTAATAAATCAAGAACACGTGTTTGTGACACTTGGAAATAGCATTGAGCCCTCGCTTCGTTAAGATGTTACCATGTACTGAGGCAGGTCTGCCATGCACAGCCACAAACATCACTTACCCTTACTTCTTCATCCAAATCCCTGCCAAGCCCCTGCAGGAACTTTTATCCAAGCCCCCGAGAGGCCAAGTGTCCTGCACAAGGTCACGCAGCTAACAATGAAGGCAACTAGACACTGAGTTCCATCTTTGACTTCCCACCAAAGGACTCGAGACATCAGAGCAAAGTGGATATGACCCTGGTCTTCCTGGTCACTTGCTCTAATTTCCAGTCCCACCTCTGGTATGGACTGCTTCCACTTTGGAAATCCCTCAGCCTCTTTTCCCACCTTGACCTTAAAGTGACTACTAAATGCATTATTTATAAAACACCTAGGTGGAAGGTTGGGGCTTTTTCACTTCTTCAGAGACACATTAGACATTCAGTAACATATCATTTCTTCATGGCACTGCAAATTCCTATTTTTCTTCCTGTTGTTGATTTTGTATTGTGGCTTTTCCTCTAAGGGGACGTATAGTAACTATGTAATGGACAGATGTGATGGAGTAACATCTATCCAGATGTGAGGATAGACTGAAGTACACATCTCTACTTCTAGATCAGAGATGGACTCCCAATGAAACTGTTGACAATCAGATGCTGGACTCTCTGCTGTTGTCCAGGCCACAATGATGGGCTTATGACTATTTATGAAGAACTATACTATAACAACAATATAGTGGAAATCAGTGGGGGATGGGGTGGGAGGAGATTTGAGGAGGGGTTAGGGGAATCCCAGCGCCTGTGGATCGGTGTCATAAAATGATAACAATAATTAAAAAATAAAAAAGAAGAAAAATCACATACACAGAAAGAGAGAGAGAATTTTTGTCTTAAGGGAGTTATCTTTGACCAGGAATTTCCATTCTATTGTGGAAACAAACTGCCTTCGAGGAGCAGGTGACCAAGGAGGAGGCATGGAACACTCACTGTGAAAGAGACCACACTCCAAGTATAGATGACAGATCTAACATCAGACTCTCAGATCAAGGGTTGAGACAAAGACAGCCCGCGCCACCCACTCAGCAGGAGGGAGGACGTTGGGAGTGTTTGGGTTGTTAATCAGGGTGTTTACAGTGAGGAAGGAACAGTGGTGGGTCTGCCACTTTGACACTTTGCATGGAGTGTGTTGAGCTTCCACTAGGCTGGGAGCAGACATGGGAGGAATGTGGCTTCTGCCTTCCCGACAATCGCTTGCTGCTAGAGAGCCATGAGCAGGGTGTGTGGCTCACAGAGGAGCAATGATCTGGCCTGCAGGGAGCTGGAAGACAGCAGGAAGGACAGACATGGGGCTGGGTCCTGGAGTGTGGTCAGCACTGGGGAGCAAGGTGGAGTCTTCATCATGGTGGATGTAGTGCATCATCAGGGTGCTCTTGACTGTGACCCATGGCTCCAGTTGTCAGGAAGAACACTGTGGACAGGAAGTCTGGACATCTCGTCCCCGACCTTGTGAGGCACATGTCCTCTACGTGCCGCTCTCCGTCACCGATTCCTAGTACCAGACCTCGTTAGACGGGGTACTGCCAGCTCTCCCATAGCGGAAGGCAAATCCTGTTTGCTCTTTAGGGAGGAGAGAAGAGGAAACTTGGAACCACGTTCAGAGACCAAAAGCTGTGAGGGTGGCACAAAGCTAGCTTCTCCATGGAAAGGGATGCCAAGAGAGATGCCCATGGCAGAGCAATGGTGGGAGTGCAACAAACACCAGGGGTGGAAGGGAAACACGAGAAGGTGGACAGGTGAATGCCCACACCCATGCATGCTCTGGCACCCACGTGGACCACTCTTGAGGGTCCTCTCTGCAGTGTGCTACATACACAGCAAAATGCCAGGACACTCTACTGCACGGCCAAGTAAAAAAGACTGAGCCAAAACCTCATACTGGAGATGTCCTATTCTGTTACTCCCAGAAATGGTTTGCACAGATAACGATGCCAGCGGAGAGGGTCCAGCCCGGGAGACAAAGGGATTCCCTCCAGAGTGTGGCCAGAGCTATGACGTTCCCTCATCTCCATGAGGCCCTCGGCTCCCACACCCTGGAGGTGCTGGTGAAACCCCACAGGTTCAGCTTCAGAATCTGTAAATTGGGAGCAATAATGCCACTTTGAAAAGCCGCCATGGGGACTGTGGTCTAAGCAAATACCACAGTTTACAAAACTCTTCAACAAGCATATGTATTCCAGGAAGCCCACGACAGGCCAAGTCCAAGGTCAGGCCAACTTCACTCAGGAAGGATCGTTTTATTAAAAATCTCACAAAGGAAAACGGAAGACTGTAATAAATTGTAGGAGTGACCTCTGGGTGTGTGAGCGTAAGTAATAAAAAGTTTTAGGTGGTTGATGCTACACACAGGAAATGCTGACAAGTGTCACGGTTGCCTGCAGTGTTAGTGTCAGAACTGAAAGGCTCGAGTTGTTGTTTCAGATTTCAGAAATTCTTTGAGCTTCCTGGGGTCTCTCGCAGGACATCGGGATTTCCGTCCTTCTCTGTCAGGGATGCTCCTGACGGGCACTGCATGGCATGCCTCAGCCAGGAGAGCAGCTAGGGTAAGCTCTTCAGAAAGGACGCCCGATGCCTGCAGTCAAAAGAGCTTCTGGTAGCTTCTGCCTGTGCTCAGTCACTGCACCTTAGCCAGGGCGCATGTCCCGGTCACTTGAACAGCAAGGTTCTAAGAGCGCACTGGGACTGCAGAACGGGCTAGACTTTCCCATCGTGAGTTCCGACCAGCAGTGGCACAAACGGCTTTCTTTCGGACCTACACTGTTTACTCTTACTTTTTTCTTTTTTTTTTTCAAATTAAATAGTTAATTGAAGAAATAATTCTTGGCATGCTAAGTCCAGAGGACTCTTGAATTTTTTGTTTTTTGAAAATGCACAAAATAAGTGTGAATATATCAAGGAGAGATGGGAAAAACAGCTAACCCCTGGCAGGTACTAGGAAACCACCCTCCGTGTCTGTTTTCCATTGTGTGTGCATTCCATCGAAGGCTCAATGGCTTCAACGGCAACTTCAGAAACATCACCTACTTGCCTGCAACACTAAAACCTTCATCTCAGAAGACTTGAGAAGGAACAGGGGCTTTTCTCATGAGTGCCAGAGAAGATCTGATGTGTCGGGGAGATGTGAACACTAGAGAATTCAGCTGAGGGCACCAACTCACATGTCCCTCATTCTTGGGCAAGTTATTTGATCTTTCTGGAATTAGTCCCTCAGAATGGACTTTCAGCACAGCCCTTAAGACCCTACTTGGGAAGCTCATGTCCCATGGTGGAGGACCTGGGCTCAAATCTAGCTCCATTCGTAATTCCAACTCCCCGGCACTGGGTTCCTGCACCCAAGTGGGAGACCCAGAGGAGCCAAGCTCCTGACTTCAGTCTGCCCCAATCCTGGCTTTGTGCACTTTGGAGAATAAAACAGATTAAAGATTCTCTATTTCTCTCTCTCTCTCTCTCTCTCTCTCTCTCTCTGTCTCTCTCTCAGTCGCTCACTCTTGCTCTCATTCTGTGCCTTTTAAACAAATCTTTAAAACCATCAGTCCTTCTGAAAACTGACATAATAAACACTGCTTACATAAAAAGATTTCTGTAAGAGTTAGAAGAGTTTATCTCAAAGCCTGGCAAGTGGCAGATGTTATGTAAACACTGGCTTAGTAAAAATTTGAAAGTCAAGTTTCCAGGACTCTGGGGAGAAGGGAGGGACGGTGTCTGAACGTCCATAATGGTAAGAAGGAGGAATGCCGGATAACTCAAACTTGCAAAAGAAGGGATGGGTTGAGCTTGCCACACAATTAAGAAGGGATCCTGCCATCACAAAATGATAGCCTAGGTAGGGCAGGAGTTGTGGCAAAGTAATGAAAGTTGCTGCCTATAAAGCCAACATCCCATATGGATGCTGGTTAGGGTTCCTGGATTTTCCACTTCCAGTCCAGCTCTCTGCTAATGCAACTGGGAAAGTGGCGGAAGATGATCCAAGTGCTTGGGTTCTTGTGTTTATGTGAGAGATCTGCAAGAAGCTCCAAGCTTCCGACTTCAGCCTGGCCCAGCCCTGGCCATAGTAGCCACTTGGAATGTGAATCTGGGTATGGAAGATCTCTTTCTCTCTCCCTCCCTCCCTCCCCCCTTCAGTGCCTCCTCCTTTCCATCTGTAAGCCTTTCAAATAAATAAATCTTAAGAAAAGAATAAGGCTACAGGGAATGGATATGCCAGGAGGCCATCTGGGTCACCTAAAGTCTACGGCCAGCCCAGGGAATGTCCAGCATGTTGGGGGGACGGTGGGTATCCAGGGAGGAGGGTGTACGCATGACACAGTGGCAGGGGGCAGAGTTGGTTGCTGGACCCCACCAAGCGACAGTTCTGGAGGCCGGGCCACCTGCTTTGACAGGCCTCTACAGGTGGGGATGCCACATCGCCCATTCTGCAGCAGGACAAGTAGCACCTTGTAATCTTCCTGATGAAGACAAGTGATGTGTTGGACACCTGTGTGTCTGTAAGAGTGCTTAAGAGCAAACACTTGGAAACTAAAACCAGCATGTGGTTGGCGAGGAGTCCTGGTGAAAGCATCTTTTTTTTTTTTAAGCAAGATGATAGATGAATGAAGATCACATGGGGCTGTCAGGTGGCCTCAGCAGGCTCTTTGTAAAGATTTCCTCATCCTTTTAAGAAGGTTGGAGAAGCACTAGGAAGAGTTAGGAGGAGAGAAATTAACCCTTTGGACAGCTACTTGCCAAGGGCTGATGAGCAGGTAGTTGCAGAGACCAGGAGACTTCCCAAGGACATGGTGAAGGGTCGTGACTTGATTCCTGGAGTTCATACCTTACCAACAGGCTGCTTTCAGCCATGGTGCTGGCTACCAAAGGGAGACACCCCTCTATGTACAGAATCAAGCTCCAAAACCACAGTCACCACAGGAATTCAACTGGGAAACATGAACGTTCTGGAGACAAGTGCTGCTGACAATGGCACCATCACATGACCCCAGTGAAGGACAGTTTCAATTAAAATGGTGAAAATAGTAAAAATACATATGTATATAGTAAATATACATATTTACATATATAATTATTTTGCCAAATATTTTAAAATGCAAAACAGAAGATTGTTTCACTATGAGGAATACATGTAGTACATGCAAACTAATATTAGAGGGCAGAGTAAAAACCAAAGTGTTGTGTGTCTTACCTCCTGTTGGGACTCCAGCTTCCTGCCAGTGTAAACCCTCAGAGGAAATGGCGATGGCTGAACTGCTTAGCTTCCTACCTTCATGTAGGAGGCCTGCAGTGAGTTGCCAGCTCGCAACCTCAGCCTAAACCCAGCTCAGCTGCAGCTGCTACAACCATTGCCAGCCTAAACCCAGCTCAGCTGCAGCTGCTACAACCATTCTCAGCCTGAACCCAGCTCAGCTGCAGCTGCTACAACCATTCTCAGCCTGAACCCAGCTCAGCTGCAGCTGCTACAACCATTCTCAGCCTGAACCCAGCTCAGCTGCAGCTGCTACAACCATTTGAAAAGCGAACCAGTGAGTGGAAGTTCTCCGTCTGTGCCTCTGAAATAAATAAAAAATTAAAAAATAATGATTGACCAACTAAATGACAAAACAGTTTTCAGATAAATTATACCAGCAAAATACACACTTGCTCATCCATCTGACACATTGTGAAGATATTTCTTTTCCAATTATATCATGAATCTACTTAATTTCTTTTAACCACTTTTAATGAGCTGTCTCCATGAAATTCAGAAATTTTACCTTTTCTTTTTTTCACCAGTTTTATTTGGAGGAATACAACATGCACTAGTTCTATGGCTGTGATAAATGAAACCAACTTGTTTTAATTACTGATACAAATATTAAGAAGAAAGTTAAGAAACTTTTCAAATTTGATAAATGGCCCTAAATTGGATCTTCCTTGTTTATGTCAGCAACCTATTTTTTTTTTAAATTTCTGACAATCTTTACCTAGTTAATTAGGGCAAAAGATTCAAGGGCTACAGGAAAGTGGGTGAGACTTCTATTTCCACATTTTTTTCCTGTATTTGGGGTAAAGGGAGAGATAAAGGGAGAAGCCCCACCCAGTCTCCCACCCACCCCAGGTCCCCGATGTGGGGCGTGCTCCGAGGGTCCTGCTCTAGTGGTTTTGATAGTCCAACAGTTCTGAATTGCTGCCAATCTCGCCACTCCAAGCACAACGAAGTTACAGCAGAACCCACTGGTTGACATAGTCCACCTTAGAGTCTCTGTTGGCCCAGTTTTTCACTGCCAACATATGCTGGGGTAGTTGATTGATTTGTTCTGTCCTCTGTTGTGGTGCCAGGTGTCCTCTGCAGGTTCCAATAGACTGCCATATCCTCCATGTGCAGCTGGTTATGCTGTCCACTGCTCCGTATGAGCCTCTGAGGAGGCTCAGCTCTGGCACTTGCACTCCATGGTAGACCATGGGTTCTAAGTTGGTCAGTTCAATTGGAGGGATCCCAGAAGAAACTTTGTGTGAGGTGATCCCAGGCCAGATTCTTGGGTATACTTGGAAGTACAGGGCCCGGCACAGTCCATCACCCCAACCAGCTGGTGGTCACAATTGCTGGGTCTGTTCTGTTTCCAGCGCTGTCTTCCACTGGAACCAATGGGTGTTTCAGTCCAGCCTGATTCTGCCCAGCACACACTGGGCCCTCATGCAAACCAGTGAGGGCTGCAGCCTCGTCGGAGCGACCCACAATAGCCCCCACCAGGCCTGTCCCTTGCCCTGGTTTCTGTGCTTGCCAGTATGTGCAGCGGACTAGTCCAATCTGCCCCACATCCCATTCAGTTCTCATACATGCCAATGGACATTGATGCCTAGTTCAACCCAACCAGCTCCACTATCCAGCCCACACACGTACTCTTGGTTGCCTTTCTATCTAGCCACCCCTGCCCCAGTCCTAGTTTTCATACTCTCCAGTGGGAGTGGTAACCCGAGAGGGAGGGTGCCTACTATTTCCCTTCTTGGCCACTCCCACTCCAGGATTATGCACTCTCCAGGTGTTTCTGTAATTAAATTTGACAGATTTAGACCCCAGTGCCAGCCCCTGCCAGCTGATGCTGCAGCAAAGCCCAATCAACCTTCACCCACTCTAATTTTTGTTTGCACCAGTCGGAATAGTCAGCCCAAGCTGGCTTTTCCCTGATCTAGTTCACTTGAGGCCCACAGGTGTTGTAGCCTTGCCTGGTCTGGTCTGCCCCCAAGCCAACCCATGCTCTCCAGTGGGTTGTGGCTGTCCAACAGTGGAAGTGGCTGTGCAACAGGGGAACCCTCCACATTCCCGCTGCCGGCTCCGCCCCTCCCTCCTTGATTCTCACTGCAGCCACATCTGGTACGGGTCACCTTACCTTGGCATTTCACAATGTGCACTGGTTTTTGTTGCGAACGAACCTGGCTCGACCCACACTCTTCTGGTGCTCAGATTTGCCAGTGGATGACATGAACTGGTTCAGCCTGGTCTGTCCCCGACCCATGCCAAATGTATGACTTTGGCGGCAACCTAAATTAAAACAAAACACCTTTTTTTTTATATCTAGTCTTTTAAAATATCATCTGATTTGCTATTAATATGTACAAAAATTGAAAAATATTTTTGGACAAAATCAGAAAAATGAGGAAATGAGGGCTTACTGAGAAGGAAACACAGGGAGGGCTGTCTGGGTACTGACTCAGTCCGGGGTCCTGGTCCTGTGAGCAGTGGGGTCTGCTAATCGCCATACCCCTCATCCCTCCTCTGTAAACAACCCCACTCCCCATGGATGAGAAGAAATCAGGCAGCACCTGCAACGGCTCATCCTTATCCCGCTTCATACCTCATGCATCACATACAGAAGGGGCTCCATATGCATGCTGGAAGTTCCCACAGGTGCAAACACATGGCTCAGCCCCAGTGAGGGCCCTTTTAGTTAAACTGTGTCCTGGAGGATTGCACCATGGCAAGACTGCATGGAGGACAAAGAGCTCACATCACTTAACTGTGAGCCAAAAGGCTGAAGTGCCATGGTCCCTGATGAGGAACTTGCCTTCAGCGACCTGCCAGGCTCCAGGAATACTCAACCTACCACCAGGCTCACCTCCCATTGAACCTCCACCTCTGAGGACCATGACTCCCACATGCAAACACTCAGAGGACAAACCACACCCAAAGAAGGGAAGAGATCACTCGCACATCCTTTTGGAAGACTCTATGCTTGCTGTAGACAGGGTGAGGCGTTGTAGCACCACCAAAGGGCCAACAAGAACCAGGAGGCTCATAAAGGGTTATTGGAAGAGAGGGCAAAGAAAGGACCAACCCGTGTGATGCAGGGAGCTAGGAAAGATTACAGCATGTCCAGAGACAAAAGTGCAAGGCATGGCCACCCCTGCAGCCAACTTCTGCTTCCATCCTATCACCTTGCCTGCTGACTGTGAAGCCCTTGGGAATTTGGGTGGGTGTAGGCGGGGCAAAGGGTAAGGCCTCTCAGAGATGTGTGCATTCATCCATCAAGGTCTGTGTCTCAGTGCAAGCAGACCACCACACCCCAAGGAGCAAGCGGGGGTGGGGCTCATCTGTTGCTCCACAGCCCAGAGATGACCTGGGTCTTTCTTGTCCTCCCAACAAGACCAGATCGATGTAGCGAGTTCCCCATTGGAGCTTCCCATCACATTATTCTTAACAGTAATTTATTTCATTTTTATTTGAAAGGCAAAGTTATAAAGAGAAGATGAGGCAAAAAGAGAGATGACCCTCAATCCTCAAGCATCTGACAGAACCCCCAAAGTCATTCCTCAGCACCTTGTTTGAATGAATCACTCATTTTAATCAAGCAGATCTGAGAGTCCCATCCTCTAATCTCCCGGTGCCCTTCTGTGCTGCTCCCAGGAGAGTTCCTTGTCACTGTCTCATATTCCACCCCAACAGGGAATGCCTAGCCCCACGCTCCAGATAGCATCACAGTAACTAAAACTAATCGGTGCAATTTCTACTGTGTGAAGACAGCCGCAGCTAAGTGTTACATCACCATAAACTCATTCTCTTTTTCCTTTCCCTTCCACCTCTCTCCCTTTTCCAGTCCCTCTCTTCCATTCTCTGCCTCTCCCTCCCTCCTTCTCTCTTCATGTCTCCATCTCTCTCCTGTTTCTCCTTTTCTCTCCCTCTCTCTGTCTCCACGTCTCTTTACTTCTCCCTCTTCTCTCTCTTCTCTCTCCTCTCTCTCTTTCTCCCTCCCTCTCTCCTTTTTCTCTACCTCCCTCGTCTTCTCCAATCCATGCATTTCCAATGTCACAGCCTCTCCCTTGGCACCTCTTTATCACGTAGACATAGCAAAAATACCTCTGTGTTCTCCCTCCTACCAGCCCGCAGCATCTTCAGGTTGAAAATAGTTCTGAGTTCCTTAGGATGCCCATTCATTTTTCATTACCCTGCCTTGGTGTAGAGGTAGGTATTCAGTTATAGCCTTCCTTATGATAAACTGAGGTCATGGGTCAGGAACAAGTGCGTATAACTGCAGAAGGGACACGGTCAGCCATAATCAGGTGATTAAGTTTCATAAGACACCTTATAGTGGTAAAACCACTCCCAGATCAAACAGTGCAGTCACCCAGGAAGTGCTTGGTGGCCCATTAGGGAAACTAACTGAGCAAAACTTTATTTAAAAATCTTGTTCGTAGATGGATATATGTATACACAGATGTGTGATAGACCTAAAATATAGTTAGTTCTGTTTACTTACACTCTGAACATCCAAAACATAAATGTACAGACACACACATCTCCCACATCCACCTGCACCAAGTGGCCAAGAAGAGGGCGTACCAGGATGTCTACAGGTGCAGAGTGGCCTAGAGGGTTTGTGAGCAGCTTGGACCCAGCATGATGGCCCAATGGCTAATCCTTCCCCAGCAAGTGCTGGAATCTCATACAGGCATCAGTTCGTGACCCAGTTGCTCCACTTCCCATACAGCTCCCTGTCTATGGCCTGGGAGAGGATTATCTAAGTACATGAGACCCCGAGCCTGTGTGGGAGACCTGGAAGAGGCTCCTAGCTCCTGGCTTCAGATTGGTTCAATGCCAGCTGTTGCAGCTAACTTGGGAGTAAACCAGCAGATGGAAGAGCTTTCTCTCTCTCTCTCTCTCTCCTTCTCTGTAAATTTGCCTTTCTAATAAAAATAAATAAATTTTAAAAACAACAACAAAAAAAAAGATAGCAGCTTCATGTGATTCAACCCAACATTTATTGGGGTATGTTTTACAATGTTACTTCCATCCTGCTTTCCATAGTGCTTTTCTCCTGTGTTTTACTTCTTGTTTATTATCTTCTGCTGAATTGGTTATCACTATTGCTTTATTCCCATTGAGTTGTAAATTCTAAATTATTTGATGTTCTTTGGTCATCACTCTTTGATTGTTAATGTACACATGTAATTGTAATTCTAATTGTGTACAAAGCTTTTTCTAACTTCTAGCAGCCTCTTGATAAGATAAAGATATTTCTCTTACATGTCTAATTTCAGTTCCATTTATTAATGTGATAAAGATAGCTATTTTTGTATTAATATGGTTTTGCCATCATCTGTGCTTAACTTTCTTCTTGTTGTTTGGTTGCATTTTAGCCCGTCCTTCCTGGTTCTTTTCATTTTATCAAAATGTATTTCTCAGTTGAGCCTTAAGCTAGACTCTGACTGCGGGAAAAGCTTGGACATGCAATATGTCTTCAGGATGTGATGTATTCAGCTGAACATAGGACTTCTGTCATTGTAGAGGGAAATAATATTGGGATATAACCAGTCATGGCCCTACCATGGGCCAACAAACTTTGGCCACTCTGCAAAAGGAAGGACCCTAAGGCAGAGGTTGATTCTGGAAAAAGAAATCAGCAACCCACATATTGCAACCCTGTTCATTCATTCATTCTTCTGAGGACACCACAATACAGGAGTGTGCATCACATGGCATGCTCTTGAACAAGCAAAGGTGTGTTAGCAGCCATCAAAGAATAGTTGCTAAAGTCAGCGCCGTGGTGCAGCGAGTTAAACCCTTGCATGCGGCCTGGCATGACGGCTCAGTGACTAAATCTTCACCTTGTAAGTCCTGGGATCCTATGCAGGCACCAGTTCTTGCCCCAGCTGCTCCACTTCCCATTCAGCTCCCTGCTTATGGTCTGGGAGAGCAGTGGAGGATAGCCCAAAGCCTTTGGACCCTGCATTCACATGGGAGACCCGTAAGAGCTCCTGGCTCTGGGCATGAATGTGAGCTTCCTCAGAGTCAGCGGGCTGCCCCTTGGAGACTTCCAGTGGGAGCATTCCATTGTCTACTCTGGCTGCAGCACTGAGCAAGTAACACAGTACCCAGCACTCAGTCCGGTAGTGAGTGCCAGCATGGTTGGGTAACAAATGACTCAAGGAGACGACTCTGCAAGAAAGCAATTTCTATCCACAATGGGGAAGATGGGGAATCTGTGCCAAGGCAAATGGCCTCCCTGGGATGGCAGTGCTGCTGAGCAGTTCCCAGAGACACACTCTGAGCTTCCTGGGACATTGAAGCTGTCAGCATCAGGAGTGAAACGCGCCTACAGCAGCGACACTGCGAGCTACCATCTACTGAGCCCTCATGGGCTCAATCACCCTAACGAGTCTCTAGTTTCTCTGTGTTCATCTGCTGTAGACCATGTGCTGGGCAGCAACGTGGACATTAAATGTGTGTGTGTGTGTGTGTGTGTGTGTGTGTGTGTGTGTGTGTGTGTGTGTGGGTGGTTTTAAAACATACAAGGGAAGATTTGATGCAATTCAAAAAGAGAATGCCTATAGAGGCAGACCAGATTTGCATACCAAAATCTTGCCCAAACTCAACAACCTTTTTTGGTGGGTCCAGTTTTCTCCCAGGGGCAGCAAATGGGACTCTCCCCGCCCTGTGCTAGGAGGCTGCTAAGGCTACTAACACTCTGCTGACAAAGTCCCAGGAGGAACTGCATCAATCACATCGAGGCCCGGAAAGCCTTCTAGCCACCAGTATGCCAGAAGGAGAGACAGGAGCAAGGGAACCTTCTCTAGACTGGACCTGGCACCACGGCTCAGGTGCTAAAGTTGCCACCTGCAATGCCAGCATCCCACAGGGAACCCATTTCAAGTCTGGCTGCTCCACTTTTGATCCAGCTCCCTGCTAATGGCCTAGAAAAGCAGCAGAAGATAACCTAAGTGCCTGAGGCCCAGCACCCATGTGAGAAACTTGGAAGAAACTCCTGGCTTCAGATGAGCTCTGGCCATCCTAGCCATTTCCAACCAAAGGAGGGAATATGGATTATGTGTGTGTGTGTGTGGGTGTGTACTTCTGACTTTAAAATAAATAAATGAGTCTTTAAAAAAAAAACCTTCAGGACTAAAGCAGACAGGGCCCTCAAGTCTTTCCTGGGCTGCCTGCCTGGTGTGTCATTACACTTCTCCAGCGTGCTTGCAGCCACTCTCTGTCTTCTGTATGAAATTCCTTTCTCGAGCTCTGATCCTGCTCTCTCCAGCAACACATGCTGAGCACGTGGGTGGACCAGCTGCTCCCACGGTCTTCACACTGATATATAAGTCAGTGAGTTTCCCCAGTGGATTTCAAAGTGGATTGTTTGCCCACCCCTCCACGGACAGTGAAGTCCATGCCAAACTGTACAGCTCTGATGTCAAGAACGTGCATTTTCTATCATTTATGTAAATTATATCTTCTTGGCTTAAGAATCAAAGAGTTGCTTGAACTGCTTGTTCTAGCTCCTCCATTAGGGATCTGACAAGTGTTGAAAGTGCTCCCATCATTTAGAAATTTTATAATATTAATGACAAGAGTTGAAGGCTGAGGGCACAGCGATCTGAGAAAGATAATTACTATATTCAGGGTCATGTGCTCCCTCTGCCAAGTGCATCATTAGCATACGACAGGCAGGCCCTGGCCTAGTGAAGCCACGGGAGAGTGTCCCTGATAAAGTCTGCAGTCAGTGGACAGCAAGGGGGCTGGGCAGGCTCTGACACAGCACTTACAACAAGGGATGCCAGGCAGTGATGACTCAGCACTTACAGCAAATCAGGCAAGGCGAGGTCTGACTCAGCACTTACAACAAAGGGGGCAGGGCAAGGCTTGACTCAGCACTTGTAGACACTGTCTGCCCTGAGCAGTAAG
Source organism: Ochotona curzoniae (assembly GCF_017591425.1). Taxonomy (NCBI): domain Eukaryota; kingdom Metazoa; phylum Chordata; class Mammalia; order Lagomorpha; family Ochotonidae; genus Ochotona; species Ochotona curzoniae. The sequence goes on from NW_024466313.1 coordinate 2,048,222, forward strand.
AACTGGAAATCAGCCAGTCCCAGCCTCTGCAGTGCCCAGTCAGCAACAATAGGAGGTGTGTGTGCGTGTGTGTGTGTGTGTGTGTGTGTGTGTGTGCTGGAGGCAGAGGCTGATCAGAGGCAGAGAGACACTTGAAGCAGCAGGGTCTCACAGTCAGATGCCCCTTGGTGACAGCTCACCAAGGCTGCTGCAAGCATTGCAGCGCAGCTCATCTGAGGGTCAAGGAATCATTTAGAAGTTGCCACAATCATGACAAGAGATTATAGAGTTAGCACAATTTAGGGATATTATAAGGTGGGAAAAAAAAGTGGCAAGGATGTCTTTGCAGCTCTGGTTAATAACTGGTCATTGGCCATAAAGGAACTTAAAAGAGGAGTGGGTGAAGAGTGGATGCCTCAGTTTGGGCAAGTCGAGCTCAGGTGGACTGGGACATGTGAGCGACCCTATCTGGCAGACGGGGCACTGTCAACAACTGGGTGAATGGAGAGTGGTGGCTGAGAGCAGGGAGCAGAGGTGAGGTGTGGGGAGAGATTGCACCTTGGGTAGATGGGGGTACTCTAAACAAATGGGCCTGTGTAGGGAAGGGAGGCCCCAGGACACACGCAGCTGGCAAAGGTTGCCATTTCGTTTTACGTCTGTTTCTAAGCGAAGGGCTGGGACTGGTTTCAGTGCTCACGACCATGGATCAGCAGAGTCCCCGTCACGTTGCTCCCCCACTGAACCCACAGCCCATCACCCAATGCACCCAGCTCAGCTCGGTACCTGAACCTGTCCATCAAGCAGCCTGCAGTGAGTAGATTACACTTACCCCAAACAGGCATCCTAATCCCCGCAGCTGGGATGGCGCTTGCATCTGGAAGTGAGAGCCCCTGCAGAGGTCATCAAGGTGAGATCCTACTGGATCTGTCTGGATCAGCCACTACTGACAGACCTACGTCCTGTTCCCAGTTGCCTGGTGTCATCATGGGTAGGTCATTCAATTGTATCCTGTGCCACATTTGTGAACAGCTGAGAACCATTTCTTCTGCCCACAAGGAAGAGAAAGAGAGTGCCCATTCACCAGTTCACGCCCAAATACCCGCAATGGCCAGGACTGGACCCAGCCAAGGCCAAGAGCCAGAGTCAATCCAGGTCTTCCATGTGGGATGCAGGGCCTGCTACCTTTTCTGGAATCTGGAGCCAGAAGTGAAACCCAGGCCCTCAGAGGTGGTGCAAGTGTCTCACTGCCAGGAGTAATGTCCTTCCCAACTGTCACTGTTGATATCATTAGCAGTCACAGTCTCTCCAGGAATGCTCAACTTCATCCCTGACCAGTGAGTTCATAGAGGGGATAGAGTTTGGAGAATGAAGTTCAAGAATGTTCAGAAGAATGGAAAAGACCCATGAGAGAAAGTGGATTCTACCCAACACAAAGATGCTGCACCTGCCTTGTCCTTCCCTCCACCACCTCAGCTCACAGCGACACCAGCAGATGGGGCCAGGAGGCCTATTTCCAGAGGCTAGCCCTAACGTGTTGGGCGAGTAGAGCAGGGAAGAGACAGGGAGTATACCTAAGGGGGCAGACCAGAAGCCAACACAGATTACTGTGGGAGCTAGGAAATTCTTGGAAATATGAACAAGTAATTAACAGCCGTCCAGCACAACTGCCCTAGGCATCAGACAGAAGGAAGCTGCCGCCTTGGGAGACACACACAGTCTGTGACGGAGAACATAGTGAGACCCTGGGGTGCACATAACCCTGTCTCCCCGCTCCACAAGACCCTTGCGTTACCCCCCAGACCCACAGGCATGCCTCCTTGTCTGGTATGGCTGCAGTGAGATGACTCCGCTGTCAGCACAGAGACCCTGTGACGCAGGGAGAAGCCAAGGAGCAGCTCCAAGTCACACTAAGGTGTGGCCACCAGTCAGGCAGTGCGGGCGAGATGCGGACGGTAACCTGCTAACCTGAAGGCAGCTGCCCATTCGGCACTCTTAGGATCCTTTCCAAGTCTCCACCTCCAGAACCAGGACTGGTTGAGCCGTCTCAAGCCATGGAATTTGGGGTAACGTGTTATGGCAGCTAAGAAAAACAGCAGATCCCTCACAAGAGGCAGTCAGTTCAGGAAGAGAGCAGAGCTTTCCGAGCTGAGTGGGCAGAGTGACAGAAAGGGAAGCAACAGAACGGGAAGGGACTTAGCCACCTGCAACATCTCTGCCTGCAAGAACGTTGGGGTGGGTGCTGTGAGGCCAGGAGGACTCTCCATCCTGAAGCGTAGACACTGAGTGGTCGGCGGGGAAGACTGGAGTGAAGGAAATGCCAGATTCTTCAGCAAGCTTGTTTGTTGGCAGCCTGACCCCGCCATGCAGTCCCACCCATCTCCCCCATGGATGCCAGCACCTGCGACGTGAGCAGGTGTGTCAGCCTGGATGTCCTGGCTGCGTGACCTCCTTTGTGCATGAGCACCAGTTGGGCAGGGTGTGGCCTCCGTCCCCTGGACGTCATGTGCTGCCCAGAACTGGTTGCATTGTCTGCCAGAAGACATTGTGGATAACTGTAGAAACTTCCAGGTGTTGCGTGCATCTGATAATTTTCTTTAGCCTCGGAAGCCCTTTGTGATCGGCCAGGACTGGCGCTCTCCAAGCCATATTTATCTGTCACCAGGAAGTCAGCAGGCACTGCCATTACACTGGTGTGTTTAACTTTTAAAAACTCCCAATGCAAACTCTCCCGAAACGGTGTTTTGTCTAAAATTATAGCTAACTCCACCTAATCCTCATGGTTTTGGCATAGCCATTATGTCTATTAAAAAAAAAAAGGAAATAAAACAAGATTTCAAGTGCACTTGCTTTCTTGAAAGCACAGACCTAACCAGATGATTCTCCAAGGGTTCAATTTGAAGTCGGGGCTGACAGAAGGCAACACAAGGATAATTTTCATATCACCATCCCCTCTGTCGCAGGAACACACAATGTCCCCATTGTCAAGGTTGACTGGCGTGTGGGTGATGGGCGACAGGTGGGGTCATTACTGCAAGCAGGCCCTATTTAGTTTTCTGGATGCATTGTTCAACTGTGTACTAATTTTTTGTAATGTCTCTCTAACCATTCATTCCAATCTTTCAAAATTTAACAGAGTTTATAACAAGTTCCTAAGGTCATAGATGGGCATACTATAGCTAAGCTTTCTATTCCTTTTTTTTTCATGTCACATGGGACCATTTTGTATTAGACATTTAAAATCTGGTGACATGGAAATTGGCTAGTAAGTTAATCTGTTAATACATTAAACCAGCTTGGCCTCTTCTGATTTTTAAAGCTGTTGTTACTACTGGTTTAGAAAAGTAGAAGCTCATGCCGATTCCAATAATAGGCTGTGTGATACATAGAAAACTACACAAGGTCATCTACTGAGACAGAGAGGAAGAGAAGTGAGACGCAGAGAAGCAGAGAGCAAGCAGCTGAGGACACGGGACACGGTGCCTTCGACCACACACAGCCCAGCTTGGCACACAGAGGAAGGCATCAATGAATGGCAATGAACCAAACAAAAGGAATCACTCGTTCACCCAGTGAAATGGCAGTCAGTGTCCTTTCCAGCTTGTGTTTTTCATGGAGAAGAAGTTAATAAAATACAATATAAAGCTAAGATACAATAAGAGAAGATACCCTTCATTGTCACAGAGTCCCCCATCAGGCATATCAGCTGCTAAGAGGATCCACTTCCTGTGGCTCTAAGGCCCGAGATGCGCACTTCTGGTGGCTCTAAGGCCCGAGATGTGCACTTCCTGTGGCTCTAAGGCCCGAGATGCCCACCTCCGGTGGCTCTAAGGCCTGAGATACCCACTTCTGGTGGCTCTAAGGCCTGAGATACCCACTTCCTGTGGCTCTAAGGCCCGAGATGCGCACTTTCATGTCATTTCCTAGCATTTAACCCTGCCCTTCCCAGCCCCCTCCACAGCACAGTGGGAAAATCTTCCTCACCCAGACTCTTGCTCTCTGCGGAAGAGACTGCTTTTCTTTTCTTTTTCTTTTTTAAAGCATTTATTTTATTGGAAAGGCAGATGTACAGAGAGGAGAAGAGACAGAGAGGAAGATCTTCCATCCGATGGTTCACTCCCCAAGTGGCCGCAACAGCCGGCGTTGCACCAATCCAAAGCTAGGAGCCAGGAACTTCTTTCTGGGTCTCCCACAAAGGTACAGGGTCCCAAGGCTTTGGGCCATCCTCCACTGCTTTCCCAGACCACAAGCAGGGAGCTGGATGGGAAGTGGAGCTACCGGATTAGAACCGGCGCCCATATGGGACCACGCCCAGCCTGAGACTGCTTTTCCTAAAAGATTCACTTGATTATGCCAGACCAACTGGTGATTGTCACCCTTTCAATTAACCCAAAGTCACCTGATTTGGCACTTGATTCCCTCTGCAAACCTCTGTCTTTTCCACATGATGTGATCAGCCCAGCTGCAGAGTCTGCCCACATTGCCGGGTACAGGACTGTATGGGGTGCACTCCACCAGGCAGGACCCTCGGAGGCTGCCTCAGAATTCTGCTGCCACACAGCGCCTCCCACCTAGGGCAGAGGATGACTCCAAACTCCCCTAGGAGGCCTCCACTAAAGACCGAAGGATAAGACACATAGGGTCCTACTGCCCTTTGGAGTCCACAAACCAATGGAGTATCTTTGACAACAAATCTTTACACCCCTTCAAGGGCCATACTGTCCCCAGAGAAAGCAAGGCCAAACGGGAAAAACAGACCAGGTTGACCAGCAGCTTCACAAAAGATATGTCTGAGTCTCAGTTCTCAGAACCTGACTTGAACTAGGGTCTTGCAGATAACATCAAGTTAAGATTCTCAGGATAAGAGCATCTTGGAATGATGCTGGGCCTTGAATCTGATTTAAGAAGAGAAGGCCGCAGGAAGACGGGGAGGGAGAGGGGAGTGACGAATCCATGAAACAGCCAGGAATTCCCAGGGCTGGGAGGGAGGCTTGGAACTAAACTCCAATGACTTGAGCTCAGCCTCCTGCATGGGGAGAAAACCCATCTCTGATGCCACATGTGGCTTATGGCAGCCTAGAGGTGAGGGCTCAGTGGCTCCAGCATAGGTGGGCTGTGGCTCCCTGTGCCTTACCTGGCCCAGGTTTGTCCAGCTCTCCCATAGTGCTCAGCCAGTCCTGCTCAACTCCCTCCCAAGCTCTCAGGAGCATTGTTTCCAGTCCGATGGATCCCCTGTCCATTGTCCTTCTGTCCCTACCCTGGCATGGGCAGCAACTTCCATGGGCAGAGGTTCTGTGGTTGAGTCCATGTAGGGTCAAGCCCTCCTGCAGACCTGCCCCACCTTCCAGCACACCAAGCTCAAACCCAGCATCAGCAAGCTCCACTCTGAGGATGCTCATCACTTGCACCTGTTGCCTTGAACTTCTCAACTCCTCAAAGGTCAAGGGGACCACCTGTGCTTCATAAGAGGCAAGTAAGCCTCGCTCCACCCCAGTGAGCCTCCTTCCTACCCAGAACATCTCGCTGGCAATTCCTTAAGAAAATAGGTATTCCTGGAGACTAGGCGAGCTACTAATTTGACTAGATTTGCTGCTTATCTTGCAAGGGAATCCCTCAGCCCACCAAAGTGCAAGGAATTCTGGGTAACACAGCCTCCTTCTGAGGCCCATGGCCCAGACACTGCAGAGCCACTCTCAGCTGACCGCCACAGCTCACCTGGGTCAGCCTGTGCCCTCGCTCTTCTATCCATGGCATGACCATGTCAGCTCTAGGTGGCAAGAGCTCTGAGACCTGCCAGGAGCAGTACACTTCAAGTGGGTGAATCCCAGGTGAGCCCTCTGAGATCTAGCTCATCTAAAGGCATATGACTGGGTCCTCACTCTAGGACAATGTGGCATTCGGGGTAAATGAATGTTCTGTGAGGTAAGGGGTCTTTGTTACTATTCTATGGGCTATGGAATCTCCAACCCCAAGCGCAGAGGGGAACCAATGACATAGATACCAAATGACAGGGCTGGCATTGTTGCCTAGAGTACCAGCATCCCACATGAGCTCCGGTTCTGAGCAAGCTACCCGTTAATGCACCTGGGAAAGCAATGGAAGGTAGCCCAATTATTTAGGCTCTTGCCACCAACCTGGGAGACCTTGATGGAGTTCCTGGTTCCTGGCTTTGGCCTGGCCCAGCCCAACCCGTTGTGGCCATTTGGGGGAGTGAATGCATGTGTGTGCCAATGAGTTCATGCATGTGGCATCCCTCTATGTTGGAGTTTTCTCCAATATACAGCTTTGCAGCTTTTCTCTTTCATGGTGCAGGTTCACAAGTGACTGTAACTGTGCCCAAGAATTTCGCCTAATGAGCTACTCATTAATACCCAATTTGTAGGGTGAGATTTGGTATTTCTGAGCCAATAAGACTGTGGCCCGAGACTTCTTGGGGATCGTAGGGAGGTGAGGGGTGGATCATGGGGATGAAGTGCAGATTATCACAGGCAGCATTTTGGTTCCCATCACTCTGACCCCAGATGTTATGCCAGTGAATGTTACAACACAAAGCAAAGGGGACTTCATGGTAGATGTAATTAGGCTATTGATAAGATGATCTTGAAAGGCCAAGATTATACTTGGTGAGTCCAGTTAATCCCAACGCCCTTCAGGATAGCAGAAGAGAAAGTCAGAGAGGTTTTAAGCACGAGTTATGGTCAGTATACCGCAGCTGACTTGGACAACAGAGGGACTCTGGGAGCTGGGAATGACCCCTGGCCAACAGGGAGCAAGGCAACAGATGCTTCCCACTGCAGCTGCCAAGATGTGAGTCCCCAGGTAAGAGCCCAGGCCTTGATTTTAACCTTGTTATACCCAGGCAGAGGATCCAGCTGTGCCAGGCTGGATCTTCAGAACCATGAGAAAACCAAGTTTGTGAAGAATTGTTGTAGCAGTAATACGAGGCTAGCAGTCCTCCTCAGCTGTCCTGAATGGAAGGGCCAAGACAACTCCAGGCTCCCTGGTCACAGCTGATCTAACTATTGCAGGTGACGCAGCTTTTCAACCAGGAAGCCTTTGCCTAAGTCCCAACTTCCACGGCACAGCCATCATGCTGTGCGATGCAGTTTCATCTCCTTTGTTTAAAATATCTGCACTTGCTGTGACATCTCAGTCACTGTAGACATTTGCCCTCTGGCACTCACTCTTGGGTAACAAATTTTACTTGAAACAAGAATTAGGCTCCAGATTTCTATTCCAGTTCTTCCACACAAACTGTCAAGCCTGAGGCTTTTAGCCAGGCTGCATTCTAAAAGGCTCAATGGGAACTGGGGGTAGGGAAAGCGGAGTCTGCCACAAGGTTGGGCTGGAGAGACCCCATAGCCAAGGCCAGGCTTAAGAGGGAAAGGGACCAATTGCCTAGACCTCGATTCAAACAATGAGCAAATGCTCCTAGACTCTGTTAGATACCAACATATGAAGGGAAGAAACGAGAGGAAAGCAGTGAAACACTGCAGAGAGCGAACAGGGGACCTGAACAACAGAAACAATCATGTTGTTTTTGGATGCAAACACTTAGCCTCATGTAGCCACAGCGAGAAAACTCAGGCAGAACATTTTTTTGTAATTATACTATACATTTCAGAAGTCACATGGGGAAAGAAATAAGAAAGAATCATCGAGAATATTTTCAAAAAAGTAATATAATGCAAGAACACATGTCCAGATATGATTAAGTTAAATTAAAAATCTATACTGATTAAAATTGCATGGCATGACACACAGACAACTAAAATAACACAGAGCAGAGAGTCCAAATACACATGAGACTTCAGCATGAGTTTATGACAATATTTTATATGGGAAAATGTGATAGCCATCTAGAAAAGAATATTATGAATCTATATTAAAACCATAGATCAAAACCACTTCCAGAAAATTTTCTTAAAACTTTTTTCAAAAATAAAAGCTATATGAGGTTGGTGCTGTAGCATGGCAGACCGATCTTCCACTTCTGGTGCCGGTTAGTGTCCTGGCTGCTCCACTTGCCATCCAGCTCCCTGCTTATGGCTCGGAAAAGCAGTGGAGGACGGCCCAAAGCCTTGGGACCCTGTATCTGCATAAGAGATCTGGAAAAAGCTCCTGGCTCCTGGCTTTGGATGGGCTCAGCTCCAACCACTGTGGCTACCTGGGAAGTGAACCAACAGATGGAAGTTCACTCTTTCTTTATCTTCTCCCCTTCTCTCTTTCTGTGATTCTGACTTTCAGGCAGAGCAATCAGGACATGGCTTGTGCTGCCCACAGCCCATGGCAGAGTGCTGGGGTTGGAGTCCTGGCTCCTCTCTGCTCCGGAATCCAACTTCCTGCTCACGTGCACCCTGGGAGGCAGCAGGTGGCGGCTCAGGTGATTCAGTTCCTACCACGCACAAAGGTGACGCAGCAAAGCTCCTGCCTCCGGCCTGACACATATGGCTCTAACTGCTGAGGTCACTCACGAAGTGAACCAACAGAAATAAGTCTCTCTACATCATATCTACGTTACTGGGGGCAGGATGGAGGTACTGCAAACACTTTGTGGGATATGGCATCAAAAGAGCCAAAAACATTTTTAAGTGCTTGTATAGTTTTCCCATGAATATCCTGAAGATCTCTGCTGTGACAATACCCTGCCTGCACACACGCATGCCCCCACACACCTGCCCTGTATGCACGCACTGGACACTCTGCAGGATTCTGCTGACCAGGGCTGCCCCCAGGAAGGGAGCTTCCGGCTGGGGAAGAGAACTGGAAGAGAATGTCAAGTGCTCTCATGTGTCTGGGTAAACATTGTACCTGGTGACTTCACTTTGACATTCTCATTGGAAAATAAGTGCAAATTAACTTTCCAGAAAATCAACCTCAGACACTGTAAGCCCTGCTCTGTGTGGGAACTCTGCCCTTCGGACGCAGTAAACAGAAATGGCATGCCCGGAACTATGGCATATTAGGTGTAAGCCTCTGCCTGCACTATCGGCACCCCTTATGATTGCCAATTCTGATCTTGACCACTTGTCTTCTGATCTAGCTCCCTGCTGGTGCACCTGAAAAAGCAACAGGGGAAGGCCCAGGTGCCTGGGCTCCTGCACCCGCCTGGGAGACCTGAATGAAGCTCCCGGCTCCTGTTAGGGCCAGGTTTGGTGCAGGCTGTTCAGGCTATTGGGGAGTGAACCAGCAGACAGAACTTACTCTCTCCATCTTTCCCTCTCTCTCTGGAACTCTGCCTTTCAAATAAATAAGATAAAACTTTGAAAATCAATAATAAATATATGTGTTAGTGAGTGGGCAAGGAGACAAGACATAGGAAGGCCAGTTTGTGGCATCAGAGCCGGCTCTCAGCGTGGATGTGAGTGGCAGCTCCCTGCTTCACAGCTGCATCCCCACACAGTGTGCAGCTGGTGGAGTGGCCCGGGAGTGGCGAAGAGGCATGTGCCGGGGTGACTGCACGAGCTGCCTTAGAACAACTCCTGCTCTAACAAACTTCTACAAATCTGCTGCCTCCCTGTTGATAACAGCAGTGTGATCTCAGGACAAGGAACGAAAGAAGACATTGCAGAAATTTCCACTGTTAGAAAAAAAAGCACCTCCCAGCAAACACAGAATGAAATACAGGATATTAACACGATTGGGCACGCCGGTGCTGGCAGCGTCTGGCATGTGGAGAGCAGTCACTTAGCCCATTGGCAGGGTCACCCTGACCCACCTGATGTCAAAGAGCGGCATCTGAATGTCTGAGTCAAAATGTCCTGGAATTGAAGAGCTGCTGGGAGAGAGGACACGTGCAGGGCCAGCTGGCCCCTTCAGAGGCTTGTGGCTGTCCCTGAGGTCTCACCACCACACTCAGGCGCTGGTACAAACACAGCATCAGCAAGCATCTGCTGCAACTGTGAGGTGGCCGCTGGACGCTCCCAGCAGGGGCCCAGACACACACCACATGGTCCCGGGCACACACCACACGGTCCCGGGCACACACCACACTGTCCCGGGCACACACACCGCACTGTCCCGGGCACACACCACACGGTCCCGGGCACACACCACACTGTCCCGGGCACACACACCGCACGGTCCCGGGCACACACCACACGGTCCCGGGCACACACCACACGGTCCCGGGCACACACCGCACTGTCCCGGGCACACACACCGCACTGTCCCGGGCACACACACCGCACTGTCCCGGGCACACACACCACACTGTCCCGGGCACACACCGCACGGTCCCGGGCATACTGCCTGCAGTGACTGAGGTCCCTGTGCCTTGGTCCAGCCTTGGGAGGTGGCCATGACAACACTCATCTTGCTCTGAAAATTAAATACATATTTAATTAAGTATTAACTGAAAGTGCATGCATGCAGAGGGGTGACCACAATAAACCTTTTCTTTTTCCCAGTGACAGCCACTGTGGGATAAGAACTCAAGCTGATGGGGGCAGAAGATGCACACTCCCTGGCCACGGAGGTGGCTGTGACCGAGCTGTGTACTGCGAGTCCTCTAGGTAAGAAAGCTGGCCCTTCTGTGTGGGGTAAGCTCGTGGAACAGCAAGCTGTGTTCCCTGGGTTTCTGTTTAAAAGCAGGGGGCTCCTACAGCTGGAGGGCAGAGGGCTGGAGGAGGAGCTGGAGGAGCTGTGAATCATGATGGACCTGTATGACAGCCAGCCCTTGGACTTCGCTGCGTTGGGGCCTGTCACCTGCGCCCCCGGCCTGCTGCAGCCCCTGGCTAGAGACCTGTCTTATTACCTCTGATAAAAGAGTTCTCCTTTAACATTTTACAGGAAGATTTCCCCCATTTGTCTATTCCCTTAAATACCTTAGTATTGGAGACAGTCCCAGGCAGGAAAGCGGTCCTCCCCCACGCTGGGCGGGGCTGCACATCCAGCTTGTCTTCACTCCGGGCACCCCACATGCCACCCCACATGCCACCCCACATGCCACCCCACATGCCACCCCACATGCCACCCCACATGCCACCCCACATGCCACCCCACATGCCACCCCACATGCCACCCTGGCCCCTCACTTGCTGCCTCTCGTCTCTGCAAGCACATCTTTCCTCTGTCACCCTGGGTACTGTGATCACTCCGATTGTGCGCCTTCACTGAGGGCAGGTTGGGCTCAGCCCCCTGTGCCAGGACCACCTTCTTCCCATGCTGTTCGTCTCAGTAGCTCTGAAGGCCCTAGCAGTGATGCCCCAAGAGGTTTGCCTTTATGCTGCAGAGGGGCCCCGGGTCACCGCCCATGGGCATCAGCCGCACAGAGGGGCCCCGGGTCACCGCCCATGGGCATCGGCTGCACAGAGGGGCCCCGGGTCACCGCCCATGGGCATCGGCCGCACAGAGGGGCCCCGGGTCACCGCCCATGGGCATCGGCTGCACAGAGGGGCCCTGGCCACGGGACGAATTTTCCTCCTTGCCCAGGGTCAGGAATGTGGACGCAGTCATGCAGACACTGCTTCCCCCCACCCCACCCCCCCGCCAGCCTGCCCACAGGGATGGAAGGCAGCTTTCCTCTCGCCATCCCTGGCTCTCCCAGAACCCCGCTGGATAGGTTTCTGAACATCCCAACCACTGGATTTGGAGTCCGCTGCCTGGGCCTAGGGTAAAGCAACAGCCCTCACTCAGGCCATTTGTGAGTAGAAGGAAAAGAGGAAAGAAATCATCTTCTATTACTTTATGTGTTTGTATGTATTGATTTGTACTCTCAGAATATGTATTTATGTATGTGTGTGTGCATTGCACGTATTTGTACTCTCAGTGTAGCAGAGAGCTACCATCCTCCGGCTCACTTCCCAGACGGCCACAGCAGCCAGGGCTGGGCCAGACTGAAACCAAGAGCCTGGAGTTTCGTTTGGGGCCCAACCACCTGGGCCATCTCCCATTGCATTCCCAGGTGTAACAAGTGGGACATGAACTGACAGCCAGCTGGGATGCCAGCATTACAGGTGGTGGTTTTACCCACTCCTCCACGGCATCATTGCCAAAACTCCCACTTCCTGACCTTGCCGCTCATGACAGGGACCCCTCTGATTCCTCTGTGTAGATGGCCGCACACAGACCTGGAACTGGTGACTCAGACCTCTCTCCTCTGTCTCTGTGTCTCTCTCTCTCCCTCTCTCTGGCCCCAGCTGGCTTGCTGCCTTGCTGTCTTGCTACCCGCGCCTAAGTTGCCTTCGTACACTCTCACCCCAGTGACAGCTCCATAGAAATTCCCACCACCCTGCAGAGCTAGCCCTTGTCCCTCCTTCGTTTTGTGCCTCTGCTCACAATGTGCCAGCCCCAGACCACTGCGACTTACTTAGAGGGACCGGCTTCTGCAGCCATCCCCGTCTGATGAGAGCCCAGCGGCCCAGGGCTCACAGCCAGCTCCCCTGGTGGCTTTGCTTCTGAAGCCTCCAGGAGGCTTTCTCCTGACTCTGGGGTGGGTGGGGTTTGAGGTTCAAGTTCAAATGCTCCAGGTACTCTGATGCCTTCTGCTCCTGGCTCCCCACCACTGTGCTCCAGCCAGCTGTGCCCCTGACACTCAGCCCTGACTACAAAATACTTTCCTTGTTGAAGACAAACACTCCCAGAGTAGAAGAGGCGCTCTGGGCTCACAGTCTGGGGAAAGAGCTCAGGTGGGATTGAGCGGTCAAGGAGTCTGTCTAGTCGCCCTGCTCATGAAAGGACATTCAGGAGTGTGCCTCCCGGGATAAGCTCTTCTCCTATCAGGTAGGGTTGTAGCATTTGTCTCGCCGCCAGTGAGGCTGCTATGGGTTTCCAGGGAGAACAGAAACGGGAGGACCTCCTTCAGGCTGTGACACACTCGGCCACTGCTCTCTGGAACCAACCACAGCACTGCAATATAAGAGGCAAGCAGTGAAGGAGAGTAGCAGGTGTCACACCCTGACATGGGATGGTGTGAGGCCTCTGCAGAGTGCCAGGTGTGCCCCAGCCATGCGCCTCCTGCTCCTACCTGTGTGCACCTGCACGTCTCACACGGCATGATTGGTATTTATCTATGCCCTCACCTGAGGTGAGCCTTGGGCAGGAGACCCTCATGCACACCATGGCACCTGCTTGTGACCGGGATCGTCTTTGCCATTGTGCCCAACAGAACTGAGGGGTCTTCCAGCCTTCCCTCCAGCGTAAGCTGAGGCCTCACACCCTGCAAGTTCAAGGACGCCACCTTGATGGCTCCACTCTCTGCAGCTGAGCTGGCAGGAGACAGAGACGCAAAGCCGAAGCACGGGATTTAGCAGCAGCAGCACCTAGCCTGGGGCACCTCACTCTGATGGCACCTGAAGAGGACCACTCCTTCCCAGGGAGAGTGATCGGCGGCTTGAGAAAGCTCAGGCTGGAGAAGGGAAGAAGGACGATGTCTTTGGTTCTCACATACACAAGTGCCCAGGAAACTGGAAGGACCAAATTCATCCAGGGTGTGCTCCCAGCTGGCCTTCCCTCTAAGACAAGCCTGTGTCATGGCACAATCCCTGGGACACGGCTCTGCCAGCCTGAATAACTACAGCACAATACCCAAAACACAGCTCCGCCAGCCTGGCTCGCCATGGCACAGTCTCCGGGGTGCAGCTCCGCCAGCTCCACTCCCCACAGCACAACCCCCGGACATGGCTCAGCCAACCCAACTCTCCAGCTCACAGACAGGCTCACAGACAGGTTCAATGCTCCTCTACGGCTTCTCTTAGAACCAAAACCCTGATGGTCTTTTTCTACGAAAGTTCCCAGTGGTCACAAGGCGAGAACACCGCTGGTCTTGGTGTCCTCTTTGCACCTTGTCTGATTTTTATACATGTCAGTAACCTCCTCCCCCCCCACACACACACACTCAGAATGTGTTGCAGTGTAACAATTATGGAGTAGAAAATGCTAAGTTTCCTCTGGCTGCAGAGAAGGAAAGCTGTAAATAATTCAAAATGCCTGCTGTGCAAAATTGCCCCAAAGAGCAAGTGCATTTTGTATGCTTGGCATTGCAGATGGGAAAAATCAGAAATTGTGCCAATTTTCCTACAGGTAAGATCTTCACCTTCTTCGATTTGTAAGTGCTTTAGTTCTGAAAGAAGATGCAGGGAGGTTTCCTGCTGGGTGTCAGCGTTGAGGTGGGGTCACAGCCATGAAGGCCTGCGTTGATCTCTCTCTCTCACCTACCCTTCCAGAAGTCTGGCTGGGATTTTTAAGCCACACCAGGGTCCAAGACTGTGCTCACTGACAGCACAACCCTCCATGGAAGCACATGAGAAGATGTTGCTTTGTCACTCGGAGTCTTGGTGCGCACCAGGCGACCCCAGGCCACTGTATGTTAAGTCAGTCCTGTTTCCCCTCTCCATTAAGAGGTCACCTGACATGGAACAGGGTCTCCTTTTTTGCCTTCGGTTTCCCCCACTCTGCACTGCGGACCGATTCTTGGTGCTATAAAACTTCATTCTCACCCACCAGAAGATCACAGTGCCAGAGGAAGACGAGGAGAGGAGCCAGCTTGACCAAACTTCTTCCCTGGAAAAGCCAGAGCTGGAAGGGGCAACAGCCTCAGGTCTCCGAGGGCAGATCCCAGGCGGCCTCACAGAGAGATCTGCTCCCCCGGCTCCCAAAGCGGAGGGTCCCCTGCCACCTGAGCAGCTGCAGAGCTCGCGCTCCAGGACCCAGGATGAGCTGGAGTTGCAGGTTTCCCAGGCAAAGCCAAAGCATTAGCAGACAAGAGCCAAGCTCTACAACAAGGCTCATGGACAAGGGTGTTGACCAAGAGCTACCCAAGGTAACAACCCAGAGAGCACTGCTACGGCCAATCCTGCCCAGGCCCCGACGAGCTCACCCCAGTGCTGCCTGCATCTCACATACCGAAGGTTCAGTCTTCCCCAGCTCCCCTCTTTGTCAGGAACCCAATTCTCTACAATTCTATGCAGTTGTTGCAGGCCAGAGGGAGAGCTCTGCATGGTGCTATGGGTTTTGGTGATGGTTAAAGAAAAAAAGGAAAGAAAGAAGGGAGGGAGTAGGAAATATGGGCGGGAGGAAGGAAAGAAGAGAGAAAAGGAAGGAGGAAAGAAGTAAGGCAGAGATGGTGAGAAGGAAGGAAGGAAGGAAGGAAAGAAGGAAGGAAAGAAGGAAGGGAGGGAGGGAGGAAGGAAGGAAGGACAAGACAGTGGCAAGCCCATCCTTGCCCTTCACTGCCACTGCCTCCTCAGAACAGGCAAACATTTTAACCCCAAGGAACATCCAAAATGAACAAAGATGCACTTGTGTCCAAGGCTCACCCCCCAGCTTCCGTCTTCCTTGTGCCCCAGCACCTTGAAGTCACTCAGCACTTTCTTCACGTTTTCTCACATGCTTGACAACTCACAGGCTCGCCGGGCACGTCCACAACGGGGGCTGTCTCCTTTCCCACCTAGCGGAAACATTTTGAGATCTCTTTTCAAGTTAGTTTTTCTTTTTCTTTTTGATTTCTGGAATGCTCTGCCCTTTTGCCAGTCCCAGTGTCATTTTTTCACACACCCTTAAGTAGTCCTTTGCGAATCTACACTGGACATTTCCTGTTCTTTGTGTTGTTTCTAAAAGAAATAGCAACTTTCCCGGCTAATTGAGAGGCCCCACAGGATACTCCGGTTTTTGTTTGCTTGATGCAAAATTGTGCTTCTCTTTTAAACTGCGCTGTCTGTTCCTCCTTATGAATCCTAAATTCGTCTTTGCTATAGTCCCTTAAATGCCCATAAGATTTGTAGATATATGCAAGCTTGCTATATCTTTTGAATTTTGAAATACAGATATTAGATTTCTACTCCTGCTAGTGTAATAATAAATATGTGGGTGTCCACCCAGCCAGTGCAATGAGCCAATCCATGAGCCTGCGGTGGCTGTCCTGCATTACAGATACAAGCCAATGTCAAAGAATAAATCTACCTTTTCTTTTTTATCAATACTAGTCAATGGTTTCCGCTTCCAGGAGGATGTACAAGGGCAGGGCAAACCAGACGTACTGCAAAGCCATGAAACTTCTAGAAGAGAAAAATCTCAAGATCCTGGGTTTGGAAACCAGTTTTTATATGAAGTAACAAAAACACAATCTATGATAGAAAAATGCATCACTTGCAGTTTTCCAAAATTAAAATCTGTTCCACAAAACTTCCTGTTAAGAGTATAACAGTAAGGGCCGGGCGCGATAAGTCGCAGTTAAAGTCCTCGCCTTGTAAGTGCTGGGATCCTATATGGGTGCCGGTTCTAATCCCAGCAGCTCCACTTCCCATCCAGCTCCCTGCCTGTGGCCTGGGAAAACAGTGGAGGACAGCCCAAAGCCTTGGGACCCTGCACCCATGTGGGAGACCCAGAAGACACTCCTGACTCCTGGCTTCAGATTGGCTCAGCTCCAGCCATTGTGGCCACATGGGGGGTGAACCATAGGATGGAAGGTCTTCCTCTCTGTCTCTCCTCCTCTTTGTATATCTGAAGTTTCAATAAAAATAAATAAATCTAAAAAAATAAGAGTATAACAGTGGGGCCTGGCGCAATAGCTCAGAGGTTAAATCCTCCCCTTGCATGCACCAAGATCCCACGTGGACACTGGTTCATGTCCCAGCTACTCCACTTCCCATCCAGTCCCTGCTTGTAGCCTACCATTCCAAGAAAAATAAAATAAAAGCACTATTTTAAAAATACTTTTAAAAACCAGTATGACATCAAAAGCTGTACACTAAAGGAAATACATTTAACATATAACATAGACAACTTATATTTACAACTCTAAATAAAACAAAGAACTGAAAACTAGCCAAAAGATTTGAATTGAGACCCCAGCGCAGAATCTGCAGGTGGCAAGTGAGCCTGTTGGATGAAATGTCACTACACTTTATAAACTAACGGCAACTACGACAGCAAGGTATCGGGAGCGCTGAGCCGTCGCTGAGATTAGGAAAAACTCTACAACCACTCTAGTAGACAGCCTGGCAGCTCAGGATGCAAACAATCCCCTAAGCTGTGCCCTGGGTACACATGCACCCACCTACCACCACCTTGAAAGCCCACCGCAACATAAACACCTAACAAGGCACGTGTCAATAGTTGCAGCAAACCTAGTCATAGTTATCAAAAACTATACGCTTTTGGGATGGGCCCATCACAGTAGCCTAGTGGCTAAATCTTCACATTGCATGTGCCAGGATCCCTTATGGGCACTGGTTCATGTCTATCCAGCTGCCTGCTTGTGGCCTGGGAAAGCAGTGGATGGCAGCCCAAAGCTTTGAGATCCTGTACCAGCGTGGGAGACCCATAAGAAGTTCCTGGCTCCTGGATTCAGACCGGCTCAGTTCTGGCTGTTGCGGCCATTGGGGAGTGGACCAGCAGATTGAAGAACTTTCCATCTCTCCTTCTCTCTACAAATCTAACTTTCCAACAAAAATAATAAATAAATCTTTCTTTTTAAAATATGCGACTGGGTCTATTTCAGTTCCCTGAGCATGTGATTTGCTCCTTTCCTCTGGCTGCTTTCAGCAGTTTGTCTTTGATTTTTTGCAAGTTTGATTAAAGGTATGTCGATTTGGTCTGAATCTGGCTAAAGACTTTCAATCCTCTTATTTCTAGATATTTGCATCTTCCCAAATATTTGGACAACTTTGGAGGGTTTTTGCTTTATGGTTTTGGAGGTTTTAAATTACTGGTGCTGGTGTCGTGGTCTTGCTGGGATGTTGGCCTCTTCTGCGAGCATGTGTTCGAGTCCTGGCTGCTCCACTTCCCACCCAGTTTCCTGCTGACGCCTGAGAAAAGCAGCAGCAGAAGGCCCAAGCGCACAGGGCCCGGTCACCGGAGACCCGGCTGAAGCTGCTGGCTCCTTGCTTCGGTCCACCCCAGCCACAGTCATTGCGGTCATCCGGGAAGTGAACCAGCAGATGGAAGATCTCTGTCTCTCCCTCTCCGTAACTCTACATTCAAAACAAATAAATAAATCATTTTTTCTTTTAAGTACAACCTTTTATTTCTCTCTTTTGTTTTCAATTCATGTGCTCCAACACTTCCTGTTTTTGTGAGTTCCAAGACCCCCAGTGAGCTTCATTCACTCCGTTTCTTTGTTCTTCTCTGTGTATTTAAAATCATCTGCACTCAAGGTCACAGGTTATTTTTCTGGCATTCTTGTTCTGCTGTCCGTGCTGTTTATTGTGTTTTTCAGTCGCAGATCTTACACTGCTCTGTAAAGTTTTTCATCGTTGTTTATTCTTTCCCTGATTTCACGGAATTATTTCTCTGTGTTTCCTGAAGTGTAATAGCTTCCTCAAAACATTCCTTTTGAGTTCTCTGTCAAGCAGCTTGTCTATCTGCCTGTCTCTTGGGTTGGTTAGTGGGGGGCTGTTGTGCTATTTTGACAATGCTGTGTGCTTGATTTTTCGTATTTCCTGCTGGCTTACATCGCTAACTAAAGAAGAAACAGAGACTTAACTCCAGTCTTTCCATAATGACTGTGGGAGAGACCTATCCGTCCCACCCACGGGTTATGGGTAAGACATCTGGCGTGGCCCATGACTGCGCTTACTACTTTCCTGCTTGAATAGGCTGCTCTGGTGCTTGGGTCAGCAGTAAGGCAGGTCTGATGCCTGAGTCTGCAAGGCTGGACTTGGAGCTGGGATCCACTGGGGTAGACCACTTGCTGAGTCCATGTGGTTGGGTCTGGGACCTAACCCACGGGAGGCAGCCTCAACCCTGGACCCATAGCTGGTGATCTGTCCCTTGAATGGGTGTTGAGCCCAATTCTGCAAGAACTCACTGAGTGATAGCATATCCCTGATGCTTGGGTTGATGGGTGCTGCCTGAGCATAAAGCCACTGGGTGAGACTGGTGCTTGGGGTTATGGGTGCTGCCTGAGCATAAAGCCACTGGGTGAGGCTGGTCCTTAGGGTTATGGGTGCTGCCTGAGCATAAAGCCACTGGGTGAGGCTGGTCCTTAGGGATATGGGTGCTGCCTGGAGCATAGAGCCACTGGGTGGGGCTGGTGCTTAGGTTGATGGGTGCTGCCTGAGCATAGAGCCACTGGGTGAGGCTGGTCCTTGGGGTTATGGGTGCTGCCTGGGGCATAGAGCCACTGGGTGGGGCTGGTGTTTAGGTTGATGGGTGCTGCCTGGAGCATAGAGCCACTGAGGTGGGGTTAGCCTAACATCTGAGGCTGGGTGAAAACCTGGAGCTTAGGTCTACATGGTACGCTTTTGGAGACTGGACATGGGGGTGCTGACCTGGTACTGGGATCCCCCAAGACAAGCCTGGATCCTGAAACTTTCTGCAGCCTAGGGCTACAGGAGTCAGTCTGGGAGGTACGGTTACAGAGACCAGCCTGGCAAAGTAGAGGAAAAGAATTTATTTCTGCGGGGCCTTGATGGTTCTGGAAACCACAGGTTCTGGACACATCCACCTAGGCTGCTGTGCTTGAATTTGGAGGTTTAGCCTGTTGAGCCGTGGCACTGGCCCCTGGCGCTTACCTTCACAACAACTCTGATAGATATTGAGAGAGGAGTGGCACAGGTCATGTGAAACTGTCCCTCCAGTAATCAGGGACTGTGGGCTTTCACCTGGTTCCTTTGCTTCCTGGGAATGACGTGCTCTTGCCAGGTCAGGTGTGATGGCTCAGTGGCTAAATCCTCACCTTGCAAGCAGCAGGATCCCATCCTGGGCACTGGCTTATTTCCTGGCTGCTCTACTTCCCATCCAGCTCCCTGCTTGAAGCCTAGGGAAGCAACAGAGGATAGCCCACCTGTGCGGCAAACCCGGAAGAAGATCCTGGCTCCTGGCTTCAGATCAGCTCATCTCCAGTCGTTGTAGCCACTTGAGGAGTGGGTGAAAGCGCTTTCTCTCTGTCTCTTATTTATTTAGATAAATCTAAAAAGTGAACGCTCTTGCCTGCAGGTGGCTCTAGGCTCAGTGTCCCTGAAGCTGGACCCTCTGTGTGCTCAGTGAAGAACCGAGGCATCAAAGACCTTCAGAGATCAGATGAACAGGACATGTGCCATGACTCTATATGGACATCATGAAAGATGTGAGTAAATGAGATGTGTCTCTATTGGAATACTGAATGGTGTTATCCCCTACCCCAACTTTCTATTGTACCATGAAATTCAATGAAAACTAACAGAAGATATAGTTAGGGAAATTAACACCACTAATACAATGAAAGGGCCAACAGGTACTAGGAATGCAGTAATCTTATCCCAACCCATTTGAAAGAGATTCCAAGAATCTATACAGAAAACGTAACAGCCCATCTTTCTCGTGGACAAAAGAACCGAGCAGGCATCTGGCAAGGTAGCCCATCCCTGTTGGCGACAGAAGCACCGGTGCAAGCCACAGGGAGCTCCTACCATCCACCCACCAGAGAGGAAGCAATCTGTAGAGCTTTCAGATGAACCCTCACCCTTGTGGTCCAGGCAGCACCTGAAAAGAGGGAAGAAAGGCCTCTGTTTGGTTCCAAATGAATGGATTTTGCACAATAAATTTTGATATCTTGGAATTTAAGTGTAGAAGCAAATATCTAAATAACAGAAATTCCCTTGCACTCCGAAACACTGGGTTCTAGGTCTAATTTAACAGTAAATTTGCTACTTTGCAAAGCCACACCTTTCAGTTTCACACCACTCAAACATACATAACATACACAAAGCACGCACACCCACACAGAAAACATCACACACCACACAATCACACACACAAATGTGCACACACGCAGCATGCAGCAGATACACACAATACACATAGCAACTACAACACACATTCATACACATCGTGGACACCATCACACAGACATGTACCAGACACCGCACAGACAACATACGCCACGTGCACATACACACCACACACACAGACACACACACACAACACATACAGGCACACAGCATACACATTCACACAAACAAGACCACATGCCACACACGCAGCATGCAGCACATGCAAACACACACCGCACAACCATCCAATCACACACACACGTACCACATATCACAATGCAGCAGCACCTGCAAATACATGAAGACACAACACAGAAACACACATCATCACACTTAGCACACACTACCACGATCACACACAACACACAAAGGCACTCTACACACACCACTGGAATGAGAAGACACAAGTTCTACTAACACCACCTTACCAAATTACCCTGAAGTGCCTTCTGCCTTTAAAATGTGTCAGGCTCTGCACTCCGGGTGGGAGAGAGTGATCCCTGAGGGTGACAGATTGGGTCTTTTTGGAAACCCTTTTTTAGGCTCAGTGACAAAACCGGAGACGAGCTTGGCAATGTCCCAGCTCTGTGAAGCAGCTAGGGGAACAGGTCAAGTCCCCAGGGAGTGTGGGCTCTGCAGTTACCACATGCAAGCTTGAGCCATTTCCCAGCCTCTCCCACACCCTCAAACCTGCTTAGGGCCCCACTGGTAACCAGACACTGCCGGGTCACTCGGGATCCAGGGTGGAGAAGCAGCCTGCAGCATACAGAGTGGTCCGCCATCTTCATAAGGGAAGACAGTGAGGCTCTAAGATGACACCGAGGTTCCTAACGCAGCCATGAAGAATGGAGCTATCTCACGGGACGCATTCTGTCATTTCCACCCATGACAGCACGCTGCATGTTACTGCCAACTGTGTCCCTTGGGATACCATGATGAAGCCAACAGCAGGTCAGGAAGAAAAGCCTTGCCAATAAAAGCATCTCTCGCTGTTCTTGTTAAGTCTCCCAGGTCTAACCAGCCAAGGGGCTGGACACCACAGGCCCAGTGCGAGGGAAACGGCCAGTTGCATGGTGAAAGGCCAGCATGGGTTTCCTCTAAGTTTCCCTCACTTATTTTAGGAAGAACTTGACTTATTCCATCCCAGCTCACTCTCTCTCTCTCCAAGTCTCAAGGGTGCCTTTTGCTAGGCAAAAGTGTCTTTCTCTGTTTGTTATAGACCATACATTCGGGCAACAGCCTCTACATATTCATGCAGCACATCCCCTGGGGGCAATTTTACGAGGAGAAAAAATGCTCGTTGGTGCTTGCAAAGAATTCTACAGGAACACTTCCCATTGGCGCACCATGGTACAGATGCACCGTGGCGGCGGACGGGAGACGGCACTGGCAGGCAGCTTTGAAGAAATCAAGCACCTCAGAAAAGAGGCAGACTGGACAGCGAGGTTTGGCCTCTGGTCTTCATCCTCCATCGGAACTGGGAAAATGGAGCATGCTCGTGTTCTACGGAAACCACTCCTGGGGACCACATGTTGGTGTCGTCTTGGCACAGGTCAGAACAGCTGGAGGGCAAAGATGCAGACATTGTTTCTCTAGGGGAGAGAAAAGTACGGGACATTTTGGGTCAATTTTCCCAAATTCTGCAGCCTAGCTGCTATGATCTTCACCACTAACTGTAGATGGTAATAGCCTTGTGCGTGGAAGGGACCTGAACTCGCTCCGTGCTTGGTGCCCGGGGAGTGTGCCCTCTCTGCTTCACACCGGCTAATGTTTCTCCATCTGCTTCAATGTGTCCTTACCCTATCCTGTCATCTTGGTTCTCCTTCCTATTTGTTTTTGTATAATTTATGGAGTGTATGTCTTTCCCAAAAACACGGCACATTCCATCTTGGTTATTAGATTTATGGGTGTAGTTCATAGTACCCCTTTTGTAATGAATTATTTACTTCTATAGGCAAGGCAGATTTATAGAGAAAAGGAGTCGGAGTGAGAGATCCTCCAGTTCCCCCACCTGCTGGCTCACTCTCCAGACGGCCTCACTGATGAGAGCCGAGCTGGTCCAAAGCCATGAGCTTCTTCCAGGTCTCCCTCATGGGTGCAGGTTCCCAGGACTTGGGCCACCTTCTGCTGCTTTCCCAGGCCACAAGCAGGTAGCTGGATGGGAAATGAAGCAGCCGGGTCACAAACTGGTGCCCATGTGGGTTTCTAGCGCTGCAGGAAGGGGCTGGGTCTGATATGCCACGATGCCACTCCCCATGATATCCTTTATCATATCAATATGATAATAGTCATCATGTTTCTTTCATTTTTAGTATTTGTCATTTCTGTCTTCCCTAGAGAATTATCAATGCATTGTTATTAAAATAGAATAGCTTTGGATTTTGTTGCCTTTTTTCCCAATCTTTCTGGTTTGTATCATTGACGGCTGCCCTATTGGTTACTTTCTCTTCTGTTGGCTTTGGAGCTGCACTGCTCCTCTTTCTCTGGCTAAGTTGAAAACTTGATTTTCATTGTAGCCTTTGCCTCCTTTTAAACCTGTGACTTTAATGCCATAAGTTTTCTCAAAGCTTTTTTTTTTTCTTGCTACCACAGCCAACTAATGTTTGATACAGCAAGTTCATTTTCATTTAGATTTTTTTTAAATGCTTAATTTCTTCTGAGACATCTTCTTTGAGCTACATACTGTTTGGAAGTGTTCTGTTTAAGTTTCAGTTATTTAGGGACTTTTCCAACTTTCTGTGATTGGTCTTTACTTGAACCCCATTGTAGTCTGACAACATACTCAAAGTCATTTCATTTTGTTAAACTTTTGGGCCCAGCAAGGTAGCCTAATGGCTAAAGCTCTTGCCTTGCACGTGCCAGGATCCCATATGGGTGCCAGTTCTAATCCTGACAGCCCCACTTCCCATCCAGCTCCCTGCTTGTGGCCTGGGAAAGCAGTTGAGGACGGCCCAAAGCCTTAGGACCCTGCACCTGCATGAGAAATCCAGAAGAAGCTCCTGGCTCCTGGCTTTGGATCACCACAGCTCTGGCTGTTGCAGCCACATGGGGAGTGAATCAGTGGATGGAAGATCTTCCTCTGTCCTCCTCTCTGTATATCTGAAGTTCCAATAAAAATAAATAAATCTTTAAAAACACACACCTTTTAAGGTGGTTTTACTTCCCTGAGGGCCACTGTCCTGGGAAGTGTTAGATGGGGGTCTTGGGAAGATGTGTGTTCTGCCGACCTTGGGGAAGTACTCTGCAAATGTGTCCCAGATAGAACGTGTTTGTGTTGCTGTTCAGATCACCTGCACCCACCCTGTTTTTCTGGCGAGACCTATCATTGGCAAGGGCACACGGAGGTCTCCGATTACAATTGTCAACACATTTGTCTTTTCAGCGACTTAAGCATTCGCCAGACATCTTGATGCTCTCCTGCTGGGTTCATACCCATTCATTATGTTGGTGAGTTTTTGCAGAATGGATTCCTTTGTCATCACGTGTTGCCGTTCCTTATCCCTGTGCCTAAAACCAACGCAGGAACTCCAGATTTCTTTTGGTTAGGGTGAAGAACGTGTCTCTCGCCCTCCTTCTGTTTAACCTCTCGGGCTCTGTAAGAGGCATGGCTTTCCCAGTCCACTCTGGCAAGCCCTGGCTTATATTTACATTCAACCGACTGTGTTCAGGTGCTCAGTGACAGAGAAGTGTTCCCGTCGGCCAGACTGGCCGCAGTCTCTCTCTGCTGTAATTCCTACTGTTGTTGTTTCTTCCTCACTTGTGTCTCATCCAGCTTTACTTGAACATTCCACAGAACCCATCTTGCCAGCTTTCTTAGTAGATCAGTTCTATTTGTTGTTATAAAATGTTTTGTTCTATGGTTTGGAGTATGCATTTCAATTAGCCCAAGTTCATTTCCAAATAACAGCAAGCTGCTTCCCGTGTAATCAGGACTCCCCACTTGCCTTCCTTTGGGAACTTACACTCAGCTGGATCCACGTCCTGTTATGACTTTTGAAGCTCTCCTTCTGACATGTCTTCCAGGAGAGAACTGTCTGCTGACGATGAAGTCCCTCCACTGTCGTTTGTCCAAAACTCGTTATTTCTCTTCACTTCTGAAGGATAGTTTTGCTGGGTATAGAATTCTAGGTGGCCCATTTCTTTCTTTTCTTTACAAACCTTAAGGATTTTACTCCACTTTATTCCCTCTTGGATAGATAAGTAAGTTTTGTCTCTGTCTCTTTATACATGAAGTCATTTTCCCCCTCTCTGGTTGTATTTGGTTTTTTTCTAGATCTTTGGTTTTTCTAGATCTTTTCTAGATCTGTAGTTTGAATATAATGTATAAAGGGGTGTGTGTGTGTGTGTGTGCGTGTGTGTGTGTGTCTTCTTAGTGTAGGTCTTTTGCCTATTGATTGGAACCCCACTTCAAATTCCCATAGCCAATATTGGGGTACCTGGCCTTGAGCCCCAGCTTTAACTCTTGACTCCAGCTTCCTGCCACCGTAGATGCCGGGATGGTAATGACTCAAAGAGTTGGGGCCCTGGGCCCACCTAGGAAACCTTGATTCAATCCCTGGATCCTGGCAGCAGCCCAGGCCCTGCCCTGGCTGTTGTGGACAACTGGGGGATAAAGTAGAAGACAGGAGCTCTAGCTGCTATCTGTCTGTCCATCTTCTCACTGTCCAGCTCTGTGACCATACAGCTTTTATAGACATTTCTAGAACACTGCACCAGGGGGACTACTGAAGCATTCAACCTTCAACACTCAGTTACCCTGTCTTTCAGGTACAGAAATAAATCCCTTTTTGAAAACCAAAAAGAGTATAAATAATTTCAAGGATATTTTTCAAATGACAATATTTTTTAAAGCAGAAATTCAGCATAGAAGTCTGGGAATCAGCCCCCGCCCTTCCCTCCACCCTCCGCCTACCCTGCTACCCCAGACAATTGGAAATTAAACAAGAAACTTCTAAACAATATCTGGCTCAAAGAAGAAGTCTCACGAGAAATCGAATGTTTTCATCTAAATGAAAATTTTGTATCAAAATCAGTTGGATGCAGGGAAAGCAGCTTTGAGAGAATAGTAGTAAATTCATATTGTAGGGGGAAAAAATCTACAACCAGAAATACAGATTTCCATCTTTAAAAAAAAGACAGAGAGAGAAAGAAGCTCTTTAATTCATTCATTGCCACTCCTCTTCTCTCAGTTGTGTGTGTGTTGCAGTCTTTGAGACCGTCCTCAGTCCCTGGAGGTGCTGCTTGCTTTCCTTCTTGCATCTCAGACGGAAGCTTCTACTGGCGTGCACGGCCAAGCTCCAAGCGGACTTGCAGGGAGCCCACAGAGGCCCCTGAGTCTGTCCCTCCGGCTCTGCTCGCTAGCATTGCCTCTCCGTTGCACCTTCACAGCCCTCGCTCCGCTGGCAGGGGCCTGCCTCCGCTCGCCCATGGACCAGTCCCCAGCCCGGTAACTCCAGACTCCTAGTCATGTTTTAATTTTGCCCTCATGCTGCAGGATAATCAGCTTCTTCAGACTGTACTTTTTTTTTTGTCCTTGTCTTCTAAAAACGTCTTGTAAATCCGTGTTGGAAGCTGGCCGTAATGTAAGAAGTAGGAGGTGCCGACTGCCGTAGGTGGGAGGCGTCAGAGCTGACACTCATCTAACAGCTGTGCTCTGATGTGCTGGTTCCACTGCTGTTCTCCAGCGCTACTCTCTCTTCACTCTGTCTTGCAGGGTTTTCAGCTCCGAGCCATTGACACGCGGGAACCTGGTTATGTGTGCTGGTAAAACACCTCAAGGGAGTCCATTCTAAAACCACTCGGCTGCACTGTCCTGCTTGGTGGGACCGTGACCTTGGCTGCACTGTCCTGTTTGGTGGGACCGTGACCTTGGCCTGTCATCTCTGCCACTGTTACTTAGGTTTTCCTTTTCCCTTGAGGGAGGGGACCCCACCTGGCTCCATTCTGAATTCAGAGGCCCGCAGCAGCTCAGCTCTCCGTATTTCCATTGTGAAGCACGGCAGTAAGCCCTGTGCACTTTGGGAGCAAGGCTCTCAGAGCTTCATCCATCCGGCCAAGCACACAGAGGGTAATGCAAGGACCTGGTCGCATTCCTGGAGGTAAACCTCACAAGCACGTTAGGTCGCCAGGAGCATCATCCACAAGCTGCAAGCAGAGGCCAGGTTCCGGCAACTTCCGCGGATGGCATCTTCCTGCCCCTCCAGCAGGTCGAAGAGGGTATTCTTGGCTCTTAAACTTGTTCAGCTTTTCCTTGCGATCATGACGGAAGGGACGATTTTCAAGGTCTTTACATCTTGTAGCTGAAGCCACAGTCTCCAGTGTAGCTTTTAAGAGTCTGAAAAACTCAGGGCTTCCCATCCAGGTTGGAGCAACATCTTTAGCTGATGGTGATCAAAAATTGCATTTACCAAACACAACATTCATGGTCTATAACCAGGTCTTGGGAAAAGCACACATTACCCACTACCCCTTGGCTCCATTCTGAATTCAGCGGCCCCGAGCAGCTCAGCTGACCACACTGCCATTGTGAAGCACTGCAGTAAGCCCTGTGTACTTTTGGGTGCAAAATTACTTTGCCCTTCAGAGTTACCCAGGAGAAATCTTGAGAAAAATACATTCAAATATGCGATTTTACAGTGCTGTGCTAGAAACACATCCCTGGCTCTGAGTAAAACACGCCGCCTGCGTTGGCAGCTGCAGGGGCTGGGGCACCATCTCAGCCCTCGCAGAGCCCATGGCCTGCAGGCCCCTGGCTCCACCCTGCAGCCCTCAGCAGGGACAACACGTGTGAAACTCCAGTAATGAGCATTTCATGGTGGAGACCCACCTCTGCCCGGCGCAGAGCGCCCTGCTCACTTTCAGGGACAACTCAACAAATAGATCTAGGTTTTAATCCAAGCTCTGGACAAAGACATCACACATCCCACCACGCCTTTTCTTGCATCTGTAAGAATTGCATCATAATGTCTGGGTCCCCGGTTCATAAGAACTCATCATTTGGGTAGCTTGCTACTGCCTATGCCATGATTTGGGAAAACTACCCAGTAATAAAAGCATTCACTACTGCGCTTCTGATTGGTGATTCCTGGGGAGTTTCCTGGGACACAGTGGAAGGTTTACAGCCCATGGATGTAATGAGCTGCTCCAGCCTGTGGCCTACGGCGTGGACACTCGATGCCTGATCAGCAGGTTTCTACGGATATTCTCTAACATGTGAAGTCGCCTCCTTCCCCTGCCAGGGACAAGAGTGAAAACCTCACCAGTTATTACTCTGCAAATGTGCCTGCACTGTCCTGGGCTCACTGACACATGGCAACAAATTCAACACGGACCTTTGCTCGTGAAGCCAGCAGCTTCCAAGGAAGGAATAACTTTATGCCCCTCTACTCCCAGCAGAGTGGACTGGAGGCAGCGTCAGGATGGAGAACTAGAGCATGAGCCACAAAGGTCACAAGAAGGTGTGGACCGAGGCTCTGGACTAGACGGGGTCAGGGAGGCGCTCCCAGGAGAAGCTGTTTTGGAGCTGAGAAAATGGAGGAAAAAAACTTCAGTTGACAGGTGCAGGATGGAAACCCAGGGAGTGTGTCACCACGTCCTACAAGTGACCTGCTGGGAACAGGTTCAGCCTCGCAGACACACTTGAACCACTGCTTGAAATAAGGCAACGCGACGACCGGGAGCGACTGGGTTCCAGGGAAACTTTAGGTATGAGTGCTGAACACCAAGTTAGTCACTGGCATTGTCAACAAGGAGCATCTGTTCCAACCACCCAAGCTGGGGATACACTCTTGTGTCACAGCTCCTGCAAAAACAGCGGACTGTCATGCGCTTCCCTGAGTTACCAACCCCCACCTCACAAGCAGCGTCGCTCAGCAAGGCAGGAAGACCCACGAGGCTTTGGGCAGCTTGCAAGGAGTGCAGAAAGTCCTTGGGCGGAAAGGAGGTAAAAGGTAAGTTTATCCTGGTGTAGGAAAATGTGGCATGCATGCATGGGTTATTGTTTAAAAGCCTTTTGCTTGATCCTTCTGAGGGGCCCCTGCGGGATGACGCCGAGTGAGACCTTCTCCCCTGCAGCGGCGCCTGCACAAGCAGTTGCAATCTGCAGCCCATTAGCACTGCACCAGCCCTGGGCCTCCTGTTACCTTTGTTTATGACCAATCCAGTGTTCCTGCCACAGCCAGGAAAAGGATATCTGGGCTATCTCATTTGCATGTAAGAAAAATTCGCAATTGCCCAAGGTCAAGGGAACTAAGACCAAATCGTTCTTCAGAGACCTCATTTAAGACGAGGGAGTAATTTCCGCTCCTCTGGTGATGAACTTGTCCTCCAGTTCAAACTACTTAAAAATTCATTCCCAGCTGCTAATGAATATCAGTTAGCAACATTAGGCGGGAGCCCCCCACAGAGCGTCCACTTCCGAAGGAAGAGGCACCGTGACTGCTCGACGCCCACCAGCGGCCAGTGGCGAGGTGAGGCCCTGCTCTGAGCTCCGCCCTCTCATGGACTCGGCAGCCAGGAAGACTGCACGGGTGGGTGCCAGAGGCAGACAGTGCAGCTGATGGGAACGTCATATCATTCTAACCTAAGCAGGTGCTGTGAATGCAAAGTGCGGGACACTGGGGTACCTCATCAAGTCTCTCCATTTCCATCAGGGGAATGGAGGCCTTTCTGTGTGGCCTGGTTTTTCATTTATTTTTTTATCTTTACTGGAAAGTCAGATATACAGAGAAGAGGACAGAGAGGAAGATCCTCCATCCGCTGATTCAGTCCCCATGTGGCTGCAACCGCCAGAGCTGTGCCAATCCAAAGCCAGGAGCCACTTCCTGGTCTCCTATGAAGGTGTGGGGTACCCAAGGCCTTGGACCTCCTTGACCACCTTCCCAGGCCACCAGCAGAAAGCTGGATGGGAAGCGGGGCCATCAAATTAGAACTGGTGCTCATATGGGATCCTGACTCGGGCAAGGCAAGGACCCCAGCCACGAGGCTACCTTGCTTGGCCCCTGTGTAGTCTGTTGACAGGAGAGCTACACTGTGACCAAAAGGAAGAAAAAGGAGCCAGCATCATGGCTCAACTGGCTAATCCTCCACCTGCAAGCACCAGCACCCCATATGAGCACAAGTTCGTATCCCAGCTGCTCTACTTCCAACCCAGCTTCCTGCTTGTGGCCTGGAAACACCAACAGAGGATGGACCAAGGTCTTTGGACCCTGTACCGCATGGGAGACCCAGAAGAAGCTCCTGACTCCTGGCTTCAGATTGGCTCAGCTCTGGCCATTGGGGCCTCCTCTCTACAAATCTGTCCTTCCAATAATAGTAAATAAGTCTAAAAGGAAAAGGAGGAAGAGAATTGTGCTGGGTGAGATGAGGGAGCATTATGTGTGTGTCTGTATTTGTGAAAGTGTCTCTAAAGAGGCGTGTGCACACATGCCTGAAATGTGTATGCAAGTGTTCGTCTGTGCACACCTGTGAATGCACACGCCTCGATGTTATGACACAGCACAAGACCCTGGAGGGATGCTGGGACCACTGTCACAGACCTCCCCGTCCCTGGAACCCTAAGTCAAAACAAGCCCATGATCCTCAGAAATTGCCCAGACATGGGCAGCCAGTTGCCGGAGCAGAAGATGTAGTCAGACTGTGCCCGTCCGGGCTGCCAGAACAAGTGAACAGCTTGAATTTGCTCTCGCAGCGCGGGGAGCGGAAGGGCGTGGCACATCTCACACCTCTCAGTGGCGTAGTGGCCATCTTCTCCCTGTGCAGTCAGGGCGTCATGTGTGTGTCCTCGCCTCCTTTCCTTAGGACGTGGTCCCATGGGATAAGGATGCACTCTGACGGACTCATTCCCTCTTGGCCACCCCCTTCCAAGCCCTCTCTTCAAATACAGTCACACCCTGAGCTACCTTGGAGGTTGAGGGATGTGATTCAGTTCCTCACAGCACCCCCACAATAACGACAGGTGTTGACATGGCAACCGGGGACTGTGGAGGGCAAGACCCATGACCGCAAGAGTGCTGGTGAGAAAAGGCAGAGGGGATGACATGAGCTGCTGGCCACAGACCCCTGTGTCTACCCAAGAGTGAATACCAGTACAAACTGCTGGGCAGACCACAGCTGTGGTCGGCAGCAGTGGCCACACGGGGTCAGAGGTCCTGCGAGGACTTGCGACACCAAGAAAGCAACAGGCCTCAGCAGAAGACACCGAGCTGCCCCATGATCTCAAGCTTCTGATGAGCCCACTGGGAGCCCAGGGGTGGAGGGCCATGCCAATGGTGACATCCCTTTGTGGCCAGACAACATGGACATCTGCTGGAAATGGGAGATGCTCCTAGGATGGTCCGTGTGTCCAAATGTAGGACCTGGACCTGGAACATTCCCGAAGAATAAACACTGGGCACAGTTGGAATCTACTTAAAAAGCAGAGGTAAATGCTGAAATCAGCGTGGATCTGGGTTTAACACTTGTCTAAAATATGTCCTGCTCCCAGGGAGGACATTGGGGAATAGGAGTTGAGTCACTGTGACACTGTTATTCTTTATCAGGACACTGGCTCCAATCACGGCTGCTCGACTTCTGATCCAGCTCCCTGTTAATACCCTGGAAAGACACGGAACATAAACCAAGGTCATGGGCTCCTCCCACCCATGTGGGAGACCCGGATGGAGATCTGGGATCCTGGCTTTGGTTGGCCCAGTCCTGACCGTCAAGGTCATTTGGGGAGTGAGCCAGTGGATGGAAGATCTCTTTCTCCATCTTGCCTTCTCTTTCTCTCTCTAGACTCTGCCTGCCAACTAAATAAAGGAATCTGGTTTTTTAATCACCAGCTTAATTTCTTTCTTTTTTTTTGGAGACATCTTTTTTTTTTTAGGGAATACACTTTTTTAAAAAATAATCTCACTTAGTTGATTAGGGTACAAAGGGTCAAGGGCTGCAGGAAAGTAGGTTATACCATTGTTTCTACACTAATATTTTTTCCTTGTATCTGGGGTTAGGGGAGAAACAAAGGGAAAAGCCCCACCCAGCCTCCCACCCATCCCAGGTCCTGATGTGAGGCACTCTCCGAGGGTCCTGCTCAAGCAGTTTTGATAGTTCAACAGGTCTGAATTGCTACCAATCTCGCTGTTCCAATCGTGATGAAACTTATTCAGAATCCACTGACATAGTCTCTTCATGGTTGGGGTTGTGAGATCAGCAGTTCAGTTGGAGGGATCTCCAAAGAAACTTCATCTGAGATGATCCCAAACCTGATTCTTGTGTGAATTTGCCAGTACAGGGTCTGGCACAGTCCATCATCCCAATCAACTTATGCACATGCTGGTCGTTGCGACTGCTGGGTCAGTTCTGTTTCCAGCCCTGTCTTCCCCGTGAACCAACGGGTGTTGTAGTCCAGCTCGATCCTACCCACTTCATACTCATCCTCACGCAAACTGGTGGGAGCTGCAGCCTGGTTGGGGCAACTCCCCATAGCCCCCACCAGGCCTGCCCCTACCCTGGTTTCCATGCATGTCAATATGTACCGCAGACTTGTTCAGTCTGTCCCACATCCCATTTAGCTCTTGTACTTGTCAATGGGCATTGGAGCCTAGTTCAACCCAACCAACCTACTATCTAGCCCACACACATACTGGCAGGTACCTTTCTCTCTAGCCACCCCTGCCCCTGTCCTGGTTTTCGTGCTCTCCAGTGGGAGTGGTTACTCATGAGAGAGGTGCCTACTATCTCTCTACTAGGCCTCTCCAACTTCCAGATTATACACTTTCCAGGTGGTTCTGGGGTTTAACTTAACAGAATTAGCCCCCAGTGCCAGCCTCTGCCATCTGAATCTGCGGCAAAGTCCAACCAACCCTCACCTACTCTAGTTTTGGCTTGCACCAGTAGGAACAGTCAGCCCAATCTAGCCCTTCCCCAATCTAGCTCACATGAGGCCCACAGATGTTGAAGTCCTGCCTGGTCTGGTCTGTCCCCATCCCAACTCACGCTTTCCAATGGGAGTGGATGTGGGTGTCCAGCAGGGGAGCCCACATTCCCCTGCCAGCTTTCCTCCCCCACCCCCACCCCCCGCCCGCCAGTTCTCACGTGTGCTGTTCGGGCATTGCAAACACATTTGGTATGGCTCACCTTACCTTGGCATTCCTTAATGTGCACTTGTATGTGTTGCGACCGAAATTGGCCTGACCCACACTCTATGCTGGCGCTTGGATTCGCCCGTGGTTGATGTGAATGGGTCCAGCCTGGCCTACCCCCACCTATGCTATATGTATGATGGTGGGTATCTTCCTCTGGCCTGGTCTGGGTTGCTCCATATTGTGGTTCCTGCGCTCACCTGTAGGGGCTCTGTTCCGACAGAGGAGTTTCCCAGGCTCCTCCTCCAGAACCTCTCCCTATGCCAGGTCTTGAGCAAACTGGTAATCACCAGCTTAATTTCTAAATAAGAAATTTTCCTTGTCCATCTGATCAGATGAAGCCATAAGACTACCTCATGCTCTCATGTGCCACTCCAGGCTCCGTGCTGAGGGATCAGGCGTTCCAGGTCCTTGGTTGCACTTTGCCCTCCACGTTTAATAGATGAAAGAATCCCCAAGAGGAATGGGCTGCCAGCCAGTCATGGATGGCCAGGTTCTGTCCCAGGCCAGCTGACTCCCAACAGCCGAGCTCCAGTTTGTCCCACCAATGAGCATTAACCTGGGAGTCAGGTAAGGTCAGGTGCAAACTCTAGCCTTGCTGTGAGCCACTCACCTGACTTCTCCTCTCTCCTAGGAGGTGCTATCCCCTCAGAGGTGTGAGGTAAGATAAAAAAGGAAGCAGAGCCACCGTGGTTACCAGCAGCAGTGCGTGAGAGCTCTGGGCTCTTGGAGAGAGCAGGAGCTACACCTGCACACTTACTGTCACATTGCCGACTCCAAGAGAGCAGGGACAAGCACAGGCAGGTCCTGGCTCTCGCACATGACTTTATTTAAATGCAACACAAGCCACAAATCAGGCTACTGGGATGCTGGCATGGGCCCAAGCCAAATGGTCACCTGGATCCCCGATCACCCAGCCCCACCTCCAACAGCACTGCCGAATCTGCGGTCCTTTTTGTTCTCACCCATGTCCATCAGGACATCATCCCTAGCTTGTCTCAGGAAGCTGCTGTGTGGTGCATATTGCTATGAGACCGTCTGGTGGCCAGACAAGCAGAGCCCACGCACTGAGCAGCAGGTAGGGGCTACTAACACCATGGAGCAACAGTTGCCTGTCGTCTGCATCGCAAGCCTGCACGTCCCATCAGAGAATGAAGGATAGGCAGAACAGTCTTGAAAGACACAAGGCCAGAGTTGAGCACACCACCCCATTCAACCTGTCCCTGGGGAGAATGGTTGGGCTCCATAGGACAGCCACAGTTAGTTTGTAGATAATGGCCCAAGCTCAGGGTGGCCCACCATGCTGTGGGGTAAGTCATTTTCTGTGATGTCTGCTCCACTTCAGATCCAGCTCCCTGCTAAGGCGCCTGGGAAAACAGAAGAGGACGACCCATGTGGCAGGGCTCCTGCTGCTCACATGGGAGACCCGGATGAAGATCCTGGCTTTGACCTGACTCAGCCACAGCCATTGTGATCACTTGGGGGGGGGGGCGGGTGAAACGGTGGATGTAAGAACTCTCTCTAGAAGTATGCCTTAAATAAATTAAGTAACTTTTTTTTCAAAAATGCACCTCATGGTGCTAGTTTATCCTAAGGAAAAGAAGACTTTTTTTAAATGAACCCCCTTTTTTTCTTGTGCCAATGGTTTTGGATTTTTGTTTTGCATTGTTTTGTTTTTCCTAAAAGAATCAGTCAGACCAGAGCCCTGGGACTCTTGGGGGACTGCTCCTGTGGGGGCCTCCAGCACTGCCAGGAGTGGAGGGCACAGTGGCAGTGGGAGGGGCTGAGTGCTGCCCCCACCTCACCCCTTCCCAAATGGCAGGAAAGCCTGCTTGTTCCAGACCACTGCAACAAACCTTCATTCCTGGGAGGGTGGTAACCTAAAACCTGATGTGCATCTGTGTGTGCCTATGTATACAAACGTGCGGGAAGCCACGCAGTTGGGTCGGAAGGCATGGGTGTGTGATGAGCACCACCCCTCGGTTAGCAAGGCTACGGGGAGTTTCTGGCTGTGTGGCAAGGCCCAGCAGGATGTCTCTGGTCATCTCATTGCTGCCTCACTCCGCTGTATAGACACTCAATCACCTCTCTGATGTTTCATAGAATTCTCCTGAGGCTGTTGTTGTTTTTCTGCAAATGTGAGATGATTCCTGTAACTGATATAACACCTCAAACTGATCAATCATGTTATGATAAAAACATCTTTAGCGACGTAAGGCAATGACACACAGCTAAAAGTATACAATAATACAATTGAGCCCACTATGTCTCCAAACATGCAGTTATGTGCCCACCTTTGTCCTGGAGCTTGCCCTAATATAAGTAATGTTTTCCTTAAGAAATGGCTTGATAATATCTTGGAACAGATGGCAATCATGGAGGTACAAAGAGTTTGTTTACATGCGTCTCAAACTGTTACAACACGTGATATGGCGCATTTTGGTTTCTCACCACGGAAAGCAGAAAGCATACGGGACACTTTCTAAAGGGAAACAAATGTGAACCTTCCCCCAAAAATGACTTAAAATTTCTACCTTATATTGGCACTCATATTTAGGGAAAGAAACCAGTTTATAAAGATAAAAAGAAGTTTATTGTAAAGGCCCTCTGTAGATAGGCTGAGTTGCCCTGATCCCTCTCACTGCCCTTTAACAAAAGAACAAAATACAACTGAATCAGCACCAGGTGAAGGTGGTGGTAATTAATGCATGATTGATTTATAAGATTTAATAAAGAATCTATCTTATATGCTTTTATGATCTTTTCTTTTAATTCTGTACTCTCGATATTTTAAGTAATATTAGTTAGTTTGTGTTTAGTGAAAATTGATTTTGGATATAAGTAAACCACTTGTCACTATGTGCCTGCATGCACTGTTAACTGTGGAGTTCCTGGCTTCAGCCGGGTCACTGCAGGTTTGAATGAGTAATAGCTTGCTGAAAATATTTTCTCTGAAGTAAAATAACAATAATGTTTTTCAGGATTGATTTTGTAATCATTCTTTTATAATGAAGTAAAAATGAAACAGTCGGATGTTGTGCAAAACCTTGTGATGATTTGCATATACATAAAGAAGGCAACTTTTCTGAGCTGTCCATCATGAGCGTCATGCCATAGTGGTCCACGCCTCCTCCACCTCGTCTTTCCTCTTCTTATCTCCTCGCTGATCTACGCGTCCTTTGCAAGTTCTCAAGTCAGCCGGAGCTGGTCTCCGGTACAAACACATGCTTGCACACACGTGTGATAGTGTGCATGAGTGTGTGTGTGTGTGTGTGTGTGTGTGTGTGTGTGTGTGTGTGGAGAGAGAGAAATACAGAACATAAAGCACAAGGCTGTTGTTTTCAAGAGCTACAAACACAAACGCGGAGCGTACTGAGCGTCTTCTGGGTGCTGTTGCCAAGTGTCCACGGCTGGGCAGTTCATGAAGACCACAGACTTGCAGGAGCTCCAGTCCTGGATGTTGGCAGGTTGAGAACAAAGCCCAGAGTCTGCCCAGCACTGGGGTGGGCCTGCAGCCATGACACCGCATGCAGAACATCCCAGAATGCAGGCAAGGTCTGTCCCCTGTTCCCATAAAGCCACCGCTACTGTCCTGGAGACCCAACCTCTGCTCTCCTCCTGCCCCTACGTGTATCTACCGTGGCAGCATGGCAACTGAGCTCCCAGACACAAGCCCCTGGGGGTCACACACAAGCCTGGGCGCTTAAGCTAGGGGCCAAAACCCAGCAAAACAAGCTGTCATGCTGGGACCATGGGATCTGAGGGGCTCTGAAGGAGGCAGAGCCTGGGCTCTCAGACGTGGGAGCCCACAGGGCCACACAGGACCAGTAGACTAAGAGAGAGACACCTGCCCCCTTCAGCAGCTTCAAGGATCCCAAGCTGGCAGCTGCCTCAGGCTTCCTTACCCTGGGCCCTGCTGTGAGAATGGGCCATGTCCTCTCCCCATTGGCTTCCTGGGCCCATTTTCCTGATGCCTTATCCTCCATTACTTGTCAGTCTATTTTTTTATTTTTTTTTAATTGGGAAAGCAGATTTACAGAGAGACAGAGAAACAAAGATCTTCCATCTATTGATTTATTACCCAAATGACCACGATGGCCAGAGCTGAGCTGATCCAAAGACAGGAGCCAGGAGCTTTTTCTGGGTTTCCCACACAAGTGCAGGATCTCTAAGACTTGGCCCATGCTCTGTTGGTTTCCCAGCCACTAGTAGGGAGCTCAATGGGAAGTGGGACATCCAGGACACTAACTGGCGTCCATATGGGATCCTGACACTTGTAGGGGAAGAATTAGACAATTGAGCCATCACAGTGGCCACTTGTCAGTGTGTTTTCAAGAGATGATGTCCCTCCACAAGTTCTCCTAGCCCTGGTCCCCACTGACGTAGGCATCTGTAGCTGTATGTGTGTGTGCACGCATGCGCGCGTGTGCGTGTATGCGTGTGTGTGTGTGTTCACCACTGACGGTAGCCTCAGCCTTGCAGTGGCTCTGATCATTTTAAGTGATTTTTGTAACATATGTCTTTAAATCCTCTGCAACTTATTTTTGGGCTTGCACTGACGTTAAGGATCTAACATTACGCTTTTCTTCCAGATGGACAGCTGGTAACTTGTACCAACGTCGTTTCCAAAGAAGCCAGTTTCGCCAAATAAAATGTCAAGCCTATTTTTACCATAAATTCGATGTTCTTGTGTTTCTTAATCTCTCTTTGGACCTTCTATTCTATTTCACCGGTGAATTTCACAGTGCCCATACTGGAACTGAGTGGTGACTCTCTGGGCCGCGTTCTCTCCCGAGTGTTCTAGGTGACAGATAAGCCTTCCTCCAGATGATCATCATGTTCTTTTCCCAAAAAAAACTTCTGTTACAATTGTAATTTTAGTACATTTGATGCATTTTGCTAAAGATTTAATTTTTTTATTTATTGTAAAGGCAAAGTTATAAAAAGAGAACGGACAATCTTCCAGCCACTGGTTCACTCCATAGATAGCAGTAATGACCAGAGCTGGGCCACTCTGAAGCCAGGAGCTTCTTCTAGGTCTGCCACATGAGTACAGGGCCCAAGTGTTTGAGCCATCCCCTGCTGCCTTCCCAGGCATATCAGCAGGGAGCTAGACTGTAAGTGGAGCAGCTAGGACTCAAACTGGGACCCATAAATGATGCTGGAATGACAGGTATAAATTTAATCTGCCATGCCGCAATGCTGGCCCCAGTTGACAGATGTATAAGATAGCACCATTGACTCAGAGCCTAATCTGTGAACCCCCCCAGAACCTGCTCCCCATAGTCCCCATTGGGGACAGAATAAGGTGAGGAGGAACAGGTGCACCAGGAATAGTCAGGGCCTCCCTCTGAGAACACTTGGCCCCCGCTGCCCAGGGTCTCATTGGCAGAAGTTCCTAGGTCCAGAGGACACATCCTATGGATGAGAACACAAAAATAAGCTTGTCTTACTTGCACTCCCAGGACAGTTAGAAGCACCTTCCTCTATCTGCCATACTCTAGGTACATGGCAAGATACGCTAACTATAGCCATGTCTGTTTTCTGTGTTTTTATCAGGAAGACTCAAAGCATCAGATATAGTGCCCAAGCCCAGTGGCCACCACATCTTTTCCCCAGTGAAAGGAGCCAAGCTGGCTTTGGGGATTGTCTGGTTCCAAGTCAGAAGCAGGAAATACAGAGGACAAGCTCAAAATATCTTGTCACTGACTAGAATGTAATGACACTATTCCAAATTACCAGGGTCACATCAAACAAGGAGACAGTAACTGAAAGAGGCCCCAGGAGGCCAGAAGTGTGAAATCCACTGGGAGCTCGGGCAGTGAGCCCAAACACTGCCTGTCCTGCTGGTGGATTTCATTTGACCAGGAACAGACAGAGCAGCAAATCCCAGACAGGCAGTGCGGGAACAGAGTAGATCTCACAACCCAATCCACCTCCTAAAGCTGTATCAGGCGCCATTTTGCTTAAGCAGGCAAAAGCTATGGACAGTACTGCACATGCACTGAAGTGGGAGAGATCTAATTTCTGACTCAGTGAACTGCAACATAATGGCATCCTACAGGTTCCACTAAGACAGGTACAGGTAGCTCTCAGGCCTGACGGCCAGTAGATCAAGAACTCTGGTAGTGGCAAATCAGGAGCCATTTCATATGATGTGGCAAAGAATTCAACACTGCACAGAGAGCCACACATGTACTGAGGTTGTGAGAACTCGCCGAGCTCAGTGCATTGCACTGGTCCCAAGGGAAATAACATCATACAACTCAAAATAGGTCTGTGTGGCCTTCAGGCCTAACAGCCAACAAGTTCCAGCAAGATCAGCACCAGCACCAGCAATCTAATTATATAGGACACCTGCTGATTCTCTAATCCTGGGACCTGCTCCAACCAGAAGGGGGAAAAGTGTTGTACAGACAATGGTGCATCCTCAGCATGGGATCACAGGAGGTGGAGATTGGTGAGCCAGGAATTGGGGATACGGAGACCATGGTGCTCATCTAACATAAGACTCCAGACCAGGAACTCACAGGAAGGAGTTCCACAAGTGACTGCAAACAAAGAGTCATGTACCAACTGCAATAAGTCAAATCGAACTGTAGACCTGTGGGTGACACAGGTTAGAAACCTGCATCTGCTAACCAGAAGTACAATGAGCAAGAGCAAAAGAAGAGACACAGGTACAACGAATATTACTGAAGACTCCCCTGCAAAGGAGCAAAAGCCTCTGTCAACCTTAGAGCTCACTGAGGAAGACACCAACAGAATGGGAGATACAGAATTCAAAACATTTTTTATAAAACTTCTCATCAACAACGAGAAGCATGTAAAGCAGACATTCAAGGAATTCAAGGAATATGTCACACAGGAAATGAAGCAAATGAAAGCTGATATATCAGAAATGAAGAATACAGTGGAGCAAATTAAAAGTACAGTGGAGAGTCTCCAAAAGAGAATGAAACCAGCAGGAGAAGGAATGCCAAAAGTAGAAGATATGTCCTGTCACCGGGGGAAGCAAACAAAAAGCTGGAAGCAGAGCTGGGTCGAGCTAAAACAAAAGTATTCAAGAATTGAAAGACACTATTAAAAGACGAAATATAAGAATGACAGGAGTCCCAGAAATTGCAGAAAGAGAAGCTGAATTTAAAAATGTATTCACTGAAATAATAAAAAAAAAAAATTCCTTATCTGGAGAAAGAATTGGGAAACAAGATCCAGGAGGGGCACAGAACCCCCAACAGGCTTGATCAAAAGTGATCTTCACCAAGACACATGATCATCAAGCTCTCTTCAAACAAACATAAGGAAAAGAGCCTTAAATGTGTATGTGAAAAACATCAATTGACATACAAAGGAAAGTCAATTAAATTCATAGGAGACCTCTCACTGGAAACTCTTCAGGCCAGAAGAAAATGGAGAGACATATTCCAGATTCTAAAAGAAAAAAATTGTCAGCCCAGGATAACATACCCAGCAAAACTTTCCTTAGTCTTTGAAAATGAAATAAAATTCTTCCACAGTTAAGAAAAAGTTACAAGAATATGCCTCTTCCAAACCTGCCCTACAAATGATACTTAAAGGTGTTTTCTTGACAGAGAAGAGGAATAGCACCCACCAAAACCAAAGGTTAGTGGAAAGGACATCCCAGTAAAGTAACAACAGAAGACTAAATCAATGAACAATCCATTGCTAAAATGACAGGACCAAATCATTACATATTTGTATTAACCCTGAATGTAAATGTCTTAAACTCATTAATCAAACTTCATAGATTAGAAGAATACATCAAGAAACAAAGCCCATCCATTTGTTGCGTGCAGCGGATACAGCTCACCAACAAAGGTCAGCAGAAACTATATCATGGATTTTT
The DNA here is from genome assembly GCF_017591425.1 of Ochotona curzoniae. Classification (NCBI taxonomy): domain Eukaryota; kingdom Metazoa; phylum Chordata; class Mammalia; order Lagomorpha; family Ochotonidae; genus Ochotona; species Ochotona curzoniae. The sequence continues at coordinate 2,088,880 of NW_024466313.1, forward strand.
TTTTTGTTATCTTCATCTCTTCAAAACAGTTTCTTCTGATTAAAATTTTTCACTGACTCATAGATCAAACAATGGCATCGTTTTCTTTTTTTTTTTTCTTTTTGTTTTTTAAGATTTATTTTTATTGAAAAGGCAGATATACAGAGAGGAGGAGAGACAGAGAAGTTCTTCCATCCGATTCACTCCCCAAGTGAGCGCAACAGCTGGAGCTGAGCCAATCTGATGCCAGGAGCCTCTTCCGGGTCTCCCACGCAGGTGCAGGGTCCCAAAGCTTTGGGCCGTCCTCGACTGCCTTCCCAGGCCACAAGTAGGGAGCTGGATGAGAAGCGGGGCCCATATGGGATCCTGGTGCGTGCAAGCTGAGGACCTTAACCACTACGCCACCGCACTGGGTCCATTAGCATCATCTTCTTCAAGAAGGTTCTTGATTTTGTTTTTCATTTCTTCAGCAACACAATAGTCATTCAATGGCTTGTTATTTAATTTTATGGTTTTGTAAGGTCCTATTTTTTCTCTTTCTGGTTTTGTTTTGTGGCTTTTCATTTAAAGAAATGTATAGTGACTGTGTAATGGAGACTATCAAATCTAGCAGCACGTTATTTAACTTCATGGCATTGTAAATTTCTATTTTTCTTCCTGTTGTTGATTTCGTATTGTGGCTTTTCATTTTAAGGGATGTACAGTAACTGGCTGTGAAGTGAGACTATCCTATCCAGATGTGAGGATACAATGCAGTATTCATCTCTACTTCCAGATAAAGATGGACTCACAATGAAACTGCGTGCTATATCTTGACAATAGGATGCTGGACTCTCTGCCATTGTCCATGACCGCAATGATGGACATATGACTGTGTATGAAGAACTATATGTTAGTAATGTATAGGGGAACTCAGTGATGGGGGAGGGATTTGTGGAGGGGATAAGGGAAATCCCATGAATTATGAAACTGTTCATAAAATGATAATAAAAAATAAGCAGAATTTTAAAAGGGGGCTCTGCTGTGTGGATCAGTGCACCCTGTACAATCGTATGAAGTGTCAATGTGACGCCAGTACATACGCAGTTATTTTAAGTGAATGTATTAAGCATCTTGAAAGTCACTACAATGTCTAAAAAGAAAGAAAGATGATATCAAACACTGGCAAGAAATCGGTCTGTTCGCCTCTCTCCTATGCCACTGTGAGAACAGTCATTCCTGTTCCCCGTCCCAGGGTCCGTGGTGTGCTGAGCCGATTCTCATGGACTACTGACCAGTGGCCAATAGCCCAAGTTTATTAACACCAAAGACCTTTGGAGACGGAGGGTCACATGGGCCTAAGGAGGGAGGGCTGGGGACAGGATGTGAATTACATGCTGACAGGAATGGGGCTTCTGTAGGTAAACAGTGTGTTCTGGCAGACACCTTCTTCCATCTGTTACAAAGCTGGAGGGTTGGGGGGGTTCCTGGCCTGTACCTTTGCTGGTCCCCTGCCTCGTGACCTTTCCCTGTATCCTTAGAGCTTTCCTGTAGGATTACAGCTGCTTGTGGTTTGACACTTGTGAGATTTCCTGTTATCCTCCACTAATCAATTACCTTCCTACAGTTCTACCTCCTTCAAAACCAATTCAGCAGCTCCTTGCACATGCACGTTTCATAAAGCCAACAATTCCACAATTATTACTCAAAGGGCCTAAAAGTGGCTGTCCAAACAACAACAACCACCCTACACAAATGTCCCAGGCAGATTTGTTTGTAATAGCCAAGAACCGGAAACCATCTACATGACTAAAACAATGGGATGTGTAACTCAGCATGGCACAAACACATATTACCATATAATGCAGCCAAAAGAAAAATGGGAAGAAGTCATGGATATATGTGAGAGCTTCCAAAATTCTTCAAACTTTCGTGAAGGAAAATGAGGACCCAGAGGACACACAGCTGATGTCACGTGTGTGAAATTCTAACACAGACATAAATTAAGCACTAAGACCCGGGCAGCCTCTGCCCAGCCTGCCTCATCGTCTTCTAAAGAGATTAACCAGGTTCACTGAGAGCTGTGCCACTGAAAGACCCATGGAAATTGCCCAGGTGGGTACACATGGGGGACCTTGGGTTTCTCTTGCTCAGCAAGAAGACCACACACAGAGGGAAAGGCTTGAATAAGGAATAATCAAGCTGAGTATAGATGGGAAGATTCATGTTTTGAGACTCAAGGTCCCTTCCTCTGACAAGGGATGCAGTGATACAGGCGTGTTTCCTGACTGAGGGGAAGACCCCCTTCTATGCAGGCCATCACAGTCGCTGAGCTGAGCTGGTCTTTCGCTCCTTGCACTCACAGCCTTCCCAGCGGCTGGGCGGTCACAGCGGGAGTCAGGCAAGTCTCCGGCTAACCTGCTCACATCACAGGCAGCACCGGTCAATCACAGAGCTTGGAGTCAATCCAGAAGTTCTCAACAGTCACCAGCGCCCAAGGCTAGATCTGAACTCTCAAAGATGCCTCCTTGACTACCCTGAGCGATGACTCATGCCTGGGGGAGGGCCTGTGCTGATGCCAACATGAAGTCTTGCCCTCCACGGCCTTGAATTGTCCTCAGGTTGCAAAACTGAGTACTGGGCCAGGGAGTGAGGCATGCACAGGTCTGCAATAGCGATGCTTCCTAGGTCCTGAGCCAGCTGAAGACTTCTGGGTAACCCACACAGGGTTGAGAAAGAACACAGAGGGAGGGCAGGGAGTGGCGGGAAATCAGGAAACTTCCCAGTTTCCCTCCCATGGCAGGAAACTCCAGGGTTCTCCTGCCTCCTAATGACCTCTTTATCTTCCTTCTGTAGAGTCCTCCTGTGACAGCATCCCTCCAGTTGCTATGGAAACCTCCAGGCTCCTGCAGTGATATCATCACGGGTTTAGTGGACCAAGCGGCACAACAGGTGCATGGATTACCACGGCTCTAAGAGTATCCCAATGCTCAAGACGTCAGCTGACATCCTGATTGACCTTCATCTGTTCCATTCCCAGGGAAGTGTGACAAGACGTCTCCATGGCAAGAAGCACAAGATGACATCCTGGGTTCCCCTTCCTCCCTCACACCACTAGCTCCGCCCTCAGGTCCCAGACAGCACAAGTCAGCTAGGGAACAGCCATGAGAGCCAGAGGTGCGGGAAGTGCAAGAGGAAACACCATTCTGAGAAAGCAGACTCCTCCCCACCACATATCCCCACCCTCACCCACTCGGGGGCTGCCTAGTCTGTCTTCTTCATTAGGATACTAGAAGTGGCATTTGTGTGTGTGGGTGTATGCCTGTGTGTCCTGTGTGTGTGTACATGAGAGCACTGTGTACATATGTGCACGCATACACCTTTATGTGTGTGTGTCTGTGTGTCCTCTGTGTGCACAGGAGAGCATGTGTGTGTACACATGCGTGTGTATGTATGCCTGTATTCAGCGAGTGTTATGATGCGTGCACGCACATGTATGTGTGTGCAGTGTGCTCACGTGTGTATCTCGTTCTATTCTGCATGATCCCAAAGCACCACACATACACGGACATGCCACGGCAACTTGCTCTATGAAACCCAGTGCAGGAAAATGATTCTTCGTGGATTTGGATCCTATGCCACGCCCAGTGTGGTGAGCAGATATCCCCTGTGGCCAGAGCCCTGCCTGCTGCTGAGCAGGAGAATTGTCAGGGCCCCAGCAGAACACAACGCTGAGGTGCCAAGCAGGTGCTGGAGAGACATGGCGGAGTGGAAGCGCCGTCTTGGAGTGTGTGTACCAGAGAAGCCTTGGAACGGCCACCGTAGGCAGAGGCATCGTGTCAGTGGCAGGAGAAAGACCTCCAGGGACAATCACGGGATTGGGAAGACTGGCTGCTGTGTGTGGCTTTGGATTCACCTTGGGACTTCCCGACTTCTTACAGCGAGCGTGTGTACTCTGCAGATTCACAGTGGAAGTACATCCGCAGCCTCCGTGTGGGATCCCTGTCTAACAGGGCCACTGTCCGCTGACCCCCAACTGTGCATGGCCTCTCCGCAGTGTGCTACGTCCCTCCTCCTCCGCTGTGTGAGGATGCAGGGAGGAAAGACGGGATGGCAGAAGCAGCCCCTGCTTCAGGGTCCAGGCTTCTGCCAGCACTGACAGAGCATCACTTCTACTGTCAGAGTGGATGCGACCTGTGTGGGTCCAGGAGGAGGAGCTGCCCTGCTCCTGCAATGAAGGTGCTTCCTAATTTTACTTGTGTTACCGGCCCCTCCCACTTCCGCTGCTCCTGCCGCCATTGCAACCCGATGTAGAAGTCAAAGAAGGGTCTGGGTGGTCATGCCGCTTCTGCTGCATGTGGGACACGAAATTACAGGCCTGGGGTTTTATGCCATAAACAAGATAATCCTTGTGCCTAGCAAAAGCCATTCTTGAATGCTGAGAAAGGAATTTAAGCAACATAGAAAAATCAAATACAAAGAGACAGCAAAATCCAGTCTCTCCAGTAGGCAGGTTATGGCTGCATTCAACAATTGAGACGCAAACTTAGACAATCACCATCCTCAGGTCTCCATCTTGACTGTGACATTTCCAGGGAGCACAGGCTGACGCAGGTAGTTGTCCATCGCACCTGTATGACCCTGTCTGTTGGCACATATGCAAGGACAAGGTGCTACCCTCCAGCTGTAGAGCGACAGCCACGTGGTGAAGTCAGGCTGTGACCACATGGCTGCACAGGGCTGCAAGCTCTATGCAGAACAGAGCCACATGTGCCATGATTGCTTGAAAAGGAAGAGGGAAAAGGCACACAATTCCAAATTAGTACATGGGGAAAAATGGTCATTTGAACCCAATCTGAGGACAGCACATGGTGATCAAAACACAGTCTCCTTCCAATAAATACCAGGGACACTCCTAAGCAATCGAGTTGATTTTTTAAAAACATGTCTGGGGAATCAAGATGGCAGAATAGGATGAGAACACATTTAAACAGATGGAGAAACATTAGCCAGGGTGAAGCAGAGAGGGCATATCCCAGGAGAGAGGAAAGGATAGACCATTGGCAGAGGAGTACCTGAAGATTGATGGACACAGGAAAGCAGCAAAGACAATAGTGTGGTGTTGTAGTGATCAGATACCACAGCAGCATTCAGTGAGCGGTGATCTGAACTGCACCAGCAGCAGAAACTCCACCAGCAGCAAGGTGGGAAGGGACATTCAGCAGGAGCTCAGAAGTGAACCCAGACAAAGAACTGCCTATCCTTCTGGTTTGTTCGATTTGACCGAGATCAGAGACAGAGCAGCAGGTCCCAGATGGGTGATGAGGGAACAGGGAGCATTTCACATCCACAACCCCCAGTAGAGCCGAATTGGGTACCAGCTTGTGTAGGGAGACAATGGCTATGGGACAGGACTGTAAATGCACGGAGCTGGGAGTGAACTCATTTCTGGCTCAGGAAATTGCAACAGCATGGCATCCTACAGGTTCCACCCAAAAGAGCTCCAGGTAATCCCCAGACCTAACAACCAGCAAATCCAGAACTCTAGCAGTTGCACATGAGGCATCAATTCGTGCAGTGTGGCAAAGATTTTGAGACTGCAGGGACAACAGTGAGCTGTCCAAGTGCTGAGCTGGGAGTGAACTCCCTGAGCTCAGTACATAACACTGGTCCCACGGGGAAAATAATACTGACTTCAGCATCATACATGTCAAAATAGTCCATGTGGCTCTCAGACCTAATGGCCAATGGGTTTTAGCAAGATCAGCACCACCAACAACCTAGCTACATAGGACACCTGCTGTCTCCCTAATCCTGGGACCTGCTCCAACCGAAAGTGGGAGAAACATTGTTCAGACAACATGCAACAACAGCATGGGATCACAGGAGGTGGAGAATGGTGAGCCAGGAGCTGGGGATACAGAGACCATGGTAGAAATCTAACATAAGATCCCAGACCTGGAACTTGCTGGAGACAGTTCCCCAAGAGCCATGTACCAACTGTAATACGTAAAATCAAACTGTAGACCTGTGGGTGACACAGCTTAGAAACCTGCCCCAAGGAGAAGAATCTGCTAACCGGAAGTGCAATGACCAAAGCAAAAGAAGACAAAGCACAAGGAGTATTACTGAAGACTCCCCTGCAAAGGAGCAAAAGCCTTTGCCAACCTTAGAGTTAACTGAGGGATACGCCAAGAAAACGGGGAATACAAAATTCAAAACACTTGTTATAAAGCTTCTTATCAACAACAAGAAGCACTTGAAGGAATTTAAGGAATATGTCACACAGGAAATAGCAACACTAAAATAAAATCGAGCCAAATTATTGAAAATCAACAGTGCAATAGAGCAAATTAAAAATTCAGTGGAAAGTCTCAATAATAGAATGAAGAAGGCCAAAGAAAGAATCTCAGAATTGGAAGATATTTCCTGTCACCAGGGGGAAACAAACAAAAAGCTGGTAGTAGAGCTTGGTCAAGCTAAATGAAAATATTCAAGAATTAAGGGACACTATTAAAAGATGAAATATAAGAGTTATGGGAGTCCTAGAAGGTTCAGGAATAAAAGCTAGGTTTAAAAATTTATTCATTGAAATAATAAAGGAAAATTTCCTTTATCTGGAGAAAGAATTGGGAAACAACATCCAGGAGAGGCAAAGAACCCCCAACAGGCTTGATCAAAAGTGATCTTCACCAAGACACATGATCATCAAGCTCTCTTCAACTGAACATAAGGAAAAGATCTTTAAATGTGCACATGAAAAACATCAATTGACATATAGAGGAATGGCAATTAAACTCACAGATCTCCCACAGGAAACTCTACAGGCCAAAAGAAAATGGAGAGACATATTCCAGATTCTAAAAGCAAAAATTGTTGACCCAGAATAATGTGCCCAGCAAAACTTTCCTTTGTCCTTGGAAATGAAATAAAATTCTTCCACAGTCAAGAAAAGTTACAAGAATATGCCTCTTCCAAACCTGCCCTACAAATGATACTTAAAGATGTTTTCTTGACAGAGAAGAGGAATAGCACCCAACAAAACCAAGGACAAATGCAAAGAACATCCCAGTAAAACAACAAAAGACTAAATCAATAAACAACCCATTGCTAAATGACAGGACCAAATTACCTGTGTGGGTCCATGAAGAGGAGCTATTCTTCTCCTGCAAGTGAAAGTGCTTCCTAATTTTGCTTGTTCACTGGCGTCTCCCATTTCCCCTGCTCCTGCCACCACTTATATCAACCCTGAATGTAAATGGCTTAAATCCATCAATCAAATGTCATGGATTAGTAGACTGGATCAAGAAAGCAAAGCCCATCGATTTGTTGCGTACAAGGGATACAGCTCATCAACAAAGATCAGCAGAAACTATATCTCATGGATTTTGATGTTTTCTGGTTTTAGTTTCATCTCTTCAAAACACATTTTTCTCCTTAATTTCTTCACTGACTTAAAGGTCAGACAGTAGCATTATTTTCTTCAAGGAGGTACTTGATTTTCTTTTTCATTTCTCAGCTATACATTAATCAATCAGAGGCATGTTATTTAACTTCATGGTGGTATTAACTTCATCTCTTGTTGATTTTGTACTAGTGCTTTTCCTTTTTAGGGGATGTCTAATAACTGTGTCATGGAGACTATCATATCCAGTGGCAAATTGTTTAACTTCAGGGCATTGTAACTTTCCTTTTTATTCCTGTGGTTGATCTTGTTTTTGTTTTGTGGCTTTTCACTTGGGGGTGATTTATAGTGACTGTGTAGAGGAGACTGACATGTCCAGATGTGAGGACACAGTGCAGTGGGCATCTCTACTTCTGGATCGAGGAAGGACGCCCGTGGAACTGTGGGATATGTCACGACAAAGGGATGCTGGACTCTGCCATTGTCAATGCCCACGGTGATGGACTGTTTCTGAAGAACTATGCTGTTGTAATGATATGGTAGAACTCAGTGGGGAAGGGGAGATCAAGGTAGGGGGTATGAAACTGTATCATACAGTATAGTACCTGTGGAACTGTATCATAAAATAACAATAATAAAAATGAAAAAAATAAAATACTTATTTTGTTAATAGAGTCCATCACTCCTCCAAACACCTATGACAACTGGGACTGGGAAAGGGCAAAGGTGTGGGTATCCTACAGCAATGGTGCAGAGTCAAGTGCTTGAGCCAGCACCTGCTGCTGGGCAAGGTGTACCTTAGCAGGAAGCTGGACTCAGGTACAGGGCAGGAACACGAACCCAGGCACCCCAAGATGGGATGCAAGTGTGTTCACCCCTATGTCAAATACCTACCCCATGAACAGTTGTTAAATCAAACTGGACTCTAAAAGTTTGCAATGATTGAATACAGTTTGTGTGTGGGGGTACTGGAACATGCTTAAGATCATGATGTGGGGGTCCTCAAGTGGTTCAGAGTGTACCCTTGGCAGGGACTGGGTTACCTCATTGGCCTCACACGTGTCCCTGCGAGCCAGTGATACAACAATTCTTGGTTCTATCCCTAGTAGAATTAAACCAATCCCAGTGCTATGCCCTTAAACCTCCAATACTGTAGGCTGGATAAGCCTCCCTTGGTTATGCGACCAGTTTGCCTTGGCCATTTCATTAGTGCCCATGTCACAGACTGGTACAGCTCTATGTACACAACTTTTAGTGCCTCTGTGTTCAAGGTTGGATTGGTGTTCTTGTAGGTTATTGCTGGGTCATTTCGTGATCAGGCCATGGGGAAGCTCCAACGCTGAGGGCTGGAGGCAGCCTGTCTCAGACCTCCAACGCTGAGGGCTGGAGGCAGCCTGTCTCAGACTTCCAAAGCTGTCCTTGGCAGTGACATTCATAGTGAGGAGGGGATGGTGACAGTAAAGAGAAAGTGAAATTCCACACAGAAGTTGTTGACCTCAAGATAAACCACTCTTGTCCCGGGATCTCCCACTAGGAAGCAATAGGATGCATGCTGTTTCTTTGTGTTGTCCTAATTAAGCTTATAGAAGGACATTGTTAACTATAGAAAAATGCACAGAAATTGATGTGGCTTCATTTTAGTAAGATGGTTTGGGAAGAAAGGAGTTAACTCTTGACTTGAACAAATTCTCATAGGAGTCAGTGGATTAAAATAACATACAATGATGTTGTTAGAGCTGTTTTAATTCTCTCATTATTTACTTTCATTTTATTTGAAAGACTGGATGATAGGGACACAGGCACACACATTTGCTGGTCCACTCCCCAGATAAATGTAACAGGCGGGATCGGGTCAGACTGAACCAAGAACTCAGCTCTGACCTCCCGTACTGTTGGAAGGAACGAAGGCCTTGAGCTGTCACCTGCTTCCTTCCAGGGTGAACATGAGCAGGAAGCTGGGATCAGGAGCCGTGTGGAATCAGAACCCGGGTGCTCTGGTATAAAGGGCAGACATCCTACGCCTGTAAAGAGCTGTACCAAGCGCCAGCCCCTGACATGACCTCTATGGAGTTCATGATTGCATGGAGCTGGACCAATGGGCTCATGGGTACCTGGCATCCCTTGGGGGCTGGCTCATCTAAGACACCCTTGTCTGTGTCACATCATCTTCCACGCTGCGTAGCTGAGCAGCCTAGTCTAGCTGTCACAGACACTGCAGGATGCAGGATAACAGGACAGGACAACAAAGACATGAGATCTCCTGGAACTATACCTGACACCCAGACACCATCACCACCACCACACTCAAAGAAAGACCCAGGGGCCTGGCACGATGGCTCGGTGGCTAAATCCTCACCTTGCAAGCACCAGGATCCCTTAAGGATGTCGGTTCATGTCCTAAGTGCTCCACTTCCCATCCTGCTCCTTGCTTGTGACCTAAGAAAGCAGAGGACAGCCCAAAGCCTTGAGATCCTGCACCTGCGTGAGAGATCCAAAAGAAACTCCAGGCTGTGGATCAGCTCAGCTCCAGTCACTGAGGCCGCCATCTCGTGTAAATCTTCCTTTCCAGTAAAAATAAACAGAAAAGCAAGGCCCAGACCCATGAGGGGTAAGAGATGAGGTCAAGCACAAAAGTGCTCGTTCCCTGCGGGAGGGGATGGTGTGGCCCAGCTGTCCCACAAAGTACCTGGGGAATGTCCGGAAGTCACTTACGCTCTGGGCAGCAGAGCCTGATGGCCACTGTGGCCCTGCTTCCCCTGAGGAAGCAATCAGCTCCAAGAGTGCTCGGGGCGCTAAGCAGAACTGTCAAAGAGGGTATTCACACAGTTTTTAAAAGGTCTATGTTTTTCTAAAAATATAATCTTGCAGAGTTTTCTTATACGTAAGTCCAAACGAAGAAGACCCCTGGGCTGGGACTCTCACTGTCCCTTAAGAGACAGTGCAGCCCCCATCTTTCAGGAAAAAAGCAAAGGCCTTGCTTTCTGCTGAAAGTTCAAAATCAGGCTGACACAGACACACAAGCTAAAAAACAGAAAGGAAGTGCTACAGCAGAGAAACGTCCGTGTGTTGTGTTGGTGTTTTGAGCACGTCACAGGAGTTATCAACCCAAGAGCTGCCCAGCAAGGTAGCTTTAGCTTTTCTTGAATGCAACCACGTTAAGTTTTCTATAGTTATCTGCTAATCACCTCAATTCAGTGTGACTTTAATTATTAAAATTAGCCACTATTCTACCCTCTCCAAACATGAAAACTCAGATTTTTTAAAATGTGGTCATGATTTATCAGCCTTCTTAGGTGAGAGAAGGTAACTAAGTACTCAAAGATATCTTAAACTCTTTTTCTTCTTTCTTCCCAGTGGCTTCGCTGGCTTTAGCTCCTTTGTAAGTAACTCTTACAGCTGTGTGATGGAGACTAGCACACTGAGAAGTGAAGACACTTTGCAGTATGCATCTCTGCTGACAAACAAAAGATGGGCTCCCAATGAAGTTGTTGAATATACCTTCACAATAGGATGCTGGGCTTTCTATCCTTGTCCATACCTACAATGTCATGATACACTTAAACAGCAGAATGATGGACTTGTGACTGCTGCTGAAGGACTGTACTAGTATAATACAGAGAAAAACAAGAGGGGAGAGGGAGGGATGAGAGGATGAAAGGGGAAACCCCTGAGCCTGTGGAACTGTATTATGAAAGATAAAAATTAAACAGTAAGTAACCTGACCATTGATACAATGTATCTCATTCTCAATCCACTACAGGCAACATCCTTGACTCCGTGTGCAAAGTGAGCTGCGGAATATCCCTTTCTCACCGTCTTTGCATCTCCCTCCCTCGCTTGCATCTCTTTTGGCTCCTTTGCTGATACACATTTGTTCTGCAACCATAATTTTGGTTGGCATCAAGATTTACTCTAAACGATAAAAGTCAATGGCATTCATTATGTGCCCATGCCTGCCACCAGGATGGACATCCAGCATGGTGAGCCCATGATGCTGGAAGAAGAGACCAACACGCCGGGCTCTTACGAGGCCATGTTCCCAAGTCACCGTCAGGTTCCCAACAGGGACAGCAAATCAAAGTGGTGATGACCAGTGTGGAGACAGTGAAGATCACAGAGTTGAGAAAATTGTGAACATCACACAGGTAGGGCAAGCAAGTGTGGAGAGATCAGCCCCACATTTGAAATGCAACTGCAAGATTTAGACAAACAGCAGAATAATCTGCTCCCATCAGGCCAGTCAGTTCCACCATGCCAACATCCCCAGCCAGCGCACAGAGAAGAAAACACAGAGGGAATGCTTCTCCTAGCAGGAAGCACATACACACAAACAGGATGCCTCCGTGGGAAAAGAAATGCAATCATCAACTTCCTTTCATGCATCAGTTTCACTCTCTTCCCAGAGTATTTACCAGTCCGTCTGTGTCTACGCATGCGTCTGTATCTTGCAAGCCTGCCCTCTATTAACGCCTTAGCTTCATCTTGCATTTCAGTGACATTTTTAAATTGCTGCTGTTTTCTGTTGCATCTTTCCTGAGAGCTTTTGCTCTAGCAAATTTTTCTCTAATGTTTCAGAGACAACACACTGAATGGGAACTACTCTTACAGGACCTTTTGGTGCACACCCTCTTTGCACTGAAACGTGTCCTCCGGCTGCTTCGTCCCAACGATTTCCCTGAGTTATTTCACAATCTACTCTCATGCAGATGGTCATTGTGCTACACATCTTTGTAGGATCTGTCACGCATTTGCATCAGATTAGAAAACATCCCTCCTGGTCTTGCAAGTTAAACGCTGCTGCTAAGAATTCTGCAGCCAATATTCCTCCCTCTGTTGGCTTTCAAAGTCCTTTACTGCTCCATGTATTTAAGACCTTCATGACAAAATGTTGCAGTGTTGTCTTTCTCACACATTAAACCAGAAGCCAGGACCAGTGACACGTGCCTTCCCCATAAACCAGGAGCCAGGACCAGTGACACGTGCCTTCCCCATAAACCAGGAGCCAGGACCAGTCACCTGTGCCTTCTCGATAAGCCAGGAGCCAGAGTCACCTGTGCCTTCTCCAGTCTTAGCAAAGGATTTTCTCATATTCCTTCAAGAAGGAGCCTCCTTGTGTTCACTAAGATCTTTTTTTCTGGAACTTCTGGGAATAGTGGGTTCACTTTTCAAGTACATATTTTCTGTCTCCTAGGGTTTGCACCTATCTATCCTCCGTTTTGATTTTGTTGTTTCATAAGACATTTCTTGGGCTTTCATTGTTAAACAGCCATCGTCAAAATTTTTTAACTTAATATTTTAAATGCTATCCCGATAATGTACTTATTATGCATTTTACACCTTCTCAAATCCCTCTGTGGATACTAAATTTTTCATAGATTGTTTTATTTATATAAGGTAAAACGTGAGTGTGGATTTCCCACCACGTACCCAGGAGTGTAGCGGTGTCTTGCCCCTGCTCTTCTCCCTCCTGACTTCTTTCGTCCCATCATTTACAATGGCATGATGCCTGTTAACTCACAATCGCAGGCTTAACACTTCGTCAGGTAAGGAATTCAACAAACTCAGCAAGAAGCGGGGGAGGCCACTTTTCCTCAAGAGTATATTCAAAGACTGTAAACACCAATCACATCTCAAATGTCAATTTCAACCATATAGATTACTATTTTTGTACCTCACATTTTAGGTACCATAGATCAGGGAAAACCTATGTTATTTGTCTTTTGGAGGTTGACATTCCACAAAGCATAATGGTTTCCAGTTGCCTCCATTTTGTTGCAAAAGACAGGATTTCGTGCGTGTGTGTGTGTGTAGCATTCCATAGTATCACATCCATTGCTGGGTTAGGATTTTTACTGATGGCTTTATGCCCTGAATTAATCATTTCCACTTGGATCATTTTCATCTGTTTATCTTGGTTATTCTCTGTGTTGCACACACACCCCAAATGCCCAAAATTTTGCTGTTTATCCCTGTTTTTCTAACAGGACTATGAGCTTGGTATCATCCAGAATGCCAGGGTTGTCAACCACCACCCTGCTGCAGCTCAGACCCTGAGACTCCTTAGGGAACAATGCTTTCTCTCCAGTGGGTGAACATGTGCCCAGGGGGTGTACCATGCTCCTGCTGTGGGAAGGGTTCCGCTCTTCCTAATGCCACCTGCGTCCCACATCCACCTGCCAACGCGTGTCAGAGCCACCCTGGATCCTACTGGATGCGAGTGGGGGTGTCTCCCTCCCTGTCATTGCTGCTCTAACTACCACCTTTCATCCTGGGGGAGTGTGTAGAAGGCTACCACTCCCTGGCAGCTCCCCTCCTGTTCTTTCCGTACTTGTAAGCTAATATGCTTTCCATTCACTTCCTCTCTTTGTAATAGAATCCAGAGAGGAAGAAAAGAACAAAATAAAATGTGATCTGAAACTGTCATTGGAGGACCACTCCTGAGAAGAAAGCAAGTTTGACTTACTTACTAGAAAAGCAGTGAAAATTTAAAAAAAATAATAAATGTACCTTATTATGGCATTGCTAGCTACCCAGTTTATTGAAGGCATCAACATCAGGTATGGGACTGATAAATCAGTAGAATTTGGCCGTTGCCCCCCAGTTCAGGCATGGACATTCCACTGCAAGTCACACACTGTCCACCTGCGCCCTGTGCGAGTCATGGAACGTTGAGTGTATCCAAGGGTGGCTCTCAGTGAATGCACTCGCCTGGCAAGCAACCCATCCAAGGGTAGCCTGCATCCCGAGGGACAGAGGTGGTGGTTCCAGCACACTAAGTCTGCATTTCAGGGACAACATGAAAGCTCTCCATATAGAAGACCTTTCCGTGCTTTGTGTTGGTGTCCTGACAGCCCTGATATCCCTGGGCTTTGTGAAGTCAGTGCTGGCCGAGGCCAGATGCCCAGCATCCCTCGAGCTGCAGTGTGGGACACACACCTGCACCAGATTTCCCTGGCTGAGTGCCAGAGGTGAGCTCCTGCTCATGCACGCAGAGTGTAGCGCCCTCCACCGCTCTCTCCCAGCCCTGCTGGTCTTCCCAGCAGCTGCACCCCTGCTTCTCCGCAGAGACTCACCCAGAGCAGCACTTTTCCTACTAATGGACACTTTTCTCTTATTCTCTGACTCCCAACAGAAACAGGCAATGCCTTCTGCAAGGAGGCATCGACCAACCCCCTCAGGGAGCATGGCATCCATCTGCTGCAGCCAACCGAAACAATCAAGCGCTGGCACTAGGTCTACCAGGTGTCCCTTCCCTAAGACGCAGACAAGCAGGGACCCACAAGCAGGGAACATTCTGGCCATGAACCACAGCAGATGCAAGGTGAGGACTTTCGCCACTAGGCTACCACGCTGGTGTGTTTTTAATCATCTCTAAGCTACATACAAAGGCAGGCAATTCCTATCTGCACCAAGCTTTCTCATTGGAGTCCTCAGCTCTGCTACCATCCTCAGAGAGGACACTGACAGACACTCAGTGGTATAAAACCTAGCTCTGTGGCCCAGTGCAGTAGCCTAGTGACTAAAGTCCTCATCTTGAATGCAAGGATCCCATATGGGCACCGGTTCTAATACTGGCAGCCCCACTTCCTATCCAGCTTCCTGCTTGTGGCCTAGGAAAGCAATTTGAGAATGGCCTAAAGCCTCAGGACCCCAAACCCACGTGGAAGACCTGGAAGAAGTGCCTGGCCCCTAGCTTCAGACAGCTCAGCTCTGACCATATGGCCACTTGGGGAGTGAATCAGCAGATGGAAAATCTTTCTCTCTGTCTCTCCTCCTCTCTGTATACCTGTCTTTCCAACAAAAAATGAATAAGTCTTAAAAAAGAAAAAAAAAATAGCTCTGGCTACAAATTAAGCAAGTTGTGGTGGTGAGAGAGGGTTGGAAGTTTTATTTTATTTCATTTTTGGTATTTTTTCAGGAAAATCGCAAGTCAGGGTAATTTTGGTCCCAGTACTAGACAATAGAATAGGTCATTCATTGGCCACAGCAGCTGATTAAAATGGAAAGTCTGAGCTCCTAGGGGCCACCGTCCTCAGAAGCAGCCAGAGACACAGTCCCATCCACATGCCCGCCTTGGGTTACAGGGCAACCTCCAAATGCCCTTGACAAAAAGAACTCCTCGTACCCTGTCCTGCGGAGGGCAGCCTCCTGGCTGCTGCTGACCGTGCCCTTCTCTTACAAGCCCTAAGACAGCCCACATTTACTCAGAGCATGCTCAGTGCCAGCGGCTGGTCAGAGTGGCACATACCCTTACAAAAACCCTGGCGGCTCACGTGCTCCCTTCCCCTGCAGTGCAGGTTCAACTCCTGGCTCCAGCTTCCTACGAACGCCCACCCTGGGGATGCAGTGAGAGTTCTAGTGCTTGAGTCTCTGCCGCTTACGTGGAAGACCCAGATGGAGTTCCCAGCTCCTGGCTTCAGACAAGCCCGGCTCTGACTGCTGTGGGCACTTGGGTGTCGACTGGAGCTCTCTCCCAAAGAGTTTAAGGAATTGATGAAAGCATCTCTGGGTTCGGGTGGTTAAATCCTCAGACCAGAGAGGACGAGCTGAAGGTATGCAGAAGGCAACGTGCTCCCCGCAGCCTCAGCGAGCTGTGGTGCCCTTGGACCCTCAGGACCTGTGAGTGTTGCTGCAAGCTTCCTGCAGACGCCAGCGCTCTGCCTGCCCCAGGGATACCCAGCACAGTTCTCCAGTGTGCTTTGTCACACATGGATGTGACATGAAAAGTACAAGAGACTTGGCTCATCGGGTTGCATGTCGCAGAGTAAGTTCCTTTCTGTCCAGGTGGCAAAGGGGTCATGAACAGAGAGACACCCAGCCCTAGCGCCTTCATCCAGTGCTGTGCCACCATGTCACCAAGTTAGGGGCTCTTGTTGTTCATCCAGAATTAAAGCTTGGGAGATAAGCAAGGGATCCTGCAAGAGCTCCTCCTGGCTTTTCTACATACGTATTTATTTAACCACCAGTGGCCAATAGCCAGCTATCTGCTGGAAGTTAGACAGCCATGACCTAATACTACCTATTAGAGAAACTGACGCACAAACCAAGTATAAAGTCAAAGTTCCATTCATCTCCTTTAGAGCTGCATACAGAAAGACACAACTCAGCCATCACGGGTGTGTGCTCCCGGGTCCTACAGGGGCCACCCAGGTGCGCCTGGGAGGGAGGGACAGGCCTGTGGTCTTGAGAGCTCAGACTGGCGCAGGCAGGTAACACAGCGTCTCCTCAGGGAGTGATTGGAGAACCAAGGAACGCATGAAAAGCAGTTCTCAATACAGGAGGGGAGGGGAGAAGAACAAAAATGTCCCTGAGAGAGGAAGAAGTGAGGGAGAGAGGACCCTGAGGGCTGGCTTCAGGGTGGGGACACCCCGGTTTAATAAGAGCTGCAGTTCCCAATAGGCTGTGTGGGGCTGGCAGGTGCCCCTCACACGCTGAGACAGGACCCATACCCAGGTGTCCATGACCAGAGTCAGGTCACCACGCGCTCAGTCCTAGGGTTTCGACAATATCTCAACCTGCTGCGTCTTGTGATTTTTAATAATTCTTCAGGTCCCGTCCAGGCACACAGAAATGTGGAAGCTTTTGGGTGTGCACATTACCCCCCGAGTGTCAGCATGCCAGGCATGTTTGCTGCCCAACCTACACAGGGAGCCATGCACCAACTTGGGCTCTTGTGGTAAGCGTGACTTTCCTAGCATGAGTCACCAACAACTGGATGGGGACAGGGCTCAAGTCTGTCTCACCTACTATGAGGGATGGTTTAGGAAAAGGTAGCATGGCAGTGCTGAGGGGAGGGGCTTGGGCCAGCTCCCACCTGGCAGTGCTTAGCAAAGTGGGCTCCAACACCAAGCCGTTCAGGGGAGAGGCTCAGAGTCCCCCATGCCAAAGGGACTGTGGGATTAAAGGTCCGTTCCTGTCCTGACTCGGGTTCTGTAGCTTTCAGCTCTTTCAGCTTCTGAGCCTAGGCGATGTTGTGAGCATCTCTACTAAGACAAAGACAAGAACTTAAACATACAAGCAGACTACTGGCTGATGCCACGGCAAAGGACCACACCAGCAATACCACCAGAGGTTTCTGAATTGGCAGCATAAGAGACATCACCTGATACTCAGAGGGGCATCAAAGCAGCCCGCTGTCCTGCTTTCCTCATGCAAACACGACACCCTGCTCTTCCCCCCGGGATGGCTGCTCTGGGGGGAAACGTGGCGATGCTTTACCCTGAGCTCCAAAGTCATACAAGTACAGAGACGTGAGCTGTGGGAGCCCTGGAGACGCACCCCAGCTTTGGGGTCGCACAGGGATGTGCAGCCCACCTGTAAGGATTGCCATCATTGGAAACACCGCCATGAGATCCTGTGACAACAGCCTTTGGTTTCCAGGGCTAGTTAGCCCAGGCAGCCCGAGGGCCACAAGGACCCTGGATACGGAGAAGCTCCTAGAAACTGGGAATCATGTTGTTTCCCAAAAATAAGAGTTAAAGGTACTTCCTAATTTTCACTAGAATAAGACATAATTTCATGTTACTGGCCATGCTAATAGGAGATGTTAAACTTCAAGCTGGCAGGATTTATTTCTCCCCTATTTAACTTTGTTTAAAACTTCTTTATTCGGGTCCTGCATGGTGTCTAAATTGGCTAATCCTCCCCTCACAAGCACCAGGATACCATGTGGGCACCAGTTCGTGTCCCAGTTGCTCCACTTCCAACCCAGCTCCCTGTTAGTGCTTCCAGGAAGGCAGCAGATGATGGCCCAGATTCTTGGGCCTCTGTCAGCCAGGTGGGAAACTAGGATGGAATTCCGAGTTTCTGGCCTCAGTCTTGCCCAGCTCCTGCCTCTGAGGTCTTTTGAGGAATAAACCAGCTGCTAGATGGTTTGTCTTCCTCTGTCTTCTCTCATTTTAACTCTGCCTTCCAAATAAAAACAAATACATCTTTTAAAAAAAAAAGATAAAGTTGTTCTGCTATTCTATTTGGGGATAATGACTAAAGTCTGCATGTGTCCAGGCCACACATAATTTCATTTCAAATATTTTCCATTTGCAATTGGTTGAACTTGTCGGATAGGATCACACAGACATGAAGATTATGAGAACGTGAGAGAAGAAAGGAACGAAAGTGAGTGCAGACACACCGGGGCAGGACGGGTCCTGGTGCACCTGTGCCTGCTGGGCGCAGGGCCATGGGCACAGCAGTGACTGTAGGAGGACGTACCCAGTTCCAGACAGAACTGAGTGTAGACGGGAAGCACGGGCGTCTGGACAAGGGAACAGTGGGTCTTAGAAGGGCGCCCCTCTGTGCCCAGAACACCCAAGCATCCTGGGAGGTGGAGTCCAGTGACCATGGCCCAGGGCAGATGAGGGGAGAGAAACAAGAGCTCTACCAGACCAGGACAAAACAGGCCTGTTGGGTAGATTCATTGGTAAAGTAGCCAGCTGAGCTGACAACTGGAATGGCAGAAGGCTTGCCTTCCTGCTAAGCAATGCCCCAGCAAGCATTAGCCTCTTGGATCATTTCTCCACAAAATGCACACTTTCCAGAAGACGCTAAAGAGGACTGGAGCTGCAATTACTGTAATTGCAAGGAAAATGTCTACTTACTTAGGAAAATAACTCATGCAGAACATTGTACACATGCACCCACACAGTGTGTCCTAAAATGGTCGACATGAGGCAGAAACCCCCGCCACTGGCCGCTGCTGGACCCCTCTCTGCCCCGTGCTAGGGACTGCACAGGTAACAATGCAAGCCCCTCTCCCCTCCAAAAGAGCTGAGTTCTTCAGTCATGCACGGCCCCCTCTCATTGTTAGTACTGCGTGACTGGATTCTCTTACAGGGAGAATACTGGATTGACAAGGAAACGGGGAGAAAGGAGCCTGGCAGACCTTGGGCATCAGAGGGCTGCACGACTCCTGCGAGGAGTCACATGGCTTCCTCACTTCTGTGCAGAGAGCAGTGAAGAGCAGCCACCACAGCCACGTGACAGGTGAGCCTCAGAGGCAGAAAGGGCGCCGGGTAAATGAGACTCAACTGCCAGAGCAACAAATGATTTCACAATGGATTTTAGAAATCAGAGGGCTCTCCATTCCTGAGCCATGGGTTATAGAGCCAGATTCTCACCAAAGACTGAAACCCTAGGAAGGGCCAAAGCCCAGATCCCTTACGTTTTTTCCTATACACATTCCAATGGGAAGCTTTACTTCATAAAATGGGCACAGAAAGAGATTAGTACCAATCTCCAACACATCACAGCTGTAACTACCTTCTACTCTCACGGAAATACGTTCCCAGCGAGCTTGTTTTCCTACGAAGCCGGGCTTAGTACCTTCCAAAGAGCCTAGCACGTTTTTACTCACGGCGAGCCCTTCTCTGAGCAGACCCGAAGGGCCAGCCTCCACTCCTGGGCTTTGGACACGTGATTGGCAGAAGAGCTGCCTGAACACAAGTCCGGGGAGCCAGCAACAGTCTGTCTGACTGACACGCCTTCACCCCCACGGGCCCTTGACCCCGCCCCCACAGAGCGGATGTTCTCACAGCTCAAGTGAGCACAAGCTTCGTTTAAAGTGAGAGAGAAAACACACATTCACGCATGCGAGTGCATGCTGAGAAATACCTGTCACACGTGAGCCATGAAGTTGCCCACGAAAGACTAAGAATGAACAGTGCAGCCAAACATGGTCTATAGCCGAGAGAGACGTCTGTCCTGCCCTCGGCCCCTTTCATAGCACCTTCATTAGATAAATAAATCGGGCACACGTGGGCACCTTGGTGCTCTTCCTTCTGGCTCCGGGTGAGAGACCCAGGTGCATCCTGGGAAGGTGAACCGCTCAAGCATGACACTGCAGGGCTGGCAGGAAGACCAGCTCAGATAGATCGATCGACCCCACGCTTGTCCACACCACATCGTCATCACTGAGACAGCTGCTGAGCGACGAGCAGATGCACGTCCCAGAGAACCAGCAGATGGAGACCCAAGGCGACCCAGGCAAGTTTTACACAAGCTACAGCATCATAATCAGAGTGGTCACCGTTCCACTTCTTTTTAAAGATCTATTAATTTTACTGGAAAGGCATATTTACAGAGAGAAGGAAAGACACAGAGAGAAAGATCTTTCATCTGCTGATTCACTCCCCAAGTGGCCACAACACCAAAGCTTAGCCAATCCAAAGCCAGGAACCAGGAGCCTCTTCCAGGTCTCCCATGAGGTGCAGGGTCCCATGGCTTGGGTTGTCCTTGGTTGCTTTCTCAAGCCACAAGCAGCGAAGATGGAAAGCGAGGTTGCCAGGATCAGAACCTGTGCTCATATGGGATCCTGGTGCATGCAAGGCGAGGACTTTAGCCGCTAGGCTACTGCACCAGGCCCATCGTTCCACTTTTTTAAGTCATTTTGAAAGAGGGGTGTATGTGTGTGTGTGTGTTAGAGAGAGAGAATCTGCCATCTGCTCACTCAGCCTGCAATGCCTTAACAGCCAGAGCCAGGAAGGGCCAACGGTGGGAACTCAATTCTGTTCTGCTCCCTGTGTAGCAAGAACCTAACTACTTCAGCCTTCAACACTGCTGCCTTCCAGGCAACAGGAAGTGTTCACAGACAACAGGAAGTGGGAGTGGAACCAGAGGCAAGCCCGTGCACTCCACTATGCATAAAACAACCCATGTGACTCACTTAGGACACGTGATTTGGGCTTGCCTCGGTGTTTGTAAGCTCCTAACTGCAGTCAGAAACCCTGAGAGCTGCCAGGGCTTGGGGGGCTTTGAATCAGAATGTAACGGAGAGCCTTTAGTTTTGGAAGAACAGAAAACCACTGCAAGAGCGTCGCATGGCCGCGTGGCCGTGCAAGGAAGTACTGTTATGTGTTTGTCCCCACGAGAACTGAAACAATGATAAAAATTATAGGGTTATGGGGCAGGTCTTGTAACAGGCAGGTCAACACACTACTTGGATGCCTGTGTGCCACTTTGTAGCACTATTTTACAAATTGTAGCACATTTTTTAATCCCAGCTGCTCTGCTTCTAACCCCATTTCCTACTAATGTGTCCTGGGAGGCCAAGGGAGACACCTCATCTACTAGGCCCTCTGTCATGTGCGTGGGAGATGCAGATGAAGGCTGCTGGCTCCCAGCTTCAGCCTGGCCGGCCCCGGCTGTGGAAGGCATCTGGGAAGGGACATGTGGTCTCCTATCTACCTCGCTGATCACTCCAAGTACATGAAAGCTACCTGACATGCAGGAGGGAGGATGAGACACCCCTTCTCCAAAGACTGTACACACAGTTGGCCCTCCTTCCCCCGCAGGAACCACATCATCACCCCCACTCCCTCAAGTCACTTGGTCTTAGCATCCTAAGAGTTTTCAAAAAGTCTCGTTAAAAACTGGTCACTCATTAAAAAATTTGGGAACCAGAATGAATACTTTAATTCTACTTCTCCTCGCATGTGCTGTTTCCCGTGACGACACTTCTGCCTTACACCCATGTCTGCTTGTGCTGAGCACCGTGTGTTTCAAATGATGCTGAAAAGACACCTGAGGGCTGGCGTTCCAGCCACTGTCTGGGATGCTGGCATCTCACAGAAGCACAGTTCCCATTTTGGTTGTCCACCTCCAATAGCACGTCCTTCCAATGTACCTGGGAGATAGCAGAAAGTGGCCCAAGTACCTGGACCCTTGCCACCCCTTTGGGGCACCTGGATGAAGTTGCAGGCTCCCGGATTCTATCCCCAGATATTGTGGCCACTTGGGTTCCAAATTAAGAGAAACAATCTCTCTCTCTCTCTCTCTCTCTCTCTCTCTCTCTCTCTCTCTCTCTCTCTCTCTCCTCTATTCTGTAACCGCCTGTCAAATAAATACATACAATAAAATGAAAGCCAGAGGACACATGCGCTCCTGAAGGGTGTAGGGTGAGGTACATAGACGTGCCTGCAACTGAATAAGGCTTCAAGTAAATAATACCACTCTAGGGTGCTGAAAACTTAAGGGAGCCATTATAGAAGGAATGGTTTCAATCCTAAAATAGACTCTTACCAAGTTCACATACCTTGCCATCAATATTAGCATGAAAACATTGCATGAAAGATGCGAGATATGCATGCTCATTGCTGAGCAAACCCGTCCTAGGCGGTGTTTGACCTCTGACCTCCAACAAGTCCCTGCACCGAGGCAGCGTGTCAAGCATATTTGCTAGATTACATAATCCTGCTTCAACAGCCAAACTCTAGCTTGAAAAGCCTGGCTTCAGCCCTGAGCCCACACTGCTGACCAACACACCCTGTGAGCAAGGGGCCATTCACTCCTCCACTGACCACTGCGGGATTCTCACTCACCAGGAGTGTAACCAGAAGCCAGCATGCGTGCAATTCCTCGTGCATCTAAACACACGCTCAGTGCCTTGAGTGAGTTAGCCTGCTGGGAGCACAGTATTGTCCCTTGCCTTATATAGATGACAAGCAGCGGAGTCCCAGAGAGAAGACATGGTCTATTGAAGGTCACCTTTCTAAGACGTCTCAGAGCCAGAGTGAGAACTTGGACGCTGGCCCAGGCCCCCGAATGTCCACAGCCACCTAAAGACAGATGGCCCCTCTTCAGTCCACTCTCCCCGTGAAAAGCCCAGCCTGCCCCATCACGCTTTGCACCAGCCATCACAAATTATGATGCCTATTGATAAAACTTAAGAAACAGAAGCAGCAAGACAGAGTGTGTGTTCCAATAAAACAGAGTTACAGAGCTGCCATCGGCTGGGCATGACTGTCCAATCCCACACAACATTACAGAACCACCATCAGCTGGGCATGACTGTCCAATCCCACACAACATTACAGAACCACCATCAGCTGGGCATGACTGTCCAATCCTACATGACTCAACATGAATGTCCAGGATCCAATCTTTGGCAAACCTCTCAGGGTTTGGCCAACATTGTCACTGCAGTGTTTCCTTTGCAAGCCACCTGCACAAGATGCTGGCCACAGATGCATCTGGACTTCTAAGCTAAACCCTTAGAATGAAAATCCTGAAAAATGTTACAAGCAGCTGTCTCCAGCAGTACTAACACAGCAGACCCCTGTCCCTGACACAGACACAGGCTGACATTCAGTCAACTGTACAGCAAAGTGCACCTTAATTACTGATGAACATCCATTTGTAGATGTTCTTGACCATTTCAAAACGGCTCACCAACAGTAGCATCGAGAAGTTAAAAGATGAGTCCAGTTATAGTTAAAAAAAAAAAAATCCTCTTCGCGATGCCATGGAAACTCACTGAACAAAACAGAGTGGCTTTCGTATTTTTGGTAAGGCAAAGAAAAGCACTAAACTACTTATGTGAATGCTCTTCTATTCACAAGGACAACATCTCAGGCAGTTAACCTGTCCTAGCATTCCTCACGCACAGTGCCAACACGTGCTTTCCCTGAACTGGGGACGTTCCGGGAAACAGCCCTGGCCGTTAGCAAGACAGGTCTCCTGCATGGAGGCTGGAGTGTTTGTTTCCACACCGACTCTGCCATAAGCCTGGCACATCCAGCTCCACGCAGGACATTGTTTTAATCTAGTTCTGCACTAAGAGGAGTGTTTACAAAGGGACTTTAGACTTCCTTTGGATATGTGTGCACTAAAGAGGCAAGCCTCATGTGCGTTCTCCTGGGCATTTCCTCATTTTTCCAGAATAAGCTTGCTCCCTACAGCTCATAAGTGGTCTACAGTGTCCCATCCACAGCTGCAAGAACCCACCAGATCCATCACATTACAGAAGGTTCAAGTCCAAGGTGCAACAGACCTGGTCAGTCACACACTGAACACAGATCCACTCCTCAGGGCAGGAACTATGGGGCGAAACACTGCCTGCCATCTTGGAGAACATTTACTCAGCTCACCAACCTTTAGTTTGAACAGCTCTGGATCTGCTGGTGAGACCATTGAGAACCTGATGACTCTGAGGGAGGGAATTGACCTTATACATCTCATGCAGGGTTATACCCAACGCAGAGCAGGAAGCAGAAAAACATAAACATGGTGGCCAGTGAGTGACCTGGAAGAGTGGTAGCATCAGAGGACTCCTGTCCTCGTATAACAAGAATAATCTGGCAGCCATCCACAGGCAAATGTCTTTCAGGGAACTTTAGGATCCAGTAGGAGGAGCCCAAGACCAACAAGTTCATGTTAACAGGGCAGACCCATGGCCAGGTGGGCCTGCTACAAACCTGAAAATAGCTCTGGACTCAGCTCCAGCTCCAAATGGCTTTGGTCCTGTGCCACCTCCTAGGGGACTCGGGAGGAGCCATGCCTGCCCAGCGCTGAGCGACTCACCTGCCAACCTTAGTATCCAGCCCCTCCCAGCTTCAGTCCAGACTCAATGTGGCCCGCTTAGGGAGCTGACAGGGGGACACTCTCTTCAGTGGGTCCAGGAGCAGGAGACATCAACCTTGTCCAGTGACAAATCCTGGAGCAGCTGTGACCTAAGTCCAGTTGAGCCCAGCTGTGGTCAGGAGGATCGAGAGTCTTACAAACTACAGCTAGGCTCACAGCCCTCACATGGAGGAAACCCATGACTTCTTTCCAGCCACTGTAACAATCCGCAGCTAATCCTGCCCAAGACTGGGAGGCAGTCTTCCAGGCACCCAACAGGACATTTTGAAATTGTCTCTGAACCTAGCAGCAGATCTGCCGTTCATCATCCCAAGTGCAGACCTTGAAGCAGATCCATTTCACAGAATCAATCCTACAAACCGAGGTCTGGGGGCAGCCATGCCATCCAAGACGTCAGGCAGAACCCATAACGTCTTGTCATCCCCCACACAGCCAGCCCATCAACTGAAGACCTCACTGTGGGCGCAGTGGCAGCAGAGTAAACCGGCTCCAACCCACTGCTACAGCGACCCCGGGAGCAACCCTGTCATCCCAGGGCCCTGGCTGAGCATCCTCAACTGCCAAAAGAATCCATAAAGTAAAAAGAGGGAATTGTTCCTTCAAATGTGCAGACATCCTTGCGAGACTACAAAGACCGCAAAGAATCAAGTGGGCATGACTCTGTACTGCCAAAGGAAATAGAAGAGATCCAGTTATCACCCAAAGAAACGAACACCTAGGACCTGCCCAAAAAGGAATCAAAATAGCAATTTTAAAGAAGTCCAAAGAGGTGCAAGAAAGAAAAGCTAGATAACCAGAAAAAAAAGCATGAAAACCATGCAGGTCGGGCCTGGCAGCCTAGCCTAGTGGCTAAAGTCCTCGCCCTGAATGCGCCGGGATCCCATGTGGGCACCGGTTCTAGTCCCGGCGGCTCCACTTCCCATCCAGCTCCCTGCTTGTAGCCTGGGAAAGCAGTCGAGGACGGCCCAAAGCTTTGGGACCCTGCACCCGTGTGGGAGACCCGGAGGAAGTTCCTGGATCCTGGCTTTGAATCGGCATAGCATTGGCCATTGCACTCACTTGGGGAGTGAATCATCAGATGGAGGATCTTCCTCTCTGTCTCTTCTCCTCTCTGTATATCTGACTTTCCAATAAAAATAAATAAATCTTTAAAAAAAAAGAAGAAGAAGAAAACCAAGCAGGTACAAAATGAAAAGTATAATAAAGAAATGGACACCATAAAAAAACAAGATCTTACAGTTGAAAGATATTGACAGAAGTGGAAAAAATTCAACAAAAAATTCAGTCATACAGAAGAATCAGAAAATTCAAAAAAGGATCACTTAACATGAACTAGGTAAAGGAATACAAAGAAAAAAAAATGAAAACTGCATGGAGTCAATATATGCATCATAGGATCTCCAGATGGAGAAGAAAGAGAAATAAGAAAAAAAAAAAAAGTTTGAAGAACTAGTCAATAAAACTCACCTAATCTCAGGAGAGAGGCAGGCATCCAGATTCAGGAATCTTGGTGAATTCCAAGCAACGTCAACTCAAACAAAAAGGAATATTCTGAGATGCCAAATGACCAAGATGGAAAGGCCGGAGCTGGCCTTTGGCTCAGCAGTTACCACCTGGGGTGCCCGCATCCCTACTGGAGAGCTTGGGTTGGAGCCCCAGCTCTGCCCTCCATCCCAACTTCCTGCGAGTTGACACCTTGAAAGTCAGGTTCAATCAGGGCGATTCCTACCACATCCACGGAGATCTGAGTTGAGTTCCTGTCTCCTGATTTGGGTTGGGTCCAGGCATTTGGAGAATGAACTACTAGATGGGAATTCTCTCTCATTCCAGTAAATAAAACAATTAAAAAATAATAATTCCTTATGGAC
Organism: Ochotona curzoniae; assembly: GCF_017591425.1. Taxonomy (NCBI): domain Eukaryota; kingdom Metazoa; phylum Chordata; class Mammalia; order Lagomorpha; family Ochotonidae; genus Ochotona; species Ochotona curzoniae. The sequence goes on from NW_024466313.1 coordinate 2,115,466, forward strand.
CTGATGCAATAGCCTAGTGACTAAATCCTTGCGTTGCACGTGCCAGGATCCCATATGGATGCTGGTTCATGTCCTAGTGGCTTCACTTCCCATCCAGCTCCCTGCTTGGGGCCTGGGAAAGCAGTGAAAGAGAGCCCAACACCTTGGGACCCTGCACCCATGTGGGAGACCCGAAAGAAGCTCCTGGCTTTGGATTGGCTCGGCTCCAGCCGTTGCGGCCACTTGGTGAATGAACCAGCACATGGAAGATCTTTCTTTCTGTCTCTCCTTCTGTATAGATATCTGCCTTTCCAATTAAAAGAAAGAAACATTAAAAAAAAAAAAAAGTAGTTTCTCTACAAGGCCAGCTTTACCCTCATAACTACACTAGGGAAAGACACTAGGAGGAAAAAGCTTTCCAAGTCAGTATCCATGATGAACACGGGCGAGACCCTCAATGACCAGCAAATTGAGCTCAGTGGCGTGTTAGATGATCAGACACCAGGAGCAAGTGGGACTTAGCGCTGGCATGTAAAGCAACCATTATTTAGCATGATCTAGCACATGCACAGAATAAAACCTGGAAATAATCTTATCACCTCAATAGATACAGAAAAACATTGTCAACATTAAATACCTTTTCAAGATGGAAACTCTCAACAGATCAGATAGAGGCAGAATGCCCGGCAACGTAGCAAAGCTGTAAGACAAACATCACAGGCGATGGTGAAAGCCTTTCCCTGCCAACGGAGACACGGCTCAGAAGCAGGACAAGAGTGTCGCTCTTTTTCAAATTTTTATTTGCTTGTTTGAACAGCAGAGAATAAGAGAAACAGAGATTTTCTAGCCACTGTTTCATTTCACAAACGCCTATAACAGTGAGGGCAGCACCAAGCTGGTGCCAGGAAGCTAGAACTCAAGCTAGGTCTCCCAGATTAATTGCAGAGACCCAAGTACTGGTACCATCACGCCCTCCCTGCCAGGATAGACATTAGTGGGAAGCTGGAAACACAGCTGGGACTCAACCACAAGCACTCCAAAATCGGATGGAAGTGTCCCAAGCCACATTAACCACAACCAGGATGCCCACTTTTAACACTTCCATTTACCATTATTCTGTAAATACTAACAAGAACAGTCAGACAAGAAAAAAAAATCAGTCACCTTGAAAAGAAGACAGTTAAACTGCCTCTGAACCTTTGGGTAGGTTGTGTTGCTTTTGCTAAAACCAGAGATGGGATATCTTACAAAGCAAAGAGTTGTCTTTCTTGTGGTTCTTGAGGCTGGGAAGTCCAAGGTTGAGTAGCCCTATCTGATGAGGACCTTGTCATGTCACCCCATTGCAGAAGGGCAAGGGGCAGAAACGCACAGGCAAGAGGAAGAGTTAGCAGGCCCTGGTTGCACAGCAAAGCCATCCTCAAGATAACGAACACACATTAACCCACTCCTGCGGAGAGGGTTCTTAAAGGTCTCAGCTCTCAACACTGTTGCCCTGGGCATCAAGGTTCCAACACATGAGCTCTGGGAAACACATCCAAAAACTGAGCATTCCATGTACAGACAACACGCACTTACCTGTAGAAAACCCTAAAGACTTCCCCCAAAAAACTCTTACAACTGATAAACAACTCTACTCAAGCTGAAGGGTATAAAATCCACACGCTGGAATCAGCTGCATTTCTCCACACTAATAGGCAGCTATCCCTAACAAAAGGAAATTAGGAAAATAGTTCCATAAAAAATAGCATCAAGAAGGATAAAATATGAAAGAACAGAATTAAGCAGCGAGGAGAAAGTTTGTACAGTGAAGACTCTGAAAAGCCGAGAAAACAAACTGAGAAGGACTCATATAAACTGAAAGATGTCTTATATTCCTGGATTAGAAAATTCATAATGTTAAAATGTCCTTATGTCACAAAGCAATCTACCAATCCAACACAATCCATACCAAAATTCTAACAGCACTCTTTGCAGAAATGCAAAAGTCAAAATCCTACCTTTCATGCAGAACCATCAAAGACCCCAAGCAGGCAGAGCAACATCTTGAGTAGAATCAAGGAGGAGGTATCACACTACATGACTTCGAAGTACACAAAACAGGTAACAGTAATCAAAACAGACACAACAGAACACCAAGAAATGAGCCCGCACCTGCACAGTCAACTGATCCTTGGCAAAAACAGCATGAACACACAATGAGCAAAGAGCACTCTGCTTCCTCTGACCCCTCTGGTTGAACAAACGCCCACATACTCAAGAGGGCGAGGAGACCCTCACCCTGCAGCACACACAAAATTGAACTCAAACAAGCCGGGTTTAAACAGGAGACTTGAAGCTGTAAGACTCAGGAGAAGGCATGACAAGCAGCTCCTGGACACGGGTGCTGGCAAAGACTCACCAAAAGCACAGCCAACAAAACAGAAAGGTAACTAGGTGGGACAATGGCAAACTCACCTGGACCTGAGATCAGCAGCGCCAGTTCAAGTCCCAGCCGCGCCGCTTCTGATCCAGCTTCTTGCTAACACCTGGGATGACAGTGGACGATGGCCTGAGGTGCTCGGGTCCCTGCCACACATGTGAGAGACCTGGATGGAGTTCCTGGCTCCTGGCTTTGAGCTGGCACAAATCTGACTGTTGTGGCCATTTGGAGAGTCTCTCTTCTTTTCTGTCACTGTGCCTTTCAAATTAAAAAAAAAAAATTACAAACCTGAAGTTGTTCTGCACAACAAAAGAAGCCATCAATAAAATGAGACACAAATGCAGCTTGCTTTAAATGAGAGAAAGATGATCTTGGGTAAGTCTGGATAGGAGAAAGCGCATGGTGTGCGTAGAGTGTGTTGTTATCCACTGGGGATCGTGGAAGATTATGTCCTGTGGACAAGGGCTGACAACTGTGTAGTCAAAGGAAATGAAGCTGATATTTCCAGGAAATGCTTACACTCCCGCATTCATTGCAGTGTGTTTCACAGTAGCCAACGCAAAGAAGCAACTTAAGAGTTTGTTGGCAGGTGAACTGATAGAGAAAACGTGTGTGTGCCTGTGCATGTGGCTGTATGTGTATGTGAATTACACAGCCTGAACAACAACCAAAAAGAGGATGGAATTGGAAGAGACATAAAGGTTTTCTGGAGGATATAAGTAAAATGAGCTAGACACACAAAGGCATGAGGCATGATCCTCTGTTTGCATAGCTTAATCATCGAAGCAGGGAGAAATTTATGGTTGACAGGGAGGGGTTGGGAAGGTTGAGAAAATGGGAAAATGTTGATAAGAGGACAGAATCCCGTTGCAAGGTGCATCAGCTCTGGACAGCTCATTCAACTCCACTTGCCACTACTCTACTGCATGCTTGCATTTGCTTGGGAAATATGTACAAAGCATTCTCAACACATACAAGAAAACACTACCGATGTGAAACAATGGTCATATCAACTCCCTGAAGACGGTAGGCATGTCCTAAACCATCACAGAGTAAATAAACCTTAACTGGCTTGTTTTACTGGTCCCTTACACCTCAGCAAAGCAGGAGGAGAAGACCACGGAGGCCATTGTACTTGGGGCTGTCACATTAAACAGGCGGGGCCTGAAACTCCAGGATGTTTCCAAGGACCAACAGCCAAGGCTATCAGTCAAATGCATTCTCTAACAGAGACTACCCACCAGGATCTGGAGGAAAAGGCTGAGGAGGCAGAGTGGCAGGACTGGCACAGGCGTGCCCACATCTCTCCTTTAGGGGATTTATCTGTTTCTATTTAAAAGGCAGATTTACAGCCAGAGACGGAGAGACAGAGAGCTTCCATCTGCTGCTGCACTCTCCAAATGGCCACAGAGGCTGCAGCTGGGCCAAGAGCATTGCCCGGGTCTGCCTTGTGGGTACAGGAGCCGAGGGACGTGAGCCACCCTTCACTGCCTTCCCAGTCACATTATCAGAGAGATGAATGGGCAGTGCAGCAGCCAGGACATGAACTGGTGGCCATAGAGGACACGGCACCACAGGTGGAGGCTTAGCCTGAAACGCCACAGCGCCAGCCCCCTCGGGTCATTCCTAAAGCTGTGTGAGCCAGAATTCAGGCTTGTCAATTCATTTGTATTTGTATCTGCTTTCTTTGGCACCAATGTCTTTCCTGTCACGTGTCTCTAGAAGTCTCCTCTCACTTTTCTTCTTTTTCCTCTCCCCTTCCTTCTCCTTCTTCCTTTCCCCCTCGTCTGGAACTTTCACAAAGCAAATGTCCTATTGCCCTAATTAGCTACATTTTATCAGAAAGGAAGGCAGGAGTGTCTATCATAGATCATCAATAGAAAGAGTTGCCATTTGCCCTGCACCATGGGCACAGGACAAAGTTTCCTGCAGGCAGTAACATTTGCCATGAACCTTAAAGAAATCTGGTCACTCAGTGGAGAAAGTGAAGAGGCAATGGAAAGAGGAGAATGGGAACACAGCTGGAGAACCGGGACGCGAACCGGCAGCAAGCCGAGCATGAAGGTGGAGATGGTGCGGAGAGGCCTGTGCGGAGATCAGCAGACACCCAGGAGGGATCCTGGCTGCTCCCCCACCTGCTGGCAGGAGCCTGAACTGCAGAGGGCAGCACCTGTTCACACACCAGGCTTCGCTGATCTCCCAATTTCACTTTATTTGCAAACCAAAATGAGTCACAGGAACAACTCAAGCGAGGTTCATCATTTCCTGTCAGATACGTCATTTCTGTGAAAGTTGATCCACACCTCTGCTGGGAGTTTTAGGCTGTACCAAAGAACAAAGGAGGGAATGCGTTGGGCAACACGGCAGTGTCTAATAAGAACTTTCCCCAGATCCAGGAAAAGCCATGCCTTCTCATCAACTTGGCAGAAAGTTCCTACTCGTCATGGAGAAAAATAGCGCCAAACCCAACCCCCGGCTCCTGCATCATCCATGGTTCTCCAAGGATAGCCCCTGGACCAGCTGGAAAAGTGCTAACAAGGAAGATTGTTTGGCATTGGGCTCTGCAAAAAGGCCTTGAGACAGCACCACCCCAGGGCCGAAGGATGCGAGGCTGGGGTGGGCCCAGCCTTCCGTGTTGTCCCCACCAGGTGAAATGGCTCACGCTCCTGGCAGGGCCTCTTTGGAGAAAAGCAGCTCCAAGTTAGTGTTGGCCTCACCAGCTGTGCCCCTCACCTGTGCCCTCAAGGCAACACAGAGAACACACAGCCAAAACACTTGCTCTTTGCACCCCAAGTCTTCATCCGGGACAGATGCCCCCAGCCGCTCCTTGGTATGTGCAGCAGAACTGCACTGGCTTTGCCCCAGCAGCTCAGGGCACAATGAAAAGGGGCACGAGGACCCAGGAGACTTCACCCTGCACGTCACTTCCCAGAGTGTGCCACATGCCCAAGCATGCCCACCCAGCTCCACCAACGTGTCTCTGAGAGCCTCAAGACGCACCATAGCTGGGGGCTACTCCCCTCCTTGAGTCCCTCGAAGGCTGCCAAGCCTCAGCCTCTGCCCCTGGCCGATCAACTTCTGCACAAGCAAGGAATGACTAGGCAGGACACTTAGAGGGGAAGAGGAGACAAGGGGAAGGGTCGCCACTGTCCCTGAGCTGAGGGTCCACTCACAGCGGATGAACTGACGCTGGGGGAGCAACACCCAGCACCACCTGCTTGGGAAGACTCAGGCACCAGGAGCTCCTCCTTGTGGCCAAGGGCCAAAGCAGAGCTCCTCCTCCAGCTAGCGCTGTGTGGTAACAGGGACCGCAGGAGGCCCTTGCCACAAGAGGAAGAGCTGTAGTGGCAGCCAACCTTTTGAAAGGGTGCTGAGGCCAAGGAGCCTATGCCTGGCACACCCCTGGCAGTTCCTCCAGAGTCAGAAGGCAGGAGGGCAAGGGTGGGAGAGTGCTGTCCAGACCACTCCCTGGGGAGTCTGTAGGAGGGCACTTGAACCATCAACCCCTCCCCACAACGCACACGCACACACGCGCGCACCTGGAGAATCCTCCACAGTACTCACGCAGGCAGAGCCAGCAACACATGGGTTCTGCAGCCCATCAGAGCAGGGCAGGACTCTAGGTGGGTAATGTCCACCCCAGGGTTTGCACTGTGCTGGCCAAGGTCCTCCCTCCTGACTCTGCTACTTCAGGGGGCATCCCCCAAGAAATCTTCCCTGTACACCTAGCAGACCGCTTTCAACAGGCCTAGAAGCGACAGTTCCTGCCAAGGGGAGAAGGGCTGAGAGCCCTCCCCGTTTCAATCATCACATCATGCACATCCAGGCCGGGCTGAGGAGGTTGGGACAAAGGGCCATGCTATCTATACCTGTGTGCACAAATGACAATGGACACTCGTTGGACACCTCTGAATGCTCCACCCGCCAGTTCTCACTGACTTCCTGGCCTGGCTCAATGCAGCAGGCTGCTGTTACCTGCAAGCTAGCATCCCAGAGTCACACAGCTCCAAGCTCACTGTGTCCCTCAGTGCCCGAAGCAGCGCCAGCCACCATCAGCCACAATGAATAAACAGAAACATGTTTTATTATGAGTTCACTGGCTCCCAGCCCAGGGCCAGGTGCAGTGCTGTGCTTGGTGGCCTTGGGTCCATGCTGGTCCATTCACTGAAAACATAAATCCTCACGTGTTTGTATAAAATGCATTCGATGTTTACAGAAACCATCAGGATGAAGGCTGTGGCATTCACAGTCATCTCTGAGTGCCATTTCTAGGAATTAGTGCAAGGACAAGCCAGTCCAGGGGGTTTCCATGTCATTTCGTCACATGCCAAGAAACCGCTGATGTTGCAACATGGTCAGAACAGACACGCTGGCAAGAGGGCAGGCCTGGGGGGAGGGTGTGGTGGACCCTGGGACAACGCAGCTCCTGGCTGTGTTTCACTCCAAAGTGGGAGGTCCCATGAGAGATACTTACCACCATGTCCCTAAGGACCGCTGTCCTGATCGGCCACAGCACAGTGTCTGAGACCCACACTCGGCCTAATCAGAGTTGATCAGAGTTGACTCAAGTCATTTTGGGACATAATTAATGAATCAGTAAGAACAAGAGCTCGCAGAAGCCGCCACGGGGAGGCTTGGCAGAAGCAGAAATGCAATTTGCTTCCTGTATTACCAGCAATAAACAATCCTTTATATCATCACGAACCATCTAAAAATAGTTCACTTTAAGTTTTGAGTCCTGGTGCATAATGAAACGAGACTGTGCCTAAAAGCCCGTTATTCATTCATCCTCGACATTAAAGGCTTCAGCCATGAGAGCCCAATTAACAAAAGAGACCAGTGGGAAATTATGCACGATGCTTTCTGTTTATTACAGAGAGACCTCCGTTTCTATCCCACTTCCAGGAAATTATGCCCATGCCTGAGATAACCCACACACGGCATCATTCCCTCTGAACACAGGGCTCTCCAAAGTGGTCATGCAGAGAGAGCGCCCTCCAGGGAGGCAGTACCCTGCATGGTCACGGCCTCGGGTCAAGCCCATCGCCCTGGACAGGCGGGCTGCGGCCACAGCGACAGCCCCGAAGCCCGGCCGGCATGAAGAATCACGAGCTTGGGGAGGGCTCGCTGGTCTACATTCTTCCCCGGGCTTACTGTGTAGACTACCTGCACCCCAGCCCCACTAGGTCAGAGTAGAGGGCAGTGCCGTGGTGTTGCATTGCAGCACAGGCTGTGGCTGGCAGCTCTGAGGTCATCTGGGAGATACTGAAGCCTCTGCTACTACCAACCACCTCTTCTCCCCAGAATGCATGGTAACCCAGGCTTGGGACAAGGCTGCGGTGCAACGGGCTAGGGTAACCAAGGTTTGACATCATCATCGTAGTACAGTGGGTTAGCTCATCACCTGTGATTCTGGAATCCCACGTTGATGCTATAGTTTGAGTCCTGCCTGTTCTGCTTCGAACCCAGTTAGGACAATGGGGGACAAGCACGGGTGGACTGTGGGGCAAGGTGGCCGGCTGCTCAGCAGAACTTGGACCACTCACCGTGAACTTCTCACGTACCGTTTATCTCAAGGGTTTGGTGATCCATTAAGATTTCAGGACATAGCTTTCAAGAATATCACAGCTCTTCCCCCGTGTCACTTCGCTCACCTTCATTAAGCCTAAAGATGTCAGGAATAAGAATGTGAGGTTTCTTTAATGTATCCTGATCACACAGCTCTGACAGGGTAAGACTGGGTGCACAGCGCACAGGAGGACAGGGACCATTTCCACAAAGGCATCCTCAGCGTGTCAGAAATGACTGGGACACGTCATGCTGTGGCGTACACATGGGGGATGCTCCCAGGAGGAGGGAAGCAGCCGAGGACAGCACTGAAAGGGAAAAGTGCTTTGTCACTGGGAGTCAGTGACCCAAGTCTCAAGTCTGGAGCAGTCTTCCACTGGCCCCTGTGTGATTCCACTCCTGGGCCTCGAAGGCAGGCGTCCGGCCTAGCAGGTGCAGTGCTCAGGCCCTGTGCCAGCTGTAGCCTACTGTTTGTGCAGCTCCTGGGACGCAGCAGGTGGCGGTTCCTGCAGTAAGGTCACTGCCACCCGCAGAGACCCGCCCTGAGCTCCTGACTCCAAGCCATGCCCGTGTCCTTGCAGGCGCCGGATGAGTGGACCAGCAAACGGAAGCAGCGTGTGTGTGTGTGTGTGTGTGTGTGTGTGTGTGTGTGTGTGTGTGTGTGTATCTGCCTCAGTAACTCACTAATATCGTTTTAATTTTTTTCTGATTTCCCAGGCCTCAGTGATTCCCAACACAAGATAGGAACAGCCCAGGCTTGAGAAACTAATCAGAATACAAAAAATAAATGTGACATTTTACCCATCATTCGCACTTAAAATAATTACTGAAGTTACATGTGTGCAGTTGAAGAGATGCTTTTATTATCCACGAGCTATGAGCACTAACTAGGTACCTAGGATTTCACGGGAGCACGTGTCTGACTTCCCCCTCACAAAGACGACAGAATACAAATATGTTTTCTCTTCCTTGCTTTAAATTCTCTTTCTTTCTCAGTTTTATCACCATGTTGGTAATATTTCTCCCAGACTCAGTTTTGTTTTGAAGACTTAATTATTTTTATTTGAAAGGCAGATTTACAGAGAGAAGGAGAGACAGAGAAAGATCTTCCATCTGCTGCTTCACTTCACAAGCGACTGCACTTGCCGGAGCTAAGCTAATCCCAAGCCAGGAAGCAGGAGCCTCTTCCAGTCTCCCACACGGGTGCAGGGTCCCAAGGCTTTGGGCCGTCCTTGACTGCTTTCCCAGGCCACAAGCAGTGAGCTGGATGGGAAGTGGAGCAGATGGGACACAAATCAGCCTTCATATGGGATCTTGGTGCTTGGAGGTGGAGCATTAGCCAATTGAGCCATTGTGCTAGACCTAACCAGACCTTCTTAAACCTTCATTTGTATAAGTATTTATCACACAAAATATCAGAATTTCCATTAGTCCTTATTTGGATCTATTTGGCTGACTTCTGTCCACTATTTTTTGCTTGTTGGGAAAAAAAATCAATTTATTCTAAATCTGCAAAAAAAAAAAAAGAAAAAGAGAGAGAGAAAGAGAAAGTATGTATTTTTGTAAAGCTAAAAGAATACAGGCTTTAAGATAGCTTTGTGTAACTTATTCTACTTCCTTCTATGCTTCCTACTTTCCAAGTGTCCTGTGTTGCTCCTGCAATTCTTTAGCAACATAAATGCAAACATCCCTGGAATGCTGACCTGCTGTTCCTCACCCTCTTTAGCAGGGCTCCAGGCTCCATCCCGTTCACAGTCTAAACGCTTCAATTCTCAGGCACAAAAAGAGAAAAAATTACAACCTTGGTGTCTAGAGAAGCAGGCCGGATGGAGCCCTCGAGGCTGGGGCCAAGCCACGGTCGCAGGGGAAAGCACGTCTCCATCCACGCTTGGCAGGAGCTCCAATCTCGACCTGGACGGCAGGACCCTTGGAGCCACCGCTGCAGCTTCCCCGGCCAGCAGCCAGGGCCAGGTACAGAGCACAGGCGCTCCAAAATGCGACACATGCGTTGGTTAAGACCTCAGTATAACCTACAAGCCCAAGTGCACTTCATGACCCACTTTCAATGGCCTATTCCCATCCAAATTCCATAATTTCACGTCACAGTTATGTTTGCTAACAACCATAAAGTGGGCACAGGCTGAGAGGCAGGCAGGAAGGGTTTATGCTGTGTATGCCCTAGCCACAAGCCGCCACCCCAGAAGGGCCTCTGGACCATGAACACTCCTGCGTGAAGTCCTGCCTCCCAGCACACACACCTCGCTTCCAGGCATGTGTAAACCAGCCACTGGAGTTGCCGGCTCACCGGCGAGTGGCTGAACAGCTTCAAATGGAATTTTTAGCTCAGCCCAGATCTTGCATGTGCTCCAAGCTCAAAGCTGACAGCGAAATGTAGTTGAATGAATATTTCACACCAGCCTGGGTGGGACAACCGTCTAACTGTAGTTCCACTGCTTTCCTAAGGCCTTGGTGATTGACTAGTGTGGGGGATGGGTAGGGGGCAGGCGGAGTGGGGGTGGGGGCGGTGGGGAGGCCAGAAGCAGTCTGTGGGGGAGGGTGGACCTCAGCCAGGGCTAGCCAGAACAGGTAGGATACGGCACACTGCTTCACCCCTCACTCGCCACAGGACCCGGGCTCTGAGTGCAGCAGCCCCAGTAGCAAGGCAGCCTGGGAAACCTTCCCAGGACCCGTGTAGAACCCCTCAGAGCAGAGAGGCGTCTCCCCAGGACTACGCCAGGAAGTGAGCCCACCCGAGAGGGTTTTGCTCCAAGAACCGGGGTGCCTGAACCCACGAATGACTAGGAATCTGGTTCTGTCTGCTCCCCCTTTCCTCTCTCCCCCTTTCCTCTCTCTCTCCCTTTCCTCTCCCTCTCCATCTTCCTTCCATCTCTCTCTTCTCTGTCTCTTCTCTCTCTCTCTTTTCTCCTCCACACCCTCCCTCTATACACACAGTGTGCAAAGAGAAGGCAGGCAGGTGCCCAGCCTCCAAAGCAGCAGGAGGAAGTGACAACGAAGAAGCGAAGGGCATGTAGGGACTCGCCCTCGGTGGGAGAAATTCATGCTTGTGTTTCCAAGAAGGAAAACACTCACAGCATGGATTATGAACATGCAGCTATTACTGATGATTCTGTACCAAGTGTGTCATTATCTAGATTATTAAACTAGCAGCTTGGATGCCCCCGTTATGAACTGATTGTACAGAAGGGACAGTGAAGGGCAGGAGCCTAATTAAGCAGGGTGAGGGGACGTGTGTGCAGGGAAGGGCTTGAACTCACAGAGGCCTCACTCTGGGCTCTGCCCTTCATCACATGAAGACCATGTTTTTCAACTCACAGACACTGCATCCGTATCACTTTGCACAATTACAGTAAGTAGATTCTGCAGGTGCAGCTGTATGAGTGTGTGCTGGTTCGAGTCCCAGCTGCCCTGCTGAAGTACCTGGGAGAGCAGCCTTACAATGGGCCGAGTGCTTGGGCCCCTGCCATCCGCGTGGGTGACCTGGGTGGAGATTCCAGCTCCTGATTTCAGCCTGGCTGTTTCAGTTATTTGGGGAGTAAGAGAACTCTATCAAAAAGTGGAGAAATATACCATGTTCCTGGATGGGCAAAAATCAATATCAGCAAAATATCCATATGACCAAAAATAATATATACATTCAATGCAATTCCAATCAAATTAGAAAGAACATTCTTCATAGAGCTGGAAAAAAATGATACAAAAGTTCATCTGGAAACACAAAGAAACACGAAGTGCCAGCACCATCGTGAAGAATAAGAGCCTAGCGGCAGGGATCACCACCCCAGGCCTTCGGACATATTATAGGGCGATGGTTATCAAAATAGCCTCGTACTGGCACAAAGAGAGGAAGACCGATGGAGCAGAACAGAAGCAGCAGAAGGCAGTCCACACAGATACAGCCAAATAATCCTCAACAAGAAAACAGACAATAATCCAGGGGAAAAGAGTGGTCTCTTCAATAAATGTGCTGGGACAATTGGTTGATAGCCTGCAGAAATAAGAAGCTAGACCCACACCTTTCACCATAAATAAAAATCAAAATTAAATGCATAAAAGATCTAAACCTACATCCAGAAACCATCAAACTCTTGGAAGAAAAACTTGCAAATACTCTGCAAGATACAGGTATAGCCATTGACTGCCTAGAAAAATCATCAAAAGCAAAGGAAGTCACAACCAAAATGAACAAATGGGACGACATCAGACTAAGAAGCTCTGCACAGCAAAGGAAACAAGCAACAAAGTAAAAACAAGCAACAAAGTAAAAAAAAAAAAAAAAGCAACCCAAAGAATGGGAGAAAATCTTTGCACACAACACAAGAGACACGGGGCTATCTCCAGAATATATAAAGATTCCCAAAACAACCAACCAAACAAATCCATCAAGTAATGGGCATGGACAGACAATGGGAAATGGACAGACAATTTACAAAGGAACAAATCCAAATGGCTAACAGGCAGATAAAAATGCTCAAGCTCCTTGGCAATAAGGGACATCCAAATAAAAACATCACTGAGATGCCACCGAACTCCAGTGAGAATGGCTCACATACAGCAAACCCCCAACAATGCCTGCTGCGGAGGACGTGGGGGGAAAAGGAACCCTGCCCCACTGCTCGTGGGATTGCAGGCTCAAACACTATGGGAATCAGTATGGAGAACACCCAGACAACTGAAATCCACCTACCACATGACCCAGCAACAGCACTTCCAGGAGTAGATCCAAAAGACCTGTTACGTGAGAAACCAACGTGCACCCCATGTTCACAGCAGCACATCAACAGTCGCAAGAACATGGAGGCAACCGAAACGCCCACCAACAGAAGACTGGGTAAGGAAACTACGGCTCATCTACTCCAGGGAATACTGCTCAGCTGTTTTTAAAAAATGAAATTCATTTCTTCGTGGCTAAATGGGCCGAATTGGAGACCATTACGCTAAGGGAAATGAACAGTCCCAAAAGGTCAGATGTCATGTGTTCAACTTAACATAAGATAGTATGATGTCAAATCTGAAATTTCTACTTGTCAGTTGTATCCTGCTGCATCTCCTAGCTGTCTGTACCACATGCAATAAGATCTTGTGATGCAACCTATTAATCAATGATTCATGAGAAACCGATTGCTTGTGATCGTCCAAGATTGTTAATATCCCTCTTATCACTGCTATTACTGTTAGCTGCGGGCAGCAGTGATCAGCCCATACTGCACTCCGTTTGAACCACAAGGTCACACGCTAGCATTCGCTCCTGCAGGAAGATACTGGGCACTCCTGTGCCACCCTCACATCACATTGATACCTCCGTTATGAGTTCGACAACACCATGGAGATGAAGATTCACTATTTGATCTATTTTTCTTCGTCTCAACCCATAGTGGACTGTACCTAAGGGGAGTATAATGGAGGCGCAGCAGAAATAAATATGGGCCCGGCCCGGTGGCACAGTAGTTAAGGTCCTCGCCTTGCACGCCCGGGATCCCATATGGGCGCCGGTTCTAATCCCGGCAGCCCCGCTTCCCTTCCAGCTCCCTGCCTGTGGCCTGGGAAAGCAGTCGAGGACAGCCCAAAGCTTTGGGACCCTGCACCCGCGTGGGAGACCCGGAAGAGGCTCCTGGCTTCGGATCGGCATAGCATCGGCCATTGCACTCATTTGGGGAGTGAATCATCGGACGGAAGATCTTCCTCTCTGTCTCTCCTCTCTGTATATCCGCCTTTCCAATAAAAAAATAATAAAAATAAATCTTTAAAAAAAAAAGAAAGAAAGAAATATGTCCATTGACAGAAAGAGAGAAGTACATTCCCGTACATGCAGCACAAGGAGTCTCACAGTGAAGCAACAGGTAAGCCCTGCAGCGCTGGGAGACAGCTCAGCGGCAGTGTGATGGACTCCTGGGGTCCTCGAAAGACACCTAGTGAAAGACTAGAGGGAACAACGGGGGTGGGCCTATTAAACTGTGTCATAAAATAAAGAATCAAAAAAGCTCTCTCTCTCCATTCCTCTCCTTTTCTGTGTCACTGTGTCTTTCAAAGAAAATATATCCTTTTAAAAAATTAAAAATAGGACCCTGTGCAGTAGCCTAACAGCTAAAGTCCTTCGCTTGCATGCCGGGATCCCATACAGGCACCAGATCTAATCCTGGCAGCTCCATTTCCCATCCAGCTCCCTGCCTGTGGCCTGGGAAAGCAGTGGAGGACAGTGGGACCCTGCAGCCACATGGGAGAGCCGGAGGAGGTCCTGGCTATTGGCTTCAGATGGGCTCAGCTCTGGCCACTGCAGCCGCTTGGGGAGTGAATCAGCGGTTGAAAGATCTTCCTCTCTGTCTCTCCTCTGTGTATATCTGACTTTCCAATAAAAATAACTATTTTTAACAATTAAAACAAATGCATAAATAGTTGCGTGCAAATGAATACTTTCCATCCACCAAGTGGATAGCTTTGCAAAGGTCTAAAGCACAGAAGTGCCGGTAACAGAGGGCTACACCTGCAGCCTTACACCTCCCTCTGAGAAGCGACCATGGTCGTGGCAGGTGAACAGCGCTCATCCCATCTGGGAATGAAGAACTCTCTGGATGTCTTTCGTGTGTCTCTTGCAGTGTGTATTTGTGTCTTTGAGGATGAGCACCCAGCAAGTGCTGCACAGGGTACAGAAGGCACACTTGGTCCCAGCAGCCTCCCTCGCACCCAGCTTAGGATCCGTCCCGGAGAACAGAAGCAAAACACCTAAGGCAGGGTGAGGAGACGGCAAACACAGAGATACTCCGGCGGCTGACCGCCATGAGCACAGCGAAAAGTTCATGAAAAATGAAATGAACACATAAGGTTTTAATTCTTAAAAATCAGCATTACATATGTGTCATTTAAAAAAAAACTTAATGAAACATATCTTTTAAAAACTGTCTCTAAAATAAGAATTAATTTTAAAATATTCATAAGGATTTATTTATTTTTATTGGAAAGTCATAGTTACAGAGAGAGGGAGGGACAGAGAAAGATCTTCCATCTGCTGATTCACTCCCCAAGTGGCCTCAATGACCGGAGCTAAGCCGATCCCAAGCCAGGAGCCAGGAGCTTCTTTTGGTCTTCCACATGGATGCAGGCTTTCCAAAGCTTTGGGCCGTCCTTGACTGCTTTCCCAGGCCACAAGCAGGGAGCTGGATGGGATGTGGAGCAGCCAGGACATGATCCAATGCCCACATGGGATGCCAGTGCCACAAGGTGGAGGATTAGCAAGTTGAGCTATTAAACCAGGCCTAATTTTTAAAATGTTTAAATGCATGAATTCCAAGATTTTTGGCACAAAATTAAATGTATCCTTTTACTATAGCTTCCCATGGACTTTTTGCAGTATGCCCTCCGTGTGGACATAAAGTCCTCAGCAGTTAGGAACTGAACAGACCCAGGACTACTAAAGATGGCACCGCCATTGCCAAACCTCAGCTACATCTGGAAGAAAGCCCGATGGGGTTTACAGCCAGGAACGGGGGACAGTGGGCAGAGAATGGGGCACAGTGGACAGCGGGCGGAGGACAGTGGACAGGGAGATGAAGGACAGAGATGGCAGTGTCCCCAGCTGAGCCTGCAGACTCCCGGCCTGAGGGCAGGCCCAGTAGGTGTGAGCGCATTCCAAGGTCTTGGTGGCCCCACAGGCTCCCACGGAATTGAGTTCCTAGACCCAGAAAGACAGAAGTCAAACCAGGGCCCCCATCACTACCAGCTGGTCTTCAACTACATACAGCGTGTGGGTGCCAAGCGAGGCCAGGGCTCAGGCCCCTGGCCAGGACACTGGAGTTAAGACTTCAGCAACCAAACAAAATCCTGCCAAGTTCCACTGGACACCCATGCACACTGCCCGGCTGCCCACTTTGTGCTAGAAGCAACTAGACAACAAAGAAAGAATCCAACTCAAGATGAAACATGCTCTGAAAGTGTCGCTATTGAACTGAGCATCCCAAGGACAGGTTACTGCTGAGTGGCACATTCACGTACATCCAGTGACTAAAAATAGAGTAAAGTATGACACTCGGGATAAAGTCGCTTCCTGCAGAGCCAGCATCCCATGTGGGTGCAGGGTTTAAGTGCTGGCTGCTCCACTTCTGATCCAGCTCCCTGCTAATGCACGTGGGAGAGCAGTGAAAGACAGCTGGAGTCCTTCGGCCCCTGCATCCACGGGGGAGACCTGGACGAAGCCCCTGGCTCCTGCTGTCAGATCCTCCTTTGTGGCCACTGGATGAATGAACCAGCAGATGGAAAACTCTGTTTGTCTCCCTCTTTCTCTCTCTAACTCTGCCTTTCAAATGAACGATAAATAAAATATTTTTTAATTGACACTCTTGCGAATGCTAACATAAAATGAGATCATTTTAAACCCAGGTTGGGACAGCTGATGGACCAGGAAGAGAAACTCCATGAGCCACTGTTCTCAGACAGAACATTCTCTGCCGTCAGGACTCCCCTGGCCTCTCCCAGGAATCCTTACTGGACTGGAAGTGTTCCTAAGACCCAGGGTGATTGGACGTTCCTATGACAAACCCAACACGCATGGTTTGCTGTGGCTCCTGAACCCCGCAGGGGCGTTCTTGGCCAGTGGAGAGCTTGGAGCCTGAGGAACAACCCAGCAGCGTGGCTGACTGCATCACCAACTCTTCTTCCAAGCGTGCCACTCGTGCGGAGCTGGCACCTCAGTATTAGTCATGTTCTCCTGACATGCAGCAGAAACACCAGCTCGCTTACACGTTGATTGCAATTACCTCGCAAAGCACAACGTGCTGCCAAAACACTCAGATGATAATGGCCCCGTGATGACAAGATGCTGCTCCCCGTTCTCCCACGACAGAGCGTGGCTGTCCCGCTTCACTGCTCCGCCACCTTCTAGGCAACCGTCGGCGCAGGGCCCCCACCAAACCTGCAGGTTCATCCCCAGTTCTCTCTGTCTTTCTCAGGTCACAAGGTGTGTGTGGCTGTTTCAAGGGTCAGGTCACCAGCAGGTGGGGACCAGGTGATGCTGCAGGGTGTGTGGATGGAAGGTGGAGAGGGTGGGAGCCATCCTGTGTTTTATAGGGTGGTCTCAACCCACAGCATGGCACTAGTCCCACACCACCTCCAGTGCTTTGAAAATACAAGAGACCCTTGGAGGCAAAAGAGGCCACAGGGGAACCCCTGGGTGGGTGGCACAAGTTTGCCCAGTGAGTGAGGAGGGAAGATCTTTATGCTAGGTGGCCTGGGCTCACCCCCTCTTATGCCTCTCCCCACGACCTCAGGGCTCTGGGCACCTGCTGCCTCTTCTCACCCTTCTCCAAAGAGCCCAAACTTCCAAGTAACCGGGGCAGCTTCACTTGCCTCACATGGCTTCCAGAAACACCCACTTTCACCTATGCACCCCTGCTACCACCCTAGGTGGGCGTGAGGGAAAGAAAGTACAAGTTCACTAACACACCTCATCCTCCCAGGAGCCACGGAGGAAACGGCAGACACAGCAGACGCCCGAGGCAGGGAGCACCTTCAGGCCGGGAAGCCGTGTCCTGGGTCGCCCACAGCAGGCTGCTTCGCGGGACCAAGATCCAAGGACCAAGTGGCCTGATAAAGGGAGCAGAGGGCGTTAATTCCCAATCCCATTACCGATTATCTCCGATGACAGATTGGGAAGCCTTCGGAAGCTTCTTATTGCTTTGCCATGAGGTGCTCCAAGATGCACCTCCAAGAGAAGGTGGAAGTGTCTTAGAGCAGGGGTCAGCACTCATTTTCTCCAAAAGGTCAGAGTTCTTGCATGAGGCCTTGTGAGTCATGGTGCCACCTCAACTCACCCCCGCACCTGCAGCGAGCCATCAGTGGAGTGTGTGTTCCAATGAAACCTGATCAACAAAAGCACACAGGAGGCCGGCTTGGTCCTAGGGTGGTGGTTTGTCAAACCGCTTGTTCCTGCAGTGGACATTCAACCAGCCACTGGGGGGCGCTCGAGTTCCCAGACAGGCAGCAGGACCAGGATCTGCGAAAGCAGGTGGCCTACCAGGAGGGGAGCACATTACTAGATGCAGGACAGGCGGGGGGGGGGGGGGGGGGGGGGGGGGGGCAGTAGGACCCCGCAGTACACACCCAGGAGGAGCAGGGTTGGCATGAAGACCACACGGATGGGCTGTCCTGAAGCTGTGGACCCTGACAGACCATTGTCTTCTGCAGCTGGCCTTGCACCATGCTGACCATGGGACAACTTGTGACTCCCTGCTGGCTGGGGCTTCCCGCTGTGGCTGGGCCCCAGTTCTCAGTCACTTACCCACCAGCTCATGCCAAGCATGCCACAGTGAAGGACACGCTCCTAGCCCAGCCTTCTTGGCTTAAGAAGAGACGCCTGCCAATTTGACCCCAGCACATCCCCATGCTATCATCTTTGATGGACACAGTGGAGCAGCTCTTGGCTGCTGCCCCGAGACTGGGTGAGGTCTGAATTCCCATCCTCAGCATGCAGGATTGTGGGAGTTCCAGAATGCTCTCAGCCTCCTCTTCACCAGCCACGAAGGGCAGGAACAGCGGAAGGACAAAGTCCACACTCCTGGCCTGCTTCGAGGAAGTCCCTCTGACTGTTGCTCGACCACAGCCCACGTGTGGCTCTGATCTTGCAGCCATCCCAGCCCTATCCTGGGACATACATGCGACACATGAGCACGTGCACCCTAGGGGAGGGTGGCAACTTCCAACTTCAGAGGACTGAGCGTTGCCCAGCACCCCTGCCACCATGCCCCGCTCCTGGGACAGCTCCAAGCACATTCCTATATCACGAAGGGTAAGGATGCATCCGTTGGAACTAGACGAAGACAGGCCTTTGCCTCATCATCCTCTGGGGAGACACCAAAGGCCAAAGGTCAAAGCCTCAGCCCCTAGGAATAAGAGCAGAGCCCACACTCCTGAGCGGCCACAGTGCCATGGAAGCTCTGCCTCCACATTGAACGTGGCCAAGCCAGCACGGCGGTTGGGGCCAGCATGGCGACTTCTGAGGCACAGGTGGCTTCTGGCACGACTGACACTCCAGATGCCACCTGTTGGCCATTGCTGTGTCAAGATGAGAAGCCTGAAGTCAGGGTGGAGCTCCACAAAGATCAATCAAGTGGACCTCACACCCAGAACATCCCCATAAAGGGGCCTGATTTATCTGCTGCTGCTGCTGGAATAAATGACCACAGCTTCGGTGGTCAATGGATGACATCCCATTTTCTCCTGCTGACCAAGACCCATGAAGCATGGTGCCTCTCACAGGACGGAGCTGCAGGTGCTCTCAGCACAGTGCTCCTCTAGGTCCCAGAAGATCTACTCCCACTGCGTGTCCCGGAGTCAGAAGTCCACCTGCCTCCCCTGGCCCGCAGCCTCTGCCTATACCTCCCCCTCCATCTCTGACAGCTGCTCCAGTTCCCGTTGCTGGCTCCAAATCCCTGTTTCTCTCCTACCAGGTCCCCCGAGTGGCTTTGAGTCCACTCAGACAATCTGGCATCATCTCACATTGCAAATTCACTGTTGGGGATGTAGGTGTGACCAAAACCAAGGGTGGAATCCAAAAGGAGGCACTGTGTGTCAAGGATGGAGTGAATGCACTTGCCACCGGAGCAGCTGGGAGACAGCAGCAGGAGGAGGAGAGACAGCAGGACTGCGGAGGTGCGGAGAACTGAGGTACACACTCTGAGAAGCTGACACAGCTCTGGGTTTCCCCACACCCTCTTGCAGAACCACGTCGCCAGATGCCATCATGGCACAAGCCTTCACTTGGGCTTGTGCATCACGAGGCCTGGGATCTTGCAGGTTTCAATCGCCTCAGGATCTCCAGGACCTGGGAGAGCACCCGTGCGTGGTCTCATTGCAATGCCTGCTTGCTGCATCCTCACCAGCTGTGACAGGGACTCCAAGGTGCTCATGGCACAGGCAGATCTTAACCCTGCTTCCTAGATAGGCAGTCGGCCCCTGGGCCTCTACATCCCCCAAAGATAACCAGCTCTGAGGCTGCTCAAATCCCTCATGTTGCCTAGGACCTACACACACTCTCCCTACACGTGACTCCAGAGGACTGTTACTCAGCGGCACACAGTCTATGTAAGCTATTCCCTATTGGTGGAAACCCAGGAAGTGACCGGTCAATATTCCATTGGCTGACTGGGTGGATGGATGGATGGGCAGACGATTTGATTAGATGAGCTGGGATTAACGCTGAGGGCTGGCCCTGGAGTCCATAACATGATTGGTGAGTGGGTTTCCTTTTAGAACACAATCCACCAAGGGCCGGCATTGTGACACACCAGTTAAGCTGGTGCCTGTGATGCTGTGAATCCCAGCTCATCTGCTCGAGCACCGGGAGAAGCAGCAAAGGATGGCTCAAGTGCTTGGGCCCTGCCTCTCAGAGTGGAGACCCGATGAACTTCCAGATTCAGCCTGGCCCAGGTCTGGCTGCTATAGCCATCTGGGGCAGATCGGTGGACAGAAGACCTCCTCTCACTCACTCGCTTCTCTTGCTTTCTAACCCATACACAAATCTTTAGAAAAATAATTCCTAAGTCATTTCAGCAGGCCATGCCCAGTGCTATCAAAACTACCAACAGGGCCCGGCCCGGTGGCGCAAGTGGTTAAAAGTCCTCGCCTTGCACGCCCGGGATCCCATATGGGCGCCGGTTCTAATCCCGGCAGCCCCGCTTCCCTTCCAGCTCCCTGCCTGTGGCCTGGGAAAGCAGTCGAGGACGGCCCAAAGCTTTGGGAACCTGCACCCGCGTGGGAGACCCGGAAGAGGCTCCTGGCTTCGGATCGGCATAGTATCGGCCCGTTGCGCTCACTTGGGGAGTGAATCATCGGACGGAAGATCTTTCTCTGTCTCTCCTCTCTGTATATCCGCCTTTCCAATAAAAAAATAATAAAAATAAATCTTTTAAAAAAAACTACCAACACACGCGTGCAGAAACAAGGTGAAAATGTGGAGAAGCCTGTGGACGGATGTGCCCCGCTTTCCCCACTCCCATCTTTAAGGGGCACCCATTCTCTGTGCCACACCTGCGCCTGGCACAGCGGGAGGCAAGGTCTCCTGACATAGTCCCCTGATGGCATACTCAGCTTCACGCGCAACAAAAAGGACGCAGCACTGCAAATTTCCCCAAACCCTCAGAAAAAGTCGAGGCAGGTGCATCTGTCTGCTTCAGACTCGTGCTGCTCCTCAAGCGGCCCTCCCCCCGAGACTCGGACCCAGCATACTTGCGTGTCATTCAGGAGCTCACAATAATCTGGGGCTGCCCGGTAAACCGTTCGCACTCTCTCACCTTTCCTGGGCCTAAAAAAATAATTAAAGAAAACAATAACTAAGCTAAATTTGTTATTTGAAAGAGAAAGAAGGAAGTGTGGAAAGCATTTAAAATACAGATATTCTTAAAGTGTAGTTGAGAAAACTAGCACCCAAGCCATTTGTATTAGAATTATAGTATTTTCCATTTAGAGAAGTGAGACAAGTTAATTGCACAGTTACCAGGCAATAAACTACATGGCAATTACACAGAAAACTCCCACAGAAAACATAGTAATTACATTTGAACGCAGTACTCGAAAATAGACCTGGACTTACCAAGTTCGCACACAACAGGAAGATATTTACCCTGTGCTCCACCCCTTGGTGTGAATACAGCACCACCAGGGCCTTCACACACCAATTTCTGAAGATACTGATTCTTAAACGCAGACGTGTTTCCAGACATGGTCCCCCAGCACAGGCCTCCTCACCCACCTCCTGCCAGGTCACAAGGAGACAGGACCATCCCCTCAGACAGCGGCGGCAATCCTCAGAGAAAAAGTTGGAAACTTTTTCTATTTCAGGTCTATTTTAGAGCAGCTTCCAGGGAGGGGGGGCCAGGCCACTGGGTGTCCTTGCACATGTCACAGTTAGGACAAGTGACTCAGCTGAGAAGCCGAGGGCCCCATACATTCTGCATCAAAACAGGCAATTTGCTTGGGAATTCTAAGGCCTGATATGCGGCCAGTCCCCCAAAAGGCTTTGAACAATGGCCTTTTGTCAGCCTGTTTTCCACAACCGAGTTCACAGCTGCTTGAGGAGGTGGGTGGGCGTGGCAGAGCGGTGAATGCGGGCGACAGGGGTCACAGTGAGAGCATCGTGGGGGGAAGGAGCAGCTGGAATTGTGTGCCCTTCCCAAGGGACACCATTCACAGCCCAGGGGCCACTGGACCCGCTTCCATCGCATGGCCACACTCTGCGCAGGACCTTGATCTGAAGCTCGGGGCCGGGGTCCCACATGAACATGTACACACATACACCCATGACATAGGCAAAGACCACACACATACACACATATACACCCCACACCCAGCCCGTCACCGTTTCCTGCAGGATGCTGGAATCCGTGAGGGCAGGGAGCTGTCTTCTCCCGCCTGTTCTCAGTTGAGCAAATGTGAGCAGGGACCAACCACCCCTGGCATCACGCTACCATCCTCACACGTAACACACCTGACAGGTAAGATTACACACGTGGCACTCCCACCACTTGTCAAAGCCCTTTTCTTTGGAGAGACTTCGTGGTTCTTGGGCCAAACACTAACTTGACTTTCCTTGTCTTTTTCAAAAGCAGTTCTGGCTGAAACAATGAACATGAAACTTCTGCAAATCTACATTCAAGAAAGTATTTTGTATCTAACACATCTGTGCGGATACGGATCCACTCAGCAGCGACTCTGGCCGCTGTGGCCAACTTCAGTGCTGAGCCAACTTGGGGATCTGCCCCAGGGCAGTGACACATGGGAAAAATCATCATGCAACTCCTCCCAGTGTCGTTGACCTGAATTTCACTTGATTTGTTAAACGGAAAGACAGAGGGGCTGGCACAATGGCTCTACTGATTAGTCTTCTCTCTACAAGTGCCAGCGCCCCATATGGGTGCCAGTTCAAGTCCCAGCTGCTCCATTTCCCTTCCAGCTCCCTGCTTGAGGCCTGGGAAAGCAGTCGAGAACAGCCCAAAGCCTTGGGACCCTGCACCCACATGGGAGATCTAGAAGAAGCTCCTGGCTCCTGGCTTCGGATCAGCTCAGCTCCAGCCACTGCAGTCATTTGGAGAGTGCACAAGTGGGCAGAAGATCTTTCTGTGTCTCCCCTTCTCTAGAGGGTACCGCATGGAAGGCTAATGGCTAAAGTCCTCGCCTTGCAACCACTGAGATCCCATAAGAGCACCGATTCTAATCCTGGTGGCCCTGTTTCCCATCTAGCTTCCAGCTTGTGGCCTGGGAAAGCAGTCGAGGACAGCCCAGGGCCTTGGGACCCTGCACCCGTGTAGGAGACCCAGAAGACACTCCTGGCTCCTGGCCTCAGATCAGTGCAGCTTCAGCCTTTGCAGGGAGGAGTGAATCAGTGGATGGAAGATCTTCCTCTCTGTCTCTCCTCCTCTCTGTATATCTGACTTTCCAATAAATAAATCTTAAAGAGAGAGAGAGAAAGTCCCCTAGGCTGAGGCTCAGCTAGAGTGAAGCCAAGAGTCAAGACCCCATCCAGGTCTCCCAGGCCAGTGACAGGGAAGCAATTAATTGGGCCGTCCCCCCAGCCCCCACCCCACAGCCGTGCCTGCCACTTCCTGGGGTCTGTGCTGGCAGGAGGCCACGCTTCCCTGATGTACACATGGACAATGTCCCCAGCCAGCCACTCGGCGTCCTTCAGCATCACTGGGACACTGCCCACACTGCCCACACGGGTCTTCCCTAGGGGCCAGGGTTCAGGCCTTGGCCAGTGGCAGGCACACAGGTCAGGGCTGTGCTAGGACAGAAGGCAGCATTCTCACCCAGGCCTGGAAGTTCCCGGAGTGTAGGCCCCACCACAACCACCCACCTGGAAGCTGCATTCCCAAGAGCTGGCAGGAGCGCATGGCCAAACTCCCCAGAGGCCTGCTGCATGCCACGCAGCGGTGGATAGGCCAAGCACTTGCACTCCGGCCACCCGTGGAGGAGACCCAGACGAACTGACTTTTGTGGCCATGTGAGGAGTGAACCAAGGGATGGAAGATCCCTCTCACTCTCCCCTCTTTCTCCTCCTTTCTGACTCTGAATTCCAAATAGATAAATAGGGCCCAGGGCAGTAGGGTAGTGACCAAAGTTCTTGCCTGAAATATGCACCAGGATCCCATATAGGCACAAGTTCATTTCCCAGCAACCCCACTTCCCATCCAGCTCCCTGTCTGTGGCCTGGGAAAGCAGTGGAGGACAGCCCAAAGCCTTGGGACCCTGCACTCGCATGGGAGACCTGGAAGAAGCTCCTGGCTCCTGGCTTCAAATTGGCTCAACTCCAGTCATTGCCACCACTTAGAGGAGTGGATCAGCGGACAGAAGATCTTCCTCTCTCTGTCTCTCCTCCTCTCTGTAAACCTGATGTTGCAATAAAAATAAATACATCTTTTAAAATAAATAAATAAATAAATCCTTCAATAAACAAAATGATTTTGAGTGAAAAAAATTGAAATTCACAAATATGAAACATCTTCAAATATTCACGGACATAAGATAGTTTTGGAAAAAAAAAAACTATACATAGGTTTTCCTAAAGTTTGGCAGCCAAATAAATTTACCTTTCTTTTAAGTCTTTATTTCTTTATCTGGAAGTCAATATTAGAGATTTTCTATTCACCGAGGTCTTTCTATGGGTAACAGGGACGCAAGCACTTCGGGCATCTTCCAGTGCTTTTCTCAGGCACACGCAGGGATCTGGATAGGAAGTGGAGCTGCCGGGACTTAAACCAGTGCCAATGATGGATGCCAGGGGAGAGGCGGCGACGACCCATGATTCCAACCCCGTGAACTCACTGTGAATTTCCTTTTCCTCAAGCAAGTACCTCCACCCAACATAAATATAAACATGTCTACACAGATATGTTGGTATTTTCTCATACAAAGGTGAAGTCAATTTCAATTATTTTTATAATACAGAGATTATTTGCAAATAATCAGGAGCCACTCCCAGCCACATCATCTCACTAACAAGCACAGCCACAGCTGATGTCTGAACTTGACCTTCAAGGTCTAGAGGATTCCAGTCACCCACAGAAATGCTGGGATGACAACGATGGGTCCGTTTTTCCTGGGTCTGGCCAGCTCGGAATTGCCGAGTTGTGTGAGAAGAACAGAGGTAGAAAGGAGACTTGTTCCAGCATCATTCACGGCAGTGGTGGCAACCCTGCCTCTACACTGGGCCATGTTCATCTTTGCAACAGTCAACTTAAAAATCAGACCTGCTGGGGCCAGCGTTGTGGTATAGCGAATGAACCTCTGCCTGTGACTCTGGCATCCCATATGTTCAAGCCCCAGCTGCTCCACTTCCAATCCAGCTCCCTGCTAATGCACCTGGGAAAGAGGCAGAGGATGGCCCAGGGCTTGGGCCTCTGCACCCACATGGGAGAAGTTCCTAGCTCCTGGCTTCGACTTTGCCCAGCCCTGAGGAATGAACCAGCAGGTCGCTCTCTTTCTCTCTGTGTAATTCTGACTTTAAAAGTAATAATAATTTTTTGGCTTTTTTTATTTTACTTCTTTTTATTATTATCATTTTATGATACAGTTCCATAGGCCCTGGGATTTCCCTAACCCCCTCCCCAAATTCCTTCCCTCCACCACTGAGTTCCCCTATGTCATTACTATAGTATAGTTCTTCATACACAGTCATATGTCCATCATTGCTGGCAGGGACAATGGCAGAGAGTCCAGCATCCTATTGTCAAGATATAGTAAAAAGGTTCATTGAGAGTCCATCTTTGTCTGGAAGTAGACATGAATACTGCATTGCATCCTCACATCTGGATATGTTAGTCTCCATTTCACAGTTACTGTACATCCCCTTAAAATGAAAAGTCAAAATACAAAATCAACAAGAAGAAGAAAAGAAATTTAAGAGGAAAAGAAGTTAAATAGCATGTTATTGAATGACTAATGTGAAGCTGAGAAATGAAAAACAAATTGAGAACCTTCTTGAGGAAAATGATGCTATTGTATGATTTATGAGTCAGAAGAATTTAATGAAGAAGAAAGTGTTTTGAAGAGATGAAACTAAATTTTAAAAACATCCATGAGATATAGTTTCTATAGTTTCTGCTGATCTTTTTAAGTGAGCTATGTATCCTGTAGGCAACAAACAGTTGGGCTTTGCTTTTTAAATCCAAGCTACTAATCTATGAAGTTTGATTGATGAGTTCAAGCCATTTACACTCAGGGTTAATATAAATAGGTGGTGATTTGTTCCTGTCATTTTAGCAGTGGGTTGTTTGTTGATTTAGTCTCCTGTTGTCATTTTACTGGGATGTTCTTCGCATTTGATTTGGTTTTGGTGGGTGCTATTCCTCTTCTCTGTCAAGAGAACATCTTGAAGTACCATTTGTAGGGCAGGTTTGGAAGAGGCATAGTCTTTTAACTTTTCCTTACTGTGGAAAAATTTTGTTTCATTTTCAAAGACAAAAGAAAACTTCACTGGATACGTTATCCTGGGCTGATAATTTTCTACTTTTAGAATCTGGAATATGTCCCTCCATTCTTTTCTTCTGGTCTGTAGAGTTTCCTGTGAGAGGTCACCTCCAAATTTAATTGGCTTTACATTATATGTCAATTGATTTTTTTTCCATGTACACATTTAAAGATCTTTTTCTTATGTTTGACTGAAGAGAGCTTGATGATCATGTGTCTTGGTGAAGATTGCTTTTGTCAACCCTGTTGGGAGTTCTCTGCCCCTCCTGGATCTTGCTTTCCAATTCTTTTTCCAGATAAAGGAAATTTCCCTTTATTAGTTCATTGAATACATTTTTTTAAGCCCAGCTTCTCTTTCTGCACCTTCTGGGACTCTCAAGACTCTTATATTTCATGTTTTAATAGTGTCTTTCAATTCTTGAATACTTTTTTTGGCCTGATCCAGCTCTGCTTCCAGCTTTTTGTTTACTCCCCCTGATGACAGGAAATATCTTCCAATTCTGAGATTCTTTCTTCTGCTTGCTTCATTCTATTTTGGAGACTCTCCACTGTGCTTTTGATTTGCTCCACTGCATTCTTCATTTCTGATATATCAGCTTTCATTTGATTCATTTCCACTGTGACATGTTCCTTACATTTCTTGAACTCCTGTATTATGTACTTCTTGTTGTTGATGAGAAGCTTTATAACAAGTGCTTTGAATTCTGTATCCCCCATCTTCTTGATGTCTTCCTCAGTGAACCCTGAGGTTGACAGAGACTGTTGCTCCTTTGCAGGGGAGTCTTCAGTAACTTTCATTGTGCCTGTGTCTCCTCTTTGGCTCTTGCTCATTGTACTTCTAGTTATCAGATTCTTCTTCTTCTTGGGGCAGGTTTCTAAGCTCTGTCACCCACAGGTCTACAATTTGATTTGGCTTATTGCAATTGGTACATGGCTCTTTGTGTGCAGTCACTTGTGCCACTGCCTCCAGCAAGTTCCAGGTCTGGGTTCTTATGTTAGATTTCTACCATGGTCTCTGTAGCTCCAGCCCCTGGCTCACCAGTCTCTACCTCCTGTGATACCGTGCTGAGGCTGCACCGTTGTCTGTACAACCCTTCTCCCACTTCTGGTTGGAGCATGTCCCAGGATCAGGGAGACTGCAGGTGTCCTATATAACTAGATTGTTGGTGGTGCTGATCTTGCCACACAGCCCTATTTTGACCGGTACGATGTCATAGTTGGTATTATTTCCCTTGGGACCAGTGCAACGCACCTAGCTCAGTGAGTTCTCACCAAGCTCCGAGCATGCACAGTTCACTCTTGTCCCTGTAGTCTTAAATTCCTTGGTACCTGATGCCATTAGAGTTCTTGATCTGCTGGCCGTCAGGTCGGAGGGCTACCCTGACCTGTCTTGGGTGGCACCTGTAGGATGCCATGTTGTTACAGTTTGCTGAGCCAGAAGAGTCCACTCCCGGCTCAGCGCATGCACAGTTCTGCCCCACAGCCATTGCCTTCTTCAGCGACATGGCACCTACTTCGGCTCTAGGACACTGCCTGGACCGTGAAATTTGCTTTTCTCTCACCACCCATCTGGGACCTGCCCTTCTGTCTCTGTTTCTGGTCAAATCAGACAGAGCAGCAGGACAAGTAGTTCTTTGTCTGGGCTCACCCCTGAGCTCCTAGGGAACATCCCTTCCCACCTTGTTGCTGGTGGATCTGATCGCCCCTGGCTGAATGCTTTGGAGTATCAGTCACTGCAACACCACACCGTCGTGCCCGCTGCTTTCCTGTGTCTGTCAGTCTCCAGGTACCCTCTGCTGTTGCTCTGTCCTCTCCTGTCTCCTGGCATGTGTCCTTTCTGCTTCACACTAGCTAATATTTCTCCATCTGTTTAAATGTATCCTTACCCTATTCCACCATCTTGATTCTCCCAAAGTAATAATAAATTTTTTTTTAATTTTTCTTAACTACTCAGCCATGGATTTATTGAACTTTGAGTCCCACTTGGGGTTGCTTTGTCAAGGTGGGACCCAGTGATTTCCCAGGCCTCAGACAACAGGAGGCTGGATGTTCCCCACCCCTGTCTTAGGAAACCTGTGGGTTGGGTCACAAAACGTGCCACTCAGAACCTTACAGCACAATGGATGGTCTCACTCCACCAAGGTAAGAGACAAGCCTGTGTGGTACAGCTGAGCTTTGGGGATGGGGGGATGCTGAGGTGGCAAGGGGTTCCACGTCCCTCCTTGCCTCCCAACAGCAGCCACCCCTGGACTGGTCCCTGCAGAAGAAGGCTCCAGGCTGCCACTGTGACAGCATGGAGCTCTCTGCCCCGGAGCTGCTGACTTCCTGTTGCTTGGTAACAAGAGCGCCTAATTATCCTACTGGGAGGTCAAAGAAATGCCACTAACCCCATCACTGGACCTGCCGGGAGAGGCAGCCTGGAGGCACTTATTTGCATAAACAACTTTCTCTTGCAGCAAGAGGGAGCAAGCCGAGAGACTCCCACAGGTCATTGCGTGTTTGCTGATATCCTAGAAAACAACCCAGAAAACGGCAAGATGGGGCCCAGGAAAGACGCTCCCGAGCAAGCCGGAAAAGGGCTCTGTGCTTGCTTTTACGTTGGGACTTCTCTGACCTTGTCCAAAGGGAGGGTCGAGGAGACAGAGGTTCTTTTTTCACATCTGTGCGAGCATTTGTTTTCCAGGAGAGCTTTGTAAGGGTCAGGGATATTGGGGGCATGGGTTTTGCTTTTCTCCACTTTGTCTTTTAAATTCAGTTTTCTTCTCAATTAGTTCCAGGTTTGGGGGGTTTAAAAACAGCTGAGTCATCTCTGTTCGATGTACCCTGTGTTGGATGGTGGCTGTCATTGTTAAGGACCGCCCGTGGCTCTAGCAGCTGGCATCTTTAGCTAAGCCTCCTCTGTTAGCTTCCAGGAGTCTGCTGCCAGTGTTTTTACTGTGTGTGGATGCCAGCAGCCACAAAGCGCTCCATGCCAAGGGCGTGGCCCTGGGCTGTGCAGAACAGGGTCCCCAAGAGACCCACTTTATCTTCTCTCAGTAAAGCAAGGAACACCTGTAGGTAATCCCACTGTTAAGAGCTACAGCACACTGAAGGATACACCGGGGCAGGTAACGCACCCTTGGGTGTCTCCGCTGCTGTGAGTGGAACTGGACACCCCAGAACTGCCCATCCACTTAAGAACACCACCCACAAAGGTTGCAACTCCCCCAGTGAGGTCAAAGGCACTCAGAACTGGAATTTGAAACCGCGTTGGTGCAGAGGGGAAGTGGAGTCCTGTTCAGCTCTGGTGTTTCTTCCCAGCAGCCCAAAGTGGAGAGGAAAGAATGACTCTGTTCACCCAGGATGTAGTGTAGCTCTGCATAACGCAGGGCTTGGGCAGTGACTGCAGCCACTCCAGCACCTGCCGTCCTGGGTGCAGCCCACTGTGCAGAGCCAGGCTGGGCTCCGCAAGGTCCGCTGGCCCCCTCTGCTGGCAGCACGAGTGAATACCAGTCACAGGCGGAGAGAGGGAAGAATAACATCCACAACACATCACTGTGGACCAGCGCAAGGCCCCTCGACCACGCACAGAACAGCTGCCAAGATGGTAAGTCGCGTGTTATCACAATGACATACATATGACTTATATGTCCCTCGGAACCTACCGGTGCCCATACCCCGGCACGCGATGACATGACATCAGCCTGCAAGTTCTAACATTCTGCCTGTCCCACAACGTCAGCACTAGTTAACTAGCAGGTGCAGTGTGTGCTGGTTTTGTTCAAATATCTTCCATCTTAGCTTGGTCAGCGCCATTGGCTGCAGAGCCCGAAGGCGCAGAGCGCCAACTGTACACAGGCGCCAGAGAGAGCAGGTGACTCAGAGAGCACCGTGTGTTTACAAACCAGGTGTGGGCGTCTGGTATATGCCCTGGCCCTTTGAAAATTCCCAAGGGCGGCCCCAGTCAGGAGGGTGCTGTCACGGGGGCAGGAGTTGTGTGCCCACCACAGCTGCCCCATCTGCTACTTCACTCTCCCCAGAATGTGGATACCATAGGACCCCCAAATGTGGAGCTCTGGGAGGCTTAAAGACCCATGCAAGCCCATTCCCAAGACTTGAGGGGTGTGAGGGGGAGAAAGGAGCAGGCACTGGAGAAGCGTAGAATAAAGGAGAAGAGGGCATGGGTGACCCCGCGGACGGTCACTGCCAGAGCCCGTTCATGCTAGGAAAGCTCAGCCCAGGAGCCAGGTTCCAAGGCAGAAGCCAGACAGTGGCCCCAGGGTAATTACAAAAGGGCGCCCTGCTTGCCCCATGCTCTCTGCACCCAGGCGTGCTCCAAGGGAGGGGAGGCAGGGAGGAGCTGCTGCGAGAGGAGGGCAGTGAGGAGGAGGAGGAGGAAGGACTGTAGGTCGTGGGGACTGCAGCCTGGTCAGGCCACTGGGCTGGAGGGGAAGGGCGACCGCCCCGCCCAAGTGCGGCTGACAGGTACAGAAGGTGACTCATCAGGGAGACCCACCCGGGCATGTTGCACCTGCACACACTACCCATCAAAGCCCGGGCCTCCCAGTGTAGCCCACTGCTGCAGGAATTCTATCAGCGTGGCACCAGCCACTACAAAGAAAACAGAGGTTTTCAAGCCCAGGAGAACGAATGGCATTTGGGTTCTGGGAAATCAACATCCTAATGGCATTTGGGTTGGGGGACGGTGTGACACCCCCGTATCTGGGTACAATTCCTAATGATCGGATTGAGGCAACTCATACTCCCATCTCATCGACTCCTCTTTTTGCCTGTTATTACTCAGTGAATGCACCTGTTTCTGGGGAACAGGGTAACCCCCACACACCCATGGAGCACCGCTGACGTCAGACACGGGGTCAGTGCCGTAGCATAGCAAGTTAAGCCTCTGTCGTTTGGATACTGGTCCATGTCCTAGTTGCTCCACTCCCCATCCGGGTCCCTGAAAGTAGTGGAGGATGGCCCAAGTCCTTGGGCCTCTGTACCATGTGGGGAACCAGAAGTTCCAGGTTCCTGGCTTCAGACTGGCCTGGGTCCAGCCACTGTGGTCCTTTGGGGAGTAAACCAGTAAAGGAAGTTACCTATTTTTCCTTCTCTCTCTATAAATCTGCCCTTCAAAATAAGCAATTAGAAAGTTCTCTGAAAATAAATATTAGGAATGGTGACTTCCTGGGTCCTGGTCCCCCTCCCCCTCTCCTCCGAGCAGGCCACTACCTGGCACCAGAACTCCTCCATGTCAGCCGTCATCCCCACAGCCCATGGCAGCTGGAAATGTCAGGCCACACACGCCTACTCGACAGGAGCTGCCAGCCATAAGCAAAGTCGGGGCCAGCCTCTTTGCTCCCCGAGGGCATGCACCTGCTGCGTGCAGGTCCACACAAAGGTGCCAGGCAGCCCTGTTTCCCCGACAGGCCCCAACCTACACAAGCAATGCCTCTTCCAAGCTGTGCTTCAAAGCACGCAGCACCCATAGTCTCAGATGCCACACACAGAACCCCGGTCTCAGGGCATCCCTGGGGATTGCCTGCTTGGCAGGATTTTGCTCATTCAGGAATCATCTTTGAGGATGTGCCGGGCCCTGCCGCCTGCCTGAGCCAGTTCCATGAGAAAAAGAGGCTGTCTTCTTTCCTTATAACCCAGCCTTCCCTCAGGTCCCAGGCCACCCTGAGCCGGGAAACCAAGGAGGGTAAGAGGCAGCAAGAAGGCACTGAGCAGAGAGGTCACTGAGGGCTAGACCAAGTGTTATCAACAAGCCTTCCCAAATCCTTCCCTCGTGGGAGCTCAGGCATGGGGTCCTGCAGTGAGACCCCAGAGCAGGAGATCTGGCGGGGGCAGTGTCAGGCCAGGGATCTCCGTCCCCTGCCAGACCCACAACACGCTGACAGAGACACATGCGTCCACAGACAACGTCTGCCTCGCGTGCCCTCTCCTCTTGTGACAAGCTCTTGCTGAATGTTCCAAGTGGAAAAGCAGAAACTGGAGAAACCTCTAACCTCGAAAAGATCGAGGTTTCCTGCAAACGAATAAAACATTCCATTGGCCTTAGGTTAAAGGGAAAAAAGCACATAGTATTGTGTCTCAAGGTAGATTTCAAATGCCATTTTGATTGAAAGAGTGTAAGACGCACTGTTTATCCAGACGTTCTTTGGCATTCCCATCTTATAAACCCTCACATCCTCTTGAAACAGCCCCACAGTGTAGTAAGCTAAGCCTCTACCTGGGGCGACGGCATCCCACATGGGCGTTGGTTCGAATCCCAGCTGCTCCACTTTGATCCAGCTCCCTGCTTGTGGCCTGGAAAAGTAGCAAAGGACGGCCCAAAGCCTTGGGACCCTGCACCCACGTGGGAGACCCAGAAGAAACTCCTGGTTCCTGTCTTCGGATAAGCCCACCTCTGGCCATTCAGCTATTTGGGGAGGAGCCAGTATACCTCTGTGTGCATCTCTGAAACTTTGCTTTTCAAATAAGCCAAACTTTAGAGAAAGCAAGCACTCGCCAGGAGCCCTTGTGCCTCCCAGCCCAGCGGCTAGCCGAGCGGCTCCCAGAATTGTTTGTTGTAAGTGTGCTGATGCAATTAGAAATTGGATAGCAATCTTCGAGACAAGTGTAAAGAGGCTGAGAAATTCTAAAGAAAGCAGAAAAATTTAAAAACCATCTGGAAATCTTAAAAGAGATGACAGTAATTATTCAGCTGTTTAGAAACAAGCCCAGAACAAGGAAACGAAGCTGGTCTCTCATTTTCTGCTAAAATAATTGCTTGTTTTCACATCCTACAGTTTGGGGTTGGTTAACACCGCCAGCCGCCTGCTTCCCCCTCCACGGGGACGAGTTCCGTATGTCACACTTAGGGCCCACACAGGAAGAGCTCCATGGCCCAGCTCTGAAACAGGCAATCCCCACCCCATCCCACACACGCATACACAAGAGGATGAGGGGCCTGGCCAATAACTCAATTGCCTAATCCTCCCCCTGCAAGTGCCAGCATCCCATATGGGCCCCAGTTAGTGTCCTGGCTGCTCCATGTCTCATCCAGCTCCCAGCTTATGGCTTGGCAAAGCCAGAGCTCCGCAGGCTAGGAGTGTGAGATCCAGATGTGGGCAGATCGCCTTCCTGCGCAGGCCTCCCTTATGGTTGGTACCTAGCGACTGCTCCTGTGTATGACGGAGTGACCCTCACTGTTAGAGATTCATTTTAACCCAGTCACCCCTTTGCAAAACCCTAGCCTCACATCCTGGGGGTTAGGACTGCACGCTGGCAGTGGGGTGGGGAGGCAACTCCAGCTGTGACATCCCCCAAGAAAACAGCAATAAGAACTGACGGTGCCATGCTTTTCCTGGGACTGTCAGGCCAGTAGGGTTTGGGGCACACAAAGCCATAAGGGCAGGCGGCCTCTTCGAGCATCCACTTCACTTCACACCAGGTTACTCCTGGAGAAAACAAATCACATGCAACAGAACTTGGAAAAGAATGAAAATTTCAAATAAAAGTTTGCAATGAAGACAGAACATAAATAAAAGCAAAGTCCACATGGACCTCAGGCCATCCCCTGGCCAGCTCTTCCTCCTGCTGCTGCAAAAACCAGAGAGGCGCCCATGGCCTGCCTCTTTCCTTCAAACACACTGGTCCCAGCACCTCACTCCTTGATGCCTGCCATGGTGACAAGCCAGGGTGCAGGGGTGCCCAGAGGGTCAACGGTTTGTGGGTTACAACCACGATGTGATGGTCCTACTCAGGCCCGGTTCACCACTCCCACACGGTGCAGCAGAATCACATTAACTGGAGCTTCTGAAACGCTGAAGTCTCCGGCTAGTTGTGGGAGCAGGGCCACTGACCGCACGGCCAGGAACGTGTTTCCACAGGCATCTGTGGGGGACCCAGGGAGAATACCCCCACTGAGAATGCGTAAATTAAAATCTGTTCGTTCACCCAAACTAGCCTATCAGTGACTGTAGGATACCTCACTGAAAATGTCCACATCGTTAGTGGGTATCTGCAATTTGAACAAGCTGAAGATTTGCATCACGTTCCTGCTATGAACCAGGGAACTAGAGTATTCCTAATATTCTGTTATGGTAATCGATACAGCAATTGTTTCAACTTAATGTGGTAGACATACCAGTTACCCTTAAATTAATTTGTATAGTCAAGGCAATCTTGATCAACATGTTTGATCAACTTTATCATAAATCTTTAATGCTACAAAAAAGAATAAAGAGCCACAAATAGCTTAAGAGATCGGCTAATAAAGAGGAAAGGGAGGGGCCCGTGCAGTGGTATAGCAAGCTAATCCTTGGCCTACTAGGACTGGCATTCCACATGGGTACTGGTTCACATCCTGGCTGCTCCACTTACAAACCAACTCCTTGTTTATGGCCTGGGGAAGAAACATAAGATGCCCCAAATCCTTGGGCCCCTGAACTTCTGTGGGGGACTCGGATGAAGCTCCCGGGTCCCGGTTCCATGTTAGCTCAGCACCAGCCATTGCGACCATTTGGGGAGTAAACTAGCAGATGCAAGATCTCTCTCTGTCTCTCACTGTCTGTAAAATCTGTTTTTCAAATAAAAATAAATATTTTTTAAAAGAGTAAAAGGAGAGGTGGGAGGGGCACGAGAAGTGCATTGCAAGGGAAGCGAGGAGGCTGTGGTTTGGTGTTGGAGGACGAGCCCGAGGTTAACATGCAGGGACCGGAGATGGTCCCCGCACCAGCTGCATGGCAACCCGGGCAACTACAAGCACAGCAGAGAGGAGATGGTTGGCAAGAAGTGGAGTCGCTTTATCCCACACACACATCCAAACTCCAGACAACTTAAAGCCCAAAAGTTGAAAGTCATTGCAAACACATGATAACTGTCTTTGGGACCCAAAAGTCACATGAGACTTCTAAATAGGAAGCAAAAGAGAGCAAACCAGGAATTAATTTATTATATGTAGAATTGCAGCAAAACTAAAACTTTGGGTAATGAATGCCACTGAAAGACCAGAGGTATGAAATGGACCATATCAAGAAAATCAGTAGCGGGCTACTAGCTAAAACATATCAATATTCCTGTAAATGAACAGGAAAAAAAAAACCCACGATTAGAATTCAATGAAAACAGGAATAATGAATTACGGAAGGATAAACATAGGTGGGTAGGAAAACCACCAGTGACCAAAGGAACACAGGCAAAGCAACTTGAGCCCGCTGAGCTGCTGGGTGCCCCAGAAGGAGCAGGGGCTGCTGGCCCACAGCTGGAGGCTGGAGTGCCAGAGTGCAGGTGCTGGCAGCGTCTGGGCAGGGCCTGCCTTGGCCTCTGTGTCTCAGTGCCCAGCGCATTCTTGCGGGCAAGCCCCCAGGGCCTCACCACACCCTAAGGGACTCACCTCTGACGGGAGCTGCTCACAGCTTCAACACGAACGATGGAGGGAGCCTTCATACAGAGAACGACCCCTCCCCGGGCATGGCGACTCCTGTCTGGAGTTGGGACAGAGACGAGAGGGAAGCCCAGCCTGTGCTGCTTATCCTGCGAGAATCGTGACTATGGAGGACACACCAAGAGGGGCTGGAGCGAGGCTGGAGAGAAGGGGGGAGGGGCGCTGCCAGAAGGGGCTAGGAAGATGAAGATGAAGACAAGCCTCCCGGGATAGGTCCTGGGGCAGCTGGGCGCAGCCACCAGTAGCAACCCAGGCAGCCGGTGTTCGAGTGCACTGTGGATCCAGCCTCCAGCTAATGTGCCTGGGAAGGCAGCAGGGGACAGCCACATACTTGGATTTCTGTCACCCACATGGGAGACCCAGGTGGGGTTCCAACAGCCTGTCAGCCCTGGCTGTTTTGTTCCGGCCATCTGGGGTATAAACCAGTGGATGAAAGATTCTCTCTCTCTCTCTCTCTCTCTCTCTCTCACTGTGTCTTTCAAATACACAAATCCTGCTCCACTCTCACTTCCTCTCTCACTGCTTAGAGGGAAAGGATTCCTTGTGCCTATGGAACCATATCATAAAAAAAATAATAATAAAAATGTTAAAAAGCAAAATCAATTTTTGCCTTCCAGACTGTGATCCTGCCAGGTTAACAATCCGAGTGCAGACTGAAGATACAAGGCAGGCGGGCGGGGCAGGGGCAACAGGCAGTGGACGTCCACTGTAGAACCACACACCGCAGCGACAGCCCGGGCATCCGCCGGGCAAGCGCAGGCATGCTGGAGGGAGGAAGCCCCCGTCCACAGAGCCTGGCTTCCTGACAGCCCCGAGATGGGCCTCTGGGCCTGGATGCAGGGAGAAGCTAACAAGGAACATAGGACACAAGATCAGGCAGTGTCACTTTAATGCCCAGTTGTCCGCCACCCTGCTGTGATGACACGCCAGCTGACTCCAAGCAAGGCGTAAGCCAGGGATGACCCACTTGGCCACTCACTTTGTGATGTGTTCACAGCGGCGGAGTACACTCAGAGATCACGTCCCTCCCCACGGAGGACTGGCGAGCCCCAAGCGGGTTAGGACAATGGCCTTTTGTTGGATCTTGCCCTGGCAAACTCACGCTGCTCTTTCTCATCTCCGCTGTGCACCTGGGGCCAAAGTCTGCCCCGTGGACCCTTCCATCCGTGGTGTTCCAGTGAATATACCTCTCCTCCACCGAAACATAAACACGGTAAAAGCTGCCGGTCTCCTTCCGGTAAGCAGCTGAAGGGCATGAGACGCAGCCCATCAGAAGGGTTTTCTCTGCCACATGGCTGATGTCATGATCATTTCGGGAGGTGACTCCGGGGAGGGGTGTCCCCCAAAGACAGGAGTGACAGCCGAGATCAGCCTGTCTGGAGACCCCTGGCATCAAAGCTATAAAGAACCGTGGCTCTGCCTCCGGGACTCCCTCCTTACCCAGCTACCAGCTCTTCTCTGAGACATTTTTTTTTTCACCATTAAAATCTTTATCCAGAATAGGGTGAGGACATGTTTAACAGATGGAGAAACTTTAGCCAGTGTGAGGCAGAGAAGGCAATTCCAGGAAATAGGAGAGCACAGAGCAAAGGGAAAGGGGCATCTGGAGACTGACAGACACAGGAAAGCAGCGGACACAACGGAGTGGTGTTACTGTGGCCGATACCCCGGCGGCATTCAGTGAAAGCGATCTGAACCACATGGCAGCCGAACTCCACCAGCAACAAGGCGGGAAGGGACGCTCACCAGGAGCTCAGGAGGCGAGCCCAAAGAACTGCCTGTCTTGCTGGTTTGTTTGATTTGACCAGGGACAGACAGAGCCAGAGTTTTCAGATGGATGGTGAGGTAAAAGAGTAAACCTCACAGTCCAGGTCCCTCTCTGGAGCCGAATCAGGACCCATTTTGTATAGAAGACAAAGGCTTTGGGACAGGACTGCGCATGCACTGAACTGGGAGTGAACACATTTATGGCTCAGTGAACCATAACAACGTGCCATCAAACATTACCACCCAAGATAGGTTCAAGAGGTCCTCAGACGTGATGGCCAGCAGATCAAGCAGTCTAGTAGTGGCACATCAGGTACCATTTTTTACAGTGTGGAAAAACACAAGGACCGCAGGGACAAGAGTGAGCGAGCACTCACTGAGCTCAGTGCGTTGCACTGGTCCCAAGGGAAATAGTACCAACTATGGCATCGTACCAGTCAAAACAAGGCTGTGTGACACTCAGACCTAACAGCCAAAAGCTTCTGGCAAGATCAGCACCACCAACAACCTAGTTATATAGGACACCTGCTGTCTCCCTGATCCTAGGACCTGCTCCAACCAGAAGTGGGAGAAGGGTTGTACAGACAACGGTGCAGCCTCAGCACGGTATCACAGGAGATAGAGACTGGTGAGCCAGGGGCTGGGGCTACAGAGACCATGGTAGAAATCTAACATAAGAACCCAGACCTGGAACTTGCTGGAGGCAGTGGCACAAGTGACTGCAAACAAAGAGCCATGTACCAATTGCAATAAGCCAAATCAAATTGTAGACCTGTGGGTGACAGAGCTTAGAAACCTGCCCCAAGAAGAAGAAGAATCTGATAACTAGAAGTACAATGAGCAAGAGCCAAAGAGAAGACACAGGCACAATGAATATTACTGAAGACTCCCCTGCAAAGGAGCAACAGTCTCTGTCAACCTCAGGGTTCACTGAGGAAGACATCAAGAAGATGGGGGATACAGAATTCAAAGCACTTGTTATAAAGCTTCTCATCAACAACAAGAAGTACATAATACAGGAGTTCAAGAAATGTAAGGAACATGTCACAGTGGAAATGAATCAAATGAAAGCTGATATATCAGAAATGAAGAATGCAGTGGAGCAAATCAAAAGTACAGTGGAGAGTCTCCAAAATAGAATGAAACAAGCAGAAGAAAGAATCTCAGAATTGGAAGATATTTCCTGTCATCAGGGGGAGTAAACAAAAAGCTGGAAGCAGAGCTGGTTCAGGCCAAAAGAAGTATTCAAGAATTGAAAGACACTATTAAAACATGAAATATAAGAGTCTTGAGAGTCCCAGAAGGTGCAGAAAGAGAAGCTGGGCTTAAAAAATGTATTCAATGAACTAATAAAGGAAAATTTCCTTTATCTGGAGAAAGAATTGGAAACAAGATCCAGGAGGGACACAGAACTCCCAACAGGGTTGACAAAAGCAATCTTCACCAAGACACATGATCATCAAGCTCTCTTCAGTCAAACATAAGGAAAAGATCTTTAAATGTGTACATGGAAAAAAATCAATTGACATATAATGTAAAGCCAGTTAAATTTGAAGGTGACCTCTCACAGGAAACTCTACAGACCAGAAGAAATTGGAGCAACATATTCCAGATTCTAAAAGTAGAAAATTATCAGCCCAGGATAACGTATCCAGTAAAGTTTTCTTTTGTCTTTGAAAATGAAACAAAATTTTTCCACAGTAAGGAAAAGTTAAAAGACTATGCCTCTTCCAAACCTGCCCTACAAATGGTACTTCAAGATGTTCTCTTGACAGAGAAGAGGAATAGCACCCACCAAAACCAAATCAAATGCGAAGAACATCCCAGTAAAATGACAACAGGAGACTAAATCAACAAACAACCCACTGCTAAAATGACAGGAACAAATCACCACCTATTTATATTAACCCTGAGTGTAAATGGCTTGAACTCATCAATCAAACTTCATAGATTAGTAGCTTGGATTTAAAAAGCAAAGCCCAACTGTTTGTTGCCTACAGGATACATAGCTCACTTAAAAAGATCAGCAGAAACTATATCTCATGGATTTTTTTTAAAATTTAGTTTCATCTCTTCAAAACACTTTCTTCATTAAATTCTTCTGACTCATAAATCATACAATAGCATCATTTTCCTCAAGAAGGTTCTCAATTTGTTTTTCATTTCTCAGCTACACCTTAGTCATTCAATAACATGTTATTTAACTTCTTTTCCTCTTAAATTTCTTTTCTTCTTCTTGTTGATTTTGTATTGTGGCTTTTCATTTAAGGGGATGTACAGTAACTGTGAAATGGAGACTAACATATCCAGATGTGAGGATACAATGCAGTATTCATGTCTACTTCCAGACAAAGATGGACTCTCAATGAAACTGTTTACTATATCTTGACAATAGGATGCTGGACTCTCTGCCATTGTCCCTGCCAGCAATGATGGACATATGACTGTGTATGAAGAACTATACTATAGTAATGACATAGGGGAACTCAGTGGTGGAGGGAAGGAATTTGGGGAGGGGGTTAGAGAAATCCCAGGGCCTATGGAACTGTATCATAAAATGATAATAATAATTTTAAAAGGTAAAAAAAAAAAATCTTTATCCATCTTTCATCTAGTTTGCTAACAAGAAATGAGGTAAAAATTGAGGGTTTTTTTCCCCAGATAAGTTTTCCTTATTCTTTGTTATCTGGGAGTTTGAAGTAACGCTTTAATCCTAAGCCACATCTCTTGCATGGGAGAAGGAATGTACAGGAAGACACGAGCCAGCCCGTTCTTCCACTGACACAGGGCCTCCCTCGATGGGCAGCACCTGCAGACCCCTGCCTTGCCTACAAAAAGCCTGATTCCAATAAAGGCCCCTCAGTCTCACCAGAAGCATCTTGGGGGTCCCCATAATCGGGAAGTCTCAAGTAAGGATGACTACAAAGACACTGCAGCACCCCATGTGGAAAAAGCCCATAAGAGGCTAACTGCACTTATTTCTAGAACTTATTAATGTGATATTCAATTATATAAAATAAAGCATTCCTAATTTCAATACTATCAAGTAGGGCAGGTTTGTGGTGCTATAGGTTAAGCTGTAGCTTGGGATCGCCATGGAGGCCCCGATGGAGCTCCTGGCTCCTGGCTCCTGTGCTTCGTGGGAGGCCCCAGTGGAGCTCCTGGCTCCTGCCCCCCGTGGGAGGCCCCAGTGGAGCTCCTGGCTCCTGCCCTCCTGCTCCTGCCCCCCATGGGAGGCCCCAGTGGAGCTCTTGGCTCCTGGCTTCAGCTTGGCCCAGCCCGTGGTTGAATGCATTGGGAACTAAACCAATGCTTAGAAGATCTTTCATCTCTCTTCTCTATCTCTGCTTTTCAAATAAACAATTTTAAAATATTAGATAATATAATTAAAATCAAATATTACAAATTAAGTACCATTAAAGCAAATATTATGGCAAAATATATAAATGTTTTAAATGAAACATCAATTAAGATCAAATAATACAAACAAAAGGCCAAAATAAGTAAATACAAATGGGCAATGGAACAAAGAAATCAAACAATGAACCATGATTACTCTTCCTTAAGAGAAGAAAAACAGACAGTACTGGTTCCAGCAAGAATGTGGGAAATCCCGTACTGGAATATTCTGTCAGGGAGGCAAGGCCTTCAGAAAAGCAATTTGATAGTGACTTCATATGAAATATCTGAAATTATTTACCAGTAATGTCATCCTGAACAAGGATGAGACCAGGCCCATTCTTGCAACGTGGCTTTTCGTTGGAACCGACGGGCTCTTCAGGGAAGGGTGGATTAAGGCAGACGGACGAGAGCTCTCAGAAACACGTGCTGAACACCCGATTCCCGCGGTCGGGAGGCACTGCAAAGCACCGTCCACACAAACAGACCAGCGCCTTGGTCTCAGGGCAAGCCCAGCTCCGCCTGTCCTCTGCCCAGCCTTTCCTGCCCTTCTGCATCCGACACGACAGGAGGAAGACAGCACCGAGGCCCCTGCCAGCACCTCTTGGTCCTCCCACGCTCCAGAACTATAAGCCAAGCCAGCCTCTGCTGGAAGTTTAGCTGGATGCAGAGACAGGAATAAGAATCAAATAAACCCGTACTGCCTGAAATGGGAAAATCCAGAGGATATTTTCGTTGAGGAAGAATGCTTCAGGCACAAAGCAGAACTTGCGAGCTGCAGTCCACTTTGTATAAATGCAAT
Organism: Ochotona curzoniae; assembly: GCF_017591425.1. Lineage (NCBI taxonomy): Eukaryota > Metazoa > Chordata > Mammalia > Lagomorpha > Ochotonidae > Ochotona > Ochotona curzoniae. The sequence continues at coordinate 2,157,277 of NW_024466313.1, forward strand.
ATGCACTAAACCAACAGAGCCTAGTATATCTGGGGTGAACTGTAGGAAAACTGCACCTGTGGTACCTTTAAGACGGATGGCGTGAGGGAGAGCCACTTGTCATGCAGTCCGTGTAACCAGACCTGGGCGCTGCACGGCACAGCGCGCCTTCCTCCCTCAACCGTTCAGACCCACCGCGTTCCCTCTGCAGTCTCTCTCACACGGCAAGCACTGGCCTCTCTGATTCCAAACCAACATTCTTTTGCTTAAGAACCAACAGGAAGAGAAAGATGCTCAACTCCACTTTACCCTCAACCTTTGATCTAAGGAAAGGTTCGATCCTGCAAGGATTTGCCAAGGAGCCCAAACCTCGGTGCAATCACTGTATTCATGAAGGTGACTTACCCGTAGGCTCACTAGGAACACCGGGACATAACCCTTAATCCGCCACAAGAAAACACGCTTCTATAGTCAGGGACGCCAGGCAGGTGCTCCTGGCTGAATCCTGCTCCATGCTCACCTCTCCCAGCCCTGCATGTCCTGCAGGCTCAGGTGGGCCCTCCCGCCCCAAGAGGGCTGAGACCAGGTGGTTTGGAGAAGGGAAACCAGAAGATCTTCCAGGGTATCAGCTACCGCCTACTGGCATTAAAGCCGGGCTGGCAGGGGGTAGGGGGCGCTGCCTGGCAGGGCTCAACCACTGTACTCATCAGAGAGGGTCGGGGCAGGGGGTAGACCACGTCAGGCTGGGTCATGACACTACCCAGCATGCAAGAGAACTGTGTCTTGGAACAGATCCTGTGGGGAATTGTGGGCTCAGCCCTGTGTGACTGCCATACCAGCTGGTATGCTTGAGGGCTGGGAGTGGTGATGGGCAGAGCTAGGCATGACCATGGAACTCACCAACACTCATGGGTGCTGGGGTTAGGGACAGGCTGGGTTGATCCAGGCTGAAGCACCCACAGGTGCACCCAAGAACTGGGTATGGGGTGGGCCAGGCCACAATGTCCACCAGCACACAAAGGCCAGCACTGGGTGGAGCAGACAGTGCTGGGTAAGGGCCTAACATCCGCTGGCACACGTGAAGTCTGAGTCTTGGAGAGGGAATGTGGGGGAACTTGGGAAACTTCCCTGGTGAGCTAAAGCTCCCACTGGTGAGCATGTTACTCAGGGCTGGGTGTTGGTCATGCCAGCCAGGGCTGCTTCATTTGTCGGCAGGTATATGGGTTGGCTCTGGAGGGGGTGGGGTAAACTGGCAGGACTAGGCCAAACTGTGGCTCACTGGCATGCACAGGAGGCAGGATGGGGTGCAAGCATTGATGAGCTAGGCTAGGCTTTCATACTTACTGGTTTGCATGAAAACCAGGGGTGGGAGCAAGCTGGGCAGGGCTAGGCTGCAGTATCCGATGGCAAAGGACAAGCCGGGTGATGGGTTATGCTGGGCTGGGTCAGAGCAACCTCTGGCACATGCAAGCTCTGTGGCTAGAAGCAGGTCTGGTTGGGGAACTAAGGGGACACCCCAGCTGAGCTGAGCTTCCTGCTAGTCAGCACAAGAGCTGGAATGGGGTGGTGATCCAGGCAGGCATGGCTACAGCATCCCTCTGCGCAGGTGTAGACTGGTACTGGGGTGTGCCAGACTGGGCTAAGCTCCAGCACCCACTAGTGTTTGCAGGTATCAGGGTGGGTGTAGGTCAGGCTGGGCTCGGTCTCAGCACCCACTGAACCACGTGATAGCTGGGTCTGGGTTTGGGCCAGGCTGGACTAGGCTGTAGCACCTAACAGTAAGAGCTGGAATGGGCATGGGCTGGTGGGGCAAGGCCACTGTACCTACCAGGATGAGAAGTGGGCCAAGTCAGGCTAGGCCAATAACCCATCACTGTGCTTAAAATCTGAAACTGGGAAGTTTCCTGATAGAGGAGCTTGGGGAACTCTCTGTCAGGACACAGTCCCTGCAGGTGAGCACAAGAACCAAGGCGGGGAGCATTCCAGATCAGGCCAGATTTCAGCACGCATCAGCATATGTGTGGGTCAGGTCTGGGAGTGGGCCAGGCTAGGCCAGTTCATAACACCCACTGGCAGATGTGAGAACCAGGATGGGGCGCAGGACAGGCCATTGGGCCTCAACACCAGCCAGTTCATGTCAGGGCTGGGACTTGGAGCAGACCATAGCTGGCCAGGCTGCAGCACCTGCTGCCGAATGCTGAGGTAAGGTAAGACATAGCAGACCGGGGCGCAACATCCATCAGCACACGTAAGACCTGAGACAAGGAACCTGGGAGGGTGGCCACAGGGACTCTCCTGCTGGGCCATTGCTCCTACTGGTGAACATGAGAGCTGGGACTGGGGGCAGACCAGGCTGGGCAGGGCTACAAAACCCTGTGGCTGTGTGAGAGCTGGGTTAGAGGGGAAGCCAGGCTGGGCTAAGCGCACATATCCACTGGTGCATGCATGAGCCAGAGTAAGTACGGGCTGGTCACGCTCTGCCGCAGCATTGGCCAGCAGGTACTGGGACTGGGGGCAAGTCCTGACAGGCTAGACCACAGAACCACCTGAAAATCACAAGATCCGGGACTGGGAGTGGGCCTAGTAGGAAAACTGTGGGCACCTCTTGGATGGGCTGCAGCTCCCACTGGTGAGCATGGGAATCAGGACTAGGTGCAGACCTGGCTGGACAGGCACTGGCACCGACTGGCATGAGTGTGGGCTGGACAGTGAGGTTGGTCAAGCTGAGCTGGGCTCCAACACCCATTGATGTGTACAAGAAATGAATGGGGTGGGCCCGGCGCGGTGGCGCAAGTGGTTAAAGGTCCTCGCCTTGCACGCCCGGGATCCCATATGGCCGCCGGTTCTAATCCCAGCAGCCCCGCTTCCCTTCCAGCTCCCTGCCTGTGGCCTGGGAAAGCAGTCGAGGACGGCCCAAAGCTTTGGGAACCTGCACCCGCGTGGGAGACCTGGAAGAGGCTCCTGGCTTTGGATCGGCATAGTGTCGGCCCGTTGCGCTCACTTGGGGAGTGAATCATCGGATGGAAGATCTTCCTCTCTGTCTCTCCTCTCTGTATATCCGCCTTTCCAATGAAAAAATAATAAAAATAAATCTTAAAAAAAAAAAAAAAAAGAAAGAAATGAATGGGTTGCAGGATGGACTGGACCAGTCTGCTGGACGTATCAACATGCACAGGCACTGGCCCTGTGGACTGTGCCCCGCTCCCCAGTGAGGATGGCAAGGAGCAAGGTGCCACCCAATAGCAAGGTGCCTGGCCCCAAGGCCATCTGCAGGACATGCCCACAGCACCTCTTAGAGCAACAGTGGTAATGCAGCACCCGGCGTCCTCCATGGGTTATGAGCCTGAGCATTCTCCTTAGATTAGTTCACTGGCCCTCATCATAGCAACCTCCTGGGGTCAACGCCATGGCCTTGCCAGCGCCCAGAGGGGCTAAGTAACCAGTCCACCATGACGAAGTCAGTCCTGGGCCCTAGCAGCCTGTTTCCAGGCCTGCTTCGTCAGCTCTTGGCCAACTGTATCCTTAAGGAGTCCGTATCCCCTAATTAAAAAACACAGCACCTGCTGGTCTGGATCCTGTCCCACTCTTGATTTGTAATACAGCCCATCAGCTGAGATGCTCTCTGGTGTGGTGGCACAATGGGTGAAACCACCACTTACAACACTGACAGCCCCTACAGATGGCAGTTCGAGTCCCAGCTGCTTCCCTTTCCTGCTAATGTGCCTGGGGAAGCAGCGGTCCCGGTCCAAACCCAGCTCTGGCCGCTGTGGCCATCTGGGGAGTGAGCCAGTGGATAGAAGGGTTCTCTCTCCCTCTCCTTCTCTAACTCTGCCTTTCAAATCAATAAAACCGTTGAATAAAGCAGCTGGTCCAGAGGTCCCCAGAGCAGGCACACCTGTGTATTCCCGCATGCTGGGCGACTCCGGGCTGCTCCCAGGAAGGACTGGGGGGACACAGAGTGGGAATATGGCCACGCAGACACAGCAGGGCACCTGCCACCAACCCATTCAAAGGAACAAGCTGTCTTAAATCCAGTCTGTTATTGTATTTCTCTAATGATTACATGGTTGATGAGGGTGGGAAGGATCAAGGTTTAGGGAAAATTGGGTGAACTCATGTTTTCTAAATTTACTATTCCTTGTTATTTCTGGGGGAAGGGGAGAGACAAAGGGGGAAGTCACACATGGCTTTCCAAACGTCCCAGTACCCAGGCATGTGGAAGCGCCACCTCACCTCGACCCAGGGTCTCAGTGCGCACACACGCCAAGGGCTCCGTCCCGGTGCTTTGGGTAGCTCAATGCTGACGACTCATCGGTCCGACGGTGACGTCATCCTCCCGACGATGACGTGCATTGGCTGACATCGTAATCCTCAAATCTACATTCACCGAGATTTTCGGCTATCACCGTCTGATCGGGGTGCTTGTTCAGTTTGTTCTGTTCTCTTCTGCTGCGGCACCAAACGAGCTGCCCAGTCACAGCGTTCGTGTGGTTCCGCGGGAGTCGAGACCGAGCCCGGCCTGGCTCTCAGGAGTACCGGTGGGGCTGGAGTCTAGCCCACCCTGTGGCTCCCCAGCCCCAGTGCACCCCGTGCCGGTGGAGGCCATGTCCAGTCCAGCCTGCTGCCCCCATGCTGCTCCCGCCTCACCAGTGCGCACCTCCACGCGGGCACTCCCCACGCCTCACCGGAACTCCCCTGCCCGAGGAAGCCACCTGCCCGGCTACAGGCGCCCGTGCGGGCCAAAAAGCCTCCAGGACCAAACCCACTCTTAAAAAAGAAAACATTCATTTATTTTTTTTTTAAGTGCTTCAGTTTTATTTTAAAGATGTATTTATTTTTATTGGGAAGGCGGATATACAGAGAGGAGGAGAGACAGAGAGGAAGATCTTCTGTCCGATGGTTCACTCCCCAAGTGACTGCGATGGCCGGTGCTGCGCCGATCCGAAGCCAGGAGCTTCTTCCAGGTCTCCCATGTGGGTGCAAGGTCCCAAGGCTTTGGGCCGTCCTCGACTGCTTTCCCAGGCTACAAGCAGGGAGCTGGAAGGGAAGCCGGGTCGTGGGGATTAGAACCGGCGTCCATATGGGATCCTGGCGCACGCAAGGCGGACTTTAACCACTACGCTATCGCGCCGGGCCCTATTTATTTATTTATTTATTGAAAAGGCAGATCAGATTTTACAGAGAGGAGGAGAGACAGACAGAAAAATCTTCTATCTGCTGGTTCACTCCCTGAATGACCACAACAGCCAGCGCTCAGCTGACCTGAAACCAGGAACCAGGAGCTTCTTCCAGATCTCCCGTGTGGATGCAGGGTCCCCAGGCTTTGGGCTGTCCTCTACTGCTTTCCCAGGATAGGCAGGGAGCTGGATGGGAAGTGGGGCAGCTGGATCACAAACAGATGTCCATATGCGATCCCTGCACTCAAGGTGAGGATTTAGCCAGTTAAGCTATAGCACCAGGCCCCTAAACCCGCCGTTCTCACCAGAATCTTGCCACAGTGACTAACAGCTTGGCCCAGCTCACAGACAGGGAAGCTCAGAGGGAGGACGAACAAGGAACCTGTCTCTGCTTGCAGCCCAAGACAGCGGAGCTGCGAAACAACAGCGTCAAAAGGCTTCAACGTGACCTTGGGTTCCCCCAAGGCAGATTCAACCTTCAGCCGCGTTCAGAGCCGCACCGCCCCCAGCGATCCACAGCAGCTGCTTCGCGAGGCCGCAAGGTCCGGCCTGCCCCGGCCCTGCCCAGGACAGCGACTGTGCTGAGGACGGAGCCCTTGCCCTCCTTTCGCAGTGTGCATGCCTGCCGGGCACGGTGAGCCTCGCTCTGACGTGAAACAACCTGACATTCCCCCACGAGGGACAGGCAGCGACTGAAACCGGGCAGCCGGGCTGTGTTGTTTGGCAGTTTCTCCTGCCCCCCACTCCCCGCTCTCTCTCTCCCTCTCTAGAGCAGCCAGCAGCCCTCCTGGCACCCGTGAGGAGTCCAGCTAGTGACCTTGGCCGACTTCCGGATGGCCACGTGCGGTCACTCCGAATGCTGTGCGTGGCAGCTATCCTATATGCCTGGGTTGGACTAAGCCGGCGAGGGGGCACATGCAGGTCCCGCTTGCCTCCTACAGACCCCTGTGGAGCCATGCCCACCGGTCACCTGAGATGCCCTAGGACTGGAACAGTCAGCCGAACGGGGCTGCGTCCTCCGGGGGCCAGCACGGCGGAGGCAGGCTGGATGGAGAGTGCCGCAAGATGGGAGGCTGGCAGCACGTCCATGCCAGCCTGCCGGGATGAGGGGGATCTGCCCAGGGAGACAGCTGAGAGGACTTGGCTTGTGGGTCAGGACATGGGCAGAGGGAGGGCCCGGCACCCTAGGCAAAAGACAGAGCTCACGACAAAGACTGAGAATAGTGGTGAGAGAGGGCAAGGGGCGAGCACGCACCCGGCCTTGCAGGTAAGACGTCCCGGCCTGCATGGCTGTGTCAAGTCCTAGCTCCAGCTCCTGGCCGGAGAAGGAACCCCACCTCCCCGGGCTCCAGCTCCTGGCCGGAGGAGGGTCCCCCACCTCCTCGGGCTCCAGCTCCTGGCCGAGGCAAGGTCTCAAGCAATTGTGCCATCTTCGGCCACTTTTCCCAGGCCATAAGCAGGGAGTTGGAACAAAAATGGAGCAGCTGGGATTAGAACCAGTGCCCATACGAGATGCCAGCGCCACAGGTGGAAGCTTAGCTTGCTAGACCATTGTGTCAGCGCTGGACCTGCTCCCCTCACCCAGAACACCTGTCACTGGGAATGTGGCGTGTGTTTTTCATTCGACCTTTAACCTTCCCAAACTCACATAACCGTACAACATATACTGGGTCCACTAGGGATCCACAGCACCCCTAGCAGAGGCCTCACTGGTTGGAAAGGGAATCATTGAACAAGGATGGGAGATTCCTGCCCCTGGTCTGAAGAGAAACATGAAGGGTGCTAGATTGCACCCTGGTCATGCCTCACCCAGCACCCTGGGCCCTTCCCCCTCTGGCTCCACACACACGCTGCCCCGTGTGACACAGCACAGCCTGGGGCCCTGGGCCCTCCCCCCTCTGGGCTACACACACACACACACACACACACACACACACACACGCTGCCCTGTGTGACACAGCACAGCCTGGGGCCCTGACTTCCCCGCAGGATCTGCAGATGACGACCCGCTCCATCCCACCAAGGGCTGGCTCCACAGGTGTGCTGGAAGGAAGAGCTAGGATACGCGAGGGTGGTTTCCATCACTTCTACTAACCAAAGCAGGCGGCGTGCAGCTAGCGCTCAGGGAGAGTGACTAACGGGCCGGGAGATTGTGTGTGAGGCGCTGGCAGCCACGCGGGACATCTCGTAAAGGTGCTGCCAGCATCCTGAGAATGGGTCACGCTTGTTGGGCTTCGAGACCATGGCATCATGCCGACACCCAAGATTGCGCCTCACGGCCGTTGTCTCTTCCAAATGTTCCAGGATTTCAAGTCTCTGCTATTTTCACACCCCCTGGGAACACCTACTTTCCTGAATAGCCAAGCACATCTGCCACACGTGTAAACTCGCTCGCACTGGACACAATGGCAGTCAGGCTCCTCGTGAAGCGTGCGACCCAGAATGGTTCCGACCCATCAGACACTGGGGATGTGCGACCCAGCCAGAGCCTCCCACAGGGTAAATGTGTGCTGCAGACACATTGAGGAGGGAACAGCTGTCTCGGCCTCTGTGTTCCGGGGGTGGCAGGGACCCAGCGGACTCTTGGGTTGGGGTGGGGGCATATTGCAGCATGCTCAGGTGTTAATCACTTCCCACATGGCCTCTATCTACTCAAAGCTACCAAGCGTGTGTGCCTAGCTGCCTTCAGATGCCCAAATGGCGAAGGAAGGGGCCTCATGGAGACTGCACTGCCAGGGCAAGACTCATCACCATGGTTCCACAGCCCCGGGTCCCTGCCTGACCCACCTCCGACTAAGCCACGCCTCTGCAGCATCACTGAGTGAAGAATTAAGCTTCCAGCACATCGTCAGCCAAAGCTGGCAGCGTTTGGTTGCTCACGACGGGCTACACCACGGAGCTCCAGAAGACCCCAGGGGACAGCTAACTGGGGAGAGTAGACACGCCCACCCCCAGGGGAGCTTTACACGGACTGAGGCTCTCAGACACGGCCACCCTAGCTCAGTGTCTCTGAAAGACAATGTATCTGTTTGCTTGTTTGTTTGGAAAGTCAGTTATGCCAAGAACATCCGCTTGGGTTCACTCCCAGGTGGCTGCAACAGACCAAGTCAGGAGCCAGCAGCTGCTTCCAAGTCTCCCACGTGCGTGTCAGAGGCCCGAGCCCCTGCTTTTCCACCCCGCCACAGGGAGCTGGATGGGAGGTGGGGCAGCCGGGACAAGAACCGTCCGCCACTGCAAGGCTGCCGCCCTGTCCCAATGCCAGGTCAGACACACATAGCTTGGAATTCTCTGCTCCACCTGTGCGCTTCAGCCGTGCTGAGGCCATGCTTGCTACACCGGCATCGCCTCGACCTGCCTCCAGCACGCACTCATTTTCCCAAACTGAAATTCAGTCCCCATTACACACCGACCCCCATCCCCACTCCCCTCGGGCTCGGCAGCCCACACTCCACGGTCGGCCTCTGCGGAGGTGACTCCTCTAAGCATGATCACCAAAGTCTGTCCTTGTGACCGGAGCACGGTGTCCTGGGGGTTCCTTGGCCACGTGGCAGGTGGCAGGTGTTTGTTCTTGTTCACCTTGCTGGGAAGCTGGGCTGCGTGAGCCTGGAGTCTGCCCCCGGCCGTGCAGCTGCATCCCCCGGTAAAGGCGTGTGCACACAGGTACGCAGACACACAGGAAGGGTCGGGCAGCTTTCCACCAGGACCAGCGTTAACGTGGGAGGTTCCCCCAGGCGCTCGCAAACGGGACGCGATGCTGCACTTCCACAGCAGAGGGCGCCGGAGGGACACGCAGGAGCCAGCGGCGGCTTTCCCTGCTTCCCAGCAGGACACCCTCCTTGCTGTCCACTGTCCTCCACTGGTGACAACCTCTCCGCGCTTCCCTCGATGGGGAACCTGGCTGTCGTGCAGCGTCCTACTCTGAGCCCCCCAGCCCCTGCCTCACTGCACAGCCCACACCCCTGTAGGTGTCCTGGATAATGGCCTGGCCACTGCTTTGTCCTCTGCTGGCCCCTGCAAGGCCCGAAGCCCTTGTGCGTTCTAACTTCCAGTGGGCATCGCTGGAACCCCAGGCTTGCTTGCACAGTACCACAGACCCTCCTCTGCCATCACCGTGAATGAGCCTTTGCGACTCCACCCACTGCCCAGTCTCCCATTGTCTCCCTGAACTCAGACAGCTGCACCACAACCTCTCAACACAGCAGCCCTCGTCCCAAGACCCACTTGGGACGCCTTGCTCCCACCTGTCCGCCCAGAGAAGCCCGAGGACCGGGTCCAGGAGGCCGAGTGATCGATGCACGGTGGCCACCTGTGAGCTGGTACACAGTGAAAGGCTTGAATTTCAGCTGCAGTATTAATGGGCCAAGGGGAATCAGAGGCTTGTTGTTGGGAACTAGCGGGGACTGGGAGGCTCTAGTGCCCTGGGGTAGACCATCGTTGTTGGGGTTCAGGGATAGCCACGCCCTCCCCAGGCTTGCCCGGAGCACCTGCCAGATACTCTTTTTTCTGACAGCAGTGCACACAGGCGAGGCTTGGCTGCTGTCAGCTGGCATTGCACTTTCAGTCCACTCTGATCCACAGATGGCCAAACAGAACAGAGCCCATAGGGCACGGGCAGAGTGTGAGTGCCAGAGCTGGAGCCAAGCTGGGAAGGGTTAGACACACACACACTGCAGGAGACACTTGGCTTAATCTTCCTGCTGAAAGACACCTCAAAACACATCCACCTGGTTGCCTGTGATGAAGAGAAGAAGGGAGTGTGAGTGTGCACTGGTGAGGCGCACACGATGCACACCCAAGGCTGCAGACGGCGGTGACCACGTCGTGTCCTGCTCTGCGTGGCGGGAAGTCAGGAAGCTGGGTCAGAACAGGCCCTGGCCCCAGAGGGGAGCCAGGTGGATGCACCTGCTGGGGAATGGATGCAAACGCACCTGTCAGGGAGCAGCACCTTGGTTCTGATCTGCTGGGACGGAAGATCGGAAGATCCGCGATGTGGGAGCGTTGCTGAGGTCCCATGCCACTGTCTCACCCATGCCAGACACCCAGGGTTTGTGGAATCATTGAATAATGAAGAAACCAGTAGGCCTGGCTTTCTGGGCGGGCACAGCTGGCTGGGGAGACGGAGGGCTCAGTGGGAGCATCCCCCGATGCCGAGGGCAGCCTGAATAGAGGAAGATGAGTGCAGTCCACCCCAATTTTGGGGAAAATCCCCTGATTCTCCCCAAAACACACCCATCAAAAAAACAGAATGGGCATCCCTCAAAGACCACCTCCGTATTCCCAATGAGGCGTCACAGGAAGTGCAGTAACAAGCCCGCCGGGCATCCCAAAGAGGTCCTTTCGTGCCACTGGTCTCTCTGCCCCCCGGGAGAGGGGAAGGTCCCCAGTCATTAATATTCAGCCACAGTAAGCATCGATTCTAAATGCTAGCTAGAAATTAGAGCACGCCCAGCCAACACGATTATCTTCGAAATAGCTATTTGCTTTTCACCCCAACCAAAAATACACTCTTGAACATGATTGGCAGCTGTCTGCAAGAGGAGGCACCAAATTCATGTGTCTCTCCATGATATGCCCTTAATAAAATCTGCAGAGACATTTAAAAGGAAGCAACAACGGGGGGATTAAAATCGCCTCCCACAACCCCCGCACATGACACGTTTTCCAAAGCTAGGGCTGCATCGAGCACAAATTTTGTTTGTATGACTTCATCGGGGAAAAAAAGAAAAACACATCCATGCTCTTCTTTCTTACTCTCCTACATTAGCAGCTTCCTGCAACCCAGAAAACTGCCCCAGCTTTCCCGAGCTCGTCGGCTCTTACAGAAGCTGTTCCAGAGCCACTGAGCAGCTGGCCCCACAGCGAGCTCCTGGGGACAAGACAAGCACAGACCCCAGCCTGGAGCTTCAGCCCCAGACGGCCTTGTGTGGGAACCACGCAGAGCCCACGGGGTGCGTGCTGATGGCGTCCTGTGGGAATCCACGCAAAGCCCACGGGGTGCCTGCCGTCGACATCCAGTGGGAACCATGGGAACCACGCAGAGCCCACAGGGTGCCTGCCGATGGCGGCCTGTGGGAACCACGCAGAACCCACGGGGTGCGTGCTGATGGCGTCCTGTGGGAACCACGCAGAGCCCACGGGGTGCGTGCTGATGGCGTCCTGTGGGAACCACGCAGAGCCCACGGGGTGCCTGCCGATGGCGTCCCGTGGGAACCTCATAGAGCCCACGGGGTGCCTGCCGATGGCGTGCTGTGGGAATGTGCGTGCGGGTCACCCTTCACTTGTCCTGGAGCACACAGCACTGTCTGCCCACAGCACAGCAGGACAATGGGTAGGTTCTCTTCCATCTCAGCTCAAAGACCAAGGCTGCAATGAAGCCCCGTGAGGGACAGCTGACTAATGCGGTCAGAACAGTCACTGTTACTCCACACCCACCCAAGCATACCATCTCATTCCCCACAGAGCTGTGTCCTGGGGGAAGGAGTCTGGGCAGGGCATGGCCTTGAGCAGCAAAACACCAGTGGTCCTTGCCATGGAGCAGAAAGCTGAAAAAAAAAATGCAGGCCTCTTGTATCCACTCACTGGATTGTGCATTTTAGCTCCTATCCAAAAAAAAAAAAAAATGTGTCCTGAAAAAAGCAACGTTGAGTGGGCAGCATCTCATAATAGGCATACGAGGACCTTTTCGTCTTAACGAAGCCTAGTTCTGTTTCCAAAAGGGGAACGTAGGGACATAACCTAGGCAGTAGTTTACTTCTCAAGAGGACGATGGCAGAAACTCACCTGTCTATGTGGGGACCAATCAGGTACAGGGATGAGGCTGGGCAGGGCTGGGGCCACGCCCACCTGATGCTCACCAAGCCTGGAACTCCCTTTGGGACCTAGACTGCATGGCATCTTGGTGTGGTAGCCTAGTGGCTAAAGTCCTCCCCTTGCACGTGCCAGGAACCCAAATGGGGACCAATTCACATCCCAGTCGCTCCCCTTCCCATCCAGCTCCCTGCCTGTGGCCTGGGAAAGCAGTGGAGGATGGCCCAAAGCCTTGGAACCCTGCACCTGTGTGGGAGACCTGGAAGAAACTCCAAGCTCCTAGCTTCAGATCGGCTCAGCTCCGGCCATTGTGGCTGTCTGGGAAGTGAATCAGTGGATGGAAGAACTTTTTTTTCTGTCTCTCCTCCTCTCTGTGAATCTACCTTCCCAATAAAAATAAATAAATAAATCTTTAAAAAAAAAAAAAAACTGCACCTGCAGGTGAAGCGCCCAGCTCCGGAGTCAGGTGAGCTGACACTTGCATCACCAAAAAGGGGAGGCATGTATTTCAATTTTTTTTTTGAAGATTTATTTTTTATTATTATTTTTTTTTATTGGAAAGGCGGATATACAGAGAGGAGAGACAGAGAGGAAGATCTTCCGTCCAATGATTCACTCCCCAAGTGAGCGCAACGGTTGATGCTATGCCGAGCCGAAGCCAGGAGCCTCTTCCGGGTCTCCCACATGGGTGCAGAGTCCCAAAGCTTTGGGCTGTCCTCGACTGCTTTCCCGGGCCACAGGCAGGGAGCTGGAAGGGAAGCGGGGCTGCCGAGATTAGAACTAGCGCCCATATGGAATCCCGGGCGTGCAAGGCAAGGACCTTAACCACTGCGCCACTGCGCCGGGCCCATGTATTTCAATTTTTTGCATCAAAATTAACACATTTTAAAAGGGATTGCTTATTTACTTAGAAGATACATCAGCACAAAAGAGAAAGGAGAGCAAGTACCACATGCTATTTCACTCCCAAATGCCTGTAACAACCGGGTACAGGTTGGGCTGGAACCAGGTGCCCGGAGCTCCATCCTGGAGTCCCATGCGGGTGCAGGGGTCCACCGCCCTCCCAGGTGTATCAGCAGGGAGCTGGGTCAGGAGTGGAGCAGCTGGGACTCGAACCAACACTCTACCAAAGGATGCCAGCATTGTAAACAGTAGCTTAGCCTGCGCACTGCAACAGCCACCTTCAAAAACCTCACCTTTGCATTCCATTGTTCCCCGCCCTTTTGATATGCCGTGTGTGCTGTTCATATGGAAGTTCACATGTTCAGAACACGTTCCATCTTGTGAAGCCACACCTCTCACCTCTCCCCTGCTTACAGTCCCCTGCTCCCAGGATTCCCAGCTCAGCTACAAATGCTGGCAGTTCCAGGAAAGCAAGCGTGCACCCTGCTCAGGCATACACTCATGACGCAACACCTCTTGCACACTTAGAGAGCAACTTAAAGCCAACGCGTAGCGAGTGCTCTGTGTGCTTGGGGGCTAGTGCTGTGGCAAGTAGGCTAAGCCACTGCCTGTGCTCCCAGCAACCCCACGGGTGCTAGTTTATGTCCCAGCTGCCCTGCTTCCCACCCAGCTCCCTGCTTGTGGCCTGGGAAAGCAGCAGAGGTTGGCCCGAAGCCTTGGGACCCTGCGTCTGCCTGGCAGACCTAGAAGAAGCTGCTGGCTCCTGGCTTCTGGTTTTGGATCAGCTCAGCTTCAGCCACTACAGCCATTTGGGTAGTGAACCAGCAAATGGGAAATTCATTCTCTCTCTGGCTCTATTTTTCAAATATAAATAAAATAATTTTTAAATGCTCACAACTGCTGCAGGGCCTGAGAAGGTCAGATGCCTTGCCCAAGTCCCACAGGTGGGGAGGTGCTGGGTCCAAGATGAGGCCCAGACCCCTGGACTGCAGGGTCCGTGTCTTAGGCACAGTGCTGTCCCCAGGCAGCCACAAACACAGAGGAAGTGGTGTGACACCCGAGCAGACATAGCACTGAGGAGGCAGAAGGCGATGTCTGCTGTCTCCCTGGGAGGCAGGTAACTCTCGCAGGAGAAATACTTCCTCCAGGCCTGGGGGGCCGACTGAGGTCAGAGGGCATGCCAAGCTGCATGGCTGTGTGGTGTGAGGAACCCAGATGCCAGCTTTCAGATGCCACAAGGTGCATATCCCAGCGGGTCCTGCCCAGGACTGTGGACCCAGGGTGGAGATGAACTCCCACTGATGGGGATTGCTCCAGACAGCACCTGCTGGCCACGTCCTCTGAGGACACGCACCTGTAACCAGGGAAGTTTGTGGAGCAGAGAGACAGGTGTAACACTGACGGCCGCCCTCGGCACTATGGGGTAGACGTTCAGGACGCCCCCAGAAGTGCTGGTGTGCAGCTGGGATGGGTCAGAGATGGAGGAGGAAGGACAAGCCAAGGGTGGTACGAGCTGACGTGGACATTGTGCTAGAATGGTCTAGAATTTGCCAGACTCTGCTAGAACTTCCTAGAATTGTGCTAAAATTTGGTGTAAATTTTTTTTTTTTTGCCCCCACCAGGAATTCAAACCATAAGATGATGGCAAGATCTTGCTCACCTCTTAATCTAATTAAACTTCCTTAAGTGTTTATTCTTAGGAGTTTGGGATAGGAAAAAAAAAAAAAGCTAAGGCCAAAAACTGTGGGACAAGAAATGAGCCAGGCAACTGGTCTACCCACTTGGCCATTTCAGGGCAAGGTGATGACTGGCAGTGGCCTGGACCAAGTTGTCACCACCACAGACAGCACACTGCAGCACAGAGAGGCACGGGCCAGGCACTTTGCTGATTCATTTCATTATTCTTGTATCAAAGAAAATATATCCATTTTTAAATGTTTCGATCCTCTATAAACTACCTAGCATTGTATAAGTAGGATTCTACAATACACGCTCATTGAGCCTTTTGTTTAAAAACATCAAACATATTTCTTTTTTTTTTTAAGCTTTATTTATTTTTATTGGAAAGATGGATATACAGAGAGGAGGAGAGACAGAGGGGAAGATCCTCCATCTGCTGGTTCACTCCCCAGTTGACCGCAACGGCCGATGCTGCGCCAATCCAAAGCCAGGAGCCAGGGGCTCTTCCAGGTCTCCCACGCGGGTGCACGGTCCCAAGGCTTCGGGCCGTCCTCCACTGCTTTCCCAGGCCACAAGCAGGGAGCTGGATGGGAAGGGGAGCTGCCGGGATTAGAACCGGCACCTATATGGGATCCCGGCACGTTCAAGGCGAGGACTTTTGCCACAAGGCCACCACACCAGGCCCTAAAAACATCAAACACATTTCTAGAACATTCTAGAAGATCACAATGGATTTCTCTGCCTTCTTTTTCCTGAATCTTCAAGAAGGTTAACTCATGGAAGTCAGGACTCACATTGTGTTGTGTTCATTCCCTTTTTCTTGCATTCCCTTAGACAGAGATGGTGTCCTGAAGCACCTACCGAGGCCGCGGCCAAGGCCAGAACACAGGACACCCAGTGCCTGTGAGGGGTGCCCTGTCCTGGGTGTCCATCTCTGGGCAAGTTCCCACGCCCACACCCTCAGACCCGTGTTATATCCGAGGCCGCTGTTGTAGCAACAGCTTGGTATGCAGAGCTAACTTGACCCCACGCTCAACAGGCGCCAGTTCCCTGGTCAGCCATCCCTGAGGCCATGTCTGCCGGACACAGCCTCCACCTCTGGCATCCACCGCTGCCCCTGCAGCTGTCCAGCTAGTGGGGGTCCTGCTGCATTCTCTTTGGGCATCTGTGTTGGGCAAAATGGGTATGGGGGAGGGAAGGAAGACTGGCACAAACCGTTGCCACGTACCCCATCCCCATGAATTACTCTCAGAGCTGCCGCCGTGGTCTCCAGCAGCCCAGAGAGAAGGGAGGCTTGGGCAGCCATTTGTATTGAATGTCCTTTTCTTCCCCTCTCGCCTCACCCAGGAAACTCAAGTGGCAGGAAACAGGACTGTCGTCTGTCCTTCAAAAAGGCTGCCACTGAGGGGGCAGCATTGTGGCATAGCGGGTGAGGCCAGTCTGTCATCAGCACCTCATATGGTCGCCAATTCACGTCCTGGCTGTTCCACTTCTAATCCCACTCCCTGCCAACACACCTGGCGAGCCAGCAGGTGGTAGCCCCGGCACTTGGGCACCTGTACCCTCAAGGGAGACCCAGACGGAGCTCCTGGTTCCTGCGTTTGACCTGCCCCAGCCTGGCCAGTGCAGCTACTTAGGGACTGAATCCACACATGAAAGACCTCTCACTCGTGCCTGCCTTTCAAATAATTTGTTTCCAAATTAAAAGAAACTGCTGGCCCTTAGCGTCCTCCAGGAGCCCAGCCTCATGCCCGGGATCCGTCTGCGCCAGGTGCTGACCTCCGGAGTCAGCCCAGCCTTTGGCCCCCAAGAGGACAGCGTGGCCCCAGGAAGGTTAGACCCCGAGGGCCTGTGGTGGGTCAGACCTCACTCCCCTGCGGGTCCTGCACCCATCCGAATGTGGTGGGTGTCTCACATCTCACTTGGTCACCTTCGAGGTAAGAGTAAGGAAGACAAGGCCGCCTCCAGGACCCAGGGTCACGTGGCATCCCAGCATCACAGCAGGTGCCTTCAAGGTAAGACTAAGGAACACACGGCCGCCTCCAGGACCCGGGGTCACGTGCCATACCAGCATCACAGCAGCTGCATTCCTGCCGCTTGCCTCCATCTTAGCCCCGCCCCCACTTCCCCTCCCCCTGGGAAGCCCTCCCACCTCCTGCTGCCCAGGAGCCTCTTTCCAAAAAGTTTCATTGACCCAGCAAGTGTCTATACTCCCAAGAAACAGTGAAATTTCCATGTTTTATTTTAGGTTAATTTTTTTCCCATTTTCCTCTACTATGTCATGCTATCTTTTTATATAAGAAAGTTATGCTTGCTATTACCGTGAAGTGAATGAATATGCCATCAGAATAATTTGGGAAAAAAATAATAAGGGAGCACAAAGGGAGGGAGGAGGGGACGAGTTTATAGAAACTGAAAACAACGCAAAAAAAGTATTATTTTGTGTGGAAGGCAGACTCATCTTCCACGCACCAGTTCCTTGACCTGCCCCGCCCCCGCCCCGAGACCAGGCCAGGCTACAGCTGAGAAGCAGAAACCCCATCCACGTCTCCCAGTGGGTGACGAGGACCCAATACCGAGCTGTCACCCTCTGCCTCCCGGGTCACTAGTGGAGGGAGCGAGGCGGGGGCTCAAGCCGTGGGCGCCCCAGTGGTGGCTTCACCTGCAGCCCCCACCACCTGCCTCTGAGCAGGACTGCAGCATCCACATGTGCCCTCCTAGGACCTCCCTACACCGTGCTCCTCGTGGTACCCCCACTCGCTCGGCATCACACCCCTTTGCTAGCTCGGCCTCCTCGCCCCAGGGCCTGGCTCTATGAGAATATCATAGGTGCCCCTGCACACGCTCAGGCGGCAGCTGATAGAACATTTCGGCACCATCGTAGTCTGTCATCAACCAAGACACTAGTGCTCGGGTCTGTCACCGACAGCCTCGGCTGTTAGAGGCACTGGGGGATGGAAGAGCAGCGTCTTCTCCCTGCCTTCCACATAAAATAGATACATAAAACCAGCAAGCTCCTGGCTCCTGGCTTCGACTCAGCTCAGCCCTGGCTGTTGCAGGCACAGCAGCTGCGGACAGCACACAGGAGCCCCGGGGGTCCCCAGGCAGCGAGCCCAGGAGCGCTGCTGTGTGGGAGGGGGGCAGCACCAGGGAGCAGAAGTGAATGGCAGGAGCCAAGTGAGGGTTGCACAGTCCATCCCACCTGCCCCAAGAGGAGCGTGAGGCCCCAGGCTCACCCTCCCTTCCGGGGTGCTCGTCCTGGATCACCCCAGCTTGCTGAGCTGTTTGCTCCCTGCGCTTGACCTGACCTCCATCTTAACTCTGTGGACAGCCTGGGCTTGCATGGCCCTGCCCTCCACACTCTTCCACCCGCAGAGTGCCGCCCTGGGCGCGGGGCCTGTTGTCACATGTTGTGTGCTGTTGCTTGGAGTTCTTCTAGGGTTGTGTTGGCTCAGGCCGGGATAAGAACCCAGGACTCCTTAGAGCCCAAATCTTCCAGCTCCACGACCACCGCGCCTGCACACCCACACCTCCCACGGTGCCTAAGTGTGCCTGACAAGCTGCAAACGGGCCTGCCTGAGCAGGAGCAGGACTGGCACGCAGGCACACCCCTTGCTTCTGGAACTGGCAGCCAAGCTGGACTCCAGGGTACAGGTGGGGCCGGGACTCCAGGGCTCAGGGGAATCCCACAGGATGTACCCTCTTCCACGCCGTGCAAGTAGAGCCCCACAGGACGTACCCTCTTCCACGCCATGCAAGTGGAGCCCCACAGAACGTACCCTCTCCACGCCGTGCAAGTGGAGCCCCGCAGGACGTACCCTCTTCCACACCATGCAAGTGGAGCCCCCACTTCCTGCCGTGAAAACTCCGTGAAAGCTCTGCTGGGATGGGGAAGAACGGGGTACAGGGTAGGGTGCCTCTGACCCCTCCACTCAGGGTCCATGAGGGGATGCCAACTCACTGAGATGGAAACTTCCAGAAACTTAATCTCTAAACTCTGGACCCCTCAGCTGTCTGATGACTCAGCACAGAGTCCTCTTCCCCCACAACCCACCAGGCACAGGCACCTTGGTCCTGGCCTTCCCAGTCTTCCGTGCCAAGCAGCGGGTACAGCAGCACCTGGTGCCAGCACACCTGTCCTCTGGCCACAAGGTCTGAAACACTGGAGCACGGGCAGACCTGCACCTGTTCAGCACTGAGGCCACTGCCTGGCCACTAACTGCATGCCCACCCCAGTGCCCTGTACCTACGGCCTCTGGCTCCTCTGCCAGGGCCTGGGCTGCCCGCATGCCATCTCTGCTAGGTGGCAGAGCATGCCAGCCTGGAACCCAGAGCTTGCTTCATTCCCCAAGCACATAGCAAGGGCCTTCAGCAGCAGCCAGCAGGCGGGTGAGGGCGGAGTGGACAGGCCGCAGCACCCAGCACCCTCTATGGCTTGTCTTGTGCTTTTAGACTGAGTGGAATTCCTCCTGGATCTCCCACGTGGGCGCAGGGGCCATCTTTCACTGCTTTCCCCGGGCGCGTTAGCAGGCAGCTGGAGCAGAAGTGGAGCAGCCAGAACGTGAACCAGCTCCCGTGTGGGATGCTGGCATTGGAAGTGCAGGTTTTACCAGCTGTGTCACAGACCCTCCCTTTTCACTCCTCACCCCCCCCCCCCCACACACACACACTTCTTGAATCACCAGCGTTGACAACTGCAGGTAAAGTTTTGCAAATGAGATGAGGAATTCTTCAGTCGACAGACATTCTTCCCATCCCATTATGACCACTGCACTTCAGATGGCGTCTGCCAAGCAAAGATCTCTGAAAAGGGAAAGCCAGCGTCTTCATCCCCTCCCCCCTCTGTTTTGATGTTGGCTCAGAGGAGAGTCCAGCCATCTGCCGCCGGCCCTCACTCAGCCCCATGTTGCTCAGTCAGGGTGAGGCAGCGCTGAAGGCACGGTGGGAAGGCACGGAGAACCGCGTCCCCACCACCCACGGGGCTGAGCGGCTGCCAAAGTGGCGGTCCCTGCCAGCTGGCCCCTGCTTATCCACGTGAGCTGCTTGTTCAGAGCTAAGAAGAGGCGTTCTGGCACAAGACGGAGCGTGTGTGTGTGTGTGTGTGTGTGTGTGTGTGTGTGACGCTCTGCTCCTGCAGGAAACACCATGGGGAACAGGTGGACGGTGCCCAGCAAGCACTCTGCCTCACCCAAGGGGCCGCACACCTGCCCATCTGCCCACCCTGCCCCAGACAGCTGCTTACAGCATCAGTCAGGTCTCTGGCGGCCACGGTGAAGAAACCACACACGGGTTACAAGGTGTTGATGCCAGAACAAGTCTTTCTTGAAGTTGTTTCACCATGAACTTTTATTCGTAAAGATTTATTTATTCTTACAGGAAAGGCAAAGTTTTACAGAAAGAAGGAGAGATGGAGAGCGAGGGAGATCTTCCAACCGCTGGTTCACTCGCCAGAGAGCCACAACAGCCAGAGCCGGACTAGTCCAAAGCTAGGAGCCAGGAGTTTCTTCCAGGTCTCTCGCTTGAGTGCAGGGACCCAAGCACTTGAGCCCTCCTCTGCCACTTTCCCAGGCCATTAGCAAGTCATTGGATAGGAAGTGGAGCAGCTGGGTCTTGAACCAATGTCCCATAGGATATTGATATTACAGACGGAAGCATAGCATGCTACACCGTAGTACTAGCCCCTTCCTGAACTTTTTGAAGTTTCCTCGAATTTGTCACAAGCATGGGTCAGGATTTGGGGGTCTCCCAGCACGTGCTTCCAGGCACACAGGTTGGAATGAAGGATTCTCATGGACATTTTACAGAAATAGAGACTGAGGCACACACTTGCTCAAAGCCACACAGCCAGTAGGTAACAGAGCCTGCAGTTCACCTCTGGGTACTCCACCAGCCCCTGGCACCCTTTCTCCCGTGGGCTGGGCCAGCCTGTCCCTCACCTCTCCATAGCCCAGGTAGCTATGGAGCTGACCAGGGCAATGCTTGCTTTCACCAAGGACAAGGAGTTAGAAGACAGTGTCCAGAAGGTTCTAGATTCAGGACTTTCAGAACCTTCCATCTTGCGTCCCATATAGAGGGCAGACTCTCAAGGAGACACGTTTTTGGCTGCTTGAGATCAACGCACACGCTCAGAGCCCCTGTGCGCCAGGCATAGGCATATCACATGTCCTCAGCATTCCAGAAAATTAAAGATAACTCCCTTCCCTTTCTACTGCTTTGGTCTGAATAACGTCCAGCAGAGAGGTGAGGGGGTGGGGTGGGAGATGGGAACTACCCACTTGAGGATCAGGAGTGTTTCCCGGGCGTGTTTGCAAGCTGAGGGTGGAGACCAGCACTGTGACACAGAGGGTCAGCTCACTGCCCGGGACGGCAGCATCTCATCTCAGTTCAAGTCCCAGCTGCTCCACTTCTGATCCAGCTCCCTGCTAAGGTGCCGGGGAGAGTCTGTCTCCTGACTTTGGCATGGCCCAGCCCTGGCCATTGTAGCCATTCAGGGAATAAACCAGCAAATGGAAAATATCTCCTCTCTCTGTCCCTCCTGCCCTTTCTCTCACTCGTCTTTCAAATAAGCAAAAGCAAGGAACACGAGGTCCAGATGCTGGCGCTGGCCGTGCCTCCTCTGCTCTGTCCGTTTCCATCTGTGTCAACACCCACCTATCCCCCGCAGCTGTCGGCCACGCACACTCCTGCTTGATGTGGAAAAACAAACCAGGACTTCTCCATTTGCAGAGAGTGGAACAACAGATCAGGTGTGTCCAGGGAGGGGCAGGCATCAGCGCCGGTGGCCTCGGTGTGGGGAAGGTGGCTGTTGGCTGTGCCCTGTCTTTAGAAGCCTCACCCTGGAAGTCCATCTTAGAACCACCAGGTAAGGGCAGGTCCACCCGCTGCCCCAGCGCCTCGGGGTCAGATGCCAGCCAGGGGCATGTATGTGCTCTCTCACATGAGCACAGGGGCCCAGCTTCTGCCCTCAGATCCAGGTCTGGCTGTCGCAGCAGCCCAGGACCTGCCCCACCCAGGTTCTTGGGGGATGGGGGAGAAGCTGTGTGTCGCAGGTGCAGGACATGGCATGAACAGATGCCAGCACTGCAGCCCACAGCCTGGGCAGTGGTGCAATGCAAAGCCGCTCTGCTTCCTGCGCCACCAGGCTTCCCCAGGACCAAGCTGGGGGAGAACAGCCTCCCAGGTGCGCTGCTTCGGCCGGATGCAGGGCTGCGGGCGGCTTAGCAGGAGGTTGTTTGCTCAGGGCTTTGGGAGCTGCAGGTGTAATATAAAGATGGCGGAGGGCTGGTCTTCGCCCATCACGTGGCACCTCCCTGTGTGGCACTTTTGCATTGCCCACGCTAGTGCCGAGACCACCCAGGCTTTTCTTGTCTCTGCGTGCATCCTGACCCGGGCTGGGAGGGCTCCTGAGGTCCCTCGGGGGGCAGGAGAGCACCACTTGCCCATCCTGGAACCCACCCCACCCCGCCCCCACCCTGCGTGGGGATAAAAGCCTGTTCGTCCAGCGGAGGCTCCACCCCGACTCAGGCTGGGCCTGCCCCACTGCTTGCAGCGACTCCTGTGGGGGCTAACTCCTTGGACAAGGGGGCGGGAGGGCACCCCATGTTCCTGCCTCCAGAACGCAGGCGTGAACCACCCTTTCACAGTGGGCAGGCCCACTCCTTAGTTAACGAGGCAGGACGAGGAGGCCCTGGCAGCGAGCTCACTGAGTGAGACTTGGTGACCTGGAGGGCCAGGCGCCGGGCGCCACACTGGCTCTGAACAGCATCTCCACTTTCACTCGTCCACATGCCCATTTCTCAGTAAAAGAAACCGAGGCTCCAGAGGGGGGAGAAACAGCCCTATCACCAGAGTGATGCCAGATCTGGCAGCTACCGGGACTTCTGGCCTTCCTGTGGCTCCCACCTATGATTTAGAAAAACAGCTTCCTGTCCTGAATTCTCCAGGATGCAGGTAGACAGGACCCGCCCTGGAACCTGTCCTTCTGGTTTCTCTGGATGAACTCAGCAGCAGGTGACAGCAGGGACCCGCCCCTCACCAGGGGGCCTGCAAAACCTCCACCGGCCCCTCCCCATTCCCCAAGCCCAGGGGTTCTCTGCCCCAACGCCTATGGCTTCTGGTTTGGCCCAGTACCCCGACCCCCAGGGCTCCCCCCACCACACACACACACACACGGGACTGGGGCTTCCACCACGTGCTGGTCACTACCCCAGTACCCAGGAGACAGTGCCCCAGGCCAGAAGTGGGAAAGGCAGGCACGAGGCTGTTGGCCCATGAGACTGCCCCCTCGGGCACCTGTGACTGCCCTCACTCACCCTGCAGGAAACATAGTCTCGCAGCTTTCTTTTCCTGTTTAGATTTGCAGGGACAAGCCAGGGACAGGGGAGCCACCCCAACTGTGTCCGCATGCCAGATGTCACCACGCCTGTGTGAGGTGTCAGGGGCTGAGGGCTGGGAGGGAGGGGACAGGTGCTGTGCTCCTGTATCCAGATGCAGCCACTGCCACTTCCAGAAGCCAGTGAAGGGCTTCTGGGGAACATGCCTAACCATCTCAAGTGAATCCTGGCTCTGCCAGCCGCTGGCACTGTGTCTTCAAAGAAAGGCTCTAGGGCTTGGTGCGGTAGCCTAGTGGCTAAAGTCCTCACCTTGAATACACCGGGATCCCATATGGGTACCTGTTCTAATCCTGGCAACTCCACTTCCCATCCAGCTCCCTGCTGTGGCCTCAGAAAGCAGTGGAGGACGGCCCAAAGCCTTGAGATCCTGCACCCGTGTGGGAGACCTGGAAGAGCTCCTGGCTGCCAGCTTCAGATCAGCGCAGTACCAGTTATTACGGTCACTTGGGGGGTGAATCATCGATGGAAGATCTTTCTCTCTGTCTCTCCTCTCTGTATATCTTTTTTCTCAATAAAAACAAATAAGTCTTAAAAAAAAAAAGGAAAGGAAAGGAAAGAAAAGAAAAGAAAAGAAAAGAAAAGAAAAGAAAAGAAAAGAAAAAAAAGAAAAGAAAAGAAAAGAAAAAAAAAGAAAAGAAAAGAAAAGAAAAGAAAAGAAAGGCTGCAGCCCGAGGAGCTGTAAACCAGCTCGTGGCTTCCCGGGAACCTGCCAGGAAAGCTTAGTGCCACTCTGTAGCAGTAATCCACGCCTCTCCCATTTCCCTTACCAGCTGGCTACAGGAAGATCCAAGGACTCCTGAACCGTGGCCTTCTCTGAGCTGGGAAAAGCAGCTCCTACATTCCTACTGCTGGGAGTGAGCTAGGAGACCAGAGCCGAGCCAGGCCTGAGTCCACAGCTGCTGAAGTCCATGAACAGGTGATGCTGTGAGCAAAGCCACCATCCTATATGGGCACCAGCTCATATCCCAGTTGCTCCACTTTCAATCCAGCTCCCCTAGGATGGTCTGGGGATTGCAATGGAAGATGGCGCAAGTGTGGCTATGTCCCCCCTCCCCCCCATCTGCATGGGAGACCTAGAGGAAGCTTCTAGCCTCTGGCGTTAAGGGCTGGGCCGTTGCAATGACTCAGGGAGTGAACTAGCAAATGAGTGTGTGTGTCTCCCACTCAGTCTGTAACTCTGCCTTTCAAGTGAATTACTAAAATCTCTCTTTGTAAAGGCCAGGGAAGGCAGTGTGGTGGCTCAACAGGCCAATCTTCTGCATGCAGCGCCAGTATCCCTTAGGGATTCTGGTTCTAGTCCCGGCTGCTGCACTTCCCATCCAGCACTTTCTCTCCCCCTCACTGTCTGTCCTTTGCAAATCTGCCTTTCAAATAAAAACAAATAACTCCTTTGTAATGGGGGAGGGGAAGAAGGCAGGAGGAAGGGAGGTGACAGAGCATAGAAGCAGATAGGCATGGGGAACAAGCACACCTGCAGAGTGGCTCTCGGAGGGGCCTTGGCTGGTATCTCGTCCCTCCCTGACTTGCACTGCACCTGGCACTGCACCCCCCCCCCAGGCAGGGGGCCCCCAGCAGCCCCAGCCTCACGAAGGCAGTGCTCAGCCGACAGGCTTTGCTTCCTGGAGCGCCACCTGTGCCTGCCTCTCCCGGTCCTCCTTCGTGGTGAGACAGCAACCACCAAAAGCCGCTCGCTGTCCACACCGCTCTCCGTGGCTCTGGCTCCCTCTGCAGCCCACGCCCAGCCAGGGGAGGCGGACAAGGACCTAGGTGCCCCCGAGGGGTCCGCATGGCCACTCATGCTTCACCTCGCTGCCCCCAAAGCTGTGACCTTGGAGCCAGGGGTTCCCGGAAGGGCTGTGGTTTGCCAAAAGCTCCCATATTCTGGCTGCTGCAAGCAAGAGAGGCTTCCAGTAGCAGGTGGGTGGAGTGGCGGGGAAGTTTGCAGATACACCTGCTGTTTCCCACGTGCCTCGGAGCCTGGCAGGAAGGAGCGCAGGCGAGGCCACGGCAGCGCTTACCCTGTGGCTCCCTCAGCTCTGGGCCAGGCGGGGCCACTAAAGCTGCCCTAGCGCCCAGTCGCCCAACTCCCAGCAGACTTTGCGAGTCACAAAGGCTGGCAAAATGGGCCCAGTCACCCCCTCTCCCAGGAGTGTGGGAGTCAGGGTGCAGAGAGGAAGAGAGCAAAGCAAATCAGTGGGGTTTCCAGACCCTTGCAAGAAGGGGCCTCTTGTTTCTGGGGCTTCGGTCACTTGTCTGAAGATGCCCTCTTGGGAACAAAGAACAGACGCCTGAGCAAAACCCTTTCATTACCTGGTACGGGGGGGCCCTGCACGGCCACCAGAGCGGGAGATAAAAGCCTGGGCTTGTGAGAGCAGACAAAGACGGATTCACTGACCCCGCGAAGCAAGGCACCCAGCACGCGTCTTCCCCTTTCTTCCTTTCTTCACTGATGAATTTATTTGCTTTCAACACATTCTAGCCAGAAACACAAATCTCCTTCGGAAGGAGGGACAGCAGCTGAGGGCTCAACTGGCCGTGACAGCTGCGATGTTCAGGGAGAAGGACCCTGCCTGCCCAGGAAGCCAGGGGGCACAGAACCAAGCAGAGTGAGGGAGCGACCTAGGGGAGGGCTGGCCTCTCGCTGCTGGGCGGGTCCTGTTCACCACCACCACCAGGCTGGGCCGGGCACTGCTTTATCAGGGCAGACGTAACAGGTGCCCAGTGTGATGCATTCTTACCCAGAGTGGATCCACCCCCCATCTTCCTCGTCCTGGACATGGCATTTCCTGCAAGTTCAAGAGCAGCTGCCATAATGCAGGTGGGAGCCTGTGGCTGCTGCCCATCATTCTCTCATCCCTGGCTACATGGGATGCTTCCCAGAGAGTGACAATGCCTGGGACACTGTGGGAAGGTGACCTTCCCTACCCCCCACTGGGGCACATGACCCCCAGCGCCTGGGGCCGGCATGGGTGGATCAGGGCAGTCACTTCTGTACCTCCCTGTGGCTCACACTGGTTCCGGTCAGGCTCCTGCCTTGCTGTTCGTACCTCAATGTCTGCATCTTTAACAAGGTGTTAGGAAGACCCAACCAGCCAAGCCAAAACATGCACACACACCGCTCAGGAGACCGCAGCCTCCCTCGGTATACGCTGCAGCAACCACCTGTACTTGTGTGGGGTCCAGGGCCCTCAGATGGGATGGGACCAAAAGCGGAGGGGTTAACCCATGGGTATCTCGTGGGCCACAGACATTCATCTTCCCTGAGGCCAGAGGACTCCGAACGACCATCGCCCATCCTCCTCCCTGTCCTCCCCCTCCTCCAGGAGTGCACAGTGTGCAGAGGGGAGGCTGGGAGAGACAGGAGCCCAGGGGCCTTTAGCAGCACCTGCCAGTGTCTCTTAGAAAACCAAGTAGATGCCCAGTGACCCCTGCTGCAGGTGCTCCACGCAAACACCGACCACCAGCAGCCCACCACAGTCTGTGCCCTGGAGAATGGCCGGCCCCCGACCAGCCCATGTAGACAGAGCCAGCCAGTGAGGCTGGACGCCCTTAGTCAGCCAGAGCAGAGTGGGGCAGGGGATGCCAGGGACCAGCCATGTGCCACAGGGCAGTCATGTCCAAGGAAAGCCTGAATGAGCACAGCAGGACCGTGTGTGGGAGGAGGCCAGATGGCTGTGGCTGGCCAACAGCCAGTGTCAACGTACGTGTGTGTGTGTGTGTGTGTGTGATACAGGTGTGTGTGTGATGCAGGTGTGTGTGTGTGATGCAGGTGTGTGTGTGTGATGCAGGTTGTGTGGCATGTGCTGTGTGTGCAGCGTCAGTCACATGCATGTCTGTGGTGTTGTGTGTCATGTATGTAGCATGGTGGGTGTCGGGGTGTGTGCTGCTTGTGTTGTGTGTAGTGCATGCAAGGTGTGTATGTGTGGTGTGGTGTATGTGTTGTGTGTGTCAGCTGTCGGGATGTGTGCTGCCTGTGTTGTGTGCAGTGCATGCAAGGTGTGTGTGTGGTGTGGTGTATGTGTTGTGTGTGCTACATGCAGTTTGTTAAAAAATGATAGTAATAGCAGCATGACTTAATAAGGAAGAGCAGGATGGGTTATTCCTGGAATCTGGAGTTCACAGATTGCCCAAGACCAAGGTCAAACGGCGGGCAACCGTCTGGAGGTGGGCAAGAGTCTGAGGCCAAGGTCAAGGCCTGTGGGGAGGAGCTGCAGCTGGGCAACAGCCCAAGGCCACAGAAGTGCCTGGAGAGGGTCGCATGCTGACTGCTGTGCTTGGCCCTGCAGCTGCCTCTGGTCATCAGGCCGCAACATGGAGCATGGCCATCAGAGCTGGGGCCACGTCACTTCCTGTCATGTGACACCCCCAGCACTTTGATATGAGGCTGGAACCACGAGCCTTTTGTAGTTGTTATCTTGTGTCTGTCTCATCTCTTGTTTTCTCGATTGCACATCATCTTCCTCTCCAATCCTGTTCATGCTATGCTGCTTGTGGTAGTGTGTGCTGTATGTATGGTGTGTGTGTGCTATGGTATCTGTGTATACATGAGTGTGTGCTGTGGTGTATGTGTTGTGTGTGCGAGCACAGTGTGTGTTATGTGTGGTGTGATGCATGTGTTGTGTACAGTGTGTGTGGTGTGTGTATGTGGCGTGTGCATGGCGTGTGTGGCATGACCTGTATGTGTGGTGCACAGTGGGCATGTTCTGCTGCACACATGTGTATGCTGTGTGTAGCATGTGGACAGCAGGCATGCACTGTGTCCGATGAGGGGCAGCATCTCTGTGGACAGGGTGGGGCCCTGTCATCCTCCTGCTCCGTGTGCAGTGTCCTTGGGAGAACAGCGTCCATTGCAAGTGACTGGTGGGAGAAACACAGCCTGGAAGTGGTTCCATCGCTCAGCTGTGCATAGTGAGAGGGGCAGAGAATGCCCTGGGGTGGCAGCTAAGCCCCAGGTGCTGCTGCTGTGTCAGCACTGGCAGATAACAACGCAGCAAAGCAGTCCACCGGGCATCGCGGTGCCCTGGCCTGCCCCCTATGGGCTCTCTCCTCCACTGGGCATCGCGGTGCCCTGGCCTGCCCCCTCCGGGCTCTCTCCTTCCACCGGGCATCGCGGTGCCCTGGCCTGCCCCCTCCGGACTCTCTCCTTCCACCGGGCATTGCGGTGCCCTGGCCTGCCCCCTATGGGCTCTCTCTTCCACCGGGCATTGCAGTGCCCTGGCCTGCCCTCTTCGGCTCTCCCCTTCCATCCTCCCGTCACTATTTCCCCTGTATTTTATAGTGGTGTAGTCCTTTAACGACAGTCACAAGTCCATCGTCCTGTTGAAGTGTATCGTGACATTGCAGGTAGAGTGCACACGGGAGCACTTGCATTCATACAGGACGTGACATTTCCTAGAATACTCTCCGCCTAAACTCTCAGCGAGGGACACCAGCTTCCCCATGCGGCCCTGACTCCAAGCTTGCCATGCGCCCTTTGTTCCTGGTTTCCCTGGAACATCTGCACCTGTGTACACAGTGGTGCCTAATCAGTGTTGCCAGCATCCGCAAGTGCTCTGCTTTGCCTGGGATGCTTGGCCCGGGGTCCCATGATAAGGCAGCCTCCATGGCAGAAGACGCCCCTGGACCACAGGATGTGGGCTCCCAGTGTTTGCACATTCAGGCCCCAGGCTCCTGTGAAGGATCGTAAGAGGCAGGCATGATGGCTCAACTAAGCCTCCAACTCAAGGAGCTGGCATTCCATATGGGCACCAGTTTGTGTCCAGGCTGCTCCATTTCCCATCCAGCTCCCTGCTTGAGGCCTGGGAAAGCAGTGGAGGATGGCCCCAAGCCTTAGAACCCTGCACCTATAAAAAGCTCCCTTCAGATCGGCTCAGCTCCAGCTGCTGCAGCTATTTGGGGAGTGAACCAGTGGACAGAAGATCTCTGTAAGTCTGCTTTTACAAAAAGAGAGAGAATGGATGCTTTGTCTATTCATGGCAGGGCCTGTGCGGGGTGCTTAACTTGGATCAGGGCGTTCAGGATCCACGGGCAACTCATGGAGGTTTTATAAGCGATCACACACACAACACCCTGTATCTTACCCCATGAGGCTCCATCCACTTTGGAAGAAGCTACCATCAGGGAGGCTACAACAGTGAGGTCCACCCCGCCTTGGGCAGCAAACCTCCAACATCCTGGACCAGAACAAGCCTCTGTGCTGGAGAAGTCAGCACGCCTCGGCCATCCCATTTTAGGGAGAAGGCAGGGACTCCAGAAGACTTGGAAGGGATGGAAGGAAGGAAGGGAGGGATGGGAGGGAGGGAGGGAGGGAGGGAGAAAAGGAGGAAGGCAGAAAGAGAGGAAGGAAGGAAGGGAGGAAGGAATACAGAAGCATGAAGAGACTGTGGAGACAGGTGGGCTGGGGGCTGTAAGATTGGGGCTGCCCGGACAGAGTGCAGAGTTGTGGGTCCCCTGTCCACTCACACACACTGGCCCATGACAGCAGTAACCTTGAACCCCAGAGTGGTCACCAGGGATGCACTGGGCCAGAGAGGTCAGAGTCAAACTCAGTGGTACCTGGTGGCAGGCTGGCGCTCAAGGGGTGGGGCCAGGAAGCAGTGAGCAGACCTGGGTACCACGCCCACAAGGTTCCTGTCCTCACACTGGTCTCAGTTGTGGCTGTCCTTACCCTGCCTCACCTCTTCCCCCTGGTGTAGCCACCCCAACACTTCCAGGCTTGCAGAACTGGGACACACAGACATGCTTGAAGATAGATTTTCTTTTTTTCTTTCCTTTTTAAAGGATCTGTTTATTTTTTATTGGAAAGGCAGATTTACAGAGAGAAGGAGACACAGAGAGCTCTTCTGTCTGCTGGTTCACGGCCAAATGGCCACAGCAGCCGGAGCTGAGCTGATCTAAAGCCAGGAGCCAGGAGCCAGGTCCAAGCATTTGAACCACTGTCCAGTGCCTTCCCAGGTACATGAGCAGGGAGCTGGACGGGAAGTGGAGCAGCAGGGACTCAAACCAACAGCCATGTCAGATGGTGGGGCTGCAGGCGATGGCTTTGACCTTCACCGCAAAGTCCCGGAAATGGCTTTTCTTTGCAGATGGCCCAGTCTGCGGCGCACTGTTGTAGCAACACAGGAGGGACACAGAGAAGAGTCCCCCAGATGGCAGGCCAGGCTGGGGACATAGGCAGGAAGGGGGGCTGGGACCCCTGCTAGTCCCCCTGCCTTTGCTCAACAGTCTGCTGGCCCACCTTGGTTCTGCGCACAGCATGCCCCAAGGGCTGTCCCTTGTGGAGTCATGCACTAGGGGGTGGGGCTTCGAGGGGAGACAGGGAGGGGGCCATGGTGCCAGGGGTCATGTGTGGGCTTTCTTACAGACAGCAAGTGCTGTGGCGGGGAGGTGGGCCGGCTGCGTGTCCACGCCAACCAGAGCTGGGTGCCCCCATCTGCTTCCCAAGGGACTGTTCCTTCCCTGGACTGTTTCTTCCCAGGCTCTGGCAGCTCATGTCCACGGACTGTCAAGGTCCACTGTGGCCCCAGCAGAGACTCAAGAGCATGCATTCCACATTGACCTTTGAGCCCGGAGCCCAAATCCCCTAGCACCAGCTGTGCCGTCAGCGACCCTGAACACATCTGCCAGCAGCGGGCAAGTTCATGACCGTATCTCCACCTCCACCAACTGCAAGCGGGGGAAGCTGCCATTGTCCTTGGCGAGATAAAGCAGGGTTGTGTCCATGTCCTTGGAAAGACACAGTGGAGCCTTTCTCTGCCAAGAAGTGAAAGGGCGTTTTCTGAAATGGAAATAATCTCCAAATACTGCTGAAGAGAGAAAGAACTCGAATGTGCTGGTTCATTCTCAAGCGCCCACGGCACCTGGGGCTAGGCCAGGCTGAAGGCAGGTCTCCCAGGTGAGTGGTGGCCAGGGCCCAAGTACTTGGCTTATCACCTGCTCCCTCGCGGGACACACATCAGGCAGGAAGCAGGATTTGAACCCAGGCACTCTGCATTCCACAGGCATCCTAGCCACCAAACCTGCCCTCACCCCAGGAGCTTTCTGAAGATGCCTCCCTCCGCAGGGTCATGGGCAAGACCCTGGGTGAGGAACGTCAACATGCTCAACCCAGAACGTCTGCTTATGTCTAAGAGTTAAACGTATGTTTGCACCCACGTTACATCATCCTTAACAATCATTTTTATTCATTAAAATAATACCTGGTGCCTAGCACCTGCAGCATGTCAGCTTCGTGTGAGGCGATCCACCTACGGGATCCTGCAGTTTTACAAATACCCAGTGAGGGTCTGCAGGCAACCCTGGGTATCAACACCAGGGACGGGCACCAGCATGCCTGCAGACAGCGAAAGCCACACACTCCTCCTCTGAGGAAAACACACATCCTGTTTTTTTAAATGTGTGTTTATTTGCACTGCCAAGCCAGAAGGAAAGAGAAGGCAGAAGAAGTATCATCTATCTGCTGGTTCACCCTCTCCCCTCCGCCCCCAGAGCCTGCCACAGCAGGAGCCGGGCCAGGCTAAGGCCAGGAGTCAGGAATTCTGTGTCCTGGAGTACTTGAGCCATCACTGGCAGCCTCCAGAAAGCTCGAAAGTTAGGGGCAGGAAGAGCCAAGATTCAAGCCAAGCACTCCGATACAAGACGCTTGAGTGGGGTGGGGGGGGGGAGGTTAACTCACTGGGCCCCCACACCTGCTCTCTCCTGTGGAATTCAAAACTTTCCTGGAAGAGTTAGGACACCCAGCATAGCGCTGAGCTGCGCCAACAGTTGTTACACCGCACTGTTTAGAAAATAATGACAAAAAAGTCTGTGCACGCTCAGTGGCAGAGTCGTGTTCCTCCCAAACATTTTCTATTTGCAGTTGGTCCAATCACAGGTGCAGTCTGGAAAATCCTTAGTGGCTCTGTGGTTCCCCTGTTCCAGAATACCTTGTCTTTTAACTGTTGCATTGTCTTCACTGACACATTGTAACAACAGTTCAGATTCAGTCTGATGTGCCATTGTTTCACTTCGCCTTCCCCAAACGCTTCCTTGTCATTCATTGATGTGGCTGAAGCAGGAAGAGCCACCAGATGCCCCAAGATGTCCCTTTCCTGATTGATTTCACTCTGGCCCCAACGTGGCCTGCCGCTCCTTCCAGCTGCCCCTGCACTTTCTGAAGCACCCTGGCTTCCTAAGAACTTCCTGGCAGCTGTTGGATACTGTATTCTGCATCTTCTTCTGCTCCGTACAGAGTCCTGCGGGCATTGTCTGCCGGGATGACTCCCAGGCCAGCGGGACACACAGCGCTCAGCGAGGCCCTTCAGCCCTTCTCAATCCCCTCCTGGTGTCAAGTGAGCATTTCTGATGTGTCTTCAACTCAAGCATAAGTTCTTGTTTGTCCTGCTTCTTCAAGTCCTGATTCACCCGCACCATTCCTGCCCTTTCTTCCTGGTCTCCTGGAATACCAGAGGGACGGTGCCCTGGGTCCCTTCTGTCACCACCCCTTCCATCTGGGTTCACGCTTATGTCCCCCCAACTGCTGCCATCCTGGAATTATACCAGCCTGGTCCCCTCTGCCATCCATTCTCTCCTGGGTTGTGTTTTTTTGTTTTTTTTTTTTTTTTTGCTCCAAAACAATGCTTTTATTTTTGTTTTAAAGCTCCAAATATTTTTCTTTCCTTTGAGAGCTTTATTTATTTGAGAGGCACAGTTACAGAGACACCTTTCACCCACCGGTTCCCTCCCCAGGTGTCCTCAACAGCCGAGGCGGGGTCGGGCCAAAGCCAGGAGCCAGGGGTTTCATCTGGGTCTCCCTCGTGGGTGCAGGGACTCAAGCACCTGGGCCATCTTCCTCTGCTTCCGCGGATGCATTAGAGGGCAGCTGGATGGGAAGTGGAACAGCCAGGACTTGAACCGGTACCCAGGTGGGATGCTGGCATTGCAGGTGGCAGCCTTACCTGTGCCCCCAGTTACTCTTTAAAACATTCAAAGTTCTTGTTTCTTGACATAGTAACTTCCAAAATTTTCCCTAAAACAAAAATATTAGAGTGTGGATTAGAGAATGGAACTGGAGATAGGACAGCCCCATTGCCTTGTGGCTGTGATGCACAGGTGTGGCAAGGGTGGGGGCTGGGAGAAGTCTTAAGGGTTTTGGGGTTCTCTGAGGGCCAGAGACAATCAAGTCAGGGATGGGCCAAGCCTGAGGACCTCCATGCCCTGATGCTTGGAGTCCCCCGCCACCCTTGGCATCCCAGTTTGGGCTGCAGGCTGCCTTCCACCCGGTGGTCCTTGTGGCCATCTGCTCTGGGACCTGCAGCCAGGTACAGCCAACGCTGCTGGGTGCCTGGGGAAACCCTGCCTTCGCCTGCGCCACAGCCAGGGATGTGGCCCCCCGGGCAGGGTGTGTGGTACGCAGAGGTTCCGTGCCCTCAGCTTGCAGCATGGACGGTCTCTGGGGCCCACGTTGCTTCTCTCCCATCCCACAGAAACAGGACCAGCCTGCAGCTCCCAGCCCCGCTGAGCAAGTCCTCCTGGGAGGCCGGGGCTTGTAGATTCCTATCATCACCCCTCCTCGCCCCTCCCCTCATGCCCTCAGCTTGATTGGCATCTTCCACTCTCAGGTTCTCTCCTCGTCCCCTCCCTCCTTCCACAAACTCAGAAATCCACAGAAAGGAAAGCCCCCTTCTCCGAGCAGCCCCAGTTATAGAAGGGACACATCTGGAGGCACCAGGTTGAATCTGTTTTCCAGCAAACTCTTGCCAGGAAAGGAAGGCACGAGGGTGATCGGAAAGTAGCCAAGGTAGGCCATGCCAGGAGGCAGGTGGCTCCTCTGGCCCTGTGGGTGGGTCAGTGGAGCCCGCCACCTCACAGCTTATCTCAGCCAGCATGCTGAGTAATTCTGAGAACTAAGAAGTTGCTACAAATCCCACAAGGATGCTGGCTGTCCCAGCGGAGGTGCTTCTCTGCCACCCACTGGGGCCTCATCCAATGGCTCCTGTATGCTGAATGAGACACGCAAACAGTGCCAGGTGTGATGGGAGAGCCAAGCCAGAGTGGGGGAGGAAGGCATTAGGACGAGGGCTGGAGCGATGGCTCAACTGAGTAATCTTCCACCTCCAAGCACCAGAATCCTATATGGGCACAAGTTCGTGTCCTGGCTGATCCACCTCCTAGTATATGGTCTTGGAAAGTAGAAGCAGATGACCCAAAGCCTTAGGACCCTGCACCCACATGGGAGACCCGGAAGAAGTTTCTGGCTCCTGGCTTCAGATTGGCTCAGTACTGGCCACTGCAGCCACTTACGGAGAGAACCAGTGGATGGAAGATCTTTCTGTCTCTCCCTCTCTGTGTAAATTTGACTTTCCAATAAAGACAAATAGATCCTAGACAAACAAATAATAAAAGGCATTAGGCCAAGGTAGGGCCTCAAGGCGCACCCTTACT
This sequence comes from Ochotona curzoniae, assembly GCF_017591425.1. Lineage (NCBI taxonomy): Eukaryota > Metazoa > Chordata > Mammalia > Lagomorpha > Ochotonidae > Ochotona > Ochotona curzoniae. The sequence continues at coordinate 2,191,637 of NW_024466313.1, forward strand.
TCCCAGGGGTTGCCGGCTTAAAGCCCTGGAGAGTGATTCCAGGGGAGGTGAGGGGGCTTTTCCTGGGTGGCTCCCCGCCTGTGCACCAGGCATTCTGCACAGTGCCTCTCTCCCCAGCTGCACACACTTTGGCACAAAGACCCAGGCTTTTCCTTGTTGCTCAGAAGCAAAGGAAAGTGCCATCACGCCATGGCATGCCACCCGCCATCATTTCAGACTTCGTGAATTTGAAAGAAGAGCTCATCGCCCTTAGAAATCCGGACCGCAGGATGAGTGTGGCAGTGGCGAGGCCTGTCTGCACCCTGCTCCCTCCTTCTCTGAGCCGCTCTGGGCCAGGGTGGTCAGTAACCTGGCTCTCCAGTGGGTATCAGGTGACGGCTTCCTCAGTGTGGTGTGTTGGTTTCCTGTTGCTGTGGTAACGAGTGACCACAGACTCAGAAGTGGACAGGAGAGGAACGGCATTCTGTTTATCTCCAGATCAGAGCCTGGCTGGACTGACAGGCATGGACAGGTCGGCTTCCTCCCAGGGGGCTCTCCCCTCACCCAGCCCACCGCTGGCCACTTTTCCAGACACCAAGCTACACCTTCAAAGCCACATCGCACCTCTGCTCCTGTGCGCACACAGCTGACCACAGCTGGACCAGGTTCTGGTTAATCAGGCTAGGCCCATCCAGCCATCTGGGTGTCCTGCCAGGATGAAAGCCTGCACTTACACACCCAAGGTCCATTTTGCCATAGAAGTTAATTGTTGGCTAGTTCCATGGATTAAGACATGGAAATCATTGGAGGACCATTACCCCACCCTCCACAAGAAGTGTCCTCCAACCACCAGGACACTGCCGCCCCAATCTCCTCCCCCAGGAAGTCATGCTGGACTCCCCTGACATTAGCGGGGTGGGGAGTGTCAGATGACCTGCAGGCATTCGGTAACTGGGATGGGGAGAGAAATGGTTTCCATCCCTGGCACCAAGAACAACCACCTTGTATGCCTCAATTGGCTGTGTCCCTGGCTTTCAAGTGGCTGACTTGAGAACAAGCCAAATTGGGAGACCACAGACTGTAAGTTCACCCCAATAAGGAGCCAGGGCCTGAAGCCAGGCAGATATGTGGCTGGGTTTCCCTGAGCACGCCCGTGCATGCTGCAGGTGCACGTGGCTTTCTGCATCCAGGCCTCTGGAACTGCACAGAGAAGGTTGGTCCGGAAAGAAGTGTGAGATGAGCCCCCCTTCCCCGTGTCCTCCGGGCATCCGGTCATGCGCAGGAGGCATCGGGCCGAGGGAAGGGAGATAGTGGCCAACCGGCTGAGCTGCTTCCCCCACGGGTCTTATCAAAGTCTGTGATCTCAGACCAGTGGACACGGAGCTGGGCTCGTGGTATCCACTTTGGTCAGAGAACACGGGAGAGGGTGAGGCTCAAGACGAGTCTGGGCTGGGGCCACTTCTGGATGGGATGCTGGTGTTTCAACTCGTGCTTGAGGAATGTGGCAGGCACAGCAGCGGAGTGAGACAGGCCACTTGGGAGGTCCCAGACTGCCTCTCTCTGTGCTGGGAAGAGCTCACCTCCCACATCCCCATGATGGATGCTTTGCCACCTGGTCACCTGCTTGTGGATCCCAGCAGCGGCAGCGGTGTCCTGGCCTCGCCTCCTGTCTGCAGCCCTGGGAGCTGGAGCCCTTCCAAGGGTGGAAGTGGAGCTGCCACCTGCCCCTCACCAGAGAGCAACCTCCGACGGGAGGGTGCCCAGCACAGGACACACTGTGCCTCTGGCAAACAAAGGGCTCCTAGCTCCCAGCTCCTGGGCCGCTCAGTCCTCCTCAGCTGCCCAACAGGTGCTCCCCTGGAGACTCACAGCAGGGCGCTGTGCTTACAAGCCAGGCCCAGGAGCTGCTGGTCTGCCTCTCACCAGGCAAAGGGCCACCCTGCCCCTGGGGGATTCTGCTCCACAGACCTGCTGTGCAGCCACTAACAGGGCTCTAAGCAGCCTTCCACATCCACTTATTTTACTATCAAACTTTTTTTCTGTTCACACCTGGCTATGCTAGGTAAGATCAACCTCTCACACACAAAACTGGAGCATCTCATGCCATGCATAACTCAAACATCACCAAAGCAGAGTTCCAGTTTCTGCCCCCCAATTTTGCTATTTTGTCCAAGTCAGGATCCAGCCAGGGCCCCCTCTGATCTATCACACGGGTTGGCGCACCCTTGCTGAGAGAGAGAGGCGTTAGGCATCTTGGGTTTGTGGACCATAACACCCCTGACTTAAGCCAACCGGCACGGCTGTTTCAATAAAACTTTGTTTACAACCATAAGCAGCTGGTTAGATTTGATCCTAAGGTTGTTTGCCACGCTTGGGATGTCGGCTGGCAAACAGAGTCAAATTTAATTTTTTTAATTTTGTTTTTGCAAGAAGTCCACAGGTGGCACTGCCAAAGTCCATCTTACACTCCCTCTCTGCTCTTCCCTCCCTGCCCCCTCTGTGGTGCTACCAGCCAGCCAGTCTCTACATCCACGGACTCATTCATGGGCTGGGAAACGGTAAGCACAGCACTCCGTCGCCCCTTCTCCCCTCACCTGCCCGTGCGTCTGTGCCAGGAAGCCTGCCCTCGCCAAGGATTTGTTTATACGGAAGGATTGTTTGTGCAGAAGTGAGAAGAAGAAGCCCTCCTCGCCCCTTCCTTTCCCCACAGCTTTTAAGAATAATGAGTTCCTTAGCATTCTGCAAAGGTAATCAATGTACTTTCAAAAAGGATATTATGAACAATGGACTTTTTAAAAGGAACATTAGGAACTAATAGATTCTGGCATAACTGAAGTGTCTGAGCGTCGCGCTGACTGTGTTGAGTGAGGTTCGCATTGTCCCAGCTTCGCCTGAGCTCAGAGCAGGACCCTGAATGTCACCACAGCACCTGTGCCATCCCGTAGGACAAAGTGTTCCGGGGTTCTCTCGGGCCCCTCTACGAGAGCAGCTCCTCTGAGGGAAGCGATCCGGAAGAATCCTGGGGTCGTTCGTTGGTTGTAGAATGTATTCATGGAGACAGCAAACAATGATTTCTTTCAAAAAGAAAAAATACATCCCATGTCAGCACCGAGGGTTCAAGTCCCGGCTGCTCCACTTGTGGTCCAGCTCCCTGCTAAGGTCCCTGGGGAGGAAGGGAAGATGGCCCCATGCATGGTCCCTGCCCCCATGTGGGAGACTCTCGTGTCCCAGGCTCAGTTCTAGCCTGGGCCAGCCCCAGCACTTGGAGAGGGAATAGGCAGATGGAAGTTTCTCTCTAGCTCTCCTTCTTTTCAAATAACTAAGTCTTAAAAAAGACCTCAGGAAAACATTCTGAAATTTGCAAATCAATTCACCACCACAGGCAGTGAACCACCTGCAACCTACATACCTGTGGCCCATTTTCTCCCAGGCTCGACGCCCTGCCCCACCAGAGCCCATTCAGGAGAGCCAGTCCAGAGATGCCCCAGCTGCGTGGGACGCCAAGGGTCCCCAGATGCTCCCAACAGGCTGGCAGGAATGTCCTGGGGCAGGGCTCAGAGTTCTGCAGCGGGAGCAGTGAGCCAAGGAGGAGGAAGTTCAGGCAAGAACTCGGCACTTTCCAGAAGGGGGACTGTAACCGGAGAGAGCCTGGGCGGGGGGGGGGGGGGGGAGCAGTTAGCAGGGAAGAGGCCTATGGAAGGGGGAGGGGAGAGGCAGCAGCAAGGGCTCTGACAAGTTGCTGGACAGTCTAGAAGCACCATTTCCGGTGGAAAAGGACAATCAGAAAGCTTTCCTGGGGCTGTGCTTGTCACCTCAGACACGCAGGTCGTGGGAGAGGCTAGATCTTCCTGGCTCTTCCTGCCACCTGATGAGCTACAGTCCTGGGACCAAGGCTCACCTCAGGTCACGTGGCACAGGACACACGTGCAGAGACGAGTGCTTCTCGGGGCTGCTCTGCTGGGCACTCTGCCCGCTTCTCCTCCACAGGCGCCACCATGTTCCCTCACTCCTCTCGGGATCGAGAATCGAAAACAAAATGGAGTAAACATGGCTCATTGCTACTAGGAAACTGTGTGAGCTTGCAGGCCAGATGGCCTGTGTGGCCCTTAGCACTGATGGGCTCCAATTCTGATGAATCAAGGCTCAAGTCTGGTCATCTCGCAGGCGGCTCCAAGCAGTTAAGTGGGTGGTTACCATAACTGCTGGACCAGAGAAGAGGCAGGCCTGGGCTGTCCAGCCAACAGGTAGGGGACGTGTGGTATTTCCCCTCACCTTGCAGGCTAGTGTGGACGGCCCCCATTAAACCCTGTGAGTGTGCTGTTCGGGGCCACACTCCGGTAAGGGGTGCTGGTCCCGGCCGGCTGGTCGGCCGGTCAGTCGGTTGCCTTGCCTCTCATTTGTAATAAAACTTTGTTGCTGTGACTGGTGAATGTAACGACTGTTTCAGTGGCTGAGTGGACCCAACAAACCTAACAGAATACAGAGCAATCTTGCGGCCTTTTCTTACTCTACACACTAAAGGAGTTTTGTAAATACACAAAAAATAATGCCACTCGTTCACAGTTTTTAAAAAACAATTCTCATGGACCCAGCACGGTAGCCTAGTGAGAGAGGAGTTAGAGTGGGTAGTAGGCAGTTAGGGTATTCTGGGTCCCCGAGTAAAAGAGAATTTCCCCACCATGTCTTGGATTCACCAGAGCACATCTCTTCCAAGGGACAAGGATGCTATTAGCATATCAATTCCCCACCTGAAGTATCGGCCACTACCTCTGGCCATTGTGGGAGGGCCTCAGGCCGATCTTTTTATCATTGAAAGGAGAGCAGGAAGAAGTAATACACATCTGCCCTAGGCCTGGAATGTCCTATGTCTGGCACCTCTGTGGCCTTTTGTCCCAAGGCCAGGTGCCATGGAAACTAGGAATTTTCTTTGTTCATGGAGAAACATCTTTGAGGGAAACCTTTAAAAGGTGCATTCCCCGCCATTAATACGGGTTCTCATTTTCCGGGACCCTGCACCCGTGTGGGAGTCTGGAAGAGGCTCTTGGCTGCTGGCTTTGGATCGGCTCATTCCCCAAGTGGCCACAACGACCTGAGCTGAGCCTATCTGAAGCCAGGAGCCTGGAGCTGCTTCCAGGTCTCCCATGTAGGTGCAGGGTTCCAAGGCTTTGGACTGTCCTCAACTGCTTTCCCAGGCCACAGGCAGGGAGCTAGATGGGAAGTGGAGCGGCTGGGACATGATCCAGCACCCATAATGGGATCCCAGCACAGCCAAGGTGAGGACTTTAGCCGCTAGGCGACCATGCCAGGGCCGTGTGTTATTTTTCAATGGATTATGTCATACTGTGACAAGTTTCCAATGTTAATTTCTAACTCGGTCTTTTTTGAGATAGATGACGGTACTTCCAAAAGGTCATGGAAAAATGAAGTTAAATTTTTTTGGTAAAAAAAAAAACAAAAACCCTTTATAATCCATGCTAAGAAGAGATCTTCAAATAATTCAGAAAAATATACACTATGTTTAAAAAAATTAATTTACACCAAAATAAACGTATCTGCTAATTCCACGGGCTCGTGAACTTGTATGACCATATCAAGAAAAGCAGGGATTTTAACAGGGGTTCTGAGACCAGGGAGGCAGGGGTTTTAACAGGGGTTCTGAGACCAGGGAGGCAGAGACCAGCACCCAGGGCTGAGCTCCACACTTACAGGCACTCTGGCTTTGCTCCGGAGGGGACCCCTGGGACCCTTCACCCTCCATCAGTGATGACCTTGGGTCCCAACAAGGAGGCAGAACGCCTGCAGCTGAACGCAGAGGTGTGGCGGGAGGTGGACCAGATGGCAGAGGAGGGGAGCAGACAAGAGGGGGATAGAAGGCAAGCGAGCCAGGAGCCTGGGTCACTTCCTCCTCCCTTTGCTCTGAGCCGCTCAGTAGGAAGCTAAGGGAGACTGCCCTCCTGAGAAGCTTTCAAGGTTAAGGAAGGTCAAAAGCGGGGAGACCAGCACCACGGCCCCTTCCCAAACACCCAACCGGCCCTGGGGTCCCTCACGCACAGAGAGGAGACAGAGCCCGGTGTCACCTAGGTCCCCACCACCGCACAACTGTCTGCCACTATTTACTGGAAATGCGACCCGGCTCATTGCAGGACACGCGTGGGAATACTTGCCCTGGCTGGAATCAGAAGCTTCGAGTACAGACCTTCATTAGAAGTCCATCTCCACAGATTTCCCTGTGGTTTTCAATTATTAGAGAGAACAAACATCTCCAATATTGGCCCTACAACGCCTGCAGCCTCATCCACGTCCTGCCAGATTCTGTGAGCTTTCCTAAGAGGTCGGCTTTCTCCAGGACCTGCACGCTGGGGAGCCTGAACAACCACTTTTTAAAAAAATGCTCCCAGCATGACCTTGAATTGGAAATCAGAAGATATGAATGTAATAGCTTTGGCACAACTACACAGTTATGGGGAAGCCAGCAAGCCAGGGTTCTGCCTGTGCCTGGCCTGCCTGGCCCTGGCTAAGGATTTGGTTCCAAGTTGGGGAACTTGCAGCTCACCATTAAAGTCATCCAAAAGTACATAGCGTAGCAGCAGGATGCCATCCTCCACTTGGGAAGACAGCAACCCAAGCCGCATCCTCCCTCAGTAGTTAGACCCTGCAGTTGGGAGGAGCCCCGGCTGCCTCCCCCACAGCTTGTAGAAGGCCTGGTTTGTTTTTTTAAAGTTCTAAAGATTTATTTTTAAAGTTGTGGAAGCAGGCAAGTTTTTCTACTCCTCCTTTCAGTAGGAAGGGGGTGGGGTTCAGTTGGTGCTTCCCGCCTGGGTAGCGGGGTACCTACAATGGAAGGACCCTCTGGGCGTGCATTGCTGGTCTTGGTGGCTTAGCTCAATCATTATAAACGACAGGTCCACTGAGAAGTTAGACAGGGGGACACGGCCCTGATTGTGGGTCCTGATGGCAACTTACAGAGGCGACCAGAGATCTGGGGAAGTGAGGCTGCAGCTGTGGACAGCATCTGCAAGCAGCAAGGCATGCACCCAGGTTCCGGGCTGGCTGCGGGTCGGCCTCCCCAGCCGGCACTGCAAGGTGTAACCAAATCGCCCCTTGCGCCCGCGGGGGCCAAGAGTCCCAAAGCTCCCGTGTCTTCGTCAAACCTCACCCTCCTGGGCTCCACGTAGAAGCCCCCATGGGGGCAAGAAGGGAGAGAATCGGCGCTCGGGAAAGTCCCCCTACCCCGAGGCCCGGAACCGCCGGGATGGGGCCATGAAGAGCCAGCGAGAGCTACCTTGTGACCCCTCTGCGCCTGTCAACCCCGGCAGCGCCCGCCCGGCCAGGGTGCACCCAAAGGCGCGCCCTCGCTTCCCCTTTAAGGCTTCCCGAAACTTTCCCCCTGTTATCCAAAGAGCCTCGTCACATCCGTTGGCTGCGGCCTGCGGGGCGCGTCCCGAGGAAATTCAGGACTCGAGTTTCCCGGGGAAGAGGCGCGGTCCTGGCCCCACGAGTGTGGGGAGTGCGTGCTCTGGGGCTCTGACCTTGGCCGCTGGGGCGTGGCCGGGGGCCTGTGCTCCGCGTCGCCGCCCGGCAGAGGCGGCAGCGGCTGGAGAACTTGCTCAACTTGGCTGTGCGCGCTGGGGCGGTCCCGGCGCCTCCGCCCCCTTCGGGCCTCCGCCTCCTCGGAGCCTCCTCCCCCGGGTCCTCCTCCCTGCCTGCGCCGCCGCCGGTGCCGATGCGCTCGCCGCCGTGTCCCGCAGCCGCGCAGTAGCCAGCAGTCTCGCAGCCCCCGCGCGCCCAAGTCGCTGAGCCGCGCAGCCGGACGGAGCCAGGCCGGGCCGAGGCGAGCCGGGCCGGGCTGGGCAGGGCGCGCTCCGGGCCCCGCCACGGGCATGGGCGCGCCGGCCCGGGCGCTGCTGCTGCCGCTGCTGGCCCAGTGGCTTCTGCGCGCAGTCCCGGTGCTGGCCCCCGCGCCCTTCACGTTGCCGCTCCGGGTGGCTACGGCCACGGGTGGCGGAGCTGCGCCCAGCCCCCGACCCGGGACTCCCGCCGCGCCCCGGGCCGACGGCCTGGCGCTCGCCCTGGAGCCCGCGGGGGGCGCCGCTAACTTCTTGGCCATGGTGGACAACCTGCAGGGCGACTCCGGCCGCGGCTACTACCTGGAGATGCTGCTCGGGACTCCCCCGCAGAAGGTAGGTCGGGGGACGCGCCCTCGCCAGCCCCTTCCTGGGTAAGGGGAAGGATTCTTGGGAACCAGTAGTGTTGGGGTTGCCCCCCTCGCCACAGTTGCCAGCGGGACGTAGGTCGAGGAAGCTGGGGCGCGACCCAGGGCTGTGCGCCCGGCTTTGGAACTTGAGAGCTCGCCGGGGAGGTGCTGGGCGGCGCGGGGAGACCCGAAAGTTGCCTCTGGCGCGATGCCCCGCGGGTCGAGCGGCGCCTCCGTCCCGGAGGAGACGGTGCCGCGGGGTCTGGGGAGAGAGGCCGCGGGTCCTGGCGGGGGGAATCACCTCAGGTGATACCCACCCCCATGCTGTCTCATGGCCGAAGAGGCGCGGGCGCGCATCCAGGCTGGCGGGAGCTCAGCCAAGAACCAGCCGGTCCCCGGTGGCTCGCCGGCTGCGGGAGGAGCGAGACGCGTGCGCCCCGCGCCCGTCTCCGAGAGGGCTTCGCAGCCTCCCCCGTGTGCCAGCGCCGTGCCCCGCCTCGAACTCCGCGGTGCGGCGTGAGACGCGCAGTCAGGCTAACCAGGGAGGAATCCGGGGCCGAGCAGTGCAGAGAGGAGCCAGGTGCTCGCCCGGGCATGCTCGTCTTCGGACTCGGGGGAGTTCGTCCGCCCCTCCTCCCTCCAGCTTCTAACCCAGGTGTCGTGTGAGGTCAGGTTTTCTCAGCTGAACGCACTAAAGATGACTTTATTTTTATTTTTAACGTTGTCATTTGGGTTTTTAAGACTGCAGCAACGGTTTTCCCCCATAAATAGCAGGTACTCATGACTTTTGTGTAACTCTAATTATTCAAGACTTTCAGAGGAAAGACATGAGCTGTTAATTCTTTTAAAAAAGGAAACTCAAGTCCTGGAGCTATTTAATTAGGGTGGGTTTTTTTTTTTCTCTCTCTAACCTTCAGAAGGCTGTGCTGTGGCGGCCAACTTTGATCCCAGTTGCCTTTCAGCTTGGTCATGGGACTCCTCGTGAGGGTCCCAAGGGGGAATGGTGGCTGGAGGGAGGGCAGGGTGCGTGGGAAAGAGTCAGCTGAGAAGCCAAGCCGGCCTCAGGCCTGGCGTGCTCCTGACCCACCGCAAACCCAGCCCGGGGGGAGGACCTTGTGACTCCTGTGTAAGCTGTGAGCCGGGGTGTGGAACGCGCGCCCTGACGGATAAAGACCCAGGCCAGTTTTGGAGTGGGAGCGATTTTCTCTACCGGAGGACATAGGGGGCTTCGAAAAAGCCTGAGACATCACACATGCCCTGTTTCTTCTTTTAAAGATTTATTTTGGCAGAGTGACAGGGAGCTTCTGTCTGCTGGTTCACTTCCATGGCTGCCTACCATGCCTGCCAGGGCTGGCCCGCCATGAAGCCCCTGGCTGGCAGGCGCGGCACCTTGGGCCACCCGGAGGCCGGCCGCCTTCTCAGGCTCAGTAGAGGGGGTGCGGGATTGGAGGCAGTGCAGCTCCTTTGTGGCTGCCACAACAGCAGCCCCACACCTTGTCTTTGAATTGCATTTTCCATGAACCTTCGAAGCCCCCGTGTCCAGGAGGTTTTGTCAGATGCGAGTCCCTGATTCAAGCATCTGTTTGAGGAAGGGAAAGACCTCCAGCGGCCGAAGTACCTCTCCTGAGGGGAGGGAGGGGCTTTTGTAAGTAATAGCTTGCCTTGGTAAATTAATTCATTGACCTTTACTCTAAAATGCTGAAGTTTAATTAATTTAATGAGCAGGAATGTATTGAGTGCTTATGCTCACATCTTTAGCACTGCCAAGCAAAGAAGCAGTTCATTCAAGGTTAGGTCTCAGTTCAACTTTGGCTTGTCTCCAGGTGACTGATTTTTACAAAAACAGATTGAACTTGGACAAACACACCTCCCTCCTGGCCTGATGTAGAATCCACACCTGAGGTGCAAACTTAAGTGTTGGTGCCTGGGGCAGTGGGATCACCTGTGGTCACCTGCAGGCGATAAGTTTTAAATCAGATGGATTTTGTTGTTGTTGTTGTTGTTATTTCCAGTCTAGCCAAGCTGATTCCCCAAAGACTCAAATAAAAAATTGCTTAGGTGGTGAGAACAGAGGCATTGTCCATTCCAGCCATGGACGACGCATGGGTGTTCCTGGGCTTACGGCAGCATCACAGCGTGTAGGGGCTGGATTCAGGGCGAGCACCGTGCCGTGGGCCACGGGTACACTTCTTGGGAGATCCGGGAGGCACCACCTGCCCACCCCGGGGCGAGTGCTCACATCTGCACTTGGGATGCAGCTTGGCAGGATCAGACGACCTGCCAGGACCATGGGGCAAGGAAGTTCAGGCAGCAAGCTGGGAGCTGGATGGAAGAAGCCAGGTTCTGCTCTCCCAGGCAGACAGTTGCTCCCCCGCCGGCCCCTGGACTGCTCACCTTCGCTCTGCTGGGTACCGCTGGGGACAAGCGGCTGCTGAGTGACTGGATCCGAGTATGCACGTGACAGAACTGGAGGCAGGGGACCAGGAGTCAGGGCGCTACACATGCCGGCTCCCCATGCAAAGCTAACACCAGTCCTTACAGCAAGAACAGGTGGAGGTCCTGGTGCAGTGGGCCATAGCCCGCTGTTCCACCCTGGGACCCTGCATGGGTCATGGACGTCTGCCCAGAAGGCCCCACGTGAGGCATGGAGCCCGTGGGCCGGTGAGCAGGCCCAGGTTGGCATGGAGATGGAGCCAGGGGTTGCTCAGTGATACCATTAGGTGACTCCTTTCCAAAAGCAGCCGGCTAGTGTCTGCGAGAACTATGCAATTTGGTCTTATTAATAATAATAATGGTGTTCTAAAGTGATTATAATTACAGCAATTTCCATTATTTTTTTAAAAAAAAGGACGTTCATGCTAACATCATACTTCTCCCTGAAGCTGGGGAGAGGTCTACCAGCCTGCACCGTGCAGTGGCTTCAGAAAGGCTTTTGGATCTGGGTGGGGAAGAGTTTCTGTCACCTCCAGCCATCTGGAGACATAGCCAAGCTCCTAGAATGTGGACGCGGGACACCGGTCTCACGGCTTGTTTCAGCTCATGCTCTGATCATGCTGCTGTGCGTGACCATCGGTGCCTTAGTATGCAGGTATTTTTCAGGACTTGACCTTGGAGCTAAGGCCCAAGCACGTGCAGTTTGAGTTTGTGGTGAGAACAAACCAACCAGGGTATTCTGTGGGCACCATGCTGGCTGTAGGTGAGGCTGGGAAGCCATCAGGGCAAAGAAGGAATGTGACTGGAGGGGGCTGAGCCGGCGTGTACCTGGCTCCCCCTCCCGAGAGCAGAGAAAAACTATAGAAGGCTCTGGAACTGCAGACAGTTCACGAGGGACCCGGGAGGTGGCCCAGAGCAGCCAGAGGCAGGGAGCCAGAATACTGTTGCTCACCCGGCGGGGCTCGGGCCCCATGCTGGGTGTTTTGCGTGATCCGCTGCGGCTTGTGATAGAATTTGCACTTTTTCGGCTTTGGGGTAGGTTAGCTGTGATTCAGAGGGACAGGGAAGCAGTCAGCACAGCCTCCTTGCTGTGGGCCAGCCCGTGTGGTGGCAAGTTCCGGTTGTCTGCTGGTGCTGGCCGTCTCCCTTGGCTGCCAGAGCTTTGGCTGCCTTGGGCTGTGCAAGGCCAGGGTTGCCACACCCTAGGGGACCTGCACCTGCCAACGGTGGTTTCTCAGCTCATGGTCCTGGCAGCTGGAAGTACACTGAGCAGGGAACTGCCCCTGCTGAGGACCCGCAGGAGAGGGGTGCTCCTTCCTGCCTCTTCAGGACGCCTGGAGGCTCATGGCTGTGTCACTCCAGTCCTCACCTCCACCTTTGCACTGCCTTCTCACGCACCCTGCCTGCCTCTTGTCCTGACCATACTGCAAGACCTCCCCTTTGCACGGAAAGTGCTGGCTGGGGTCAGGACACAAGTTCAACCGATGTTTATAGTTACATAGATTTTTCTTTTCTTCTCTTTCACTCCCACCTTTTAATTACCAATAATTTCAGTTTGGAAGTCTGGTGTATTTTTTTCATCAGTGGCAATGAGCAGATGGTGGTGTTGGCGCAGTCCAAGCAAGAGCCGTGGCAAGATAGTGCACTGGGGGTGGGGGCTTCTGCATTTCCGTGCCCCCTGTTGGCTTCCCCACCATAGAGAGTGGCTGCTCAGTCGGCTGTGTGCCGTGGGGCTGCACTCGCTCATTCTGTGAGTACTGGGATTCGTGGGTGAGATGGAATAAACCGATCCAGTGTGCGTAAGCTTGGACTGATACATTTAAAGATGGCTTAGTGGCTAAATCCTCACCTTGCTTGCATGCCCGGGATCCCATATGGGCACCAGTTCTAATCCCGGCAGCTCCACTTCCCACCCAGCTCCCTGCTTGTGGCCTGGGAAAGCAGTTGAGGACAGCCCAACGCCTTGGGACCCTGCCACCCACGTGGGAGACCTGGAAAAGGCTCCTGTTTCCTGGCTTCAGGTTAGCTCAGCTCTGGCCACTGCGGCTACTTGGAGAGTGAACAAGCAGACAGAAGATTTTTCTGTCTCTCCTTTTCTCTCTACATCTGCTTTTCTAATAAAAATATATATTTCTTAAAGTATTGATTTAAGGGAGAGTGAGAATGCATCTTGCCAGCCTGCTGGTTCACCCTGTACCTGCCCATAGCAGCCAGGGCGGGCTGGACCAAAGCCACAGGCCAGGGTGCTCCATCCAGGTCCCCCACGTGGACAGTACATAGCCAGCTGCTGCCTGCCAGGGTACACACACAGCTGGACCCATGGACCAGAGCAGGTGTCTACAGGTGCGTTCATAACCTCCGCCGCGCCTCTCTCTTCTTCCTCCTGATTCCTTTAGTTGCAGGAAGGGGGCGTCACTTCTTCTTGGTTGCTCCTTCTTCTGGAATCTTGCTGGCCCCTCCTTCTGAGAGTCAAAAAGGAAAGCATGGGATGGCTAGCAGGACTGGGGCTTGTCCTGTGTGCTGGAGGCATGCAGCTGTGCGGGACCCGCATGGGGAGTGTGGAGCTGGCAGATAGGTGGGGCTGGCCCTGCGTCTGTGTGCTGCCGAACAGGGCAAGTTCGGCCTTTGGCTCCTGGATCCAAGGTGCGGCTTGCCCAGGGCAAGGGTTGGGTTGATGGCTGCTGCCGACCCCTGTGTCATCCTCACTGGCAGTGACCCTGCGTGCTGGTGAGCGGCCCACCTAAGGTTCTCCCATCACACCTGGAAGTGACCAGCTGCTTGTCTTTGGCCCCTTGCCCTCTGCCATGGGCATTTTCTGGTCACCTGTAGTGCTTGTCCAGCCGAGGCCAGACATTGGATCTATTCATACCTTAGAAACTCCAGCGGGCACCTTGGAGCACCCAGCATACCTGGGCAGGTGGGCAGCCCTGCACAGCCCTGCACAGCCTCTGGGTATGAAGCCAAGTTCACGGATCTTCCATCTGTGAGAGGACACACAGGGTGGGCAACTGGCTGTGGCTTGATTCTGTCCCGCACTGAATGTTGGCTATTTTTTTTTTAACTGATTGCTATTTCATAATAAATGTCACTTTTTGCTTTTAAACTCTCAAAAGAAAAATACTCTGTGTGCAGACACCCAGGAAACAAAGTGAGCCATTTGGTTTGGAGTGGATGCTGGCTGGTCTAGCACAGGTTCCAGGGTTATGAGGAAGCAGAGGGACTGGGCATCAGCCAAACCCTGGCCTTGGCAACTCCGGGGGGAGCCAGCTGACCAGAGCAGCCCCTCCAGGGATCTAAGGACCACACCCCAAGCCTTGGAGAGACGGCAGTGTCTGAGCCAAAGCAGGCACGGACTTCTGAAGTCCTTCACATGGCATCGTGCCGCCTCCCCGGGGGATGAACAGGGAAGCAGGTGGCATGGCGGCTTGCACAGGGCTTCAGCGGCCAGGTCCCGATCTGCCATTGGCCAGCTCCTGGAGGACAAGTTTTCTGTCCTGTGTGTCTCCTTGTCGGTCAGGGCTTTTGGCCCAGTGACCCCAGGATCCCTCCTAGAAGCCCGGGGACTGTGCAGTCAGGTACCTCGTGTGGGAACTTGCCGTGGGGTGATGTCTGTCCTCACTCCGATGCTGCCTTACCTGAACACAGGACGGTGGCCGCTTCCCAGAGGGCGCACATGGCATTGTTCCTTCCCAGACCAGCTAGCCAAGACTCTTGCGACAGACTTGGTGGTAAATACAGACCCAGGCCTTGGGCGCAGCAGGTGGGATGGCCGTGCCCCACCTGGGCATCACGTTCCTACATTCAAGACCCACCCTTGCTTCTGATCCGCCTTTAAGCTAATGAGCCCCTGGGCAGGTAGTGGAAGATGGCCCTGCCACGCGGGTGGGTGGCACAGAGCCAAGCTCCTGGCTTCAGCTTGGCCCAGCTCTGGCTGTTTGGGGTATTTGGAAAGTTAACCGATGAATACAAAAAAATCTCTTTTCCTGTCTCAAATATATTAAAATAAGCCCATAAATGCATGCAGACTCCCAGGACCTGGTTTGCCCAGGCTTACTGGAGGGATGGTGCCAAGGCCTGGCCACCCTAGCACACCTAGCATACGGGAGGCAGCAGGTGCTGGCCAGTACGCGTGAGCAAGAGCTGGGTGGAGTTCCTGGCCCGGCTCTGACTATTGAACCATTTGTGGATTGTAAACCAGCAGACATAAGATCTTTCTCTTTCTCTTTCTCTCCCTCCTTCCCTCCCTCCCTCTCTCCTTTCTTTTCTCCCTCCCTCCCTCCTTCTCTCTCTCTCATTAGGCAAGCAGAACCTCTGCTCTTCCTGTCACATTAGGTCCCCGTGGCCTCCTGGCAGTTGCACAGAGTCTGGCACAGCCTCCTGTGTGCTTCACATCGCCGGTGAGAGGTGGCAGCCTGCAGTCCCCGCGCAGGCCCCGTTGCACTGCTGTCCTGTTCCTGGCCTCACATGCTTCTTCCCAGGTGCCTTAAGGCGCTTAAGGAGGCCGTGAACGAGGACAACCAATTTGACCTAGACTCAGCATTTATTAAACACCCACCTTATGCCAGGACCCACTCTCAGCCCCTCAGTGCAACAGCCAAAGACGGCCTTGCGTCTTCTTAGAACCTTGACTTGTTAGAAAGCTTGCC
Source organism: Ochotona curzoniae (assembly GCF_017591425.1). Taxonomy (NCBI): domain Eukaryota; kingdom Metazoa; phylum Chordata; class Mammalia; order Lagomorpha; family Ochotonidae; genus Ochotona; species Ochotona curzoniae. The sequence continues at coordinate 2,206,889 of NW_024466313.1, forward strand.
AAGACAGCCGATGGCATCCCCCTGCTGGGGGTGACTGGGCGTTGGGGGGGCCTGCTGAGCTGAGGCTGGCCTGATGAGGACCGAGCCTTGGGAAGCTGGAGGCGTTGGTGTTCTGGATGAAGCAGGGAGCTCAACACCACAGGGGAGAGCAGGCCTGTGCTGTAAGTGCACATGTGTGCATGGCCCCTGTGCCACGCCCTCAGCATTGGCTATGAGAACACGTGTGTGCATGGCCCCTGTGCCACTCCCTGAGCGTTGGCTGTGAGAGCATGAGTGTGCATGGCCCTGTGCCACGCCCTGAGCGTTGGCTGTGTGTGAGTGCATGTGTGTGCATGTCCCCTGTGCCACGCCCTGAGCATTGGCTATGAGAGCACGTGTGTGCATGGCCCCTGTGCCACGCCCTGAGCGTTGGCTGTGTGTGAGAGCACATGGGTGTAGCTCTTCCTTCGTCTGCTGTGTGTTATATGGTGAGGGTCCATTAGGACAAACGTTTCTCAAAGAGTGTGGGAATGTTGGACAGCGCTGGTTCCAGGCTGTGTGTGTGAGGGGCGAGGAGTTGGGGACTGGCATACTTTGAGGGGATCTGAATTACAAAGGAAAATCACCCGGCGAGTGCCCAGGGCTGGGGAAGTCGGGGAGACCTCTGAGGCCTCAGGGGCGTTTCTCACCAGTGCCCCGGTCAGGTTCCTCTGCCTCAGAGCCCAGGCGGTTTATCTCAGAGGGAGTCCCAGGGGCCGTGGGCGAGGCAGTGCCTGGGATGGACCAGGCTGTAGTTGTTGCAGCTGGAGCCTGTCCAGCTGCTCTGGGAGGGGGAGTCTAGTCCTCAGCTGTCCCCACAGACAGGAGGGTGGCTGGTTGTTCATCACACACCTGTGCCTGTTGCAAGCTGGAGTGCATTCCCATGAGTGCTGCTTGCAAATGGACACTCTGCTCAGGTGCACTGGAGTGGCGGGGCCGCAATGGGCCCAGGTCAGGCTGACATCAAGCAATGAAAGAGAAAATAGTGGGCTCTATTAGGTGCCTTTGAGAGCCACTGTGTTGGGCTTTAAAACTGTGTCCGGAAGGCGAGGATGTGAGGTGCAGGGTGCTGAGCAGTAGGAGACATGTGGAAGTGGAGTGCCAGGGAGACGGCACTGCAGGTCAGAAGCCGCCGCCACAACTCCTTTGAACACTGAGCGAGGCGGACATCAGGGGATTCAAAAGCTTTCGGCTGCGGCCCGTTGCTGAGGTCTGCAGAGGGCAGTTCCCCAAACATCCGCTGGGCATCACAGCATGTCCTGCCAGGTTTCACTGTCTCCTGGGCAGCATCCCCCCTGGTTAGGCACGGCGTGCGGGTGCTGCGGTCAGCAGCCTCAGCAGTGGGATGGCAGTGATGTGTGCGTGTCCGAGTTCTGTACAAAACAGTTTAAAAGAATTAATAGAAGCTTCTAGAATAAAGAAAGGTGGATATGTGTTTCAGGCTCCACGTTAGGATTCAGGTAAGATGTTCATGAAGTGGAAGAGGAGAAGCTGTGTGAATGTATTCTGGAAGGAAAGGCTGTGGATACAGGGAGCCGAACCTGCCTGTGCAACCTTCATCAGGGCCAGCCCATGCACAGGATGTCCAAGGCCATCATTACCAGCCCCACTCACCCCTGCTCATCCCCATTCACCTCCCATTCACCCCCACTTGCCCCCTACACTCGCGCACTCCCAGCTCAGCTCCATCCTGCAGCCTCCGCCCCATGCAGTGAGCTGGTCTGATCTGTTGACACACCAGCCCTGAGCATGGTGTAACAGTTTCCCCTGGGGCCCAGGTGAGCAGAAGCGGAGGCAGCAGGCTTCAGGCCACTCCCAGGGATGTGGCAGGCTGCCCTGTGCAGGAGGATGAGGGAACCAGTGAGGCACTTCTTGAAACACGCCTGTGTCCCGAAGAAACATTATATTATCCGTGCAGTGTGTGTGCGCATTTTAGCTTGACCCTGCAGCCCCTGGGGGCAGCTTCTGTTACCTGGTCCTCGCCCTCCCTGTCTCCATAGGCTGCCTGCTGGGCTGTGTACCCAGGGTGGAGTCCCTGTGTCCCGAGGCTCCACCCTGTCCTGGACACGTCAGCCCCGCCCAGGGAGAGCAGGGCTGAGGGGAGATGCCCTGGCCTGCCCCAGGGCAAGGAGCTGACCCTTCTCCCTGCTGACTCCTTAGCCATGGGGGTCTGGTGATGATGTGGGAGTCTTTTCAGCACAGACATCCCTCCCGTTCTGAGGAATGTTCTAGTCACTGCCAGCTCTTTCTTCTTGGACCTCCTCTTTTTTTTATTTTTAATCTTTGATGATGTTTACACAGTTGATCTGGGTGGGAAGGGCCAAGGAGTAGGGGAATGTGGGTGAGACCAAAGTTTCCAAATTTCCTTTTTTTCTTCCTGTGTCTGGGGAAGGATGGGCATAAGGGAGACGCTGCACCCAGCCTCCCAGCCGCCCCAGCACCCAGGGTTGGGGATGGGCCACCCAATGTCATCCCAGTGTTCCCAGTGTGGAGACTGCTCCGAGGGCTCTGCTCAGGTGGTTTCAGTGGTTCTGAAATGCTGTCGATTTCCTGAACCAAGGACAAGGAACTCCTTCCAAGGTCCGTTGACTGACAGTCCAACCCAGAGTCTCCATCCGCCCAGATACTGGCTGTCAATGCTTGCTGGGGTCGTTGACCAATTTGTTCTGTCCTCCTCCTCTGCTATGGTACCGGCTGCCCTGTGCAGGCTCCATGTCGTCTGGGCATGCCGTCCACTGCTCCATTTGAGCCACTGAGGAGACCCAGCTGTGACACAGGCACTCCACCATCAGACCACAGATCCGATGATTCTCTCTGCGGTTGGGGTTCTGAGTCCAGCAGTTCAGTTGGGGGATTCCCCAAAGAAATCTTACCTGGCTCTTGTGTGTGCCTACAGTGCGGGCCTCGGACCTCCTCTCCTCCCGTTGGGTCCTCTGGCTTGCTTTCTCCAGCATCCAGCTCTGCCCGCCCTCCCCCTCTCCCTCTCCCTCCCCCTCTCCCTCCCCCTCCCTCTCTCCCTCTTCCCTCCCCTTTCCCCTCCCCCTGTCCCCCACTCTTCAGGTTGCCATTGATGGCAGAACTCTGCTTCTGTGTGTTCTTCGATGCTGCGACCCTGTTCTCGTCGTAGTTGCTGTTCTGTTTCTGGGGAAACCCAGTGTGGTTTCTGTCCCCACCCGGTGCCTTCCTCAGTGTGTGGTTTTGCGTCATACCATGAGGTTGCATTCCTGGCTGCATGTTGTATCTGAAAGACAAACATTGAAAGACTGGCTGGGGGTGAGGGGAGTGGAGCATGGTACCATGGCATGGACTAAGCCTCAGACTGTGATGCTAGCATCCCATGTGGGCTGTGATCTGAGTCCTGGCTGCTCTGCTGTCGATCAGGCCTTCTGCTGACGCACCTGGGAAAGCAGCAGCAGATGACCTAGGTGGGAGACCCGGATGGAGCTCCTGGCACCCGCGTTAGACCGGTCCAGCTCCTGCCGTTATGGCCATTGGCGAGTGAGCCGGTGGGTGGAAGATCTCTCTGCCTCTAGTAGTACTTTTTTATGTGAAAAAACCAAAGGCTGGCCGGGAATACGGTGCCGTGTACACACGAGGCACAGCAGTGTGCTCTCAGTCCTTGCCCACTCTCGGCTGTGACGAGGTATTCCGTGTTGTGTGACCATGTCTTGCACTGAAACAAATGCCTTCTGCCCTTTGCACTCCGTGGTCGGAACCTTTCACCAGGTGGCTGGGTGACCCCGGGCCCTGTGGCCGGAGCGTTTCGCCGGGCAGCTCATGGGCCGTGGGCCCTACGTGGGGATCCATCAGGGCAGCTTGTGCCTCCCTAGCTACAGGGGCAAGTATGGCCGGCGTCCTACCCTCTCCTCCTCCTGACCACCCGTGCTGAAAATGCAAAGATGGGGCATGAGGAGGTGGCGCTCAGAAAAACCACCCTCTCCTTTAGTTCACGTTCCCCACCAGTGTCTCAAAGCCCCCTGCGCAGCCAGCCTCGGCCTTCAGGGCCAGCAGGGCCAGCAGGGCCAGCAGGGTGGCTGCTGCGAGTTGCCCGGATCTGTGCACCCGTTACCCGTGACTTGGGACACGTAGCCAGTTCCCTGTTCAGAAGATCCAGCCTTCCTTGTTGAGCCACACTCAGTCTGTAGTTTCCTGTTGAACTTAGCAGCCAACAATATTCCACATGACACACCCTCACAAGCTTTTAGGAAACACATTAAGAAATTATGAATTTTTTTCAAAAAAAGCAATTTTCCATTTCCCTCTTCTCAGTATTGCCAGGGTGTGGGAGGCAGTGATGGAAGGTCTTGTTTCTGTATTTGAGGGGCAGGAGGACAGGGAGGGCAGCTGCTGGGGACAGGTTCCTTCTGCTGGTTCACTTCCCAGATGGCGCAGTGGCCGGAGGAGGCAGCCCAGAGCGTAGTGGAGGGCTCCTGCGGGGGCAGGAACTGGGGGGCTTCAACTACCACCCTGCCCGACTAGGAGGTTAGAGTCAGGAGTTAGTCTCTTCTTTCTTTCTTTCTTTCTCTCTCTCTCTCTCTCTCTTTCTTTCTCTCTTTCTCTCTTTCAAGATTTATTTATTTTCACACAAAGAGAGAAAGACACAGACCTTCTAGCCACTGGTTCACTTCCTGTAATGATCAGGACTGTGCCAGATAGAAGCCAGGAGCTTCTGAATCTCCCACGCGGGTTTAGGGTCTCAAGGACTTTCCCGGGTCCTTCACTGCTTTCCCAGGCCCTAAACAGGGAGCTGGATGGGAAGTGAAGCAGCTGGGACTCGAACCTCTGAGGACTTTGCTGATGGTGCTGGCAGGACACTGGGGCCCAGTAGGGAAGCTGTGGTCTCTGTGGGTCCTTGCGGATGGAAGCCACGTGTGGCGCTGTCGGGAGTGGGCGTGGGTAAATAGACACAGGCATGGTTAGGCCGGGACTGACCACATGGACCACGTGTGTGCTCAGCAGCGGCATCTCCGATGGACGGCTGATCCTGCAGGTGTATTTTTCTCTGCTAACCTGCTTGACTTGTTAAATGTGACACATGTCTTACAATGCTTAGATTGTTTTTTCTTTTATATATTTAATCATGCATTGGAAAGAGTGTGACTCTTCCATCCTCTGGGTCGCTCCCCCAAATGGGTACAACAGCTGGGGTGGGGCCAGGCTGAAGCCAGGAACCTCGAACTCCGTGTGGGTCTCCCACTTGGGGAGCAGGGACCCAAACACTTGGGCCAACCTCTGATACTTTCCCAGGCACAGTAGCAGGGAGCTGGATTGGAAGTGGAACAGCTGGGACTTGAACTGGCATTCACGTGGTGTGCGCGCGTCACAAGCAGTGGCATAGCTCTCTTTCCGTTCTCCGAGTTGCACATACTCTTGGGTGTGTGTATCCAGTGAGTGGTGAGAAAATCAGGTTAGCTGGCGTTGCTGTCTGCTGGCATGTCTTCACCGCCCCAGCCCATGGCGTCCCCGTGGGCCACCTCGACAGATACGCCCAGTGAGCACTGACCAGTCAATGCCATTGTGTTGCCCTCTGTGCCTGGAGCCTGTGGGCACCTCTCCTCTACCCATCCCTGCCATGGAGAGCGGGTTCCTGTGAGCTGAGCTCACCCACCTCTGTCCTCCCCCATGCGGAACCTATGAGAATTCCAGCCTTCTTAGGAGTGAGGGTCTCCTGGGACTTCAGGGGCGGCTGCCTGCTGCTGTCCAGCCTGGGTCGCGGCACTGGGGCCAGCTCCTGCCTCATCGCGATGCCCGGCAGATGCTCATTCGTTTCTCTGTCCTACTGCCTCTTCCTGACGCTGACGTGGTGGACACGCCTGCTGCTGGCAGCCCCAGAATAGAAGGGAGCTCCGTGTGGGAGCTTTACCGGACGGCACAGCCCGACTTCCGCCACCATGCCCTGCCCCAACCTCGTGCCCACCAGCCCGTGACTCACACTCCCCTGACTTGTAGCAGTGCCCACTTTTTGTCATTGTTGGCAGGAACTCTTCCCAGGAAGCAGGGTGCTGCCTGGAACCTACTTGCTTTGTCCTCCTGTGTGTGTGTGTGTGTGCTTGTGTGGGTGGCCCTGCCCGGTGCCAACTCCTTATCGGGTGTCTGGGTACAAGTGGCACCACCTATTGGTCTCCAGCTGTGATAACTGAAGGATTAGAGGCGTTTTCCTGGATCCTGTGCCAGGGAGACTGGTTTCCGAGAGCTGGGCTGCCCAAGCTGCTGACCGGACTCGGTGGACAAGAGCTGGTTCCCAAGTCTCCCTGCCCCCAGCCCGGCATGCGGACCTAGCTTCATCACCCCATCAGGCCCGGGATGGGGCTGGCACCTCCGCTCAAATTGGGAGCCAATCCAGCTCCCTGCTAGGGCACCTGGGAAGGCAGCAAGGGATGGCCCGAGTGCTTGGCCCTGCACCCGTGTGGGGGGCCCAAGGGGGAGTAACAGGCTCCTGGACCAGCCGTGCTTGGCCCTGCACCCGTGTGGGGGCCCCAGGGGGAGTTGCAGGCTCCTGGACCAGCCGTGCTTGGCCCTGCACCCGTGTGGGGGCCCCAGGGGGAGTTGCAGGCTCCTGGACCAGCCGTGCTTGGCCCTACACCCGTGGGGGTGGGGGCCCAGGTATAGTCGTGGGCTCCTGGACCAGCCGTGGCTGATGCAGCTATTTGGAGGGTAGAGTGCTCTTTCTGTCATGCTCTTTTAAGTATAAAAAAAAATGTGGATAAATATTTTAAATACTTAAAAAGAGTGGAAGGGGAGATAAGGACCTCTTCCCCACCCCCACCTCCCGCCTCTCTCGGGGCCAACTCCTAGGGGATGCAAGGGGAGGAGAAGCTGTACCCAGGTCAGGCCAAGCTCTGTTGCTTTGCCACGGCAGCCCCGGGCTGGCTGGAATCCCCATCCTCCCGCACTGCCCCGTCTTCTCAGCCTCTCTCCCCATCTGTCCCCCTCCCTGGACTCCCTTCCAGGCCTGGGCCTTGCTCGGGGACACATTGTGCTGGGTGGCTGTGTCCCCGGCCTCTGCTGAATCCTTGGTCCCCCGGTAGATGTGTGTCGGGATGCTGGTCATGTCGCGAGCATCTACTGAGTGCCCGCAGCCGATTGGCTCTCATGCGCTCGGGCTGGCTGTAAGAGAAGCCCGGGGAGCAGAGTTCAGGTGGTCTGCTTGTCACCAAAGAAGACACATCCACGTGGGGCAGGATCGTCGGAAGAGGATGGCGTCTTATGTTGCTGGTTATCTTGAGCTGAGATCCGCCAGCGCCTGCCCTTCTGAGTGCTCAAAGCCAAGAGGGCTGGGATGTTTGTCCCAGAGACCCAGCACTTAGCTGGAGTAGGCTTCCGGCGGCTGCCATGTGCGCCATCTCGGCTCCCTCCGTCTCAGCCGCTCATTGATCCCAGAGCCCGGCAGCCTCCTCCGGGAGAGAAGAGTTAAGTTGTGGCTGCTGGCTCCTGGTGCTGTTGCATCCAGGAAGCGAGAGGTGCCCCCATGGGCACACCCTGGGATCTTAAGAGTGGGAGAGGCAGCAATCTTGTGCCAGGAAATGGTACTGAGGTTTCCTCTAAGTCTGCCGCTTCGTGCTTTTCTGGAGGAAACCTATCTTGGCGGCAGAGGAGATAAAATGAGAGTTCACTGTGGCCATTCCCGAAAGTAATCCGTGTTTTCCAAGCTTGCAAAAGCAGCATTTTTAAAGGATGTTGGCAGTGGTTGAGGGAGAGACTGGGTTATCGCATGACCTCGCTTGTGTTCTAACCCCTGGGATGGGGGATTGGGGTGCTAAGAGTGCATCTTCTTTTGAAAAAACTTAGTAGTTGTTTTAAAAGAGTTGCAGATAGAGAGAGAGATCTTCCATCTGCTACTTTACGCCCCAGGTGGCTACAGCAGCCAGAGCTGAGCCAGTCTAAAGCCAGGAGCTGCATCATCTGGGTCTCCATGTGGGTGCAGGGGCCCAAGCACTTGGGCCATCTTCTGCTGGATTCCCAGGTGTATCAGCAGAGCCCTAGATGGGAAGTGGAGCAGCCAGGACTCAAAGCAGCGTTCATGTGGATGCAGTGTTGGTGGCAGCTTAACACACTGCACTGCAGCGCTGGCTTTTCTACGTGGAAAAGCCCATTCTTTGTCAACTGTGGGCTTCTGTATCGTTTCTAGTGCCGTAGGGAATGGCAAGCTCATGTGTGCAGCCCACAGATGGAGTGTTTCTGAAGTGTCTGGGCTGCCTGATCAGGCATGCCCCCGTGCCCCACGCATGTAACGCTCGGCCCGCAGGGAGAACCGGGCAGCCCTGTGAGGCTGGGCAAGGAGGAGACGTCCCAGGGGATGTGTCTTTGGGGACGTGAGCATTGTGTGGCCTGCACGGGGTGAGCTGGCCGCTGCAGGGAGACCTCCCGGTGGCACTGTGTGAGCTGCTGCCTGCAGCACACAGCATGCGGTTGAAGTCACCAGAGGAAAGTGGAGGCTTTGGTGATGACTAGTGTCCAGTGGCAAACACTGGAATCGTAGTGTCGCGTCATCCTTAAGGCCACTGTCAAGTGTTAGATCCCACCCACACCGTGGCCACCGCTTCTGGGAGTGTTGCTGCTGGCATTGTCGCACCTGCACGTGGCACCTTGTACTGTGACGTCATTGCAGCTCTCATGTCAGCAAGGGATTGGAATTTTCTGGCTGCGCTGCGGTCGGCTGGGACGGCAGGGCCGACGCTGTTGCTGCAACTGGATCGTGGCGATTCGACAGGTGACCAATGTGTATTTGCTTTTTGGGTGGTGGGAGGAGGGACAGAGGCCAGATGTTGACTTTGAATGGGAGCCCGAGGCACTGCTGGTGTGGGGTGGTACAGGCGGGATGTGATGTTGCATGTCCAGTGCGCCCAGCACGTGCACGGCCTGCCCACCTACGCCCACAGGAGAGACATCTGGACGATAGGGGGGACACGAGTCGTGGGTGGCAGAGTGAATGACTGCAAGGAAGTGGCCAGGGTCTGGGCGTGGGAGGGTACTGGGAGCAGTTCACCACCCAGAAGCCACCAGGTCCCTCTCGTCAGCCATCGGTCCCCAGGCCTCCCTCCTGGCGTGGAGTTCCTCGGCTGGGTGCTGTTGAGCAGCGGCCCTGGCGGTGCCCCTCCCACCACCAGGGACCAACAGAGCCAGGCTCACCCCTGGGGTTGGATAACACACAGTCCCGTGGGGTGCCCTTGGCTGCTCATCTGCCTGTGGGGTCCCTGCCATCCACAGGCGGTCGTGGCACCATCCTGCGGGCGGGAGACTGTCTTTCCTGTAAATTCCTGGCATGATTGTCCTGACTGGGTAGGGCAGGACCATGACCCTAAGATTCCTTTCCGTGTTCAGACTGGGTCTAGGGGCTGGGTTACATTATTGCTTTGATGAGGCAGTTAGCATAATGCACGCGTGATCCACACTCACACAGCTCTGCCTTGCACTTGGCACCTGCTCGGCCAGGGACTCAACGCCACACGTTGGTCTGTGAGCAGTGTGCCTGGCAGCCCCTCCTTCTGGGAGCGCCCGTTTGCATGGAAGTGACAGGCAGACGCTGTGTGGACAGTGATGGGAGGTGTGGAAGACAGGAGGGTGTGAACAGCGGACTGTGAGCGTGGGCACCTGTCATTCATGTCTGTGCTTGTGGCTGCTACAGCAAGGGAGCAGCAGGGAGGTATGGGGCACAGTGCTCTAGCCCGTGCAAAGGGCCTGAGCAGGTGTCCTTGCCTGTTGCAGGGACCCCAAGGAGGCATGGTGGCTGTGGGTGGGAGGGAGGTTGGCCGAGGGGCTCTGGCTGCAAGGAAAGTAACGAGGGGTGTGGTTGTCGACACGCCAATCAAGAGGCCCCCTCCTGTCGCTGCAGCTGACTCAGTCCGGGGGGCATAAGGGGTCTCTGAACACCCAGGTTGGAGAGTCCACACCATGGAGTGGTCTTTGATGCCCACAAGTGTATGCAATCCCAGTAGAGTGGGTCTAGGCAGAAAAGACGCCAAGTGCAGCGATGGGCTTGGGATACCTCCAAAACGTGGAGGTGAGGGAGGCTGGGATTCCTGGGGTCCGAGGCCAAGGGAAGAAGCAGCACAAGTTGTGTGGCACCCCACAACAGGCCACAGCTGGGAAGGCAGGGCAGCAGTGTTGGCCTTGGCAACGTGGGCAGGGAGTGGGGGCCGAGCACGGCCCGGAGCCTCGAGGGGGAGGAAGTGGAGACACTGAGGCCCGTCCACCCAGGAAGGGATGCAGGCCTGGCCGTGGCTGTGTCCGCTGTGCCTGGGCCCAGGTCAGCCACAGGGCACGGGGCTCTCACCTGCTTGTCGGGGATCCTGCCAGGCCTCACATGTCACCAGATGCTCCTCTTTTTCCTCTGGGTGTTCTTGCTTAATGCCTAGGGGGCACCCCGGAAGTGCAGGGGTCAGCCCACACAGCATGCTTTTCCACAGAGGAGTCCATGTGGAAGGGCCTGGGGCTGTGGTGTTGCCTTTGATTGTGGTGGTTTTCCTTTGGTTTTCCAGGACCTCAAAGCCTTGGAGGAACCATGCAGAAGCAGCTGCTGGTCCAGCAGGGGGAGGGGAGCAGGGCAAAGGCGGGGTGGGGTGGGGGTCTGGGGAGCGTGCCCTGGCGGAGGCAGGGCAGGCCTTTCCCAGTCGCTCCTTCCAGGCTCAGGTCCCTGAAGAGGCCCAGGCGAAGTGCTGATTTTTTTTTAGATACATTTTTATTGGAAAGGCGGATGTACAAAGAGAAGGAGAGAGCCTCTGTGTGCTGGTTCATCCCACAGATGCTGCAGTGGTTAGAAGCTAAACCAGTCTGAAGGCAGGAGCCTTCTCCAGGTCTCCCTGGCAGGTGCAGGGCCCAAGGCTCGAGCCATCCTCCTCTGCTTTCCCAGGCCATACAGCTGGATGGGAAGTGGAGCGGCCGGGACACAAACCAGCGCCTATCTGGGATTCCGGCACTTAGAATTGGAGAATTAGTCTACTGAGCCATCTCACTGGGCCTGCAGGTCAATTTTAAATAGAGCACAGCTCTCAGTCCTGTGGTCCACGCCCTGCTTCCCCAGGAGCCCACAAGGGCCCAAGGACTCAGGCAGCCAGAACACAAACTGATACCCATGCAGGATTCTGGTGCATGCAAGTGAGAACTTTAGCCACTAGGCTACCACACAGGGCCCCTCAACACACTTTTTAAAAGTATTTCATGGAGCCTGGTGCTATAGCCTGGTGGCTAAAGTCCTCACCTTGCATGCCCAGGATCCCATATGGGCCCTGGTTCTAATCCTGGTGACCCTGCTTCCCATCCAGCTCTGCTTGTGGCCCGGGAAAGCAGACCCAGAAGAGGCTCAGGGCTCCTGGCTTTGGATCGGCTCTGCTTTGGCCATTGCAGCCACTCAGGGAGTGAACCAGTGGACAGAGATCTTCCTCTCGGTCTCTCTTCCTCTCTGTATATTTGCCTTTCCAGTTAAAAAAGTTTTAAAAATAAATAAATGAAAGTGTGTTGGCAGACCAAGTGCTTGTGACTTAGTTTTGTAACTCGGTGGCTAAGCCTTGTGGGAACCACCTTAGATGGAAAAAGTTACAGTGTAAAACCAGCGCTCACTAGAGGAGCCTGACGTTCAAGACCGAGCTGCTGGTCCTGTCGGGCTCTGTTGAGGGCTCTGGGCCTGGCTGTGGACTGCTGGCTTGCCTGTCCGTGAGGGCTCCACCTTCCTGCACGAAGTCACCCCGAGTCCCATGTCCTGCACCATCCGTGTGGGGGCCGGGATTTCAGCCTGCGGGGAGGAATCGCCCCAAGTGTGACCTGCAAAGGGGCTGCCGCTCGGCCCTGACAAGCATGAGGTTCTGACACCTGTGGGGCGGACGATAACCAGGCGGATGCTGCAGAGTTGTTCTCGTCCCTAGGGGGAGCGCATGCATAGCCAGGGGCCGGGAAGGCACAGAGGGGCCTGGCAGCAGTTTTGCAAGAAAAGCGTTCTAGAGATCTGAGCACTTGCACGTCATGGGGGCGGTGTATGGGGCCAGCTCCATGGTGTCGCCGCTACCCACTGCCTGTAACACTGATGTATAGCGGCACCCAGGGGGCGGTGTATGGGGCCAGCTCCACGGTGTCGCCGCTACCCACCGCCTGTAACACTGACGTATAGCGGCACCCAGGGGGCGGTGTATGGGGCCAGCTCCATGGTGTCGCCGCTACCCACCGCCTGTAACACTGACATATAGCTGCACCCATGTAGGAGCTGGTTTGAGTCCCAGCTGTTCCGCTTGTGACCCCACTCCCTGCACGTGCACCTAAGGGAGCAGCAGAAGATGGCCCGAGGGCCCCTGCACCCACATTGGAGACCCCGGTGAAGCTACTGGCTCCTGGCTTCTGCCTGGCCCATCTGTGGGGTTAATCAGCGGATGGGAGAGCTCTCTGTCCTTCCTTCGCTATCCATAATTCTTCCTTTCAAATAAATAAATAAACCTGGAAAAATGTGGTATATTTTATGCGATGTGTGTGTTACCACGTTTTGGGGAAAATGAACTCCCAAGTCGAGGAGGGGTCCAAGAGCCACCTGTGCCCAGCACGCCATGTATGCCAGCCTTCTCTCTCCACAGTTATAACACAGTGACTGAATCTGAATGCTGAGCCAGGCTGAGTTCAACTCGGATACGGCTTCTCCATTGCAGTTGTCAACCATGGAGCACGAGGCAGCATCCCACAAAATTCCAAATGCATCTTCTGAAAAGGTGTCTCTTGTTTATTTGAAAGGCAGAGTGACAGGAGAGACAGCGACAGGGATGGTGGGGAGAGATCTTCTCTCTGCTGCTTGTCTCACCACACAGCCACAGGTACCATGGCTGGACTGGGATGGTGCCAGGAGCCTGGCACAGGTCTCCCACATGGGTGCCAGGCCCAGACACTTGGACCATTTTCTGTGGCTTTCCCAGGAGCATTCGCAGGGCTTTGGATCCAAAATGGAGCAGCCAGGACTGAAACCAGTGCTTATGGCTCAGTGAATTAACCCACTGAGCTACAGCACCAGCTGCCAGATATGACTTGAGAGTGAAGACATTTGCATACCGCTCTTGAAGTCCTTTGGAAAGTTCCAGAACTTTCCAAACATTCCCGGGCGATGTGTCATGAGTTATTGGGCGGGGCCGGAGGTGGCTTTGGCTGTCCTTTGGGAAGGCAGCCCTGTTGTCCCCAGACACGGGCATGAAGCTGCAAGTTTGCTTTACTGACCTGGTTCTCATGTGGATTGTTCTGTGTGGGGGAGAGTGCTCATTGCTGTTGGTGGCTGTGTGTGCAGCTCAGCCCTGACACACTCTCAGGGGGCTTATCAAATATCCTGGCATGGGCTTCAGCCCTTGGTCCACAGATGGCTCTGCAGCAGGTGGGCGGCCCAAAAAACCCGAGAGGCGTCAGGGAACCCGGCGAAAGCCTGGCATTGCCCGAGTCACAAGGCTGTCCTGTCCTCCTTGGCCTCTGAGCCTCTAAAGACACCCGAGGAACAGGCGGGGGTGTCCCGTGAGCCGTCACCGGTGCAAACAAGCGCATTTTGGTTTCTGCTTGGAAAGAGGCCTGACTCCCAAGACAACACGGCCCTGAGCACCTGTTGATCAGGTGCTCCTCAATGGGACACCTGCCTTCGGGGCTGCTTGGGCTGCCCGGTGAGCGCTCTCAGCCTGGCCCTGCAGGTCACTGGTGGGCAGCTGTGTGCCAGTCTCACAGCCATGGGATCTGGGGAAGCAGGGAGAAGAGACTGCCTCACGTGGCGCCGTTCTGGGGCTGTGGCTGGCACAAACCCGGGCAGCCTTCGGGAAAGACGAGCAGTTGACAGAGGGCGCCCACAGACCCCTTTGTGGGCGCGGAGGGCCTTTCCTCTCTGAGGGGCTGCTCTCCCTGTGCCATGGCCTCCACCAAAGGGTCCCCAGGCAGTGAACACAGCACCCATCCTGAGGCACCTGCTGCTGGGCCGGAAAGAGTGTAAATGCAGGCCCTGGCCTTCCAGGGCTGCGGGGCGGGAGGACGTAGGGAAACCCCCAGTGTTCCTGACCGTACGTGAGGGGAGCTGCTTCCTGGTCAGGCGTTGTTCCTTTGAGAGAGGAGCGAGTCTTCTTTGTTCTTTGACAACTTTCTAATCGCAGCTTTATTGCACTAAGCCTTCCCGTCGTTCGTCACCCATCTTCGCAGCTGTCTGGCAGGCTTTTATACATTCCCAGCATTGTGCGACCCTCACCACCCTTGACTTAGCCGTGACCGCAGCTCCAGGAACACGGGCCATCTCCTTACAGAGCGCAGCCAGCCGACACTGCAGCCCTGTGGGGCGCGGGTTGGGCACACGTGCGGAGGGGTCCTAAGGGCTGGGCTGTGTACCCTGCCTCCATCTTGAGTCCTGCCTGTCTCCAGCTGGGTCAGCCATCACCAAAGCAACCGGCCCCTTGGGACAGCAGCTGCCACAGACATTGAGAGGGAAGGGGGAGTTTGTGGGGGCAGTACCCCACATGGGAACCTGGACCTCACCAAAGGCCTGCAGGGAGCCAGCCAGGGTCCAGACCAACTGGAGATGACAAGATCTAGGCTAAAATGGCTCCATGATGGTTACATCACTCATTCATCCATCCAGTGGGCCGCTATTAAGTACCAGGCACTGTGCTTTCAGCGCAAACCCACTGTGATTCGGGAGGAAGGCAGAAGACACAAGAGTCATGGGCAGAAGTGGCAACAGGCAAACAGGCAGGGCACCGAGGTGCCAGCATGTGCGGCCCGGCAGAATTCTGCCTGCCAGGTCCTGGGCCACACAAGGTCACTCGCAAGTGTTCCATCTCATGGTCACGTCCATGGCAGCATCCCCTCCTCTGAGCCTCCCGGAGGCATGGCTGCCTGCGTGGCACCCTGTCAGGAGGCAGCAAGGGAGAGATGTGGCAGAGGGCATGTGTCCAGGGGAGAAGGGACTTGAAGCCACACACCCACAGACTTGGCTGCCAAGTCCCCTTAGAGATGTCCTCTACACTGTAACCAGGGTGGCTTGTTGCAGAAGTTGCCAAGCTCCATGGAGGAATCCCCTCCCCTAGTCTGGTGGTCCAGGATTCTGATGCAGGGCTTGCTCTGAGCACCCTCTTAGGCCCTTCCTGTGCCCGGAAGGCCGCCCTGTCGGTGTCACACTCTGCAGCTGGCTGATCCTCGCGAGCTGAACTGGGTCCTCGCGGGCAGAGCTGGGTCCTCGAAGACAGAGTTGGGTCCTCGCGGGCTGTGCTGGGTCCTCGCGGGCAGAGCTGCTGATCCTTGTGGGCAGAGCTGGGTCCTTGTGGGCAGAGCTGGGTCCTCGCGGGCAGAGCTGGGTCCTCGCAGGAGAGCTGGGTCCTAGCAGGCCAGGCTGGGTCCTAGCAGGCAAGGCTGGGTCCTCGTGGGCAGAGCCAGGTCCTCGCGGGCAGAGCTGGGTCCTCCTGGGCTGTGCTGGATCCTCACGGGAGAGCTGGGTCCTCGCAGGCAGAGCTGGGTCCTCCTGGGCTATGCTGGGTCCTCCCGGGAGAGCTGGGTCCTCGCGGGCAGAGCTGGGTCCTCGCAGGCCAGGCTGGGTCCTCGTGGGCAGAGCCAGGTCCTCGCGGGCAGAGCTGGGTCCTCGCAGGCAGAGCTGGATCCTCGCGGGCAGAGCTGGATCCTCGCGGGCAGAGCTGGGTCCTCGCAGGCCAGGCTGGGTCCTCGTGGGCAGAGCCAGGTCCTCGCGGGCAGAGCTGGGTCCTCATGGGAGAGCTGGGTCCTCGCGGGAGAGCTGGGTCCTCGCAGGCAGAGCTGGGTGCTCAAGGACAGAGCTGGGTCCTCGCAGGCAGAGCTGGGTCCTCGCGGGCAGAGCTAGGAGCTCTCAGTGGAAACCATGCCCATGTCCCTGGCTCCTGCAGCGAGCCTCTGGCCTGGTGCACTAGCACGTAGCCTCTTCTCCCCCTCGGGCCCTGGGGCCTCCACCTGTCTGTGTGTCCTGTTTCTCTACAGGACCCTGGGCAGCAGCCGTGAAGTGATACACCTGCCGCATGTCCGCGCTTGCACCAGCACCTGCACGCCTGCGCACATGCTGGGATAAACTGTTCTCACATTCCTTTAGCCACATTCTGTAGCCCCTGCTCCCGGTTTATTAAACAGCCCTCGTTTCAGGCAGTAGAGCAACGCGTGCAGACAGAGATGTTTGCTCTCTCCAGCAAGATGCGTTTGGGTAAAAGAGATGGCATTTCCAAAGCCACAGAGCTCAGAGGGCCCCAGGAACCTGGTCAGGTGTGACTGCCCCGGGATTGGGCCTGCAGATGGGCGGCTGGTGGGCTTAGGAACCGCGCTCATGAGCCACTGTTCCGACACTCTGCTTCTTTTCCTATCTCCACCTGCTGGGAAAGATGCAGCAAGGAATCTCAGAGCTAAGAAGGCAGCAGAGCCACTGCCCTGCAGGGGTTCAGGGTGGGGCTCCTCGGGACATTCTGAGTTACAGAGCATGTGGCTTCAAGGTCTTAGGGTTTCTGTCCATCTCAGCTGCTGTAAGAAAATACAGGACCAATTGGCTTTTGAACCAAACATTTCTCTCCATTTTGAAGGCTACAGGTTCAAGGTCAAAGTCTGGTGTTTGGGGAAAGCTGGCAGTGCCTCACACGGTCCCATTGTAGCAGAAGGGGCCACAGAGTTCTCTGGGCATTAATGCCACTCATAGGGCTGCACTCTCAAGCTACCATCATCCTGAAAGGCCGTCGCTAAGATCTGTGTGCGGGAGCGCTGGGCAAGGGCTGGGGGTGGAAGCGCTGGGAGGAGGGGCCCTCAGTGTACCGATGCTAAGATGCTTACAGCTGCAGGTACCTTGCAGGTGGCACCTGCACAGACCACAGCGCCCTTAGGGCTCACCTTTGGAAGGTTCTGTTACTGGAGTGTGGGAGAGTAAAGAGTCGCCAGTGGCTCACGGAGAGCCTGGGACAGAGAAAGCATACTCTGCCGTCCCTCCCAGTGTGACCATTGCTCCGTTGCATTGCCTGAAACTTACTCATCACTGTGCCTTGTCTGCAAATGAGACTTTTTCCCAGGGCATACAACCAGGAAATGGCACAGTCTGACAGGGTGGGACTCCCTGCAGTGTCAGGCGTCTAGCAGGGGTCCCAGAACGTGTCCTCCGCCAGTAAGAGGGGGCTACTGCATGTGGACATACCTGAGGAAAGTTTGTAGCTATTTATGGAGCCGTGGGCTGCTCACTGACTTGGCTTGCCCTGGCCGGTTCTGGAAACCGAGGCGGATTCCTTGCCCACGCACCCTCAGAGCTGGTCTGGCCACTGCTCTCCCGGCACGTTTGCCGCCATGGGCTGCGTCCACTCCCAGGTGAGCTCACGGGCTTTGCGCCACTTAGGGGCGTGGGATTAGTGAGAGCCTGTGGGCTGTGGGCTGTCAGGGGCATTGTGGGAAAGGAACAGAGCCAGGAGGACTCCAGGAGGGATGAGGCACCAGGCTGCATGGGTGCCCACAGGCTGAGGGGCTAGGGTTATTCCACGCAGCAACCTCTGCATGGTGTAAGCACAGGCTGCTTCCTGGGCCCCTGCCGAGCACCCAGGCACTGTGCACAGTGCTGGGGTGCAGGAGGGCAGCTCCCAAGGGCTTCGGTGCCCTGGAGGACATCCAGTGCTGGGGCTGCTGGCTGGAGAGGACACCCAGGTGGACAGAGCAGCCCCGGGGGACCAGGGCTCTGAAGTCCCAGGATAGAGGGGGAGGGGCAGGACTCACCCAGCAGGGAAGGCACAGAAGGGCCGAGGCTGAAGTGCAGGGAGGGGATGTGGAGCCGACTGAGTGGGAGGCAGCGCTGTGGTCCTGGGCAAGCTGGCCTGGCTGGCAGGAGCCTGGCTCATCAGGCTGTGGCCCACTCTGGGGGCTGTGAAAGAGGGAGGGTGCCAGAGCTGCAGGGAGGGTATTTGGGGGGTTGCTGCTTTTAAAGGGCCCACGGTATGATAGGCTAAGCCTCGGCCTGCAGCGCCAGGATACCGTATGGGCATCGATTTGTATCCTGACTGCTCCACTTCCCAGCCAGCTCCCTGCTTGTTGCCTGGGAAATCAGTGGAGGACGGCCCAAAACTTTGGGATCCTGCACCTGTGTGGGAGACCTGGAGGGGTCTCCTGGCTCCAGATCGGCTCAGCACCAGCCATTGTGGTGTTTCGGAGTGAACCAGTGGATGGAAAATCTCTCTGTGTGTCCTCCCCCCCCCCGGAACTCTTCATTTTGAATAAAAATAACGTTAGATATTTTTTTTAAAGTTGGCAACAAAGGGGTCACTGATCCTGCCGCCCCGCCCTCCTGCGTCTCTGTCACTTGGACGGAGCTTTAGGGCAGATGTTTGAGCACCTGCCATCCTTCCCCACACTTCCTCCCCTCTGCCCAGGCCTGGACTCCGTCCTCGTCAGGCCACCCTCGCTGACTGTCACCTCCCATGCTGCCCAAGACCTCCCGTGCTGATGGCAGGGTTAGAACAGGGACAGCCAACACCTGTCAGAATTGAAGACCCTTGAGGCCTGTGGAAATTGGCTTTTGTTGCTCATTGCTGGGTACTGGACAGTAATGGTGGCTTCCACAGGAGGCTGCTTGGTGGGGACCCGCGCTCCCGGGCCGTTGCCCTGTGTCCTCACTCGCATGCCAGGCTAATGCCCCTCGTGTGCGTTTCAGGACCTTGTAAATTGTGCTTTGAAAGTGCAGAGACCTTCTCTGAATTAGGAGCTGGGTGTGTATTTTTAGTGTTTTCCCAGGAGTTGGATCACTGTGTGTGCACACCTGTGTGTGTACATCTGTGTGTGCACCTGCACCTAGGTGCACATGAACTTGAACCCAAACAGGCAGGCCGTAGTTTTGGAGACTCCAGGCAGCAGAGCACTTTACGAGTGTGTGGGAGAAACCCACAGCTGAGTGTTACTGAGCTCTCGTCGCTTTCCAAGAGCGTCGTGTGACATTCGCAGGGAGAGAGGGACACTCATCACTTGGTTTTGCTTTTGAGCTTGAGACGCTTGCACAGGTGGCTGACGCTCTCTGAGAATTCGGCGTGAGAGATGTCCGTTTACAGTGCCAGCTTCCCTTTGCTGCTCAGATGAGACACGGCCCCAGGCAATCCTGCCCCTCCCTGACCTCCTGTGCTTATCTGGGGGTCATTTCTCAGATTCTAGACTCGAGAATGCCCGGCTTGGTGCCCACTAGCCAAGGCAGGACTCCGCATGGGATTTTCTTGAACGTGTCTGTTGTGGTTGCACCTGACCAGCACGAAGAAGCCACCCGTGTGAAAGCAGGCATACAGAGAGGACCCGTTGGTCACTGCGTTTGTGGCCTACCAGGGCAGGGCGTGTGAGCGAGCCCTCGGTGGGTGTGGGATGAGCTGCCCAAGCCAAGCTGGAATTCCTGGCCAAGAAGAGCCTGGAGAAGCGTCTGAGAAGGTGCCACTCTGTGCTCTGTAGGCAGCAGCACTGAGGCTCCTGCTCGGCTGGGCTTGGGGTATGGGAGCAGCCGTGTGCCCGGGGCTGCCGGCCAGGCACCCGCGCGTGGGCACGGCCCAGACCGAGGCCCTGGCATTTCCTAGGCATGCTGCCTACAGAGCCAGGAACGCTTGGGAAGTGGCGTCTGGTGCGTGGCCCTGGGTGTGGGCACTGCTGCCGCTCCGGAATCCGCGGCTTTCCCTCCTGGTGACCTTTGGTGGCCAACAGATGACTGTCCCTCACTGTTGTGCAATCCCATACTTTTTCAGGGCGCCCAACATTTCCTGCACGAAGAACTTCTCTTTCTCTTTTAAGATTTGTCTTTTTTGTTTTGGAGAAGCAGGGCTAGAGTGGGGAGAGTGTAAGAGAGAGAGAAAGAGAAGAATCTTCCATAAACTGGCTCACTCCCCAAATGACTTTAGTGGCCGAAGCTGAGCTGATGTGAAGCCAAGATCTTCCAGGTCTCCCGCATGGGTTTGTGCCTTGGGCCATCCCCCACTGCTTAGCAGGGAGCTGGATGGAAGTGGAGCAGCTGGGACTCGAACTGGCGCTCATGTGGGACCCCGGTGTCACCGCAGCCTTTCACACCACACACATCCTCTAGCCCCCCTCGAAGGCCTTGCGGCCGCTGGGTCTCCCCCGACACATCCCTTGTGCTTCATTTCCTCTTTCAGTGTTCTCGCTTCACCCTGCCCCCGGACACGTTAAGACACACACCCTGGGGACAGCGGTGAGTGCTCACGGTCGTGGCTCCCATGTGCCAGCTCTCGCAGGCTCCGCCGCTGGGCAGTGGCATGGCGTGGACAAGTGGCTTTCCGTGGACAGGGAAAGCTCCAGGCCTGGCTGCCGCGTCTGACTGCCCAAGTGGCTCAAGAGCCTGTGTTGACCCTGAATGGCTGCGAACGGGGTCTCCTCTCCTCCTCGCCTCCTCGCCTCCCTCACCTCCTCTCCTCCTTACCTCCTCACCTCCTCTCCTGCCTCCTGCAAGGCCGGGCAGTGACAGCCTCCCAAGTGCTGATGGGAGGATCCAAGGTTAACCCTTGCCTGTCCAGGGGTGGGGGTGTCCAGACCAGTGGTGAAGATGCTGTAAGGAATGCCCCGTGTCCTGTGTCAGAGAGCCTGGGTTCAAGGCCCAGGTCCTGACTCCACGTCCCACGAGCAGGCACCCTGGGAGGAGCTGGTGATGGCTCGAGTGGGCGTGATGTGGCTGGGTGCCTGCCAGCGTGTGGGAGACCTGCCTTCCTGCTGGCCCAGCCTTATTGCGGTGGGCCTATGGATGAGCCCACCTTTCAAATAAATACAAGAACATAATTTCGACAAAGAAAACCTTACCTGTCTCACCTTCCTCATCTAATGCTTTTTAAAATATTTATTATTTCTTTGGAAGGCAGAGTTAGAGATCTCCCATCCACTGGTTGGCTACAGAAATGATTACAACAACCAGAGCTGAACCACGCCAAAGCCAGGAGCCTGGAATTCCATCGAGGCCTCCCTGTGGGTGCAGGGGCCCGGGACTTGGGCTGCCCTCTGCTGTTGTCCCAAGGTCATTAACAGGAAACTGGATGGGAAGCGGAGCAGCTGGGACTTGAACCCGCACCCCTACGCGATGCCAGTGCTGCAGGCAGTGGCCTAGCCGGCTGCACCACAACGCTGGCCTCATCTGTTGGTTTTTGAACTTGGTTTTTATCTCATGGGCTTTATCTGTCTATTCTGTGTTTTACTCTAAAAATCGTGTTCATTTTGTAAACGGCTGGCCTTGAGCTCCCTGCTGGGCAGAACAAGGTGAACGGCGAACGCCTGCTCCGAGTGGGTGTTGTGGGCAGCTGGTTAAGCCGCCTGTGCGACACTCCTGGTTGAGTCCTGGTGCTCCGCTTCTGATCAGGCTTCCTACTGCTGCACCCTGGGAGCAGCGGGGGCAGGCTCAGGTGCTGGGGCCTGCCGTCCTCCTGGCACACCAGGTGAAGGCTCTGGTTCCTGGCTTTGCCTTGGCCAGCCCTGGGTATTGTGGGGTTAGAGAGCAATACCCCAGCAAACACAAGATATTCTTTCTCTCTCTCTCTCTCAAGTAAATGAGAATCAGTGTTTTCTCAAGCATCATTGTCTGCCAGGCAGGAGAGGTGGAGTCATGAGAGAGTGACGACCCGGAGCCGTTGGGCCCCAGGGAAATGCAGGCTGTGCCACGGGAAGCTGCTCTTATGCACCACACTTGAGGGAGGGCATGGTTACATGGCTCCCAGCCTGTGATGCAGTGTGACTGTGTTGGAGACGCCTCAGTGGCTTCTTAAACCCGGAGCAGGTCACCTGCCCCATGTCCTGAGCTTCGCTCCTTGGGGAATGGGAACGTAGCTTCAAAACAGACTTAGCCAAGAACGCCCTTGGCCATCGCCTGGCCGAAAACTAGGGACGGCCCAGACGGGTCACTGACTGCGAGAGGGAGGGCGGGGCCCCCGCGCGCAGGTGCAGGTGCAGGTGCGTGGGCGCCTCCCCAGCAGGCTGCGCGAAGGAAGCCAGGCTGAAGACCAAAGCTAGACCAGCAGTGGAATGTTCCTAAAAGGAAAGCAGGGTGGTGAAGTCGGAGAGCGATGGCCTCTGGGGTCAGGGCAGGAAGAGGTGGGAAGGGGGACCCTTTGGGGACCCCAGAAGCCCCAGAGTCACCCATTCTGGCACTGAGGAACTTATGTTTCTATTGCACACCAGTTAAACTTCCAGGAGACTCAAGAGGGGGTGCTTGGGAGCAGGTGTGCCCAGGGCCACCCCACAAGCCCACGGGTTCTTAGCAGGTCCCTGGGGCTGGAGAAGGGAACCCCCTTATGGCACAGAGTGTGTGTGTGTGTGTGTGTGTGCTCGGGGAGGTGAGGTCTCCCTGCCGGGCTGGGTGCAGGATGCTGCTCCCCAAGGGAGTCACAGGGCACACTTGGGCGTAGACGTTCAGGGACCGTTCTCCGCGAGCCTGGCCTTCCCCAGTGACCTGCTGTGCTGTTCTCTTTTCTCCCTGACCGATGAAAGCTGCAGATTCTCGTGGACACGGGCAGCAGTAACTTCGCCGTGGCAGGGGCCCCGCATCCCTACGTGGATTCCTACTTTGAGGCGGACAGGTAAATGGCGGGGCCATTGTGGGTGTGGCTGGGTTTGGGGCACGTGTAAACGGGCACACTTTGGAATGCAGCGGAACCAAGCAGCCAGGAGGCTGTTGCGTGCGGAAGGGTTCTGTGTGAGGAATCCTCCAGAAGTTCATGGGAAATGCCTGTTGTTGGCATGCATTCAAGACTTTTCCTCATTCGGGACCAAAAATACACTTGTTTCCAATTCCATTTTTCATGAACTTCACTTTAAAAAAAAATTGTTTACTTTTATTGGAAAGTCAGATATATGGAGAGGAGAGACAGAGGAAGATCTCCTGTCCATTGATTCACTCCCCAAGCAGCCGCAACAGCCGGAGCTGTGCCGATCCGAAGCCAGGAGCTCAGAGTCTCTGCCAGGTCTCGCACGCGGGTGCAGGGTCCCAGGCTTTGGGCCGTCCTCCACTGCTTTCCCAGGTCACAAGCAGTGATCTGGATGGGAAGTGAGGCCACCGGGATTAGAACCAGCACCCACATGGGATCCCAGTACATGCAAGGTGAGGACTTTAACTGCTAGGCTACCACGCCGGGCCCCATAAGTCCTCTTTTTTAAGGATTTATTTTTATTTGAAAGGCAGAGTTAGGAGAGAGAGGGAGAGAGATCTTCCCCCGACTAGAAGGTAATCTGAATACTGTAAACAGCCGTTCACTGATTCACTCCTCAAATAGCCACAGCAGTCAAAGCTGAGCCATTCTGAAGCCAGGAGCCAGGAGCTTCTTCCAGGTCTTGCATGGGGGTGCAGTGACCCAAGCACCTGGGCCGTCCTCTGCTGCTTTCCAGCCACATCAACAGGGGGCTGGATCGGAAGTGGAGCACCCGAAACTGGAACTGGCGCCCATGTGGGATGCCAGCACTGCAGGCGGTGGCTTAACATACTATGACAATGCCAGCCCTCCGTGAGCTTTTTGCAGTTGCTTTGTGCCTGTTGGCATGCGTGTTAGTGCTCACACATGGACGTTTTTCACTGTAGCATCAGGCATCACACTGACAGTCTGGGCTCATTCTGTGACAACCTGGGTAGCAGGGGCACTGTGATCCTTTGGGGCTGGTTCCAGCTCCTCCAGGGCTGAAGTAGAAGTGGAACCGAGGCAGGGAGGAGAGCCCCATGTGGGCAGGGAGGAGAGCCCCATGTGGGCAGGGCCGAGGCAGAAAGGAGAGCCCCGTGTGGGCAGGACCGGGCCGAGGCAGGGGGGAGAGCCCCGTGTGGGCAGGGCCGGGGCCAGGGCTGCTTCCCCAATTCCCAAGGTGAACACACAGAAGACTACTTGGGCATCGTCCTGGAGAGCAGGGTTCTGTGCTCCCAGGGGCCGTTTCTGCGGGAAGGTGTTTGTGTGGGAGGAGCCTGGAGAAAGGCACCTGTTGCAAAGCATTGAGGCCTGAGCCTGGAGTCCCTGGGCTTCTGAGAAAGGGGTGCAGCCTGGTGCTGCAGTTGGGGTACAGCAGACTGAGTCACTTCTGGAACGCTGGCATGCGTGGGAGCACAGATTCCAGTCCTGGCTGCTCCACTTCCGATCCAGCTTCCTATGCACTAAGGAAAGCAGCGGAGGAAAGCAGCGGAGGACAGCTCCTGGCTTCCGCCTGTTCCAGCCCTGAACATTGTAACCAGTTAGAAAGTGGTGGACTAGTGGGTGGAACATCTCTCCCTCCCTCCCTCCCCTCTCTCCCTCCCCTCCCCTTCCCCTTTCTCTCTCCTTTCCCTTCCCTTCTCTGTCTCTTTTTCTCCTGCTTGCTTCTTCCATAAATGTCTTTCAAATAAATAAAGTCTTTTTGTCTTAATGAAAGCTCCAATGGAGCTTTCTAGAATAGTATGTTCCTATCCCAGCTTGACTCTGGGCTCCCAGCTTTGGGGGAGCCCTGGATAGGGCTGTGGGGGTCCCCAGCTCTGGAGGTGCCCACATCTGGAGTCACTCGTGCGAGTTGCAGCATCTCTGGTCCCGCGCACATCTTGACCTCACAGCTCCTTCTTGTGTGTGTGAAATGCAACTCAACAGCTGGAGGACGCTGCGGCTGGCAGTGCCCTGGCAGGGCCATGAACTGTGCAGCGACTGCAAGTGCCACACCAGGTTTCCACACTGTAAACCCTTTCATGTCCCCCCCTTTCACTTATCCTCAGCTATTTGTTCCGGAGAATAAAGGGCGGCTTTAGCAGGGGTGCATAAAAGAGTGAGTGCTAGCCGGGGGTGGCTTCTGGAAATGCCAGCCAGCGTAATAGAGGCAGCTGGGGAAGCCCTCCACCTCTGGCCCCGCCTCCTGGGCTTTGCTGTGGAGGCGTGGATGCCATGGCTGCGTTCTGGATAAGGGAGACACCGTGTGCAGGGCAGCATGAAGAAGGCAACACGCAGTGGGCAAAGCGAGAGGGTTCGGCCTGCCAAGCTGGCTCCTCTGTCCCAGGAAGTAACAGCTCCAGGAGACGGCGGGAGTGACACAAAGGCAGATTGAGGTAGACCCCAACTCTCAGAGCAGCCTGGGCTGCCGACGAGGCTTTCCACAATGAAGGATCTTGGCAAGCCCACCCCCACCGGCCTCAGCGGCAGTTCATATCCAGCGCGTGTCAAACCTCCGTGCAGGATGCCTGGCAGCAGCGGGCGCATTATGCATGCATGAGGTCCACGGAGGATCTCTCCTGTGGGACAGGAAGCAGTGCCTCTTTCTGCACACCCCTGAGCCTCTTGGGGCAGCCAGCAACCCCAGCATTTCCTAAACTCTCCCAGCGGACAGCCAGCATTGTGCCTGTGCTGGCTGCCGTCACTGGGAGCACAGCGGAACTGTCCCTTACTCAGCAGTCCTGCTCCCAATCTGAGAATGTCACTTCCTGTCCCATGTCTGCGGACACAGGGAGCAGCGGGGAGCACAGCCACCGTAGAGGATGGCGGGGAGTGGGGTGGCCGTCGTATTGCACCTGTCAGTGGGCAGGGCTGGCGCCTGGAGTCCTCAGGTCAAGGTGTACCTTTGCAGCCTGGCTCCTTTGGCCCTGCTGATGCCATTGCTAAAGTCCCCATCAGCATTGCCGTGTCGTCTCATCTCTGTGGAATTCATCTGTCACTTGTCGACACAGCGTCATCTGCATTGACGGAGCTGTGTGTGTCCCTCGGGCTCTAGCAGGACAGGCTTTGTACCATCCCTCCTGGCTTGGCCCTGGCTTATCATTCCTCCCACTAACCCCACGAGAGCATTGCGATGCTCTGTCAGCTCTGCGCTCCTGGGGTTCCCATCTGCTTCACATTTCTGGGGTGAAGTGGAGAGGAACGACAGGACGTACCGCTGTCCAGGGAGAAACCCACACTGCCCTCCACGGTCAGCGTCGTCCGTCGCCACTTCTGCCTCCCGCATTCCGCCTGCCTCCAGCCTTTGCAGGTGCGGCTCTGCTTGACTTACCCAGATGCCCTGCCCGTCCTCTCAGCCTAGCACACCTTACAGCTCGGGGGAACTTTCTAGCAAGGCTGGGAGGCAGCTCCTGAGCTGTCGGGTGATGAGCTCCCCGGCAGTCTGTCCTGTCCACTGCATCGCGGCTCCCACATTCACTTTGCAGGATGAACACTTCCTTGACTTGACATTGACCTATCTCTTCCCATCCCCTTTCTCTCTCTCTTCCCCCTCCCCCTCTTTTTCTCTCCTCTCTTCCTCTCCCCCCTTTCCTCTCTCTCCTCTCCTCTCTGCATTCCTCATGCTCTTGTGGGCTTGTAGTGGAGTTAGATCCACCCTTCTAAGCATCAGAATAGGACCATTTCCATTCTCTGTAAGTTGCGTGTTGTGGATTTGCCTAAGGCTCCACCCAGCTTTGGCCCAAGGTGTGCTGTCAGCTCTGGTCGCTGCCTGGGAATGTTCTCTTCCCTTCTGCCTGCTCGACAGAGGTTTCTTTTCTGAGCTGCGCTGGCTGCCCTGTGATGTTTGCTCTGATCGCCGTTATAATAGGGCTTCTGTGGGATTTGTCAGCCTCTGATGCCAGTCCCGGGCTGTGGACGTGCAGGCTTGATGTCACCGTAATTGGACGTTGGCTGTTTGATTTGGGAATGAGGCATCATTGGCGTCAGTGGCCAGTCTGTCTGAGCCCTCTTTTCTGGAATGTTCCAGGTGTTAGTTACTATGTAACGAAACTAGGTCATGCATTTTCCTGATGTGCTGCCTTTCTGCCAGTGGAAACGCCTCTGAGGCTGTGTGGGGAGAGACCCAGGGGCGTGCAAGTCCTCGACCCCTGGGCTCAACGGGTGGGCAAGTTGAGGGTTCTAGTTTCTCGTTAAATGCCGTTCCGCTCCGGGGAGGAGTCCTCGGAGGAGCTGGGGCAAAGAGTCTCTTGGTTTTCCTTCACTGGTGCTCAGGAGCAGACTCAGGAGATGAAAAGGGACCCGGTGAGTGCTGGGGGGAGGCTAAATCAGGGTTTTTTACTAAAAAGTCGGAGTTAAACAGAGAGAGAAAGACAGGGAGACAGGCAAAGCTGCGCTGGTCCACAGCCAGGAGCTTCTTCCAGGTCTCCCAGGAGGGTGTAGGGACCCAGGGATTGGGGCCATCCTCGGCTGCTTTCCTAGGACATAAGCAGCCAGAACATGACCCGGCACCTCTATGGGATGCTGGCCCTGCAGGTAGAGGATTAGTGTGCCACGCTGCAGCACCAGCCCCATGTAGCTGTTGTGTAATGTGTATTTTCGGTGAGCTTTCTGAGGCCCAGCTGGGTGTCAGGGCCTCTGTGTCTGCATCGCCTCCAAAGGGTGGCCTACCCACAGTCCCCATGACCTTCCAGACACCTGACCTTGTCCTGCTCAGTCATGCCCCCTTAATGCTTATCTTTAAGATCTCAGAGGAGGCAGCTTCCTCCCTGGCCCCGACACATGTGGCCTGTGTGTCCCTGTGTTGGAGGCTTCCCAGGTTACACCTGACACAGGCTCAGCCCTGAGTCGGGGACGGGGCTCCTGCGGGCAGCAGTATATCGGACACTCCCTTTAGTGACTACTGTCCCTTTCGGGGGTCGGGGGGTGCTGTGATGTGGCTGTGCCCCAAGCCTGGTCTGCCATGGGGGTGCTGAGACCTGGGGTACCAACTTGTAGGGTTGAAGGTGTTTCTCGTGGGACCCTGCTCCATTCTCGGCAGAGCCCCGCCTAGCCTCTCTGGCTTCCTGATTGGCGTAGAAATCTCCCTTTGTCTCCCTTGCTCCGCCTATGAGGTTAGAAGCTCTGGACCAGTGAGCTCGGTAAACCTCTTTCCTATATAAATCAGCCTGCCTCAGGAATCTTGTTATAGTCACGAAAAGCTAGCAAGCTCCAGCTGCGTAGTTGGCATGCCTGAGGATTTTCCAGGGGCTGGAGTGCATTCTGTGGGCTCCTTTCTGTCTTCCAGAAGAACCTTGCAACTCCCTTGGGGGTCAGAGGCTCCTGGGAGGATTGTACTCTGCAGGGGTTCTGTTCTCCGTCACCCAGAGAGCCGCGTGCACAGTCCTCAAGTGTCCTGCAAGAGGCCTCGCAGCCAAGTCATGCTGTCCCCAGCCCTGCCCTCTTTCCCCGGCTCTCTCTCGTCCAGTCCTCGCTGTATGCAGTGTCAGGGAGTCATGTGTGCCTTGTCCCTGCTCGCTGCAGCTCGCACCTGAGCAGGTGTGTGAGGTCTGCCCTGTAGGAGCCTGCGAGGAAGGGCTTGGTCTTTATCCAGTGTGGGAGTTTCAGTGGGTGTGACGCCGAGCCCTGGGCGTTGCTGGCATGAGCTCGGTCGCCTCCCTGAGTCGCCATGCAGCAGCCGAGTCAGGCGGGTCTTTAAGTTTGGTTGCACCCTTCAAAGGCCCAAGTCCTCGTGCCAAGCATCTGACTTGTGGGTTTGACTCGGGCCCGGGTGGGAGGATGAAGCTCAAGGCAGCGTGTTCCACGTGGCAGGAAAACCACTGTTGTCAGTGTGTCGTGATGGCGTCTGGGGAGCTGTCAGCCTGTCACCATCCACGCTGCTGGTTGTCGGTCACCGACTTCACGTGCTGGAGACAGCTGGCTGCTGCGGGGCTCCGCCCAGCCCCGTGGCTCGGAGCAGGGGTCCTGACCACAGACCTTCCCCCGCAGGTCCAGCACTTACCGCCCCAGGGGCGTGGACGTCACCGTGAGGTACACACAGGGCAGCTGGACGGGCAGCCTCGGCGAGGACCTTGTCTCCATCCCGAAGGGCTTCAACACGTCCCTCCTCGTCAACGTCGCCACGATTTTTGAGTCGGAGAATTTTTTTCTGCCGGGGATCAAATGGAACGGAATACTCGGTCTTGCCTACGCCACGCTGGCCAAGGTAAGGACCACCAAGTTCCGGGCTGAGTCCCCAGAGCCCGGTGCCAAGGGGCTTCCCTGTGGGCCCTCGGCTGCCACTGGGCACAGTGAGGATCTCATGTTAGAAACAGTGAGAAAGTCTATTTCTAAGCATTTTCTTTGAGCTTTGTTGATTTTATTTGAGAGGCAGAGTGTGAGAGGGAGAGACAGAGGGCTCTTCTGTTTTTTTGATCATTCCCCAAATGGGTACACTTGCCAGGGCTGGGCCAGCCAGGAGTCTGCAGCTCCATCCAGTTGCCCCACGTGGGTATAGGAGTCCAAGAACCTGGACCACCTTCTGCTGCTTTCCCAGGCGCATTAGCAGGGAGCTGGATTGGAGCAGCCGGGGCTCAAGCCAGTGCCCCTGTGGGATGCCAGCCTCCGAGATGGCTGCTTAACCCAGCCTCCGCAGCAGCAGCCCCCTTGAAGTGCTCTTAAAATTTAGGATAAACAGTACATGTCCTTGCAACTTTCTGTAAAATATACTCACAGCATTGATGTCTTTGTTTTTGCTTATTTTCAATCTGTCGCTTTAAAATGTTAACAGCATCTGAATCACAATGCATATGGTCTCCGGTTAGGAGCTGCGACGGGGGAAGACTCAAAGACATGTGCACTGAATTCCGTGTTGGCACAACAGTGGGACCAGCAGCAGTGCTGGGAGAGTCACAGAGTGCCCACCCCAGGGGGCTTGCTTGTCCCCCCAGGAGACACCTGCGACTCCTCGTAGCAGTGAGCTGAGCTGGAGAAGAGATGGCAGACCCCTGCCTCTCGGCATCCGGGTGTTCCCAAACCAGGGAGGTGACTTGGGTGCTGGCCAGCTGTTTGTTCTTGAGTCTGATACAAAGTTAACAGTGGCAGTGTGCCAGGAGGGAGGCTCCCAGTGACTTTCCCCCTCCAAGGTGGCCAGTGGCAGGCAGGTTCAACTGCCAGGGTGTGTCCAGGGTGTTCCAAGCCAGGCTGCTTGGAGGAGGGCAGAGAGAAGCCACCTGCTAGCCTTGAACCTGCTGTCAGCCCTTGGCTTCCTGGCTCAGTGTGGCAGCAGCAGAGGGAATTTGCAGGGAGAACAGCCCCGCTGGTACCCACAGGGAGGCCTTTCTTTCCCTTACAAAGCCGGACCATGTGTCCCAGCCTAGGGACATTACCAAATAAGGTGAGGACTTGGGGGAAGAGGGGAGTCCTCCAGCCCTTGGCTGCCTGGGAGTGGGGGGGTCTGTCCACTCCATGCTCAGGCTTTCTGGGGAGCAGTCTTTGCACAGCTGTGTTGCCCCCACCTCGGGGATGTGGAGACAGAGGGAGCAGTGCCCAGGGTCTGGCTTCATTGCCAGGGGGACCCCAAGAGTCCTCCGGAGTCTGTTCCTAGGAGGGTAGAAGTGCAGGTTTGCAAACTACTGGACACTTAATTCCTGGATCAGATGTCCCTGACAGGGCAGCCTTTGAAAACAGATCTCTGTGTGAGGTGTGAGAGTGGCTGTTTTTCTGCTGATTCTACGGAAGGCAGAAGTAGAGCCCGAAGTTATCTGAAACTGGTGACACACACAACCTCTGCCGCTGCACACTGCCTTGGCTGCGTCCACATTCCCACCATGACACTTCTCTTCATCTGTGAGGGTCCCAGCCCCCAGCCCCCGGGGATCCAGGAGACGGTAGCAGCATCTTTCGGGTGGAGACTGGGGCTGGGAGCAGGACCCACCGAGCTGTTAGGGTGGGGGCTTGGAGCAGGTCGCCCGCACTTCATGGTGGGCATGGACAGTTATCTTCCCTGGTCAGTCCTGGAGCACCCCATGGTGAGACCCCACACACCTGCCAGAGTGAGGTCTCCCCAAGGTGTGGGGAGAGTAGCACGCTGGGTATCTATGAGTGACATCCCTGGGGCATGAAGGGGGCAGAGCCCCAAGGAGGCTGTCACAGGGCAGATCAAGGGCTTTCCATGTGGACTGGTCCAGCTCACCCCTGCCGTTGTAGGGCTGAGTGACCCCCAGTTTTCAGAGAAGCAAGGGGCCGAGTCCCTTGGTTGGCTGAGGTGTGAGTAAGCATTCTTTTCCCTGGCGTCTACAGTGGAACCCCAGTCCCATTCAAGTGATTGTGTTGTCTCCCTCCTTGACCCAAGTACAAGGCATCGCTGTGTGAACCATGCATAGGGCTGTTGCTGGGCTCTGCCACGTACCCCGGTCTGCCCCTACTAGGGCTCGGGATCTCACAAGTAGTCGCAGGACCCTGTGGCATGCTCGCTCCTGCAGCCCAGGGAGAAGCTTTCACCAGCTCCTAACGATGCACAGTGACTGGCTGCGCCAGTTTCCCCTCCCGGGTGTCCAAGCCCAACTCTGCACTCAAGCCTGTCAAGGCTTCCTCCAGGCCCCTAACACCTGCCCTGCTGCCCTCCCAAGCCACGCTTGCCCATGGTCCTTCTGGAGAGCAGGGACGTTTTCTGCAAGCTGAACTGCACCCCTTGCCAGAGAGCTCCATCCTGGGTCTAGGGTCTGGGATGAACTATGGGGGTGGGTTGTCCCCCCATTTGCATGATGGGAGATGGCACCTAGAGAGGCATGGAGATGCCACGGGCAGCAGCAGCTCCTGGAAAAGCCCAAGGCATCCGTGGTTCGTTTCTATGCTCCGGAACACTGTCGTGCTTTCACAGCCCAAGCTGTGGCCTGAGGCAAACTCGGTAGGAGGAACTTCTGGGAGGCCCCACCCACACGCAGGTGCTCGAATAGCTGGTAGCCATGGAGATGGTGAGCTGGGAAGGAGTTAAGGCCGGGTGTCAGCTGAGAGCTGCACCTGCAGAGGGCCCTGGTGGGGCTGTCTTCTCCAACACACACTCACTTGGGGCAGGCGCCTCCTCCTCACCCAGCCGGGACCCCCGTACACCAGCACGAGGTGGTCCTCACTGCCTCCCATCCCCATGTGTACCTGTCTCCTCATGCTGTCTCCAGAAGGCATTGCCCCAGGCCATGCCCATGTTTTCCATCTCAGAAGTATGACGACAGGGTTGTGCTGCGGTCCTGCCCTCCGCCCTGCCTGTCCGGGGCAGGTGAGCAGGTGCAGCTAGGGTTTGAACAGAACGTGATGCTTTTCTGATGCTCGTGTGGCTAGGGCAGCCGGAGAGGCCAGGTGAGAGGCAAGGGATGGTAGACTGGGCCTTTTGCCCTCCCCTGTCCGCCCTCCACGACAGTGAGACCAGGAGTGTAGGTGCCTGGTGTGCACGGGGCATCTTCCTGGTCCCCACCGAGTTGTGACCCTGTGATCTCTCTGTCGCCCTCCCACAGCCCTCCAGCTCCCTGGAGACGTTCTTCGACTCCCTGGTGGCGCAGGCGAGAATTCCAGATGTGTTCTCCATGCAGATGTGTGGGGCGGGCCTGCCCGTGGCTGGAGCCGGTACCAACGGAGGTAGTCTTGTGGGTATCTTTTAGTCTTAAAGGGGACACACACACAATCACAAACGCACGGGGCTGGTCGGAGGAGATGGGCGTCGCAGCACATGGAGGAAGTGTGGGGTTTGGTGCCACTTCCTGTGGAAGCTTCTACACCTGGGCAGCACTGGGTGTCGCCATGCCCCCTCCACCCACCCAGGACTTTTCCTTTTGTCTTTTGGAAGGAGGGAGGGGGGGGGCAGGTGAGAACCCAGGAGGCCAGGATGATGGCTGTGACACGGCCAGCTTGCATGTCCTCTCTGTCTCCTGACACGTGTGTGCGTGCATACCCAGGATCAAAGTCATCAGCTCCAGGAGAGCCCCGTCCCCCTGGACATGTGATGGAGGTGACAGGAGGAGCTCACAGCACCACCCCCCCCACTCAGGAGCAGAGACCGGGCTGAGGCCCTGCTCCCAGCGACCCCCCGCCGCCGCCTTGCCAAGGGTCAGGTTCTGCCCCCTGAGGAAGGTAGCCTGGGGCATGGGAGTGGATGTTTCCTGGCAGAAACTCCACATTCAGAGGGTGTTGATAAAGAAGGCAGGGACCCTCAGCCCCAGGGCCACACGCTCCCTGAACCCCTCAGCATCCCAGGAAAGTGCCAGCGCTGGCTCCGGGGAACGCTTTACAGCTCGACCACTCTGTGTAGCATGTGTGTGTCTCTGCAGGCTTGTTCTCTGACACCCATGAATATTTCTCTTCCAGGTCCTAGGTGGGATTGAACCCAGCTTGTACAAAGGGGACATCTGGTATACCCCGATTAAGGAGGAGTGGTACTACCAGATTGAGATCCTGAAGCTGGAGATCGGAGGGCAGAGTCTGAACCTGGACTGCAGGGAGGTATGCATGGTGTCCCCTGCCGGTGTGCGCCTGGCCCCGGACATCACAGCCAGCAGCTCCCGAAGAGGCCGGAAGCTGCACTACCTCCTGACACGTCACAGCCTCCGGCTCGATCATTTAAATCAGTGGCTCCCATCCCTTCCACTGCCTCCAGCCGCTTGCCCGATAAGGCAAAGCTAGCCCAGGAAAGGCGCCTTGAGTGCGGGCCAGATCCAGCCTGACACGCGTCTGCTTTGTGTGTAATGCGCACTTCCATGCACTTTGGGAAGCCACCTTGTCTGCAAAGTTTTCAGGGTTTTTTCTTCTTTTTTAACCCAGATTTATTTATTTGAAAGGTATGGGTGCAGAGAGTAAGAAAGATCATCCACTGGTTTTCTGCCCAGGCGTTCCCCGTGACTGGGGCTGGGCCAGGCACCTAGACCACATCTGATCCCCCGTGGGGTGCAGGGTCCAGGTGGCCAGCGCTCCCGGCCTCCGGGGGTCTGGGGTCCCGTGTGCAGACCCACTCACCTCCCTT
The DNA here is from genome assembly GCF_017591425.1 of Ochotona curzoniae. Lineage (NCBI taxonomy): Eukaryota > Metazoa > Chordata > Mammalia > Lagomorpha > Ochotonidae > Ochotona > Ochotona curzoniae. The sequence goes on from NW_024466313.1 coordinate 2,240,462, forward strand.
CTGCTCGCTCTGCCGCATAAAGTGGCAGGCAGGGCGGGCCTGGCCATGCCACGTGGGTGCGCGTGGCTCTCTCACTCCCCGTGGCCTCTGTGGGACGCCGTTTGACGAACTGCCTGGCTGTCTCCACCAGTGAGAAAATAGAGTGGAACTGCACAGTCCGTGTGACTAATTTTTCACTCCTCTTTTTGAAAATGATTATTTATTTGAAAGAGTTACAGACAGAAGGAGAGATTCTCCAGCTGCTGGCTGTGATGTCACCATCACCCCCGCCCCCGCCTTCACGCCTCCCCTGTCCTTGGCCCTCGGTGATGGGGCGGGGGCTGGCGATGTCGCCGTCACTCACTGCCCCCTCCCCCTCGGGGTCACCTGTTCCAGTACAACGCAGACAAGGCCATCGTGGACAGTGGCACCACGCTGCTGCGCCTGCCGCAGAAGGTGTTCGACGCCGTGGTGGAAGGCGTGGCCCGCTCGTCTCTGGTGAGTCCTGGGGCTGGGGTCACCCAGGATCGGGGCTGTGGAGCCTGGCGCTCCCTGTGTAAGGCTGTGTGACCTGGCAGTGATGAAGGGAGCTGTCATGTAGTAAGTTCACGGTATTTTGTTTTTTAAAGATTTGTTTTACTTGAAAGTCAGGGTTGTAGAGGGAGATCCTTCATTCAGTGGTTCATTCCACAAATGGCCTCTGTGATCAGAGCTTGGCCAGTCCAGAGCCAGGAGCCAGGAGCCAGGAGCTTCATCTGTGTCACCCACGTGGGTGCAGGGGCCCAAGCACTTGGGCATCTTCTGCTGCTTTCCCAGGTACGTTAGGAGGGAGCTGGGTGGGTCGTGGAGCAGCCGGGCCTCCAGCTGGCACCCATATGGGATGCTGGCCCCACGGAAGACGGTTACCGTGCAGTGCCACCACAGCAGCCCCCACACGGTCTTCTGCCATGTGAATAATCAAATAATGCCTTCCTTTGGGTCCTGAAGAGCTTGAAAAGCAACAGTTATTCCTGCCGGTGTTAGAACTCTCGCAGAGCAGTCAGGACGGCTTTGGGAAGAGGCCCCTTCTCCCTGCAGGTGTGCGGGGTAGCACACAGCACCTGCTCAGTACTCACCATGTGGCCGTCCCTGGGCGGACCCACATCTCCCACGCTCTGTCCATCTCATCGACCACCTTCCTGTCGGCCCCTCGACTCCCATGCCATCCGCTGCCCGCCTCCTGGGACGTGCGTCTGCCTCGTGTCCCTCCTCACGGGGTCTCCCTTGCTGGCCTCTTCCTCCGGGTGGGCCTAAGCCCCTCTGTCCTGCACTGCCGTATCCACTGCCCTGCTGGGAACCCTCAGGGCTGTACCCAGCCCAGGCCCGTCCCTTGCAGCTCCGGAGACGCCCAGCCTCCTCAGGAGACACACATGTCCATGGGGACACTCTGGCAGCCACAACTCAGCTCCCTCCCAGCCTCAGCACCACCCTCCCCACCCAGGTGGGCGGGGCAGGAATCTCTGTTGGTAACCCCCTCTCCCCCTCTTCCCCACCGATACATCTTGGGTTTCTCTGCATGCTGACTGTGAGGACATCAATGAGGACAGGCGAGAGACCCCTCTGCCATCTGAGGGTCAGAGTCCAGTGTCGGAAACAAGTTCGTCACCCCTATGCAGTGTGACTCAGTGCAGGAAGACCAAGAGGGACCCTTGGGGGAGTCATGGAGGGCTTCCTGGACAAGGAGGCCCAGAGGAGAACAGGAATGTTCCGGAAGAGCAGAGAGCCCACAGTGGCCTCTGCTGGGCCCGAGGAATCCGAAGGGAGAGCTGAGCCTGGATGGGGCTTGAGGGTTGCAAATAAGATTTGTTCTCCTTCCTGAGGTTCATGGCTCACCACTGTGTCCTGGGCCAGGTCTCTGCTCCCTCTGTGTTTTGGGGTCTCCACTGTGTGAAGCAAGGGGTGACATCACTGCCATGGCCGGAGTGTGGGAAGGTGACAGTCGTGACTGTGGGTAGCAGTGGGGCATCTGGCAAGGGGCCAGCTGGGACCAGCGCCGGCAGCCCACAGGCTCTTGTTCTGTCTAGATCCCGGAGTTCTCGGACGGCTTCTGGACTGGGTCGCAGCTGGCCTGCTGGACCAACTCGGAGAGCCCGTGGGCATACTTCCCTAAGATATCCATCTACCTGCGGGACGAGAATGCCAGCCGCTCCTTCCGCCTCACCATCCTGCCGCAGGTACGGGCCGGCGCCTGTGCTTGCTTGCCTCTTGGCACACAGTCTGCAAACGTGGCAGTGTGTCCTGGGGAATCATATGCTCTGGCCACACCCCTGTGTTACAGACCCATCACACAGCCACAAGTGCATGGTCGGGGGGGGGCGGTACAGAGCATCCATCACCCACCCATTGGGCAGCCAGGGCCAAGGGGCCGCTAGGCTGAACCCCACTTGGTAGCAGGGTCTGAAAGGGCCAAGATCCAAGCAAGGTTCTTAAAGTCGCAGTTCAGAGCCGGCGCCCATCTCCTCTGCGGTGCTGCCCACCGAGTCCCAGGCCAGCCCAGAGTCCTCAGCAGGGGACTGTCACTGCATCCCAAGCCCCCACTCTCCTCTTTTCACAATCACGGTTAGGCCAGTCTCCTTCAACCATAGCTTTTGTCCTCACCTCCCCACCTGCCACTGGTCAGGGGTTCCCCAGGGTGGCGTCCCCTGTTGCCCTTCCACCTGCCATCCCAGGCCCGTCCCGCCTCCCGTGCTGATGGCCTGTTACAGCAGCCCTCTGCTAGGTGGTCTCTACACGGCCCTCACTGCATCTTACACCCCACCCCACATGCAGTGCCCCCTTCCTTCCTCCATCCGGGCATCCTGACTGCTCCCATCAGCCCCACTACTGACCTGGAGCTCCATATTAACAACCTGGAGTATGTGTGTTGTGTGCTGTGTATGTCGTCATGTGACCCAGGTGTGGCTATAAGTGGTCCGCAGGTGTCATTGTGTTTCTGTCCCTTTCATAATGTTGATCCCATGTCTCCATCCAGTGTCTTTCCAGAGGCTCCTCCCATCACACAGGGTCGAGGGCACCCTCAGCCATGGTGTGACACACAGGGTCAGGGGCACCCTCGGCCATGGTGTGACACACAGGGTCAGGGGCACCCTCGGCCATGGTGTGACACACAGGGTCGGGGCACCCTCGGCCATGGTGTGACACACAGGGTCAGGGGCACCCTCGGCCATGGTGTGACACACAGGGTCAGGGGCACCCTCGGCCATGGTGTGACACACAGGGTCAGGGGCACCCTCGGCCATGGTGTGACACACAGGGTCAGGGGCACCCTCGGCCATGGTGTGACACACAGGGTCAGGGGCACCCTCGGCCATGGTGTGACACACAGGGTCAGGGGCACCCTCGGCCATGGTGTGACACACAGGGTCAGGGGCACCCTCGGCCATGGTGTGACACACAGGGTCAGGGGCAGGCACCCTCGGCCATGGTGTGACACACAGGGTCAGGGACACCCTCGGCCATGGTGTGACACACAGGGTCAGGGGCACCCTCGGCCATGGTGTGACACACAGGGTCAGGGGCACCCTCGGCCATGGTGTGACACACAGGGTCAGGGGCACCCTCGGCCATGGTGTGACACACAGGGTCAGGGGCACCCTCGGCCATGGTGTGACACACAGGGTCAGGGGCACCCTCGGCCATGGTGTGACACACAGGGTCAGGGGCACCCTCGGCCATGGTGTGACACACAGGGTCAGGGGCACCCTCGGCCATGGTGTGACACACAGGGTCAGGGGCACCCTCGGCCATGGTGTGACACACAGGGTCAGGGGCACCCTCGGCCATGGTGTGACACACAGGGTCAGGGGCACCCTCGGCCATGGTGTGACACACAGGGTCAGGGGCACCCTCGGCCATGGTGTGACACACAGGGTCAGGGACACCCTCGGCCATGGTGTGACACACAGGGTCAGGGGCACCCTCGGCCATGGTGTGACACACAGGGTCAGGGGCACCCTCGGCCATGGTGTGACACACAGGGTCAGGGGCACCCTCGGCCATGGTGTGACACACAGGGTCGGGCACCCTCGGCCATGGTGTGCCGTGGCCTGACTCAGTGTTTCTCACCCGACAGCTCTACATTCAGCCCATGATGGGGGCCGGCCTGAACTACGAGTGTTACCGATTCGGCATCTCCGCCTCCACGAACGCGCTGGTGATTGGTGCCACCGTCATGGAGGGCTTCTACGTGGTCTTCGACCGAGCTCGGAAGCGGGTGGGCTTCGCGGCCAGCCCCTGTGCGGGTGAGTGACTCCTGGCAGGAAAGCCACGCAGGAGAGCACTAGCTTGGAGTGTTCTCTACTGGAGTGAGCTGTGAGCGTACACGTGTGTGGGGTCCAGGGCAATGTTTCAGTGTGTGCGTACAGTGTCTGCTGATGGAACCAGGGGCTCAGTACTTCTCCTTGGACGTTCTGGGCCTCCTTTCTTGTGTTTGCTTGTGAAACACACTTTAGGTTGCCGTCCCTCCCGAGGCCCTGACCACGCTGTGTGACGTCAGCATTGCATCCTTTCCATCTCCTCCTGGGTGGTGCCCGTCATCCCGCCTCTCTCTGCCTCCCCCTCAGCTCTTCCAGCCGCCTGGAATCGGCATTCTGTGTTCAGGCTGGCTGTGTGTGTGTGTGTGTGTGTGTGTGTGCGCGCGCTGAACTTCTGCATATGAAAGGAAACGTGCCTGGCTTGTTCCTTTGACCCTGCAGCCCCCGCCCCGTCCGTTTTCCGCACGCCAGAATCTGTTCCTCTTGTGGCGGACACAGCTCCCATTGTGTGTCTGTGACCCGTTGATTGATTCATCTCAGTGCACACGTTGGTTCATTTTGTGCCTTGTTCCTTGATGACGTATCAATTGCTGTTGAATTCCTTCTTTCATGGCTGTTATCCGTAACCAAATACCATCCATAAAACGGGTCCCGAGTTTCCTGAGCCGATTAAACAAGTCACCGCCCATGTCAAACTTAGGGCGTGGAACAGCAAACACACACTCGATAAACCCGGGGCCCTGCACCTTCAGCACGTTTCGCTGATGGTCCCACTCCACTCGCAGCAAGCCGTTGGTGGGAGTTACTGGGTTTTGGTTTTTCTTTTTGTTTTTTTTCTTTTGATAGTCAAAGCCGAATGATTGAGAAAGATAGACTGCCCATATGTTCCCTCAAAGTCATAAGTGAATGCCTCCCCATTACTGCTTCCAGTTCCACTGGATGAAGCCCATTTTCCTTGTAGAATGTTCTTGAAGGGGTGGTGTGGGCGGGCTCTGAGGTGGGCGGGGCTTCCGAGGAAGCCCTGGGCTTGGGAAGGCTGCCTGGGGCAAGGGCACCCGTGCTGTGGAGAGGTCTGCCTGGTTCCTGGGCTGCGCTGGCCAGGAAGGGGCACATCCTAAACGTGGGCATGGGAGTGCATTGCTGGAGGAGAGTGGTGCTAGCTGGGACAGGTGCGCCCCGCAGACTAGGCCGGAAGGATCTTAGGGTACCCTGAATTTGGAGCCAGGAACAGAATGGAATCGCAAAAGGCAGGTGGGGAACATGCGTATGAGAAAGAAGAATTAAGTTTGAAATTTAGGACAAGGGTATGGAAGTGAAAGCTAGGGGAGAAATACCAGATTTCACAGTGAAATGCCAGATCCCCGTGCCGTGGAATAGTGGAAGGAAAAGCCACTGGGTTGCGTGGAGAGAGAGCTTACACATGCAGTAGATTTGTGGGGCAGGGGACACAGCTGGGCTGGCCTTCCCGAGAGCCTCAGCCGGGACCCCCTTCCAAGCTCAGCTCCAGGAGCAGGGAAAGGGCAGCTGGGAGGAGCTGCGGCGTGGGCGTCCAGGGAGGAGCGCGTGCGGCGTGGGCGTCCAGGGAGGAGCGTGTGCGGCGTGGGCGTCCAGGGAGGAGCGCGTGCGGTGCGGCGTGGGCGTCCAGGGAGGAGCGTGTGCGGCGTGGGCGTCCAGGGAGGAGCGCGTGCGGCGTGGGCGTCCAGGGAGGAGCGCGTGCGGCGTGGGCGTCCAGGGAGGAGCGCGTGCGGCGTGGGCGTCCAGGGAGGAGCGCGTGCGGCGTGGGCGTCCAGGGAGGAGCGCGTGCGGCGTGGGCGTCCAGGGAGGAGCGCGTGCGGCGTGGGCGTCCAGGGAGGAGCGCGTGCGGCGTGGGCGTCCAGGGAGGAGCGTGTGCGGCGTGGGCGTCCAGGGAGGAGCGCGTGCGGTGCGGCGTGGGCGTCCAGGGAGGAGCGTGTGCGGCGTGGGCGTCCAGGGAGGAGCGCGTGCGGCGTGGGCGTCCAGGGAGGAGCGCGTGCGGTGTGGTGTGGGCGTCCAGGGAGGAGCGTGTGCGGCGTGGGCGTCCAGGGAGGAGCGCGTGCGGCGTGGGCGTCCAGGGTGGCTGAGATGCGGCTGTGGCTTCCTAGCCCGTGAATCTGCTCTCTGCTTGGGGATCCTGGTAAGTAGAGCGAGGAGGTGCCACTCTGTGCTCATTTCCACGCACCCAGGCATCTCAGAAAAGTAAAGGGGAAACAGTGAGAGGAAACCTTTCTTTTTCAACTGGAGCGTGAAGCTAGCACTGCCAAGTTCACAGGAAGGGAGCTGTATGATGTGTTTTCTGTGAGCTGTGGGAAGAGGCCGCGTGTGGTTGCGTGCCAACATACTGTGACACCAAGATGAACCTCTCCTTTGCTGCTACTTTTCCATGGACTTTTCGCAGTAGTCCCATACTTGGTCCATTCAGATTTCCTGCAGATGAAATCTCCAAACCGGGCCTAAGTCTCTGGATCTCAAATCTCAGTGTGGACGGATGGGACTCGGCGTTGGTGAGCAGAATTCAGCATCCATGGGTTTCCTCTCTGTGCAGTCGCCTCACAGGGTGCGGCAGCTCGTGCTGCCTGTTAGGGCGTCACCAGGGGAGACCGCTCACAGGGTGGGCCTTTGCACCTTGCAGCCTGGAATCCTGCTCTGCCCACTGCTGCGTGGCTCACTGCTTTGTAACCGAGGGAATCTAAGGTCTAGGGCCAGTCTAGCCCCCAGTGCCCATCCCCTAAAGTGGGGGCTGCCAGGCAGCAGCTGGCCCAGCCCCCCCAGCACGTGTGATGTGTGTGTACCACAATGTCTGCTAAACACGTTGCTGTGGAGTGAGCCTCTCGGGAGAGCGCAACTGCCGCTCTGTGCATCCTTCGTGGGCCTCTTCTGTCCCATTCCTCATCTGTTTTTCCCAACTGTCCCATTTTGAAGTGCTGGGTACCTAAGCATGTGGTTCTGTGGGCTGTGGTATACATGATGCATGTCTCCTGCCATTGGAGGAATCGCTTTGCTGGGGGCTGCAGCGGCAGGAGCCCGTGGGGCTTCTCTGTAGCACTTGGCTAAAAGGAGCAGCCACCTGCTTGCCTTCTTTTTAAAAGTGCTTGCTTTTACCTGTAAGATGTTTTAGCAATGAAGAGGGTATAGATGACAGACGGTGGTCCCTCAGTGTCCGTGGGGGGTGGGTCCGGGATGCGCCCCCAGATATGCAAGTTGGCAGGTCCCTGTATAACGTGGCGCAGCCCCTGCATGTGCCCCCTGCACACCTGTGAGCCTAGGTTCACCTCGGGGTGCCTTGTGGCACTGTATACAAGCAAATGCAAGCAGCTGTTGCGCCGACGGGCTTAGGGAACTGAGAAGGCGGTCTCACAGTGTTTCTTTCTCCTGAGTCCCTGGAAAGTTAAATTCGTTTTGCTCCATCTTTTGCATCTTCATTTCCACACGTGCAGTGCCAGGGCCGGGGCCTTAGAGTGCAGGTGCCAGCCTATGGTCCCCTGCCCACGGCCCCTGTGCCATCCTCCCTCTGGCTGCCGTTGAGGCAGCTCGCGTGTTGAAGGTGTGCCATGATGTGCCAGGCTGTAGGTTATTTTTTGCTACTTGCTCGAGACCCCTTGTGCTGTCTGCATGTGATGGTTTACACCTGTCTTCATCAGTCCTAGAGCTGTCACCTTGGCCGTGGCCGCTGCTCACACGTCCCCCCAGGCTCTTCTGCCTCGCCTCTGAGATTCATCTGAGCGTTCCCGGGTTGCCCCCAGCCCCCGGGACCATCCCCTGCCCGTACCCTCCCCACCTGAGCTGCGCCCTGTGCCAGTAGCTCAGCTGCATCTTGCCCGGGCCCAGGGCTCGCTTCAGCTCTGTCCACTTCTCTCGTTGGGTCTAGTCAGTGGTTTTCCACTTTAACCGACTGTTTTCATCTCCAGAAATTCTATTTTGTACTTTTTCATATGTACCCGTTTGCTTGGCTCTGTTATCCTGTAATAATCTTTATTGGGTCTGGGACTTCCTCTGTTTTGTCTTGTGTGGAATTAAAATGGCCACATAACATCCATAAAGTACCACAGGGTACGTAGTGCCCACTGCCTAAGAAGCCATCAGACCATGTACTTCAAAGGCTTGCTAGACTCCTGGGCTGTTATACAGAGATGCTCTTCGGTTAATTTAACTGATTGCTTATGGGCGGACGTGAAACTTGCATCCAATCTATTGTTTCAGCAGCGCATGCTACGACAGCTGTCATTGATACATGTCCACTCGCAGGAATAGCAGTAAACCTTGCGACCTGACTATCGGAAGCGGAAGGGCTGAGTGATCGACTGTGGTCGATCCTGTCTCGTTGCCTCTTACGGAGGCCGTGACCCTGGGCCTGGCTGTGCCTGTCCCTTGGGGAGCTGGTGGGCAGCCTTGCCAGCGTGGCCTCCTCAGCCATTCAGGGTGCTTGCCAGTCCAGCAGGTGGCAGCGATGACCTCAGGGTTGCTTCCACTTGTGGTACTTCCTGTTAAGGAGCTGGAATTTCCGCTCCTACATCTGAAGCCACTTGTCCTTTTAATTTTTTTTTAACCTGTCTGCCATTCATACCTTGCGCCCATTTTTTTCCTGTGGGATGTTTAGTTTTCTGGCACGATGTGCAGCAGCTCTTAGTGTCACGGAGCAAGCGACCATTTGTGTAGAGGAAGACGCCCTGTGATTCATACCTCATCCATTTTTAAAACTTCGCTTCTGTATGATGCATTTTGAATGCAAATGCTTACTTTTGTATGTTTAAATATTTCAGTCTGTGGCTTTGAGTTTCTTGAGTTTTGGGTCACATTTTCAATGGTGATCGTCCCTGTAAAATAGTTCTCTGTGGTTTATTCCAGTTGTGTCGCGTTTGAATGAGCTCGCCCTAGAGTGTGTGGATTCACCTTCTGCCGCTGAGACGACTAACCCGCTGCTCCTCTAACGTCTGTGCAGGAATCTGTCTTTCCTGCCTTCCCGCGGCCATTGCGTACCAAGTCCCAGTGAACGAAGACATTTTGCTTTTTCTATTCTGCTTCTTTGATGCGTCTTAGAGTCTGAATTCCCTCTCATTGTTCTTTTTTCTCTTTTTAATTTTTCTTAAAAGTCAGAAACAAAGAGAAATAAAAGAGACACAGAGAAACCTTCCACATGCTGGTTCACTCCCCAAATGGCCCAAATGACCAGAGCTAAGCTGATCTGGAGCCAGGAGCCAGGCGCTTCTTCTGGGTCTCCCACATGGGTTCAAGGGCCCAACAACACGGGCCGTCCTCCACTGCTGTCCCCGGCCGTTAGCAGGCAGTTGGATTGGAAGTGGAGCAGCCGGGACTTGAACCCGTGTGAGATACTGGTGCCACAGGCAGCAGCTATGCCAGCCCCTCGTTGTTCTTTTTTCAAAAATCCCTGCTCCGGTTTTTTCATTTCCTTTTCACTTACGAATACCCCACTCTGCCTGTGTGGTGGTTTCCAAGTGAGCCAGTTTGTCATCGCCGTGTCCACGGTTTGGCATGACCACATGTGGCCGTGTCCTTTGCTCCCAGGGCGTTCACATTGCCGTGGCATCTACTCGTTGCTCCACACACGCATGCTTCCTGCTGGCTTCTCCTTTGCTGCTGTGAGCTCATCTCCAGCGGGCCCTGCTTCCAGGGGACTCAGCCTGCGGGCTCGGGCAGGGGGAAGCGCTGGCCTTGCCCTGCAGTGCCTTCTCTGAGCAAGCACGCTCTGCATTTTCGCTCCCTTCCCAGCCGGGTCCACCAGAATGGCAGCAGGTGGGGAAGTGTTTTGGAAAAGTCCTCCAACTCCTCCCTACCTCTCCTCAACCTGCCGTGTCCCCTGCTGAGAGTCCGACGGTAAGGCAGGGGTCAAGGGTGTGTCACATGACGAGTGCACTGCAAGGTGCCCGGGCGGGCGTCCTGTAGGCAGGGAAAGGATAGTGTTGAAACCAACAAGTCCTGGCTTTCTGGATGCGTGCCCAAGTTCCGAAATACCTCCCTTCCTCTCTTTAGAGTTGAAGATGTTTGGCTGCAGACAGAACTCTGTGGCTTGCAGCCTGTGCAACCTGAGATGCCTCGTGGCTCGTGGCAATCACTTCGCTGGGAATTTTTCTTGCCTTGGGCTTAAAGTAGATCGTCTGGTACATGCCCACATTTAAAAATAGGGAAGTTGGGTGTTAAGAATAGAATTTTGGGGACTCGCCTCTGCCGCCCACAGGGCGTATAATCAGAGCTGCCACCGCCGGGCCTCCACGGGCTGGCATCGCTGCTCTATGGAAGAGTCCACTGTGGCCCCGATGCTGAGCGCTTGAAGGGTGCCTACAGAGGAAACGGTGCAGACCCCCGTCCATAAATCCAGAACATTCGTCTACATAAGCCACGCCTACTAAAAAAAGCATCACAGCCTAAGCACTTGGTCTTGATCTTGCGCGAGAACTGGCGGTTATTATTTTTACACTCTGTAAAAGGATGTACCTTCCTCAGGCGCTCATTATGCACCTGGCCTTGACTTTTTGAGGCACAACCCAGAAAAATCACGTAATTAAAATTTTAACGCGTGGGCCGGTGTCATGGCATCCCATATGGACTCCAGTTGGAGTCCCCCATCCAGTCTGGCTCCCTGATAATGTTCCCGGGAAAGCAGCAAAAGCTGACCCAGGTCTTTGGGCACCTGCACCCATGTGGGGGACCCATAAAAAGCTTGGTGTGTGGACCCATTCCTCTGGCTGCTTGGGTCCAGCCCAGTGGCTGTCTTCACACCCTGTCCACCAGTGCCAGCATGTGTCATTCCTTGCTCAGGTGCAATGGACTCCATCCCCGCCCCCACCCCACTTCCCACTTGTGAATTGTAGTCTTTGGTATCACAGGCTAAATGTGTATACCCCTCCAGAGTGCCCGTGTGCAAGCTGAACCCCAGTGTGTTAGCACAGGGAGACCCCAGAGAGCCCCCACACCTCTCCCGGTACCTGAGGACACCATGGCAGACAGATGTGTGGGAATCAGGAAGGGACTGTCCCCGGGCACGGAATCCGCTGGTGCCTTGAACTTGGCCTCCAGAAATGGAAGACACAGTGTTTATGGTTCAAAACGGCCTTTTGCATTCAGGGCCCACACAGTCTTCTCCGCCACCAGCGGGGGACTCTGGATGCCGAGCCCTGAGGCACAGTGCCCGCTCTGTGTCCCTGCAGGCTCACGGGGGCGCTGGCGTCCCCCTCTGCCTGACTTCCACCAGCTTGGTAACACCGCGCCTGACTTCTCATAGCTAAGTATCAGGACAGTTACTGTATACACATCGAGTAGGACCAAGGAAGGCCTAACAACACTCCAGAGACAAACGTCATCGTCTTAACGGCAGTAGACGACACACTGCTGAAAGCCGGAGGACTTAAAGCATAAACAGATTTTCCTGTGCAACACTTTAGTTGTTCCGGGCGAGAAGATTGACATCCTGGGTGGTTGCCTGCACTTTGTGCATTGGGGCTGCCGTCTTCTCAGCTCCACCTGCGTGCCCCCTGAGCCCCACACCATCTTGGTTAAAACTTTACCTTGTGCAGAATGAAAAGCAGCCTGCTGTGGGAAGATGTTTGCGACAAGGGGCAGGTGTGTGCCATCCCAGGGAGCCTTCCGCACCCCTGAGCAAGAGGTGGCCATCAGAGAGGGAGTGCACATGGCCAGCATGTGGCCCAGCAGCGCCCGGCTCATAGCTGGAGGGCTGGAGACCTTACAACCCACGGGCTAAGGACCGTCCCTCCAGTCATGCACAGCTGCTGTGGGGAGACAAAGCTGCTGCTTCCACTGGGGGGGATGGTGGGGGAAAGATTAGAAGCTGCCTGAATGGCCACAGAGGGGACGCCGAGGGACACCTCACACATGGCCATAGCCTGCTTTGTTTTCATCATAAAAATAGTTGAGCTGATGGGGCCGCCGCAGTGGCTCACCTGGCCAGTCCTCCACCTACGGCACCTATATCCCGTATAGGCACTGCTTTGTGTCCCAGCTGCTCCACTTCAATCCAGCACCCGGGGAAGCAGTAGAGGATGGCCAAAAGCCTTGGGCCCCATACCCATGGAGAACTGGAAGAAACTCCTGGCTTTGGATGGACTCAGCTCTGCCATTGCAGCCATTTGAGGAGTGAACCAGCAGATGGAAGATCTTTCTCTCTGTCTCTCCTCTCTGTAAATCTGCCTAATTTAAAATACGTATATATAGCACAGCTGACAGCCAAGTGCCATGAAGATTACTGTCCCCCATGGCAGAACGCTCAGGGACAAGCATGGCACCTACTTACTATGCTGACGACAGAGCAGGACCACGCCCAGGCGCAGCGCCAGCTTGCTGGTGAGCTGCTGTGCGGGTTCCTGGTTCTCTGGGCAGCACGGAGCCCCTTGTGCCAAGCAGCAGAGGGGGTGATCGTTGAGGATTCTGAGAAGTGAGCCCTTCTGCCGGGTACCAGCAACCATGGTTCAGGGCTCTGCCAGCGGGCAGCCCGGACTCCATCCCGCCCCTGCCACAGCTTAGAAGTCACCACAACCTGCCGGAGTCCAGCTCCAGCGGAGTTCGGAACTCGAGAAGGGGGCGTGGATGAGGCGCAGAGAAAGAGAGAGATGGACTACTAGGATTCCATGATCATTGTGGACAATGCAGGAAAGCTGTCCACTTTATACGGAACCAGTCAAACTCTGGCTCAGACTTTACGTCATGGTCAAGTGGGTGTTTCCAAGGGCAATTCTGCCCTTTGTTTCATCTAAAGCAGGATGTTATCCATCCTGGCGCCCTGATTAGGAAGTTCAATAGATGGTGCATATCAATCAGTAACACATTCCTACTACAATCCTCATTCTGCAGCTTAGTCTAGAATCAGTTAAGGGAGGAAGTGCATCACAGAAGGAAGGACCTAAAGATCAAAGAAAGAGGGAAAGAATAGATTCCCACTACACCTGGGGACTTTACACCCTTGATTAGTATATGATCAATGGGGGCAGCAATAATGAAAGGCCTTTGGCTAAAACAGTATCAGCAACATCAACTTCCAAGCTCACACTGGCAGTAAACATTAACTCCACAGAGGCAGACAATGCCTAAATAGATTACAGAATTCTCAGCGGGGTCGTCCGGTGTCCATGCGAAGGGAGGCGGAGGTGCATTCAGGTGGTTGTAGAGACGTCCCCGGCCCTGCCATGCAACGGGACATTCCTTGCGGCCCTGCCTGCAACAGAACAATACTCTTCACACCTTCCTGTCTTCCACACCCATCACACGGACCCCAGCAATAACCACCTGTGAATGCATGAAGGTGGCTGCATGCCAGGAAATCGTGGCTTCCAGAAAGTGCTGACCGGCGGAAGTGTTCCATTTGCTGACCATGGCACTGCCTGCTTGGGGATGCCGCTTCAGTGAGGCCAGCGTCCTCGTGTTCCCAGTGCGGGCGGCTCCTGCTGGGGCTGCCCTCCGCAGGAGCTCTGAGAAAAGCCACATGCCCAGGGAATCAGCCCCGTGGCCACCCCCTCCCATTTCCCTTCACGTGGAAGCCGTTCTTTGCGGCTGTTAATTCCACCGTTGTTTTATCTTTGCGTAGTCAAGAGGGCCTGGTTGGGCAGGTGGTGCGATCTTTTGGCTTTAGGTCCAAAACATTCGAGTGCTTCGTGATCTTAGTTATGGTTTTTGGACCCAGTGCGTTTCCCTTGGAAGTTAGACAAGGAAGAAAGTGAGGCCGGGACAAGAGGAGCCACGGGTCGCCCCCAGACCTGCTTGAGGGGGGTCGCCCCCAGACCTGCCTGGAAGAGTCCATCTTAGCTCCCTCACTGGCGAGAGGGCTTCCAGGGTCAGACAGGGTGTGTCTTTGTCACTACTAATGTCACACATGAGACGTGGCATTTAGGCATCACTGCTGGTTCTGCGTGGGACACACGGGGGCAGGGAAGGGTCTTCTGGGCCCCTCTTCCTGAACTCCGCATGTGGGTCCGGCTGGAGGAGGACCCTGCCTGCGGTGGAATCATCTGTGGAATGTGACCTTGGCCTGAGCCAGGCGGGTGCATGGCCGCTCCTGCAGGAGCCAGCCCTTGTGCCTTCATCCCCTGCCCTGAGGAACTGCAGCCCACACAGCAGGGCCAGCAGGCCCTGCCCGACACCCCCATCCTGTGTGCCCCCAGACAGCCTCCTGGGGAGCCTTGGGTGCTCCCTGGCAGGCCCTGCTGTGCATTACCCACATACTGAGCACCACGTTGTTTGGGGGTCTAGATCGCTGAAGACAGCAGCCTGAGACCTCCAGCCGTGCACACTCCTTCAGTGACTCTAGCTGGGGTTTGGAGCTCCAGGCTGTCTGTGCCTGAGGCTGCAGGTGGCCGGCTCCTGGCTCTGGCTGGAGTTTCCAGAGCCCTGGGCCATCCTGGTCCCAGGGTCTGCTGTCTGCTGTTCTGTGGCCATCCGGTCCCTGGGGAGGCTGCAGGTGGATGGCTCCCGGCCCAGCTGAGCATCCTGCCCCCTTGTGTCTCCTCAGAAGTCGCAGGTGCCCCGGTGTCCGAGATCTCCGGGCCTTTCTCGACGGACGACTTGGCCAGCAGCTGCGTCCCGGCCCCAGCCCTGCCGGAGCCCACCCTGTGGCTCATCTCGTACGCGCTCATGAGCGTGTGCGGGGCCATCCTGCTCACCCTCATCGCCCTGCTGCTGCTGCCGCTGCGCTGTCGCCAGGGGGCCCGCGATCCCGAGGTGGTCAACGACGAATCCTCGCTCGTCAGGCATCGCTGGAAATGAGGTGCCCTGGCCCAGAGCGGCCTTGGACTGCGTGGCTCCGGGATGTCCACGCCGTGGGCCACGGGCCCAGCACGCGGGCAGGGAGGGCTTCCTGCTCTGTGCGCGGCCCTTGACTCTCAGTCTACCCCTGCTGCCTTCCAGAGTCAACTGTATTTTGATTCTTGATTTTTTTAAAGCTTTCGATTCATCTTTCCTACTTCCAAGGGAAAAAATATAATAATAAAAGAAAAAGAAAAAAAAAACCTTCTAAACCAAAACAGAGTGAATTGGGCTTCAGGCTTTATAGGGTTGGTTATGCCAAATGGTCCAGGTGTGTCACCAAAAAGCCAAAACAAACCAAAAAATCAAAGCCTTGACTATTTCCTCTGTCTCTCTCTCTCTCTTTCTCTCTCTCTCTGATTTCTGGAAAGATGAGCAGGTATCGTGTGTGACCCGTCAGCCTGCAGGAAGCTTCCGTGCTCCTGGCACTGGAGCTGCCTTTGTGCCAGACTCGGCCTGCCTGCTTCACAGTGGTCCAGGGGGGTGGGATGTGGCGACAGGTACGCGAGGGTCGGCGCTCCCCGCCAGCAGCCCACACACCCCTCCAAGGACGAAGGCCTGTGGGGCATAGGAGGAAATAACCCCCGCGGTACCCAGCATTCTTTGCGGTGTAGCTGGTGGAGAAGCACACTTCCTCTGTGCCCGGGTGGGATGAGCAGCAGGCTGGCTGCAGCCGCTGCCCAGAGAATGCCCTCAGAGAGGTGGGGTGCCAGCCCGCATGGGGACCCAGAGAATTCCAAGGCCGGGCCAGTCGCTTCCAGACACACACACCTACTTAGAATTAACCAGAAATATTTCTGTGAGAAAAACATGAACTGGGTTGTAGGTTTTGGTGAATCACTTGGGATCTGGAAGCGGGTTGGTTGCTGGTCTCTGGGGAAACGGCAAACGGCTGGCTGCCTGCCCATGCCTCCAACCTGCTTACCGGGAGGGGGAACGTGCAGGGTTCACTGGGACCTTGGGGGAGCTTGGGCTTCCATGCCTGACGCCCAGGGGTCTCTGCACAGAAGCCCCCAAAGCTCGCCCCCCCCCCCGGGCTCAGCTCTAGCTCTTGTCTGCTGTCCTGTGGGCATTCTCCCTTTGGCCAGTAGGCAGCGGCAGCCCCAGCTGGGGGCATCCCTCTTGCTGTGTTTACTCAAGGCCTTTTCCGCACCAAAGGTGGGTGGGGGCTGCTACGACCTGGTGTTTGTAAGGTGGGTATCTGAGCAGATCTCCCTTTCCTCGTGGGTGTGCCAAGTTCAGCGCGCATCGCTGTTGAGATGAGCTGGAAAGACGCGGATGGGACAGTTCCTGCCGACACACCCAGGAGCCCCTCCGGCAGCAGGAGCATGTTCTGGGCTCACGGCAGCTTCTGTAGGACCCAGCTTCCTGTTCTGCTCACACCCAGGGTGTGCCCTCCTGCCCTGGCCCACGGCCAGACCCTCCCATGTGTCTCCCGAGAGCCACGGCAGGTGAGGGCACACAGTGAGAGGAGGGGATTCTGCCCTGGGATGCTCGGCGCCGCCCGTGCCCGGTCTGCACTAAAGCTTCAGAAGGCATCTGGGCGGGATCACTCATGTCTCATCCTGCCGGTGTGGGCTGCTGCACACAGGGGGTCAGCCGGTGCCCCAGGCTGCGCTGAAACTCCGGGCTGCCTGCCGCAGGCTTGGCGTGTGTGTCCTCGTCCCGGTGCCAGTGGCGGGCGGAGGGGAGGAGGGGTCCCCTTCAGCAGAGACACACACCGGGTGTGCAGTCCTGGCTCTGAACTGGGGCTTCTGTGTTTCATCTCAGATGTCATTGGATGTGACATGCGAGGGAAAAGGTTTCACTTACAAAAGCACAGCTTAGCACCACCGACTAGGCGATGCTTTCCCAGCATGCCTTTCTGCTGCCTATTGGGCTTGAAGATGGGGCTGCCTCGGATGCACCTGTGCCCTGCAGATGTGCCGGGCGGCCTCCCGAGGTATCCTTTGGCTCTTAGTGATGTGCTATGGAAAGCGCCAGAAGAACATGCATGCTTGCCTGGAAGATGCACGGGGCCTTTGTGAGAAACCTGGCCAATGCTCAGGTTCTTGCTGGCAGTGTTTGAGGTTGGGGATGAAATGAAAGCTATGGGAGGCGGGGATGGAGTCCGCTGCGGGGGGAGGTCGTGAGAGGAGCCAGACTGGCGTGGGGCTGCAGTAAATCCTCCTTCCATCCCTGGGTCCCTGGCCGTGCTGTGCTGGGACAGTGCCATGACCTCTGGCACCTAGGAGCCACTGTGCAGAAGGCAGAGAGGAACCTGCCATTTGTGGGGAACAACACGGGGCAGCTGCTGCTACTGACAACAACTTGGCATTTTGGGCCTGGATGGGCTGCACCTGTCTGCCTGGCCCCACACCAGCTGCTCACGCCGGTCGCCAGGAGCCTCGCGGGAGGCGTACACAGTCTCTTTGGACAGTGGGTGCTGCTGTTAAACTCACAACCTACCAGAGATGCTTGCAATTAAACATAGTATGTGAACACCAAAAGACGCTTCCAGAGCAACCAGGGAGTTTGTTCTTCCTGAATGCGCTCCACTTGGGAAGACTTTTCCAGATGCTTCTAGAAGAGTCTGACATTGACTGGAAATAAACCTGAAGCAGCAGCGACAGCCCCACGGGGCTCGGTAATGGATGTAGAAAAGAAGTACCACCTGGGGGGCTTCCCTTTAGAAGGTGAGGAGGGATTACTTAACAGCTCCGTAGCTTGGCACCTGTTAGGTTCCTCTCGCCTGAAGGAGCCACCACACACACTTTGGTTCTGAGTCCTGGCCTGGTGCCACCTGATGTCACCGGGCATGAATCACTGCCCAACCATCTGTCCTGTAAACCCCAAGAATTGAGTTTCACAGCTACATCCTTATTAGGGGAAACCAGATCCTTGCTTCCAAGTACCGTGTGCTTTGCACAAACTCAATCTGAACCAATTTGAGAACCATCCAGGGGATGAACTTGACATGAAGATTCTGTTTTTAAGAAAAGCAATCCAACACAGCAAAATGCTGGGCGTCGCCAAGAGAGATGCCAGACTTGTGTGCCAAGCAAACTGCACGACAGATGTGTGTTCATTCTGTGGGGCGGAAGGGGTTCCGAGGTGGGCCGTTGGCACTCAATGACTGAAGAGCATAGCTGGGACAATACACTGGGAGGGATGGAGGTGAGTCTGGAGCTGACAGCGGGCAGGCTTGGCTGTGGGAAGAGGTGCGTTCATGGGGCAGTCCTCAAATTGCTCCTATCCCTGAAGTTGCTGTGCCCCAAAACTGTGAGAACACCATGCTGCGCTCAGGTGTCCCTGTGCCCCCTGGGCAGCAGTCCATGCATTGCCCAGCCAGGCCACCCTCGCGGACGGAGAGAGCAGGAGATGGTTAATGTGGACTTGGCAGTTTCCTGAATCTGGAGGAGTTCCAAGGGCAAGGAGAATCCACAGGAGTTGTTGCTGTCCCCCTGCAGGCCCCGAAGGTCTCGGCCAGCTGAGAACATCCTGGGGTGATCCATCCATTGACACTGGAGAAGCCAGGTCGTCAGCAGGCCTCAGGTTCAAGGTCACAACTTATGAAGTCAGATCTAGGTCCAAGCAGCCTCACAGCCTCACCACATCCACCCATGGGCCACTCCACCTGTCTCAGCACCACCTGCTTCCTGGCCCTGTCCCCTTCTGCAGGACAGCCCTGAGCCCTCGCTCCTCTACCAGACCCCCGGCCTCTGGCATCCCAGTGCTGTACCTGGGCAGAGCGTGTGGCAGCCTGCGTCCAGGGCAGGGTCAGCTGAGCACACGCCGTGGCTTCCAGACCTGGCCAGCAGCCTAAGCAAGGGTGGGCAACAGGGTCCTTCTGGCCCCGGTGAGGGCCTTGGCCAGGAGCAGGGAGAGTGGAGAGTGAGTGCAGGCTTCGTTTCCTAATTGTAGGTGTAAGGCTGCACATATTTGTAAAACATTTTTTTTTTCTTGGAAAGTCAGATTTACAGAGAAGAGGAGAGACAGATCTTCTGTCTGTTGGTTCACTCCCCAAGTGATCACAACAACTGGAGCTGAGCCTATCCAAAGCCAGGAGCCAGGAGCCTCCTCTGAATCTCCCACACGGTACAGGGTCCCAAGGCTTTGGGCCATCCTCTGCTGCTTTCCCAGGCCACAGCAGGGAGCTGGAAGGGAAGTGGAGCTCCTGGGATTCGAACCGGCACCTATGTGGGACGCCAGTGCTTGGAGGTGGGAGGATTACTCAGTTGAACCAACACGCTGGTCCCAAGGGCGCACATTCTTACAAGAGGTGCCCAGGCTGGGTGGTGTAGCCGCTCGTGTGTGCCAGGTGCCGGGGGCAGAGCGGACGGGTTCATCCTGTGCCCTGCCCACACGGGATGCGCTTCCTGCAGATCTCAGACGACCGTCCTCTGGAGCAAGCTTTCGAGTTTTGTTCTTGTTTTCTGCATAACTCATTCCCCACCATGCTGCAACTGCTCTAGCTCTCTTTCAGGATTTCCTTCTATTTCCAGAACACCCGTGAAGTGCTGGGATGGAGACCCGTGCTATGTCTTCCACGTGGCCACGCGACTGCTGACCAATGGCCAGACCACCTCCATGCCCTTCAGAACGACAGCTTCCTAACAGACTCATTTCACACGCGTGTGTGTCGCCAGTCTAAGAGCTGCGGCACTGAATGAGCACAGAGCATTCTGGTGCGAATAGATAAGACTTCCAACGCGTTGGGTGTGGGGTTTTTCAAGGACTTACTGCTTGGGGACATTATCGCAGAATCCCCAAACTGGGTCAGCTCACAGAGGTGCAGAAAACCAATCCCTGGTATCGGGGAGGTGAGGAAAGCAGGCCTTTGTTGCAAAGCAGAGAGCCAGGAGCCAGGAGCCGGGCTGCTGCTGCCTAGTTCCTGCTCCCACTCCGAGGAATTAAGCTGAAGGTTCTTGCAGACTGAATTTTGGGCTAAGAGGTACATGACCAACCCACATCCAAGTCCCTGCTTGGTCAGTGGCACTCGTGACCTTCCTGTGATTGGTCAGTGACGCTGTACCCTTCAGGGAGTTCAGGGTGGCCAGGTGGACTCCAGCTGGTCTGGGCAGTGACAGATTCCGCTACCCAGACCACTCCAGGACGGCAGCGGCCACTGGGCTTCTCGTCCACTGGAGAGGCCAGTGACTCCCCAAGCTTGTGAGCTCAGCAGGGTCGCACCTTGTCAGTGAAGTCCCTAGCAGAGGGCGAGCCAGGACGCCTTTGGCTAAGGGAGACGGAGAGGAGGCTGGACTCCAAGGGGACACTGTGGTGTCTGATCTCCGCCATCGCAGAGGCAAAAAGCAGATGACCTTGGGATAACCCTGAGAGGGATATGCCGGTCACAGTCACTGCAGTGCAGAGCACACAGCACGCTCAGGGCGGGAAGAGAAGAGATTGCGTAAGAAGCCAGAGACCACACGAGGAGCTGAGGGAGGGGAGAGCCCAGTGAGCACATTTCCCCGCCGTAAACAAGGGACTGGGCAGCTCCTACTGAGCATGAGCACGTGGGGGGCCTAGGACGAGGTCCTTGCCACCCTCACCGCAAGCTTGCATCAGCAGAAACCTGCCTAGGGATCCAGGTGCGGAGGGGTCTGCCCTCGGAACAGACCCTGCTCTGCCCCCTCTTCAGGCCGAGCTCCTGCTGTCTCCGCTGGCGACCCCTCTCAGTGCACCCCGCTGTCCTCCCCACCCCGTACCCCTGAGCCGCCCCTTGCAGAGCCAGGGCCCGGCGGCCACCCCAGCCTTTAAAGCCACTTCTGTCAGCCACACACACGTTCCGTGTGACAGCCGCAGGGAAGGAAGAAGCAGCTTCCAGGCAGAATCCCTGAGGGACCCAGGACTCACACTCGCTCACCCTAGAGGGCTGGGGAGAGGGGCTGTGGCTGCAGGCTTCCACTCTGCAGGCTGGCAGGTGCATCCCATTCTGCTGACCACGGCGCAATCACGCATCTGTCATTAGGTGGCGGTGTTGTGCCGCCTTTGAGTCGTGCTTTCGCTCTGGTTTTCTGCTTCCAAGCAGTTCGCAGTTGAACCGCCAGGCTGCCTGCTCCTGGTCTGTGTCAGCTGACTCAGTTTACCTGTCCAGGCTGTCCTGCTGTAAGCAGAGCCTTGGCAGTGCCCGGGACTGGAACACGGTGATGGGGGAACCACAGCTCCTGTTTCAGGAGTCCAGGACAAGCTGTGCTATGGGCCAACTCCACGCCCGCCCTCCCCTGCGGAGCGGCTGGCCAGGCCTCCGCACTGGGCAGCGACTCCCCTGCAGGGTGAGGCTCGTGTGAGTCCAGGGGGGAAAGGTGGCCCCTGCCTCACTCTAAGAATGACATGTTTCTCCTTCCTTCCTGGTGCACGAACACCTGGTCCAGCCACCGCTGCCCTTGACGTGGGGGGGGGGGGGGCATTTCTTGTTTGTAATGTGAATTTTTAATTATTATTTTCATCTCTTGAGAGAGCACAATGGCAGCTGCATCTTCTGCCCTCTGGGTCACACCCCACAGGCCTGTGACAGCCAAATCAGGGCCGGGCTGAAAATCTGCAGGCAGGACGCTCCTTGTGGGTCTCCCACGTGGGTGGCAGTGGCCCGAGGAGGCCGGGCTATCCTGTGTGTGTCCCAGGCACATTAACAGGGAGCAGGGCTGGAGACAGAGGACCTGGAACAGGTGCTCCCGTAGGGACAGTGACGTCGTAAGTGGGGCTTAATGCCTTTTCGCACAGGCCACTCTTCTCCCAGCCTGGTGCACCTGCAGGCGAGCTCCGCCCTGCGCCTTCATTAAACCATGCCCCGTCTGCCTGGCCCTCTCCAGACGTCCTGTGTGGGCAGCGGCGTCTCTCCCTCACCCGGGGGTCCTGGGGGTGCGGGGAGTGCAGTGGGCATTCCAGGTCCTTTCTCAGTCCCTGAGGACACGACGGAGCCGTGACCCTTCTGCTGCAGGCAGCCAGAGAGGGACAGGCAGGGACTGCAGGCACCAGGGACAGAGCTGGTCCGTCCTGGTGGCCCTGCCTGACCCCGCAAGGAGACAGAGGGCAGCGGCTCTTCGGCCTGCGGCAGGAGGTGTGGATGAGGCCCTGGGAGCAGAGGGCCAGGGCTGCACAGGGACCCCCGACCCAGCAGTGCAGCCTCCACCTGTGCCCTGGGCGGGGCCGCGTGCAGGGCCGCCCCCTGCCTGCTCCGCGCACCCCCTCCCTGGGAACCCAGGCCCAAGGGGAATGGGGCTCAGGTGCTTTGCTTGAGCCTCAGTCTGCCGGGATCCGCCTCCACCTCCCTGCGCATGCAGCCTTGCCAGGCTCATGCCAGGGAGGCCTCTTGTCCGCGGCTGTGCGGAACAGCGGCCCCGGACCCTCCTGTGCCCGCCCCGCGGAGAGTTCTCCCGCCCTGGGTCTCTGGTCTCCAGCTGTGCCGCCCCTGAGCTGTGGAGGCCCACTGTGAAATGTGGGAATAAAGAGTCCGTTCCTTTCCGGCAGTGAAGGCATCTTTGGGGGCGCCAGGGCTGCTGTGCCTGCCTGGTGGGGCAGGGAGGGCTGAGCTGCACCCACCAAGGTCCTGCGGGCTGTGTCCTGCAGGTGGTGCCTGCGTGGAGGTCCAGACCCCCAGACCCACCTGTCCCTCCCTTGAGACCCTGCTCTCCCTCTGTTCTGCCAGTCCTGAGCCCAGCGTGGGTGCAGGTTCCTGAGGGCAGAGTCATATCCCCAAGCAGCGTCCGAGGGTGCCGAGGGAGGAGGCCCGGTCCTCGTCCTGGACCCTGGCTGTGCCAGGGATTGAGGAGGTGGCACGGGTTGGCCTCCTGAGGTCATGGGCTGTGATGGTTCTGCAGGAGAGGGAAGACCCACTCCAAGTGGCAGCCCATGCTGCAGCCCTGGTACCCTGCAGCTCCGCTGAGCCCACAGGTTGTGCCATCCCCTGGGCCCGCCTTTGGGTGCAGGGACTTTGTCAGGCCCCTGACACCCCACTTCCCTGTGTGGTGAGGGTGCTGTCGAGGCCCTGCCTGCCTCATTGCACAGCCAGCCCAGTTCCGGGGTGGGGACACACCCACAACCCTGACCCTAGCAGCATGAGTGGTGTCCAAGGAGACAGGTGTTCCTGGAGGCCTGGCCCTCACCTTCCCAGGCTGAGGACCCCATTGGCCAGCCTTACACACGGTGTGGGTCTGAGGCTTGCAGTAATGAAACAGGTTGGAATATCAATGACCACCTATATTCCATATGGGCAGCAGTTCGAGTCCCGGCTGCTCCACTCGAATTCAGCTCCTTGCTTATGGCCTGGGAGAGCAGCAGAGGACGGCCCAAGTGCTTGCCTCTAGCCACCCACGTGGGAGACCCTGGTGGAGTTCCCGGCTCCTGTCCTGGGTCTGGCTCAGTCCTGGCTGTTATGGCCATGTGGGCAACTAAGCAGGAGGTTGCTTGTGGTAACCCCAGGGCCACTGCCCAGTCAGATGCAGGCCCTCAACCTGGGCAGTGACACAGGCAGGCAGCTTGGAGTTTAGTCCTGGGCCCTGCCCTTGCTCTGTGGGCACAGGTTTCCTGTGCTGAGTCATGTCCCTGCTGCCTGAAGATCTTCCCTGGGTACCAGACAGGGCACAGGACTAGCAACCCACACATGCTGTGGTTAGAGACAGAAGAGAGGCTGCCAGCATGGTCCCTGAAGGCCTCTGGGTGCCCAGGGAGGGGGGCAGGTGGCTTCCTTTGGATGGAAAGCCCTGGCACCACAGGGGGTGTAATAGCACTGCTGCAGAGGGCGGGGCCTTACATAGCTCCACCCCTGTCCCTGGGAGAAGGAGCTCTTAGTGCTGGGAACTGTGCCCTGCGCCAGTGGCTGTTGTCCTGTGCTTTGCTGGACGGGGGACAGAGCAGGTGTCAGAACTTCAGAGCGACCTGCGAGGCCACCAGCGCCCAGTGCCCTCTGCACCTGCCCAGGCGCTCATGAAGCACTGGGAACCACCAGGACCCTGACATTTGGAAACGGGGCTTCTGGCTTCTATCTGGCCAGTTCAGCCCATGCCTCTCCCTGCTCTACTCCAAGCACAGCCCCTTCCAGGAGCCCAGCCCTGAGCGCACCTTCCTTGATGTTCTGGGACCTTCGTCACGGGTGTTGGCCTCATGCTGGAGCTATGGGGGCAGACAGCAGGAGCCAGAGATGCAAGGGGACTTTTCGGGGCTGCCTCTCCCAGGCAGGATGGGGGAGGGAGGGCGCTCAGATGCAAGCGACAGAACGTGCAGTGCGGACCTCAGGCAATCTCGGCACTGGCACAGATTACGGAGCACAACTCCCCACGGGTCAGAGACCACAGAGTCCGTGGGTCAGAAAGGGGCTGGCGCGGGGGAGGGGGTCAGTGCTGCTCCTCAGCCCATCCCTGTTGTCACACAAACGGGGCTGGCCGGAGAGGCCATGCCCTTCTCTGCCAGGGAGCGTCCAGAGCTGTGTCTACCCTGACCTGGACGTCCTGGTAGAAAGACCAGCATTTCCACCTGCAGTGTGCTCCCTGCTGAGCCCTCCCCATCACAAGGGCTCTGTGACTCAACCTTCCCAAGTCCAGCGGCATCACCTGCTCTCAGCCACCTGCAGGGAGCCACAGGGGGAGGCCCCTTCAGCTCTGACTCCATGCGGGCTCCAGGAGGGGCCAGAGAGAAGGTGGGCCTGTGTCTGGACCTCACCCCAACCTGCCTGGCCTGGAGGGAGCCATGGGGGCTCAGTAAGCCCCTTAAAGGCTGGTCAGGGTCACCCTGTGCCCCTTCTGTCTCCAGTGTCCCACCAACAGCCAAGCTGTTCCCCTTGGCCTTGGAAAGACACAGCCTGAGCCAGGCATCCAGGGACGGAATCGCAGGCGGTTGGATTGTGCCCATCCTGCTCAGCAGGCACTGAGGGATCCTGGCTCAGCTGGGGCCACGAGTCACCCCCTCCCCTGCTCCCCAGGACAGCCAGGTCCTGCTAGCGGTTTCTTCCCCACTGGCACCACAGCTGCTTCTACTGCCAGCCTACCCACCCCACAGCACACAGGATGGGCAGGGGCACACCGGCTGGCTGCCGCATGTTTATTATAACCGAGGACGGGTGGGGGCCAGTGGGGGGCTTCCTGCACCTGCAGACCTGGTGCCCTGGGTCAGCCCGGGAACTTGGCGAGCTGGCGCCGGGCCTGGGCCAGCCGTGAGAGCCGCTCCTTGAGGAACCTCCTCTTGGCGCTGCTGTCGCTGCGCTCCTGTAGCAGCCAGTCGCAGGCGTCCTTGTCCTGCAGCAGCTGCAGCATGGCCGTCTGCAGCTGCTCCCCGTAGGTGCGCAGGACGAAGAACTGCACCACCTTAGGGATGTAGCTCGAGATGTGCGTGCTAGCCTCCTGGGAGGGAGAGCGCACTGGCATGAGCGGGCACGGGGCTTAGCAGGGGAGAAGGTAGGTGTGGTCAGCGCCCTGGGAGGGAGAGCGCACTGGCATGAGCGGGGGCACGGGGCTTAGCAGGGGAGAAGGTAGGAGTGTGGTCAGCGCCCTGGGAGGGAGAGCGCACTGGCATGAGCGGGCACGGGGCTTAGCAGGGGAGAAGGTAGGAGTGTGGTCAGCGCCCTGGGAGGGAGAGCGCACTGGCATGAGCGGGCACGGGGCTTAGCAGGGGAGAAGGTAGGAGTGTGGTCAGCGCCCTGGGAGGGAGAGCGCACTGGCATGAGCGGGGGCACGGGGCTTAGCAGGGGAGAAGGTAGGAGTGTGGTCAGCGCCCTGGGAGGGTGCACTCCCAGACAAGATGGTGGGAGGCCCCAGCAGGGAGCTCAGGTGAAACCCACCAGCCCAGCTCTGCTGGCTCACCTGGTAGTAGGCAATCAGATGCTCCAACATTTCGGCCTTGGTGGTCTCTTCTAATGATTTGATTGTAATGCGTTCTTGTGGACTGTAGCTTTTTCCCTCTGTCTTCTCTCTGACCTTCCTCAGGGCACCCCCGTACACCTTGTCCTGGCAGTAGACCACCTGCTCCATCTGGAAGTTCTGCCGGATGGCCTTCTCCGCCTTCTTCTCCTGCTCTGAGCGGATGTCCTCGATTTCGGCCTGTGGGGATAGGAATGACAAGCAGGTGTCTCTCAGGAATAAGCCAGTCACAGTCTGCGTCTGGGGACCACACCTGTCCTGGGCTGGGTCTCACCTTGGTGGTTTTGTGCAGGTTGGAGAACCCGCGGAAGCTCTTCTCTGAGACGGCTGTGAAGGCTTTCTGCACCAGAACTGAGAGAAGCGCAGGAGGCATGAGACGTGGGGAGAGGGCACAGGCAACGCAGGTGCCAGGGCAGTGTCAGAGGCACAGTTCCTGTCCTCTGCCCCACCCCCGGCCAGGACCCCAGCTCCTGGCTCAGGACTTGGCAGGTCCTCAGTCATGCTGACAGCCCTTGGGCACGGAGCAGGACCAAGGGAAATACGACGGTCTGGGCACAAAGGGATTCCAGAAATCCACACAGTTTTCATAACTCCTTTTCCCTCAGAGCTCCCTGGGGATGCCTGCAGGGTTTGCTCTTACATCCCATCCTTGGCCCAGTGCTGGGTGCATCTAGCATGCTGTGTGCTGAGAGAGCTGAGGAAGTCACAAAGCTATGAAACCTGTCGCTATCCCCTGTCCACGCCACACCCACCTGTCCCCTGTCCACCCCACACACACCTGTCCCCTGTCCACACCCACCTGTCCCCTGTCCACCCCACACCCACCTGTCCCCTGTCCACACCACACCCACCTGTCCCCTGTCCACCCCACACCCACCTGTCCCCTGTCCACGCCACACCCACCTGTCCCCTGTCCACACCCACCTGTCCCCTGTCCACACCCACTTGTCCCCTGTCCACACCCACCTGTCCCCTGTCCACCCCACACCCACCTGTCCCCTGTCCACCCCACACACACCTGTCCCCTGTCCACGCCACACCCACCTGTCCCCTGTCCACACCCACCTGTCCCCTGTCCACCCCACACCCACCTGTCCCCTGTCCACACCCACCTGTCCCCTGTCCACCCCACACACACCTGTCCCCTGTCCACCCCACACCCATCTGTCCCCTGTCCACACCCACCTGTCCCCTGTCCACACCCACCTGTCCCATGTCCACACCCACCTGTCCCCTGTCCACCCCACACCCACCTGTCCCCTGTCCACACCCACCTGTCCCCTGTCCACCCCACACACACCTGTCCCCTGTCCACCCCACACACACCTGTCCCCTGTCCACACCCACCTGTCACCGTGTGCAGCATGTCCAGCGCCGGCTCCTCCAGGGCTTTGATCTGTTGTTTTACAATTGTCTCGAACGTCCTGAAGTTCACAAACCCAGGCAGCTCTCTGCCGCGGAGTCGGTCTTCAAACACCTGCATTTGGCTGCGTATTTCATCATTCCCTGCAGCAGGAAAGAGGGGTCAAGTCCACAGTCACCTGGCTCCAGGCTCCAGGCCAGCAGCACGAGCAGTGAGGAAGCCCAGAATCCACCCCCGTCTGGTCTGCAGACCGACCAGGCCCTGGGTACAGGGGAGGATTTCCCAATCTGCGTCTCGGCCCACAGAGTGGTGCCACAGAGCAGGTGCCAGGCCGAGAGCTGCACCACAGATGTGCAGCAAACCCAGGACACCCTCACCAGAGCCCAGTAGTTCAAAGGGCTCTGCCCTTGCCCACCTGCCCTGCCCTGCCCTGCCGGAGGCTACCACTAGGCAGTGATCTCGGGGGCAGACATGGAGCCCGACCCAGACAGGGATCCGCAGCAGAAGGGAGCTGGCCCTTGCAGGCCGTCCATCGGTCACACCGACCTGGCTCTGGGTCGGCTCCTGAGTGACCACTCACCTTCCTTAAAGTTGTCCTCAATCACACTGTTCCACTTGGAGAACTCCTTCCTCAGCTTGGTGAACAGCCGGCTGTCCTTCTCCCCGACCACCTCCTCCCCTTGTACCAGAGCCGTGATGTCCTGATTAAAGGCATTGATTTTCTGCCAAAAAGAGAGAAGACCCAGGATGAGCAGGGGCACCAAGCTTGCACCAGGCTGGTGTGCTTGCAGAGGTGGGGGGGGGGCTGGGAAGGAGGAGGCACTGGGAAGGAGGAGGGGCTGGCCTTAAGCCCGCCCACACACGACCACCCTGCGCTGTGACTGCTCAGGGCCACAGCCAATGAAGGAGACCCTCCTCAGGCAGCCCCGCCTCCCGAGCAACGCCCTCCCTTTCCACTGGCTCTCCAACTAAGAGGGCAGAATGCCATGTGGGCCAGGCCCCGCCCCTCCCCAGCAGGCAGCAGGGCCTTGGGCTCCAGCAGGTGCATGGCTCACTGCTGTGAGAAAGACGAGCCGTTCACTGGAGTCCTCGGGGATGTCCACGCCGTACTTCTGCAGCTCCTCTGTGCATTTGTCGTGATTCTCCTTGATCTTCTGTTCCAACAGCGGCAGGGTTTTCTGTCAAGAGAGAGGGGGAGACCGAATGTGTGCGCGTGGGCAGCGATGGCGAGCCTGGGTCCTTGTACACAGCCACGCCCTCGCCTGCCAACCCACTCCCAGGGGTGGTCCTGAAGGCCAAGGGCAGGCCAGACTACCCCAGGGCCTGTTCGACTGGAAAAAGCTCCAGCCCCAGGACCAATTCCTTGGAAGTCCTGCAAAGGAAGCCCCAGAGCAGTCTAGATCTGGAAACTTCCAGAGATACAGTGGACCGGGGACTTCCACTCTTGACATCACAGGTCCAGCCCGTGTTGCCCACATCGGCGCCCCCAGTCAGTGGCCATGACTGTGAGCGACTGTGAGGTGTGGCCAAGGGACAGCAGCCAGCCAGGACCGGAACTGGAAAGCAAGCAGGGGCCAGTCTGGGCCTCGTGGCTCCAGTGCAGGGAGGGCAGCTGACTGGCTGCAGGGGCAGGGCGGAGCCCAGCGATGGCCCCACCTCCTGCACATGGGGGTGGGGTCGGGCAGGAGCCCTCACCCCCACCTGGCTCAGTCACATCACCCTGCTGTCCCAGCTCCCTGGACCCCTGCAGAGAGGCTCTGGGTAGCAGGGCAGGGCCCAGGGCACCAAGGCTGCAGGCCTGGCAGGCATCAAGCTCACAAGCCAACAGGAAGCTGGCAGAAGCTGCCCTCACGTCGGGGCATGTGAGCACCCGGGCCCCCACAGGGAGACTGGTGGCAGACACACAGAGGTGTGGGTCCAGCCGGGCCCTCCCTGACACTGGGACAGCAGTGGGCAACAGACCCCAGCTGCTGAGACAGGGACGCCGGGGGAGGCCCAGGCTGAATGGGGGGCCCACTCTTGTCAAGGAGTGACCTCGGAGCCACCACACCCACAGGCCCGACACCAGCTGCCCAAGACAAGCCCCGTGCCCTCTTGGCTCCATGCTCTGGTCAGCTGAGTGTCTGCTCGCTGGCAGAACCCTGGGCATTGGTATGTCCCAGCATAGCTGGATTGCTGAATCTTGGGGCATCGGCAGAGCCCTTGGTACCAGCCCTTGGGCCCAGGCTACTTGGGTTCCCTCTCTGAGTCCAGGGGCGCCGTGGGCAGACCGCCCCCCGGGTTCTTACACAGATGTGCTCAATCAGCTCCGTGCTCAGTCTCTCGGCCAGGCAGGGCACCGTGGCCCGCCCTTCCTCCAGAAGAACCCTGGGGCAGAACGCAGAGGGACGTCACTGGAGCGAGCGCAGGAGCCAGACCTGCCAGGCTCAGCTGGCACTCAGCTCCACTCTGGACACTGAGGGCAGAGCTGCAGGGCCCTGGGGGATGTCACCCCAGTGTTGACCACAGCCCGGGGCGTTCTGAACATGCCCAGAGACACCTGTGGGTCTGCTCTGCTAACACAACTGTCCCCCGTGCTCTGCGTGGCACATGTGTGCAAGGCCACACACACACACACGCACACACACCTGCTCTGCTATCACACCTGCCCTTTGCCCCAGGCAGCACATGTGTCTAAGGGCTCTCTCTCTCTCACACACACACACACACTCACAAATATACTCTGCTACTGCTGTGCACCTCGGGCCGGGAGGAGGCACACTGGGCCCAGGTGAGTGCTTGCTGCGGCTACAGGAAAGGCAAAGACGCGCGCCCACTCTGCATGCGTGTACGTCCCGGCTGAGCTCCGGTCAGGCTGGCCCACAGCCCGGGAGCGTGGTGCAGGACGACGGCTCAGGGACAGGAAGCTGGGCACTGGGCATCAGCCTCTGCTCCTGCTGCTACGCGAGTCCTTCACTCACTGCCCAGGACCTTCACATGCACACCCACGCATGCACACAGGAGCACCCTGCAGCTCTGGCTGTGCACAAACACGGGCTGAGACCCCATGAGCCCAGAGCCCCACTCCCACCTGAAGTGTGGGTGATCCTCAAAGAAGGCCTGCTCCCTCTGCAGGGCCTGGGCCAGGCTCAGCTGCTCCTGGATGTCCTGCTGGCAGCGGCACTTGACCACCAGGTAGCCCTTCTTCAGGGGGAGCACCAGGTTCCGCACCACGTCCACCACCTTGTCCTCCGTGCCTCTGTCCACCAGGTCAGGCTTCGTCAGGATGCCTGCAAACCACGCACCTGTATCAGAGCTGTTCCTGGGCTCGGCGCTGAGGGACGGCCCGGCTGACACCCAGACACCGCCTCCAGGGTTCCTCCCCGCCTTGCTTGTGGGAGATGAGGATCCCAGAGAGCCCAGAGTCCTGCCCTGGGGAGAGAGGCAGGGCTGCCCCTGCAGGCAGCCAGGGCCACAACCCTTCTCCCAGGCCCCTGATGGACAGGTCACTCTGTGTCCCCGTACTGCGCATTCTGACATCAGAGGATGAGTGTCCCCATGTCACTGAGGTCTCCCAGGAGCACTGTCGTCCTGTGGACCCCGCGGGCTCCAACCTCAGGTGCACCTGTGCAGTTGACCCCTGCTGGACACAGGGCCCCACCCTCACAGCTGCCAACTGTTCACCTATGGTCCGGTCCCCGTTGGGGTCCACCTCCTGGGCCATGCTCAGAGCCTCCGTGGTGGCGATGTCCACGTTACTGGGCACCACCACCAGGTTGATGGTCTCCTGCCTCTGGATGTACTTCCGGATGAGCGCCTTGATCTACAGAGAGAGAGCAGTTGTGAACAGGGCCCTGTCAGGCCGGGGAGAGCTCCCGGGGCCTGGCTGGGCTCAGGACCAAGGGTGCCCAGGGCAGCACCTGCAGAGACGAGAGCTTGAGGGACCTGCAGGACACAGTGAGGGAGGCTGAGCTTGTGCAGGGACACGTGGCTGAGCCTGCCCACACCACGGGCTGCAGCTAGTGGGAGTTCCTGGACATGCCATATGTCCTACCCAGTGCAAACTCAGGCTCTGCCCCTGGCTCTGTCTGCAGGGAGTCCCTGCTCAATGCCAGCCCTGCAGGGAGGCTCTGCCCCTGGTCAGCCCTTTCTTCATGGAAGCTCTGCCCCAGCCAGCCCTATCTGCGTTGAGGACCCACCCCTGGCCCTGTCTGCAGTGAGGTTCTGCCCCTGTTTGGTCTTCACCGAGGCTCAGCCCTGGCTCTGTCAGCAGGGAGGCTCCCTTCCTGTAGCACTGAACCAACAGGTGCCTGAGGCCTTCCCTCTCCACCCAGCCCAGGCACAAGCATCTCACCTGGCATCCAATGTCAGTGGGCTGATCACCCACGGCCACCCGGGTGATGCCGGGGAGGTCAATGAGTGTCAGATCCGGGACGTCTGGGGAGCTGACCTCCAGGTTGATAAGCTCCGCACTGATGCCCAGGCCTTTCCCGGCAATCGTGTCCTGGGCTGAAGAAGAGGCACAGGGGACACTGGAGGCACTCAGAGTGGGGCCAGCTGCTGCTGTGGCCCCTGGTGCAGGGAAGGGCAGGTCGGCAGCACCTCACTCCCCCAGCTGGAGCCTAAGGCCCCAGGACTGCTCTGTGGGCTCCCTGCCTGCAGCCCTGTGTTCTCATGGGCCCCTGTGTCCCTGTCCCCAGTAGGGCAGGGACTTCCTGAGGTCACCTGATCCCACCCATGGCATCCCAAGGCAAGGGGAATCAGGAGCAGGGATGCCCCAGGACGCTCAGCAGTGACTGGACAAAAAGGTAGAGGAAGAAAACCCCCAGGGGCTGAGTGTATTCTCCTTGGGTCCCCAGGTGCATTTGGTCCAGGAGAGGAGGGGCCATCTCGGCCGTCCAAGCACCCGAGGGTGGCCCACAGGTGAGGATATGGCACACACTCACCTTTGTTGATCTCCTGTTCCACCTGCGCTGGCTCCAAGATGTCCACCTCCTTATCCTGGTAGCTGACCTTGCCAGTCCACTTGCTTTCCGGTGGCAGCTTCTTCAGCTTCAGCACCAGGGGGCAGCGTGTGACAATGCCTGCAGGGCCAGGCCAGCTCAGCCCTGAGGCTACCCTGGGGCCTCCAACATATATGGCCACCCCTCAGGGGACAGTGACATGGACAACATCCTGGTCACACTGTGCATGACCCATCTGATGTGCATGTCCAGAGCAGCAGGCATCTGCACCACGCAGCTGGGCCTGTTCACTGCCCAGTGTTGCCAGCACCCTTGGGCTGCCGGCACCCTCCCCACACTGCCATCTGCTCAGGACACAAGCCCCTCAACCTGCAGAGTCCCCCAGCAGTCCGCACATTCTCATCTTCCCCCATTGGGAAGGGCTGCTCCCACCAGGCCACCTTCCTACTATCCTGAACTGCAAACGCCTTCCTGCCCCAACCCTGTACAGTGCCAGGACTGGCCCAGGTCCCGGCGCTGCTGCCTGCCATCCCTGTCTGATATCTTGGCTGTGCAGCCCAAGCATTGTCCCCAGCACAGCCAGTGTTCACCTGCTCAGACGGTGCCCCGTGTCTTGGGGAAGTCACCCACATGCCCGCAGTACCAAGCTGGGGACCCCCAGGAACTGATTCAGCTCTTCACACACTGGCTAGACAAAAATGTGCAGTGTGATGGCACCGCACAAGGAACTGTACCCCTGTAGCCTCCGGTGTGGGAGCCTGAGCCCTAATGTGCCTGCCAGAGCGGTCAGGGCCCTAGACGAGGTCATGAAGGCCAAATGCGGGGAAGAGGGCCAGTCCTACAGCACCGTGAGGACCATGCACTGGAAATGGTGGGCGGGGACATCAGGGACGCAGTTGCACAGAGCAAAGGCCACGTGAGGGCAAGGTGAGAGGAGGACAGGGGCACGCCAAGGACAAAGCTTGGACACAAGCTGGCCAGGACTGTGAACTTCCCATCGACAGGAATGTGCGAGCGGCTGCTGCCAGGTCCCTGTCTGTGTGAGCTCTGGGGACCCCGAGAGGGAGGAGGGGAATTGTGTTGTTTCACCGCTGCCCCTGGGGAGGGCCACGCCCGACAGAGCCTCCAGCACGGAGCTCTTGCCAGAGCTCTGGTCCCCGATGACGGCGATGGCGGGCAGGGCCAGGTCCTGCTCCACGCCCAGGGCCCGCAGGGAGTCGATGAGGTCGATGCAGGGGCGCACCTTCTGCTCGTACTGCAGGCACAGGTTCTTCTCAGGCCCCTGGAAGAGGAAAAGCAGGAACTTCCATGACAGGTGCAGGTGGCACGCACCAGGTGCCCTGGAAGCAGGTGATGGAAACTCCCCAAGGAGTCACAGAGCAGGAGGAACGAACATCCACGGAGCAATGCTCGAGACCAAACCTCACGAACATAAACCCGAACCCAAGAGGCCCAAGGGACCCCCACCTGGAATCGCAAAGGAACCTGCGACCAGGCACACGGGATCCCACGGCTCAAGGCCAGGCTCAAACACACAACCCGAAGCTCAGCCGTGGGATGCCAGGTTGTAGTGAGAGCTGCGATGCGAGATGGACAGCAGATGCTCACAGAGCTGTGTCAGCTGGGGAGACAGTGGCATGATGCTCACATCTGTAAAGTTCCTGGGAGTCTCAAGGCAGAGAAAGTGCCTTTCAACACGCAGGTGGAGTGTGGAAGAACGAATCCATCTGTGCTGACTTGCAGCCCAGGAAGTGTGAACGGAGACCTACCTGCAGGGAGCAGGAAGCCCACTGAACCGGAATTCACATCTCGGTGGGAGCAAGCAGTGGCCGACTCACCTCCCCAGCACACATGCTCATGGGACAACGGACTGTCTGAACCCAAAGATGAGACGTGGTGGGGTTTCTGACAGGGGAAAAGCCTGCCAAGGCTGTGATGGGAGAACCACGTCTCTGTTGGGTTCTTATTCTGCACGGAACACAATAGGTTGACCTACTCAGTGAGCGACACCTACTATGTGCATGCAAGGTTACATTTAATGAAACCAACCAGGGGAAATGAGATCATCAGGCAAACCTGGTGACCCAAAAGGAGGCAGGAAAACTCACAGAGAGAATGAAGCCCAGAAGAGACAAACTCCTAGGATGACTCGAGCCCAGTTATGGCGCACATGGACTCTGAATGGCCGAAGCGCCCTCAGGTCGCTGCACCGGCTTTGATGACAAACAGGGAGCCAGCAGGACCCGCCATCCCTCGCTGTCCTAAAGCTACGATGACCCACACAGCGTGCTGCCAGTGTAGGCACAGAGAAGCCATGGACCAGAACAGGCATCCCGGAACCCAAGGCCACTGGGGGGCGGGGGTGCAAGGTCAGGGCCAGGTGAGTTGCCCAAGTCCTTGAATGTGTGCAGTATCACGTGGAACCTGCCATCTGTGTGGGACGTGAAGGCCCAGCTGAACCAGGTGACCACGCCTTCACACGCGTGAATACGTGGGGCACCCTCTGGGGACCTGGCCAGCAGTCACAGTGGCTCCTCCCCCTCAACATAAGCAACAATCCCAGCCCAGCTTCCTGGTGGAAAGCCAGGCTGCAGACAGCAGCACGAACCCCCGAGCCCTGGCTCGAGTCAGGGCAGACCCCCAGCACCTGGCCCACACGTGGCTCCCAGCAACAAGTTCTGGATTCTGGGGTGCACAGCTCCACGAGCTCTCCGAGGGCTGGAGCAGAGGCTGAGCCGGGGGTGGGCAGCGGCCCTGAGCGCCTCAGACCCAGCCCTGCCTCAGCCGACCACATGCCCCAGAGCCAGGGTGCCTCGCAGCCGGTCAGCTCAGGCCGTCGGCCTGCACTTGGGTCTCAGACAAGGAGAGGACAGGATGCAGGAGAAAGGCGGCCGCACGCTGATGAAGGGGCAGCCCTCAGCAGGACACGCTCGACCTACCGGGACGGCGCCTGCGGAGCGGCCACCTACCCTCGGCTGCTTTTGCTCCGCTGGCTGAGCATCTCCATTGGTCATCACAGCACTGGATTCAGGACCTGAATCAAGATTGGCGGTTCCCTCTCCAGACTGCACCATGGTCTCACGGTGTCTGCGGTGTTTCCTGCGACTCGTTCAGCTGATCAGAAAGGTGGCATTAGCAACACTGGCACACCCCACCCAGCTCCTGGTCCCCAGCTCATGCACAGCCCAGACACCCCTTGCCCTCCCCACCCCGAGCATGCACTGGGCTCTGGGCACTGCACACTTCCTGCAGGAAGCTCAGGGGCGGGGCGTCCCCACAGCACCCAGGAGTTTACCAGCATCCTGTGCACCTGTTGCACATCCCCATGCACTGAGTGGTTCACCAGCCCAGGGGGCCTGGGGAGGACCCTGAGGGGCAGGCTCTGGCTCGCAGCCCCACACAGGGCTCAGGGCCTCACCTACCCCTGTGTGTGCAGGACACTGAGCCACACAGCAGGCGCCTCTGCCCCAACCCTGTGCCCTCTTCCAGCTCTGCGACCCTGGCTGCTGCAGACCCCACTGCGCGGAAGCTGTGTCCCCTTCCCACAGGCCTGGAGTTCTCTCCCAAGGTCAGGGGCAGGGAGGGGAGCCACTGTCCACGTGCGAGAGGCACTGCCCCTGCAGCCTGGGTCTGGACATCCAACCTGGAACTGTGCAGGCTGCTGCCCAGAGCCCACCTCGGTGCTGCCCACAGAGGCCCTGGGCACCTGGGGTTGTGCCCTTGTGGAGCGCCCTCAGCTCAGCCCATGGGGAACAGGAGGGGTCAGCCCTCCTCCCCTGAACCCTGAAGAGCCCCATGCCTTCCGGCACACTGCCTGCCCTGGTTGAGCCTGAGCCGCCCATCTTGCGGCCTCCCCAGCGTGGTCCCATATGCTTCAGGGGTTCCCTGGGTACCCCCTCCCCGACCGTCATCTCTGCACAGTGCAGTTTGTCAGGGTGCCAGGGTGACCACGGGCACAGACCTGAATGTCCACAGGCGGGCAGGGGGAGCCAGGTCCTCCCTGGAGGCCAGGGGGCTTCCTGGCCAGCAGCTGTGTCCCAAAGCAGAACAAAGCTGCCCTTGGCCATCCAGGAGCCCTCTGGGTAGACACACGGGCCCAGGGCTCCTGGACCCTCTGCTGCAGGAACACCCTCCAGGGAACACTGACCAGGCAGTGACATGGCTGGGGACCCCACTGAGAAAACTGCACCCCATGCCCGTGCCTGGGACAGCTCTGGACCCCCTCCCCCCCTCCATTCAGACTCAGCCAATGGGTCCCTGTCACCCCAGGGCACCCAAGGGGCCCAAGCTGCTGGCTCCTGTCCCCCACCCGACTCTGGCCCAGCAGTCGCAGATAATGGACAACAGCCAGCAGAGGAGATATATGTCTGCCAGTCTTTCAACAAATTTGCTAAAATCATCAAAACCACAATTTTTTCAATCTACGCTGTACCTGGGAGTACCCCTGAGTATTGCTCATGTTGACCCTGGCTGTAGAGCGGGAACTCCCCAGGTCAGCCCCCCACCTTTCTTGGGGGGGAGTTCGGTCCTGCTCCCCTCCCCCCCATTCTATCCCACATCCTCTACCTGGGGACAGGCAGATGCACGGTGTGGGCGGGGCCGTGGGTGCGTTTCTGTGAGCTCTGATTCTAAGCAGTTATTTCTGGGATTCTCAGGCAGGAGCATTGAGGACCCAGGGTACCTGGAAACCCACAGCTGCGCAGGGA
Source organism: Ochotona curzoniae (assembly GCF_017591425.1). Taxonomy (NCBI): domain Eukaryota; kingdom Metazoa; phylum Chordata; class Mammalia; order Lagomorpha; family Ochotonidae; genus Ochotona; species Ochotona curzoniae. The sequence goes on from NW_024466313.1 coordinate 2,277,356, forward strand.
GGGGGGCGGCAGCTGGCGGTATGGATAGGAAACTTTCTTGGTGCCCAGACATTCCTCCAGACCCTTTTCAACTCGCTGCTCTGCCAGTTTCCCTACGACCAAGCTCGGGGCAGTGACAGGCTCACAAGTGTTACTGTGAGCAGGCTGCCAGCGCGGCCAGCTGGGAGGGTGAGGGTCACCGCTGAGCAGAGAGCCACATCGTCCTCCCCTCGTGGAGGTTGCCCCCCTCAAGCTCCCACAGCCTGCGGGCATCCCTGCAAGACACTCCACGAAGCCCCTGCGTGCGTTCTGGAGGTCTCTGAGGTTTGGTTTGGTTTTGTTGTTGTGCTGTGCTGGATCCGCCTCTTTGGTCAGCCCCTCTCAGGTCCCTGAGAAACGAAACCTCAGAAAAACCTCAGACCTCAGAAAACCGGAGGGTGGGCGGGGCTGGGGCGGCAGACAGCAGACAAGCGTTTGGCCCGCTGCCTGGGAGCTGTGGAGAAACGAAATTGAAACTCGGTGGATGAACATTGCAGGAGGGAGCGCACACTGTTGGGAAATGCAGATTCTGGCCCCAACCCTGCTGGGAGGGAAGCAAGCCGGCAAAGTGGGAAGGCAGTGGCAGCAGCTCCGTCTCAGACCCAGGGGCTCCTTGACCCTGGCGGCCACCCCCGCAGATGGTCCCCAGGACTCTCCTAGGACAGGCAGGAGCTCTAACCTCCCTGGATGGGCGGCCATAGCCCCCTTCCCTGCTTACTGAACTCTGCCCAGCCTACCCATGCCCGCAGCCTGTCCCAGCTCTGGGAACCCCTAAGCAGGGAGTCCAGTGCCATTGGTGGTGCAAAGAAAGAAGGGGAGGGGCTGCCCAGGCCACCAGCCTAAGCCCCGCTTGTTGGACAGGGCGCCTTCACTGGAAGGACTCACCCTGTGCCGAGGTGGTCTGGTGGGAGCCCGGGGCCCCTTCCCTGGAATGGGTAGGGACCTCCCCCAGGCTCTTCCCACCCTGCACTGGCTGCTAGAAGTGCTGCTACACAGCATGAGAAGGTGACCCCGCATGAAAAGGACCTGAGGGAGACCCTGGGTACAGGGGGACTCAAGGGGGCCCCCAGCACTGGGAGGATCCTGGGGGAGGAGGTTTTGGGTGCACAGCCTCTGGCCTGAAGCCGGGAGCCTGCGTGGCTGTAGAGTTCAGCTGACAGGTGTGCCTTGTGGAGGGGCAGTGCGGCTTCCGAGGGACTAGGAGTGTGCAGCTTGGCCCCAGGCATGGAGCTCTCTTGACATCCAGCTCCAGGCGCCCCAGTCACCATGACCTACACCCCGCCCTCCAGGGCTGGGGAACCTGCATAGCTACTCCCCACACGGGCCAACTGAGGCCCATGGTGGCCCAATTCTGCCAGGCTGGACTGACGGACCTGCTCCATGGGATGACCCCGAAGGCCTGGCAGGCACCACCTTCCCAGAACGTGTGGGGTCCTAGGCTGTCCTGGAGCCTCCTGTGGTCATTCCAGGTCCCTGAGCTCTGCCCACCACCATGGTCCCCATTCACTCAAGTTCAGTTTCACTTTCATTTCCCAGGAGCAGTTCTAGAACCGCAGCAGGAGCAGCAAGCAGGGGACAGAGCCAGGGAAGAAGGCGGAGCTGCCAGGAAAGAGAGATGGGGGAGGGTTGGAGAAGGAGGTGTTGCCTGTACAGAACCAGTGAGTGGGGACAGGGGAGGGGGTGTTCCGGGAAGGAGGCATCTGTGGGGGAGATCCCAGGCAGAATGCCAGTGTTCAGGCCCCCCTCCCCCAGGGATTGCCCTCTCTGTTCACCATGGAGCCCCGTGTGTTCAGGGTCCCCCTGGGGTCTGCCCTCTCTGTTCACCATGGAGCCCCGTGTGTCAGGGTTCCCTCCGGGGTCTGCTCTCTGTTCCCCATGAAACTGGAGCCCAGTGCATCAGGGTCCCCTCCTTGGGGTCTACATGTTAGACTCGGGGAGAGTCCAGCCCCGTGGAGGGGAGCCACACCGTCATTGGCAACACAAGTCAAACGCAGAGGCTGCAATAAGCATGAGGATTTTATTGAGCATTCGCGAATGAGCAACAGAGTCTCTGGAGGCACCCAGGACTCTGCGCGCCTCACAAACATTTTGAAACAGTTTTTATAGGGCAAAATTATAAACTCTGCATAATAGTCAGCATTTCTCACTATCAGATTAGTTAGCCCGGGGGTCCCTTAACTTTGTATATTTTCTCAACTGTTGACAGTCTGCATTCCTCGTCTTAGGACTAGGTGACCCGGTACCTTCTCACACTTCTTATCTCTCTGTAACTGTCTCACTTTCTTATTTTTCATATTCTTGCATCGGCCTTGTTGCATTGGCCTTGCTTCCTTATCTTCTCCATTCTTGCAGCTGCCTTGTTCATGTCTGGGAAACTGAAACTTTTACTCGCTTCATGAAATGACTTCTTTACAGTTATTCTCACATGGCTCTACTCTTGCTCAGCAGAAAGCAATATACAGAAGCAGAATCAAGCGGTTATTCTAAACTCTTACATACACTCTGTTCACCATGGAGCCCAGTGCGTCAGGTTCCCCCCTGGGGTCTGCGCTCCTTGTTCCGGTAAAGCTGGAGCCCCCAGCAGAGGTTGCCTTGTTGGGATCCTGCACTGCAGAGCAGATGCGCCCCCATCCCTGTGCAGCTGCTGGTTCCCGGGGACACAGCCAGCGCTTGCGACACTTGGCCTAAAGCGGGATGCCTGTCCCCTGGGGCTCAGGTCATTGTCCACTATATGTTTTCTGCCCTGTTCTGGGACACGAGCTCTGACTCCAGGCTCTGAACCGAGTGCACCCAACCTCACAAAGCCAGTGCTCCCTCCTGCTCGTACGTAGAACTTCCAAGACGAAGCCCCTTGCTGTCCTGCATTCTAGAACATGGCTCACTTGCAGGCTTGATGCCAGGCCTCCACGCCCTGTGCCAAGGATCAAGACCAGGCACGGGCCCTGCTCCGCAGTCACCCTGACCCTTACTCACCCTGCTCTCCACCATGGGGGCGATGGTTTGTGATAAACAAACACACACACACACAGAGGGAGATTGAGAACAGCTGCCACCTGCTGCTTCACTCCTCAAACACCCCAACAGCCAGGGCCCGGCAGGCCAACGCCAGCGGCCAGAAGCCCACCTGGCCTCCCATGTGGGGGGCAGGAACCAGACTCCCCAAGTCACCACCTGCGGTCTCCCAGGGTACACCTGAGCGGGCAGCTGGAGAGAGAGCAGAGCTGGGGCTCTGACCGGGGCCGGGTGAACTGACCGTGTCCCCAGCCATGTCCCCACTGCTTCCCAGACCTGCACGTGTCCAAGTCACCGACGTCAGGGATCACACACACGTCATCTTTAATCATGACACCCCCGTGCGTACAGTTCAGACGTGCAATGTACCAAAGGCAACGGGGTGGGGGGGAGTACAACGGCGCTCGTATCTTGAGGACCTGGGTTGGGGACAGATCACGGACGCCAGCATGCTGCCAGGGCCCCCGGCTCGCTGCCACCCTGCCCATGGCATACTGTGGCCATACAGGGAGGCGTTTGGGCAGCTTCTGGTCTCAGAAGGGGGCAGTGCCTCCTCGGGCCGTGGAATGTTCGGGTGTGGATAGGACCAGCCCTCAGCGTCACTGCCCGTCACCACAGCTCTCCAGGTGGCTGCTCCAGCTGGCACCCCATCCACTCTCCCTCCTCCAGCATGCTACACATGGTATCGGGCAACTTTCTGGGGTATGTGAGATGACATGTGTGGTTTATTGCAGTAAGACCCGTGTGACAGCACATGCAAGCAGTAGCTTTGTTTTTAAATATTTATTTATTTATTTGGGAATCAAAGTCAGAGACAGAGAGGGAGAAAGAGACCCTCCATCCACCACCTCACTCCCCAGATGGCTGCCATGGCCAAAACCAGACTGGGCTGAAGCCAGCAGTAGGAGTGACTTCTGGGTCTTCCACGTGAGTGGATGCAAGGCCCAAGGACTTGAACCATCCTGTGCTACTTTTCCAGGTGCATTGGCAGGGAGCTGGATCAGAAGTGGAGCAGTCGGGACTTGAACCAGCACTCCTATGGGATGTCGGTGGCACAGCTGGAGGCCCTCACGTGAAACCGCGTTTAAAGGCACAGGTCAAGGCTGTCTGCATGTGTGCATGGGGGCCACCATCCTTGCCCTTCTCCAGAGCCTCTCGTCTTCCCAGACTGATGTTCACGCCCACCCACCAGGCACCTGCTCGCCAGCCCCTGGCAGCCCCTGCCTTGTTGCACATGACCCCTCCAGGGACCTTGGGCTAGCTTAGTCCCCTGAGCAGCATCCACAATTCTCACATGTTGGAGCACTCGTTGGCTACTATTTGTCTCCCAGTCGTTGCAAGAGCATTTGTGTCTGTACTTGTAGATTACCTGTAGCTGCATTTTACTCTTAGGAGGTTAATTTGTTTTCATTTCAAAGGCAGACTGACGGAGAGAAGCAGAAATAGATCTTCCATCCACTACTTCATTCTCCAAACAGCCAGAATGGCTGAAGCCAAAAACTTACGCCATGCTCTGCTGCTTTCCCAGGCCATTCACAGAGAGCTGGGTTGGAAGCGGAACAGCCAGGCCTTGAACTGGTGGCCACATGGCTCCTAAGAGGCAGATTAGGCTGTTGAGCCACAGCACCAGCCTCATGCGCTCTCCTCTTCGTCGCACTTAGTCACTTTCCCCCACTTATAACTGTCCCTTCATGTGAATTTTGCACACTGTCACAGCTCAGAATCTTTGATTCTCCCCACAACTACTAGAAACTTACATGTTCTAAGAAGTTCCCTCTAGCTTTTCTGTGCTGGCCAGCTGTTTTTACACAAACTTTACTTTTTGTTTGTTGTTAGATTCCTTAAAAAGTATCTGTGTGTTTTAAGCTTAGTAAGTGTGCTGGTCACGGCAGGACTCCCCTAGAAGCCTACAGCGTTCTCCTGACGTGATGTGTCTGGGCGGGGCTCAGGCCAGGGCGGCAGGTGTGTGAATGGGGACTCCTTGGGGGAGGGCCTCATATGATTGTAGCAGCAGAGGGGGCCCAGGCCAGGCTGTGTGCATGCTGTGAGCACGGCCAGGAGCGGGTCTGCCCACCTTGTCCGTGCAGACCTGCCTGTCACTCCTGACATACCCAAAACTATGCTTCTTCATGGGGTTTCCGGGAGTTCCTTACTCCAGCTTGTCCACCGTGAGCTCAGGCTCCCCGGCTTTGGCAGGGTGTCCTGGCTGAGGCCAGCATGTCGAGTACGGTGTGCCAAGCACCTGCTGTTTCATCCACGCAGCCTCCCTGGGGGTTCAGTTCCTACCTTGAAGCTCTCCTGACTTGCTGCTCGGCCGGGTCACCTGTACTTTGGCAGTAACATCTCGACTGCGAAGGCTCAGGATGTGGCTGAGCTGGCAAGACATGGCTGGAAAATTGGTGATCAAACGGATCCGGGGAAGAGAAGCACGTGGACGGAGAGACCTTAGAACGAGCAGGAGCCGAGCAGCCACCTGTGTCCTGGGGACGGCCCTCCAAGGGCGACCTCAGCAGCAGGGCGTTAGCCACCAGGAGGGAGGGACAGGATGACCCTGCTGTGGACACCACTCAGCTCTTGCTGTCATCTCCCTAAGGGCTCAGGAATGAAATGGTCTCAGTGACAGCCCAGGTGACTCTCCACAGCTAGGCTGGCCGTGGTCCCCCGGGAGTGTCCAAGGAGCCAGCAGCGGGGAGCCACAGGGCCATCGGAGCCCGGGGGGCCCAGGGGTGACGCTGGATCCTGACCGCCCATCAAGGCAGAGGCAGCGTCCGTCCCTGCTGGAGCAGACCTTGGCTCTAGACACAGACATGCCGGTGCAGGGCGGTTTCTGCAGGAATTGCCCTGGGGGACCCCAGTGTCACGGCCTTCCCTGTGGCATCGCTGCTGGCCCCGGAAGTCACTGAGGTGACAGGACCCACTGTGCCGGACTGCCTGACCTCACCCTGTTCCTCACTGCCCCGAAGCAGCAGCCGGACACAGCAGGGGATTGGCTGTTCCACGTGGCCCCGCCAGGGACAGCTGGGGGCCTGGTCAGGGGGCCCCTCCAGGACCTGGGGAATCAGATGCTTCCTGCTGACTGAGCTGGGCCAGGATGCCCTGACAACAGGCTGAGCATGACTTATGGGGGCACCTGTGAGGGGCTTCTGCCCCAGGCCGGCCTTCCGACTCACGGAGTGGGGTGAAGCACGCCCTCTGCCCCAGCAAGGGAGCCCCCAGACTCCCTTGGCCATCCTTCCTCTCTGCCCTCTGTGCCCCCCACAGGGGTGGGCTCCACCCCTCATGCCAGGGATGCCCCAGCTGGCAGGCCTCCACCCAGAGACTCCTGGAAGCTCAGACAGAGGAGCACTGGGCCTTGAAGGACCTGCACCAGCACGTCTCACGGGCACATGTGCCCAGTGCCACCTGCCTGTCATCCGTGCCTGTGTCTACCCCCGTGGGCTCTGTCTCCCTGGACGACGCTGACCACTGACGTGGGAGCAACGCTGGGTGTTGGGCAGGTTAGACGGACAGAGTCACGCGGCACACTGTGTGTGGACATCCGGGCCCCTGGCCACAGGCACCAAACACGCCCACCAAACGGGAGAGAGCCGCCCCCGCAGTGGCACCTGACCCGCGGTGGAGAGCCGCCCTGAGGTGCTCCCCAGGGAGGACGGCAGCAGAGTTCAGGACACAGGCCAGGCGGAGCATGCCTGGGTCCCCGTGGCCGCTGAGCGCAGAGGGAGAGTGACCCAGGCACAGGCGAGGGGCGAGGCTGCTGGGGGAGAGAAGGTGGGGTTGGGGTGACCTGGGGGTCCAGGCTTGCTCCCTCTTCCATCTGGTCTGAAAGCAGAGCCTGTCAGCTGGCCCACTGGGCAAGGGAAGGAGATGCCCGCCCTCCCTGGCTTCCAGGGTATGCGCTCATGTGAGAATCAGATCAATACGGCAGCCGCCAGGGGGGAACAGCATTGGCCTTGCAGGGACTCCTGCAGAACCCGGAGCCTCGAAGCCAAGGCCAGGGATTCCAGGCTGGGAAAGTCCCTGGGACACGTGGGCGGCGACAGAAATGAGGCACAGTGAGGCTTGGTCTCCAGGTGCTTCACACCCAAAGAAGCAGATTTTGAAGTTGCATTTCCACCAACTTGGGAAGCTCGCTGAAGCATCAGAGCGAATGGCGCGGGGGTCAGGGGGCTGTGCAGGGATGGGGGCTCTGCTGGGCTGGAGGTGAGTTAAAAGTGGAGTGGGGTTGGAAGCATTGTGGAGCAGCTCCAGCTCCCATGGCAGGGGTGGGGAGGGTGTCCCTGGCTTCCCTTAGGGGAAATTCCTCTTCCAGCTACTTCCACCCCGGCCCCGGCCCCGGGCTGCTCCTGACCATCCCCTGCCCCCTGACGCAGATGTCTCCTGGAACCCAGTGACACGGATGATATCAGGGTAAGATCGGGAACTGCGGCCAGCGTCAGAGGAAGAGGAGTGACCGGTCAGCGATGGGGTGCATGACCTGCTCTCTCCACCGGGGGCGCCAGAGCACTGCTGCGGCTTTGGGAAGCCGCCCCAAGCTCCCCTTCCTTTTTCCTGGAATGTCCCGGGGCCCGACCCCCCTTCTTTGCTGATGCCCGGAGGGAGGCTGTGCCTTGTCTGGGAGATAGCTGACCATCTTGCCTCAGATGAAGGGCCAAGGGCTGCAGGAGTCGGGTTGTCCTCACTTTTCCAGATCTCTTTCTTCACCGTCACACGCTTCTCCTGGTAGCTGATTGTCTCCCATGCTTGATTCCACGGCTGCCTGTTCATTTTCAGCTCTAGAGGACACCTGGTGATGATTCCTGAAACAGGTTCACAACACTCTAAGTCTCCTTTCACACCAAGCATCTTTTCCTGGCCTTCTTAATTCTGGGCCCAACAACACCTTGTTAAACCTTCTTGCTGCAGGAAGCCTGGACGAGGCAGGGTGGGACCTGGCAGGTGCACAGGAGGCCAGAGTTCAGAATGTGTCTATGCAACTGCCACTGCAGTGAGTGCCCCGGGGCTCAGAGTAGTCACTGCCAGCCTGCATGTCAGCATCGTCCCTGTCCTCGATGGGATGCTGGGGCTGCGGCCTATCAGGGGTCTCTGCTTGGATCCCACAGGGCTGCCCGGGAATAGGACTTGGGGAAGGCAAAGCTGGGAGATTGCCAGCACCCAGGGATGCCTTCCCAGCTTCCCTGCACCTGGGAATTTCAGGGATGGGAGAAGGAAGCTCTTTGTCTGGGTGGAGCTGTGCAATCCCAGGAGGGGGCGCTGGAGAGTCTGGAGGTGCCACCTGGCAGAGGGGACCCCTGGGATGGAGCTAATCAGGATTGGAGTCCTGAGTACCTGCTTCTTCCATGCCCCCTTGTCCAGTGGGGAGGAATCCCGGGCAACCTTTGCCCTGCAAATCTCTGCTGTGTGCTCCAGGAGGAATGCCCATCCCAGGCACCAGCAGGTACTCAGGTTGCTGGGGCCGGCTGGAACCCCTTGACCTCCGACCACTATTGGGGTTGCTGCAGGTTTCAGGCTGGAGCAGCGTTGAGGGGCTCTGAGACCCTCAGGCCTCTGCGTCTGCCTGGGATTGGTCCGTGGAGAGCCGGAGTGGAGGGGTCAAGCCTCTCTCTGCAGAGGCCACTCCCCTGGGGAGCCCTCCCCTGCCTGTACCCCTGGGAACCCCTTTGCTAAGCCCTCTGCAGCGTCCACCCTCTCTTCCTTCCCCGTTAACTGTGTTTTCTTTAATGACCAGCGACAGCAGCTTCCCCCTGCACACCCCCTTCAGCGTGTTGGCAGGAGATGCTGTGTCCTGGTCGGAGTCACCCGGCCCAGCAGCTGTGCAAACGGCCAACACGAATGTGTGCACAGAGCTCATGCTTCCTCCAAAACCTGCCAGCTGCACTGTCCCACGGAGCCCACCAAGGGGAGAGACGGGGAGAGGCAAGGACCCTGCCTCTCGCACCCCAAACTCCGCATCCCTGGGGTGCTTTGTGGCTGGCGGGGCTCTGCCGCTGGCCTTGGGTTCCCACTGGCCACCGCACGTACCGCTGCCTCTGGGGAGGGCCACGCCCTACAGAGCCTCCAGCACGGAGCTCTTGCCAGAGCTCTGGTCCCCGATGACGGTGATGGCGGGCAGGGCCAGGTCCTGCTCCACGCCCAGGGCCCGCAGGGAGTCGATGAGGTCGATGCAGGGGCGCTCCTTCTGCTCGTACACGTTGTACAGGTTGCACTCGGACTCCTGGAGGAGACAGGACACATTGCAGTTGGGAGGGCTGGGACAGGTGGGCACTGCTTGCTGTAGCAGGGCAGGTAGGATGTGCCAGGAAGTGGATGGATCCTGGACATGAAAGGGAAGTGAAAGCAGTGAAGAAACAGCTTGTGAATGAAAATAAAAAGGAAGAAAGAAAAGCTGGGGGGTGGGCGCAGGGCAAGGGGGGTTAGGACTCCTGGGAAGGGCAGCAAAGCCTCAAAAAGGTGTCTGGGAACCCAGGGAGAAAGCGGGGTTAAACCCTGACCCCTGGAAGCTTGGTGCTAGGTTCAAGGTCAAGGCAGCCAGGAGAGGAGGGAGCTGCCATAGGCTGGCCAGGAGAAGGCTGAGGGAGGAGGAGCCGCAGTTCAGAAAAGCCAGCACCCTGTCTAGGATGGGCCGGCCTTTCTCTAACACGGCTGCTGGAAAGTGCCTGTGAGCTGCAGGAAGCCGGGCTTTAGGTGGGAAGGGCACCTGCAGGCTGCTCTTCATCTCACTGTGCCATCTGAGGGGCAGCCAGAGGTCAGCTGGGCACCTTCCTGCCTCACTGACGCCTTCTTCTGGGTCCCCTTGGCACCATTTCTTTGACCAAACAGCCCCCTTGGGTCCAACAGGTGTTAGCAAAAAATGATCTCTGCTTGCTTCATTTTTACAAAATTTTTGGCATGATTGCTCCTAAAATGTGTCCATTGAGTCACCAAGACTCTTTTCCTTTCATGGAATCTATTTCACTGGCAAGGGTCTGGCTGTGGCTTTCCTGTCCTAAGGAAGCATGCAGCCCCTGTCTGCTGACAGGGAGACAGCCTACCGTCCTACCCAGCCCTGGCCGTGACCACAAGGAGGCTCCAAGCCAAATCCAGTGGGTCAGCGTCCACTCAGCCCCTCAGCAGGGTCCTGCCATTCTGCCTGCTCCTGCTGCAGTCACAGCCCCTTCGGAGGACCGGCTGGTGGGGCTGACTCCCCTCCCCACGTGCACCTGCTGCTCTCCTCTCTGGGATAGTTGGGCTTCCTGGGACACATTGCGGACCCCACAGTCATAGGCCTGTGGCACTGATGTGGGAGAGTAGGGGGCCGCACCCTTCACACAAAGCTCAATGAAAGCTCCCATCCTAGGTCAGGGAGTTGTGGGTGCTGCTGGCAAAGAGGGGAGAGCAGGGAGAGAGGGATGGGAGCGAGGAAGGGGAGCCTGCGGCCCTGCTCCCCCACATCCCGCACACGGACCCTCACCGGGGCCTTGGAAGACCCCCAGAGACCTGGCTCTGAGGGAAGAGCCCTCCCAGGCCCAGATGCTGTCTGGCACTGTGCAGGTCCCCCACTTGCGTCCAGACGCAAGCCTGGGGCTGCCTCTGCCCGGAGCGGCCCCTTCTCTCTGGACGCTGCCTTGGGTGTGCCCTGCTGGAACAGTGACAAGTGCTCATGTTTCTGGCTTCTGCCTCTGTTCCAGGCAGGGTCAGGGCACACCGCGTGTGACTCGGGCACACCTACTGCTGTCAGCCGCACAGCCCCTCCCCAGGCTGGCCAGCTCTTACCTTTGCAGGCGAAGGATGGATGGAGAACAGTCACCACCCTGTCCTCATCTTCTTTTATATGCCTTTCCTGCTGACTCCAGCAAATGCAGAAAAGAAACCTAATATTCCTAGCAGAAATGAAACTGAATTAGCCGCAGGCCTACGGCTATGCACACCCAGGGACATGATCAGAGTTGCTCGTACAATGTGCTGGAAGTCGGGGTGGGTTAAACCTGCCATGCTGGGGCCTGGACAGGTGTGTATCCATGTGCACATCCAGTGGCTGGAGCAGGTGTGTGCGCGTGTCCGGGCGTCCAGGGCCTGGGGCAGGTGTATACATACGTCTGGGTGTCCAGTGACGGCCAGGCAGCTGCTGAGTGTGTCAGGGGGAGCAGCTGCCCACCCCCCAGCAGAGACGGGTGTCCATTCCATGCAATTCTTCATGCAAACACACGTTCAGTCCCCGTTTCCGACTGGAGCAGGTGTGGCGCTGCCCCAGCCTGGCAGCCCTGGCGTGCCCTCCGGTGCAGGTCTGAGGTTTGGAGCGTTTGTGTCTGCCCTCACACAGGGCTGGGCACGGTCACCCAGCACCCCCTCCACAGTCAGCAGGTGCCGTCCTGCTGGGACAGAAGGCGGCCCAGGGCCCGCTGCTGTGGGGAGTCAACCAGCGGATGATCTGTCTCTCTCTGTCTCCCTCTTCTGTCTCCGATAAATAAATAAAACGTAGAAGTAATGTGTGCCAAGACTCTACAGAACCAACAAATATTCCTTGGTTTACAACAAACCTAACATACACATCAAATATTGCTCACTGGGCTTGGAGGGAGGTAAGACCTGCTTATAAGGAGCCGGTCAGCTTGGCTCCCTGGGGGTCAGCAGTGACCTGGTGGCTGGTGTGACACCATGCCCTGCTCTGCCTGCGCTGCGATGCCAGCACGCCCTCCCTTTCTGTACCCCACCCATGCCACCTCTCTTCCTGGACACAGACACTGAGCTTCCCGCTGGCTCATGCTGGATGCTGTGGTCCACAGTGAGACCGAGCCCTGGCGTCTAAGGTGCCAGGTGAGCGGAGCAGCAGGTGCCAGAGCCAAGGGCCGCCCTGGGCTCTCACAGGGTAGGTGGGGCTGGGGCTGCCTGGGGATTCATGGCAGGTAGGAGCCCAGCAGGGGCCTAGGGGCTCACGGGGTGGTGGCTCCAGAGTCCAGCTGGGCCTGAGGCTTACAGAGAGAAGTAGACTGCCCTGCCGCAAAGCTCAGCTTCAACTTCCCAGCATAGGGAGAAACGACCAGATGTGCCACACAGTGGCCTTGGCCTTGTTCCTGTCACTCTGGGCCCTCCCCGGTGCTGGTCACTGCCAGGTCCAGTTGCTCTGGTAAAGGATCAAGGGCTGTGAGAGCCCGTTGGCTCCAGGCCGGACACCTGCCCTGGAAGTGTGCAGGTGCAGGTGGAGGGAAGGTTCTGGAGGGAGAAGGCTCTGCTTGCTGTCCTCCTGGCATCTGGTCCCTATCCTCGGGCCCACTCCTCCCCTGCCCCCAAACGCCCCCAAATGCCCGCAAACGCCCTGGCTCTGCTGCCCTCCCTGGCTAAGAAAGTTTCCACCCTATCAGGGATGCAGAGGAGTCGTCTTTAAGGGGGTCACAGGATTGACCCCCGCCCTCTCTTCTGATCTAGCTGCTGGTTGATGTTCTCTGGGAGGCAGCAGAAGATGCTTGAAGCCAAGTGCTGCTTTCCCAGGCACGTTAGCTGGGAGCTGGATCCAAAGTGGAGCCTCCGGGAATTGAACCAGTGCCCATAGGGGAGGGCATCACCACAGATGGTGCCTTAATCCACTGCACCACAAGGCTGGTCCACTTTGACAGGTGTCTATTTGGGAAGGTCATTCCCAAAACAGATGCACCCCCACTGGATGTCTACACCCCAAGCTGAGAGGTTATTGAACCCACAAATCACCTTCTGGCCGTGGGGTCACCACCAACCTCAGAGGCCCCAGGGCACTGCGTGTGCTCACACCAGTACCCCTGGCCTGGGCGCGCTGCTACTTTCCTTCCAAACCCACAGACGAGCCTGTTGGAGCAGATGGGGCAAGACCCAGATGGGTGTGGCTGCCTTGGCTGTTCCCTGAAATGTGAGGAGACCACAGGTCTAGGTCAGGGGCAAGGTTGCCCTCTAGGTGCTGCCAGCTGGAGGGACTCAGGAGGCCTGCCTGTGCCTGGCCTGCCCAGTGCCCCCTGGCAGTTGCCCCTGCCACCGTACGGCCTTCTCCAGGGCACGCCCCACACCCCAACACAGGGCACTCCAACTGGCATGAGTAATTACGTCAGAAGCTGACTGTCACGGGAATCTCAATTCCCCTAAAGCACTCCAATTTTCTCATACGCTGGGTGGAGACAGTACCCACTTCCTCAAACGCTGGCATCTCGGGCCTGCCACTTTTGCAGGAGCCCCTCACCTCCTCCGAGGCCTACCATTCCCACCCCCTCAAAAGGCAGCCCACCCTGCTGATATGGCACAGTCACCCCTACCCCCAGACAAGGCACCTAGCACACCTGGACCCTCCTTTGCGCTAGGGGGGAGTGCCTTACGTGTCCTCGGTCACTAACCTCACACACCGCAGTCTGCTTTAGACTAGTCCTGTGCGTGAAAGAACTAGAACCGAAAGCAGAGTGCGTGTGGTCCAGCGCTGGGCCAACGGAGATGGCCGTCCACAGGCTGAGGGGGTGACGGGCCTGAGCCGAGCACCAAGGGCGGTCTAGGGCGGCACGGGCACAGCGGGCAGAGGCCACGGGTGGAAGTGTGCAGGTGTCCTGGCGGAGATAACACGGGGCTCGGGCGTTCATCAAGGAGTTCCCTTCTCCTCCCTTCAGTCACGTGACGGCCTCCTGCTTGTCTGGCCTGCAGTGGGAATGAGGCCGCAACTCTAGACTCTCGCCTCCTAGGCAAAGTTGCTACCCCAAGAAGACAAAGCCTGATGGGAAGAAGTGAGCAGGGTCCCCCAACTCCCTCTCTGTTTTCTTTTTAAAGATGTGTTTCCTTTTTTGTTTGAAAGGTAGAGTTACTGAGAGAGAGAGGAGAGATCTTCTATCCACTGGTTCACTCTCCAAATGACCACAACAGCCAGAGCTGGGTCAGCCTAAAGCCAGGAGCCAGGAGCCTCTACGGTGTTTCCCACACGGGTGCAAAGACTCAAGCACTTGGGCCATCCTCTGCTGCTTTCCCAGGCCATCAGCAGGAAACTGGGTCAGACGTAGAGCATCTGGGATTCGAACAGGTGCCCAAATGGGGGTGCCAGCCTGGTATCCCTCTGGCAGCCGCTGCTATCTCCTCCCCGCTTTAATCTCACCGCTTTTTCTAATTGAATGTAGCTTCCCCACTTCTCCCATTCCTGCCGCACAGCCTAGGGCAGTCAGCAACAAATCGTGTGAGCCTGGGGCTTCCGGGCAGAGACTGCCATGTGACTGTGGCCTGGCACAGAGGCTCGGCAGCCCCCTCTACCAGGGCATCTGCCTCTCAGCTGTGTTCAGTCTTGGCTGGTGGCACCCTCGGTAGTGATCCTCATAGCAAGGGATGGTGGTGCAAACACACGACCCCCTTGTTGCCACCCTCCGCGTTCCCCTTCGCCAAGGCCCGTCACAGCCTGCCCTGCTCAGGTGTTCCTCGTCCCAAGTATACACTTGTCCTTGTAGCATCTCTCCAGACACACACCTCCCGAGCAGTGTCGGCAGCCCTGACGACCCTGACACTCAGGTGGCCCTGGCCTGTCTGTCCGCCAATCCTAGAGGCTTCTGTTCCTCCAGGGACCCCATGCAGTGCCAGCATCTTCAGCCCAGGGCGAGCCCAGGACTGGCCAAGCCACACTGTTCCCCCAGCTGGTGCCAAACTGCTCAGCAGCCCTTGCCACCAGGACCCGGGGACCCTGTGAACAGGCAAATGCCCCAAATTAGGGTACCTCATCCCAAGTGGCCTTTTAAAAAATATTTTAAAGAGAGAGAATTTTCCCTCCTTTAATTTACACTCACTGTAGCTAGGCTGCATATATATATATGCATACATATATGGATATGCAGCTACATAAATAATACATAGACATGGCTTTCCTTTGCTGGTTCACTCCCCCACAAGATTGCAGTGGCCAGGGCTGACCCAGGCAGTAGCCAGAATCCTGGAGACTCCACATGGCTTTCCCAGGCACATTCACAGAGAGCTGGATGGGAAGCAGAGCAGCCAGGACTCGAGGTGACACTCCCATTTGGGATGCTGGCATTGCAGGTGGAGGCTTAGCCTGCTAGGTCGTAGCATTAAGCCCAGGCATACCTTTTGACACCCATCACTCCCACCAATTTAAGGTAACCCGGACACAGACATTCTTCATGTCTGCTCTTGGTTATGATGCACACAACCCATAAAAGCTCCAAATTTAAGAATGGCATCGCAGGAAGTCATGGGTGTTAGGGTCTGCATTGTAACTGTAAAAGAGCCACCACCTACTATTTCCTGGGGCGTGTGCTGACAGGAAGCTGCGGGCAGAAGCCGAGCTCAGAATTGAAACAAGGAACAATGTGACTTGAAGGGAGAGCCGACCGGGCCTCCGGCGTCCACCGCGGACAGTGGTCGCCCTGCTAAGTGAGCAGACACTTTCTGCCATGACAAATCCCTCCAGGGAAACGTCACCCTTACCACCGTTTTTGATTCTTCTAGATGCCCTTTAGCACTACTGAATGCTTTTCTTTAAGTTGTCCTGTTGAGGCTTATTTTGGAATCCTACTTCTGAACCAGCTCCCTGCTAATGAGCCCATGTGGGAGACCTAAAAATCACTGTGGGCCCTTGGCTTCGGCCTGCCCCAGCCCCGCCTGTCTTGGCCACTTGGGAGTGAACCAACACATCTGTTTCCCCTTGCCCCATTCTGACTTTCAAATAAAGATAGCTTTTTAAAAAAAAAATGTGTAGATGAATTTAAAGAGAATTTGCATCTTCGGAGCGCGATGTCTTCTTGTTGAGGAGAATGGGGGTTCTGTGTTCATTCAAGGCTTCCACGGGCCACCCCCACAGGGTGTGGGACACGTGGTGGTGCCATGGTGTGTCACTGTGCGGCTGTGGCACATGATGGGGCTCCCGGGCTGTGAAAGCCCAGCCCCGCAGCTGAGCTGTGCGGAAGTGTGCCCAGCACAGCGCCCAGCTCCCAGCAAGCACAGTACAGCATGGCTACACGATTTTAAGCAGGGAGATGATCTTCTGTAATATTTTTTTCCAGTACACGTGGACACACACGTTCAAGTTTACTGAGCCTTTTTGATAAGGATAATGGAGTCGGAGCTATTAAAAAGGCTTTCCTGGATCAGTGCTATAGCTCAGCAGCTTCAGCAGCCACCTGCCTGGCAGACACCCCTGGTGAGTGCAGGTTCAAGTCCCGGCTGCTCCACTTCGATCAAGTGTTCTGCTAGTGCAGTTGGGAAAGTAGTGAAGGAGGGCTCAGTGCGTGGGTCCCTGCCACCCGCGTAGGAGATGGCTGTAGCTGCAGGCTCCTGGCCTCGCTGTGCTGAGCCATGAAGGTCACCTGGAGAGTGAACCAGCAGGAGGAGAAAGATTTCTCCAAGTTTCTAAAGAAACCCACTCAGGGTCCGGCGCGGTGGCGCAAGTGGTTAAGGTCCTCGCCTTGCACGCCCAGGATCCCATATGGGCACCAGTTCTAATCCCGGCAGCCCTGCTTCCCATCCAGCTCCCTGCCTGTGGCCCAGGAAAGCAGTGGAGGACGGCCCAAAGCTTTGGGACCCTGCACCTGCGTGGGAGACCCGGAAGAGGCTCCTGGCTTCGGATTGGCATAGTTTCGGCCGTTGCGCTCACTTGGGGAGTGAATCATCGGATGGAAGATCTTCCTCTCTGTCTCTCCTCTCTGTATATCCGCTTTTCCAATAAAAAAATAATAAAAATAAATCTTTAAAAAAAAAAAAGAAAGAAACCCGCTCACGTTTTATTCTAGCAGATCCCTGGTTTTGATGTTGAAATTTTTACTGCTCGTGCAAGGCATGAGTCATGGTTTTAGCCAGCCGGTGGATGTCTTGCTCCGATGTTCCCGAGCCGTCGACTCCGTGGCTCACCCGCCCGCTGGGCTGCGAGGGTCTCTCACCTGCTTCAGTGTTGGGACTTTCTCTCTCCTGTGTAGTTCTCTTCTGTTGGTCCAGCAGTCGCCTGGCAGGACGAAGAATGCACCCTGTCCTGGTAGCGTCACAGCTGCCTCGGTCATGTCACCTTCGCTCTGCAGAACTGTCACAGCTAGCTCGAGCTTTTCCACGGCAACTTTTAGGTCAGCCGTTGTAGAGACTCCTCTCCTTCCACAAATGCAGGCTGAAATGTATATTATGGTCACAATAAACATAAAACATTTAAAATTTTTAATCAAAATTATTCACTTATGAGAGTTACAGAAGGACACACACAGAGAGATCTTTCACTCACTGGTTCCAGTTGAAGCCTGGAGCTTCAAGCAGGTCTCCCACGTGGGTGCAGGGGCCCAAGCAATGGGCCGTCCTCTGCTGCTTGCCCGGGCCATGAGCAGGGAGCGGGATGGGAAGCAGAGCAGCCGGGACTTGAACCTGCGCCCGTGTGGGATGCCGGCATCGCAGGCAGCAGGGCCACAGCAGTGGCCTGGGATTTCTCTTGCTAAGACTTATTTTACCGGTGCAGATGGTTCCCGCCTCTGTCTCCACCGTCGCTTGTCCTTGCTCGCTTTCCTTGGTTTCTTCTTGCCCCATGATCCACTCGTCTGTCCCTGCTCTGTCTCGTTGATTTGAGCCTCGGTACACATTCCCCACTTCTCTGTGTTTCATAGATTCCGACATGTTATGCTTCATTCTTTTCTAAAACTCTACCATTGTCCCACATGCTTCCTCTTCGAACCCACGTGGAAGGGTGATGTTTGGAAAGGTCCACTAGAGGTGGCTCTTTTGCTTTCTCACAGTTTGTACCTGGACTCTTGTGGAAACATGAAGTGTCTTCTGGAATCTTCTGGCAGTGCAACATGGTCTAGGATCCAGAACTATGTGGTTCGTTCTAGGTCAGTCCTCATGGTGGGAGCTTGCAAGGACATCGTCCCTCTGGCACCTGTCCCCACCATGGGGGCTTCAGTTTCTCCCCATCTCCCCCTGTTCCAGTGTCCTGTCTCTTGGCCCCACCCGCACCTCAGCCTGGGCTCTAAAATAGAGCTGTTCCGGGCTCCTCCCTCCCTCTCTCCCCACACTGCACTGGTCCTTAGTCCTCGGGGCTGCACCTGCCAAGCCGCACCAAGCTCCCCTCCCTCACCAGGCTGGTCCTAGTGGTGCGACTTCTGAGTCAGATTCCTCGTTCCTCTCGCCACCCCCACCCGGAGCCACCTGCTCTGCGGGCTAGGCCACTCCTAGGGTAAGCGTGACCCTGGCCTCCCGAGCCTGCAGCAGGAAATTCCAAGCCCGGCAGACAGGGCCGTCCGGTGTGTGCTGGCGCCCATCTGCTCATCACATTCCAGGCTCAGGGACTCTGGCCTGCTGGCACCAGCCCTACAATCGAGGACAGTCACCAAACCTTGCTGGCTCACTAGGGCAAAGGCTCCTTACCTGGAGAAAACGAGGTGCCTAGCAGGCGCGGCAGGAATGTGTGCAGGGAGACAATTGCTTGATTCAGTGGTAAACTGTACCGGGACAATACCTGGCCCCTAAAGAAGAGTGAAAACCATGGATTCCCCGCGACCCCGGCTCTTCCTGGCAGGTGCACACAAGCCCAAGCGCTGAACAGCGAGGCAACAAGCTAGACCGCCAGAAGCTCCTCCTCCACGCCCTTCCTCTGAGCAGTGAAAGTTGGCCGAAACACGGCAGTGTGCCTTTCAATTACTCTTGGGGTTGGGGGGCACTGGTGGTGTGGTGGTTTCGCCAAATCCCAGCATTGGCCCCAGCTCCCTGTTAAAGCAGCAAGAGATGGCCCATGCACTTGGGTCCCTGCCCGCCATGGGGGAGACCCAGATGGAATTCCTGGCTCAGGACCTGGCCACTCACTCGGGGAGTGACCTTGTTGCTCTCTCACTTCCTTCCAAATGAATCTTTCACAAATAAATATGCACTGTTTCTTTGCTCACCTGTGCCCCATTTCCTCCTTGAACTCTGTCTCCATCATCCTGGACTAAGCCTAACCAGCACCCACCCATTCCTTTAACCATGCAGGTGGCACCAGTGCCAACCAGGGCAGGAGCCATCCTGAGCCCGAGGCACCATGCTTCTGTGTCTCACCGGATGTTTTGCCCCGGAAGATGTCTAGCGGGGCTTCTCAATACGGAAAGGGAAAAAGTGAGCTGGGAGAGTTCCCCACTGTTTCTGTCTCGCGCTGTCACCCGCCCCCTTGCATGTCAATCAAGCGCTCCCGTTTCCCATGAGGCATCTGGGACGAGGAGATGCCACGAACACGAGTGAACTCCACGTGGAAGTGCCAGGATCCTACAAACCCTGCCATGCACTAACCCCACTCAATGTCTGCCCCAGCCCGTACCCCATGAAAGCAGCTGCCAGGCATCAGAGCAGCCCCTTCCCTGGCACCCTCTCTTGCCTTCTTGTCCTCTCCTCAGAGGTAACAGAGCACCGTGGTATAGTGGGTGAAGCCACCACCTGCCATGCCAGCATCCTATTGGGAGCTGGTTGGTGTCTTAGCTGCTCTACTTGCCATCCAGCTTTCTGGTACGTGGAAGGGCACAGGGAGGGGGGTCCAGGTGTTCGGGCCCTTGTACCCATGTGGGGGCCCTGAAGGAAGCTCCTGGCTCCTGGCTCTGGCCTGGCTCCCGGTGCGGGCCCTTGCAGCCATCTAGGGAGTGAAACCACAGAGGCAGGCTCCTCCCTACCCCCGCCCTCTCTGTCTCTAATTTTGACTTTCAAAACAAACAAATGAACCTTTTTTGTAAAAAGTGAGCTTTTGTAGTCATCCCCACGTTACAGGTTGTGCATGGCGCTTAGCTTCCTCTGCGCGTCTTATCATCGGAGCTTCAGTGTGCTTTTGATGGCGCCATGGGTGTCCATTGGCCAGTGTGACCCAGCGCCTGTGGCAGGAGGCACATCCCATGGCCACTGGCACCCTCGGCCACAGCCCTAAGTCACCAGTGAGCCTGGTGACTGGTCCCGTTTGCAGTCATCTAGAGCTTAACCCATCGTCACCCAGCAGGGGGGCAGGCAGGAGAGCTGGGCGTGTGAGGCCCCCACCCACATCTGGCTGCCAGCTGTTAAAGAAAAGGTCAGCGGCTTGCTCCCCGGCTCCTCCCAGCCTCCGTGGCTCCCCAGGGAGCAGTTTGCTCTGTCTGAGCTCTCAGGGTTCTGCAGGCACAGTGATCCTCCCCACCTCCCCCTGGCCTTGGCAGAAGCAGGCTCGGAATCTGCAGGCCTGGGCAGGTGTCAGGTTGAGAGATACTGTTAAACTGTGGGCCCGTTGGCCAGGTCACGGGAGTACAGGCTCTTCTCAGACCCCACTGTCACCACACTCCCTGTTTGGTCACTGCCTCCCACCCCTCAGGCCCTGGCCAAGCCTCACCTCCCCCAGGCAGCCCTCCTGCTATCCTAAAGTGGAGACCTTCAGCTTCTGGCCTTCTGTGATTCTCCCTGCCCATCTACCTCTGTCCTGCAGCCCCTTCCTTGAGACCCCACTCTCCACCCGCCACATCTGCACTCCATAGGAAAGAACTGGCCCGAGCCCCAGGGGCAAGGAGACCTCCATCCGTCCCCCATCAGCCCCCGTCCACCCCGCCCCTGCGTGCACGGGTGATGGCTGCAGCTGTGACCACAGTGAGCAGCGATGTGTTTGTGTTAGCCCCTGGCGCAGTCAACCCAGAGCTGACTCACGCTCGTCCACCCTGAGGCCTGTGCGAACACTGATGTGCACTCTGACCCTTACTTCCCTATTAAGGGGGTGGGCTGCGATGGGTGGGACCACCCTCCCCACCACTACCACTGCCAGCCACACATGAGACAGGTCACCCTCCGGCTCTCCTTTCTGTTCCAACCCTCAACAGTTTCGCGGCAGGTAGCAATGCTCCTCGTCAACTCTTCCATTAAATACGCGAAAGCACGCATGCGTGTGTACACTTGGCGAAACGAACTCGTATAGAAGGAGGGATCCTCCTGGAGCGGTCGTGCCTGGCACAGAGGGATCCTCCTGGAGCGGTCGTGCCTGGCACGGAGGGATCCTCCTGGAGCGGTCGTGCCTGGCACGGAGGGATCCTCCTGGAGCCGTCGTGCCTGGCACGGAGGGATCCTCCTGGAGCGGTCGTGCCTGGCACGGAGGGATCCTCCTGGAGCGGTCGTGCCTGGCACGGAGGGATGCTCCTGGAGCCGTCGTGCCTGGCACGGAGGGATCCTCCTGGAGCCGTCGTGCCTGGCACGGAGGGATCCTCCTGGAGCGGTCGTGCCTGGCACGGAGGGATCCTTCTGGAGCGGTCGTGCCTGGCACGGAGGGATCCTCCTGGAGCGGTCGTGCCTGGCACGGAGGGATCCTCCTGCAGTGGTCGTGCCTGGCACGGAGGGATCCTTCTGGAGCCGTCGTGCCTGGCACAAGATGGAACTGAATCTATCCCCGACAGGACAGAGCATGTGTCCCTCTTGGCCTCTCCTGGGAAAGCCACAGTGGCTTTATTTTTTAAGTTTTATAGATTTGCTTATGAGTGAGACATCTTTCATCTTCCAGTTTACTTGCTGCAACAGCCAGGGCTGGACCAGGAGCCTGGAATCCCATCTGGGTCTCCCGTGTGTGCAGGTGCCCAGGCCTTTGGGCCATTCACTGCTGCTTCCTCCGGCATATCAGCAGGGAGCTGGAATGGGGTGGGGGGCGGGGTGCTGGCGTCACAAGGGACTGATTAGCCTTCAGAGCCACATGCCACTCCTAGTCCCCTTTTAGAAAGTGGTAAATACGCAATCAATCAGATTGACAAGAGGAAGGAGGAAGAGGCGGTCCTCTCAGGGCTAAGAAAGCAAGTTGGAATCTACTCTGTTTGCTCATCCATTCATGCTGCCTTCCTACAAATATTGACCAAAGGCCCGAGGCCAGGGCATGTCCTGCCTGGGCCAAGGGGCTTCTGCGGGACAGAATCAAAGCCCCTGTGGGCCCAGCACACACAGGGGCCTGCAGGACGAGGGCGGGGGGGGGGGGGGGGGGGGGGTTATCCTGCTGGGACAGACAGGCTACCAAATGAGTGCCTCCCACAAGGAGGGAAGCTTCTGGAGACAGCCACACCAGCGTCCATCAATGCAGAAAGCCGGATGTCCCATGGCTCTCACCTGTCTTGGGGAGGCCAGAAAGGAGCCCCAGGTGTACCAGCTGGCAGTCCTGCCCTCTGCCCCCCCTCCACACCCTCACAACAGCAAGTCTGAGTTAACCTTGACCCCAGCAAGGCAGGCCCTGCCCTGTGTGAAAGCTAGGGATCCTGGTGATATGAGGAACCACAAGGCCAGGGCCGGACGAGGGCCCCGTGAGGTTCCAGCAGCCTCCCAGGTCAGGCAGGTCCCGGGACAATCTCCCGAGTTCTTCTTGCACCCTTTATTATCCAACTCAGCACTGATCAACAAGGGCCAACTGTGCCTCCCGAGGGAGGTATTTTTGGGGTCACCACCAGGCATCGCACTGCACCCCACACTAATCTTGTTAGTTATTTAAAACAGTTTGAGTTCTAGTTCATACGATATTACGATATTATTACGCACAGCCAATTCCCACTACCTGGTTCTTTACCGTGAGCTGAAAACACCAGACGCAACCAGGTATCTTAGGTTTATTCCAGCGGGGCAGAAATGGTGGGGAGGGGGGTGGAGGAAGGGGAAGGGAGGGGAGAAGGGAGGAAGGGAGGCCGGAAGGAGAAGAGAGAGAGGGCCGCACCTGGGGGGCCTTTTTGTCTGCAAGGTGTGTGTGTAGGGGGGATTGGGATGAGGGCAGGCCCCAGGGGATTGGTGCCTGCAGCTGAATGCCTGGGGATGATTGGGAGTGGGCGGGGTTGGGGAAGGGGCTGGGAGATGGGGGTGGGATTCTCAGGAGGAATGCTGGGTTACATCTGATTGGTGGATGGCTAGACTAGCATGAATTTCGTGAGCTGTGAGGAA
Organism: Ochotona curzoniae; assembly: GCF_017591425.1. Classification (NCBI taxonomy): domain Eukaryota; kingdom Metazoa; phylum Chordata; class Mammalia; order Lagomorpha; family Ochotonidae; genus Ochotona; species Ochotona curzoniae. Next base: position 2,300,201 of record NW_024466313.1, read on the forward strand.
GAAGAACTGAGTCCAGGGTGGGATATTCGAATAACTCCTTCCAATCAGAAATGCACTGGCAGTTTGCTCCATGTGGAATGCAGAAGTGGGAGAATGCTCCAGCCAGCAGAGCCAGTAACATGGACACGGAGAGGGTCTGGGGATGAAGCACCGACAGGAGACCGGTGATGGTAGAAGTCTCCAGGAAGCAAAGCCCCCCTTATTACTGCTTTATTACTCCTTTAGTACTCCTTTTTTAGTCTTCCCCCCAGTCCTTTAGCCAAATAATAGGATGCCAATGAGTCCCAACAGTCCAGGTGCTTTTAGCCACAAGCCCATTTCTTGTTACTGCTCAGCCAAGGAGTGCCAATCAGCTCCTTAGCCCATAACAGGAGAAGGGGCCGGCTGGGCACAGTGAGGAAAGCCACCACCTGTGATGCCAACAGCCCTTAGGCACTGGTTCCTGTCCCTACTGCTCCACTTCTGATCCAGCTCCCTGCTAGTGCACCTGGGAAAACAGCAGATGATGGCCCATCTGGTGCCTACACCCACTTGAGAGCAGGAGGAAGATGCTGGCTCCTGGCTTCAGCCTGGCCCAGACCTGGCTGTTGTGTTCATTTGGAGAGTGAACCAGTGGATGCAAGATTTCTCTCCCTCCCTCCCTCCATTCCCCTCTATCTCCTTCTCATAACTCTGCCTCTGAAATAAATAAATAAATAAAAAAGCCACTAAAAAAATAAGCTGGAGGAAGACACCCTGCCTGCCCAAGCTATGTGCCCGGGGCGGGTGAGGTGGGGACAGCACACAATTACACTACAGTGCTGCAAGCCCACTGCTATTCCTGGTGCAAGACCCACTCCTGTGTGGGCAACCTTGAATGTTTGCTCATGAGAGCACATGTGGCAAGCCCAGCTGCATCCACCAGGAAGCCGATTAAAGCCCCAAGACTCAGAGAAGAAACTGGAATCAGCTGGATCCAACATGGCGTCAGAATAAACACAGGCCGCCCAATTCCTTCCTACCCCATTTCAGTGTGCTGGCCTAGTTGATTCTCAAAACAACCCTTCCTCTATTGGGGTTTGCTGTTGTCATGGCCACCGCAGGGTGTGACTCGACAAGGAGGGCAGACTGGTGGAAATCACCTCCCCTTTTCCAGAAGATCAAAGCCGTCTGGCCCTCCCCCACCCCTTGAGTGTATCCTACAATTCCTCTTCCAGGAACCTTTAACTCCAGGAGCCGAGAAGTCACCTGCCCTTGGCTGCTCAGCCTAAAACATTTTTATTTCTAATTTTTATTTGATAGGTTGAGTTACAGTGAAACAGCGTGTGTGTCTGTATCACCTTGCGAAGGACAAGCCGGGTGCATGTCGCCGGTAACACAAAATCATGAGGCCAACAAGTGAGACCAAGAGTGGCTGAGGCCAGGCACGGCCTCCACCGCCTGCCAGACCCTGCACCCCGCCCTGCTCAGAGCCAGCTCCCCTACAAGCCACCGGCTCAGTGTATTCATTGCCCCCAGAAAACCACTTTAACCCAGGGCCAACGCTGTGCCATTCCAACACACACAACACCTCCGCTCTGCAGGCTCAGGCGAGGCTACAGGCGGCAGGCGGCAGGTGGGGCCGTTCCTGACCCTTGTAACCTGACCTTGTTATGATAGATCAATCCGGACTGGGGGTGCTGTTATAGAAACCCCAAGCCTGGGAGTGCTGGCCCCACCCCTTGGCATAGGTCATCGACAGGGGGTGGTGGGAGACAGATTCTGCAAGTCTGGGCCCCCTGCTGGCAGGAAGTGTGAAAGGGGAGGCAGGACACCCCCCAGGACACCCCCAGGACACTCCAGGACACCCCAGGACACCCCGGGATACCCCCAGGACACCCCAGGATACCCCAGGCTCCCAGCTCCCTCCCGGGCAGGTCTCTCTCCTTCCTCACTACCAGGCGCAGGACAGGCTCTTGACACAAGGAGAGGGATAAAGGAAGCAAATGGGCGGGACCCAACGCAGCACGTGATGGAGGTGCGCCTCGGGAAGATGGGCGGAACCCAATGGGACACATGGAGGTGGAGGGGCGCACGGGAAAGACCAGACACACCCAGCAGGACACAGGGGGAGGCAGGGAGCACAGGACCACCCAAAGGGAAGGGCGTCTCCACCTTGGGTGGATCCCAGGGCGCCCCCTGGAGTTTGCAAGCCACAAGGGATCATGTAGGCCCTGACTGCTTCCCTTGGGCCTACCCGCCGCGTAGACCCAGCCCGCGTGCGTGCGAGGGCGCTGCGCCCGGGGCGCAGATGGCGGGGTCGTGGCGGCGGCGGCTCCTCTGGGCGCGCAGAGACAGACGCCGACTGGGTGAGCCGAGGCGCGGTGGGCGCGCACTGTGAGGGTCGGGGGAGACAGCGGCTCCTCCAGCGGGTTACCGTCTACAACCCGGCGCGGATCCACGGGGCCACGCCAGGGAAGCGGCGCTTTGGGCTCTGGCAATTCTCACGCGAGGCTGCCCTCCTTGCACTGTCCCTGCAGAGGGGCGCCCTGTTTGCTGTGCCCTCCTTGCACTGTCCCACACCTCCCGGTTTGCTGTGCAGGTGCCTGCTTGCCCCACTGCCCATCCCACCTGCTGCGGGCTGACGGCCAGCGGCCCAGGCAAGGAGCCAGGAATGAAAGCCGGGGCTGGGCCTGAAGAGGAGTGAGGACTCCCAGGGGCAGGTTCAGGGTATTGGTGCAGGCAAGGTGCTCCACGCACTCCCTGCCCCCACTCCCCTCGGTCCTGATGGGGGCTGTTTGGGCCCCTGCCAAGGACGCCGCCACCACCTCAGGACTCAGTCCGGCGCAGGAATCCCGGGGAATGGCGGAGCTGCCTCGTTGCCTTCCGCATGGCGTGTTTGGACTCGTACCTACACAGTTGAGGTTTTGCTATGTTTTCCAAGAACTGGCCTTTAGGAGCTGCCTTTTCCTGCTGGGCTGCTCCAAGACAAGGGGCATGTAGCTTTTCTTGGATGATTCCTTCTGTAACCATTGGCTAAATCAACATGTTGACGTTCAGCGATTTCCCTCCCCGCCCCCCCCACGATTTCCTGTAAAGGACCAAAACACTGGGTCCATTAAAATGACAGCGCCGGCAACTTAAGGCACTCCTCTTTGGCATCCAGGGTAGGTCTAGGAACCTGCCCTTCAGTCTCACCTGAGCCACATTAGCCTTCCTCACACAGTGGAGGTGCTAGCACAGACCACCCAGCTGTCGGGGGGCGGAGACAGAGCAACAGGCAGGAGCAGGCTCCTCCAGCTCCCGCTGCCCGCTCCATGAGGTCAGCTGCAGGCTACGCTTGCTTGAAAGAGTGGTGAATCAGCCAGGAAAACAGGTTTGAGGATGCCCTGTGTCTGTTCTGGTGGCTCACACATTTTGCACTGCAGGCGTGGTGTGCCCAGCCAGGCAGCTGCCGGGAGGGGCGTGCGCGAGGCTGGGGAAGCCTGCAGGCCTGTCCGTTGGCCGCTGAGGGCCTCGACACCTCCTGCTTTGCCTTCAGTTGCATGAGGAGACAGGATAAAAACCTCACACCTGAGAGGTGTGGGGCGGGAGGTGGGAGAGCTGCTGGGTCCAGGCCAGGGCTCTGGGTTCCTGTTAGCCTCTGTGACGCAGCTGCCTCACCGGTCAGGCACACGAGGAAGGTGACATGCGTCTTCGCGACTGGCCGTGATCCTGTGGATGACGGTTCCGATGCATTCCACACTCTTCCCCAGTCTGCCGAGAGACCCTCCTTTCCAGACAAACGGACCCTTGTGTTAGCCTCCCTCGGGAGCTCTGCTCACACGTGCGTGTCACCCAGGTTCACGGCCTTCTCCTCCCCCATCAGTCCCCCTGGGGTCTCTTCCACGCCCAGCTGGGATTCCTAACCCACTTCTGGCTGCCACCAGCTGCTTCACAGAAGAAGGATGGTGCTCGGAGGTGTCCTGCACAGCTGGCTTCTGGCTCCAGTGGCGGCTGTGGCCTTCCAGTCTTACCTGGAAACACCCAGGCTTGTTGCGGCTGTGTTCCAGACTGGAGCTCATGCCCGGCCCAGCCCCTGGCCTCATCGGGGTCCCCAGGAGCTTTGGGGGATCCCTGCTGTGCTCTGTGTGGCCGAGGCTCCCCGGGGGTCCCCGTCTGTGCGCCCATCCTCCTCCCTGGGACTCCTGGTGCTACTGCTCCATCCCCAGGACTGGCACAGGAGCCCAGACCATGCAGATCCTGGGCTGGCTCTCGCTGCCCGCTGTGCAGTAGCTGCGGGGTGAGCAGGAGGCTGAGGCCATTAAGCCGGGTTGGGAGCTGTCCTCTCTGCCGAGCCACCAACGGGGGCCCTGGAATATCCATAGACAGGCAGGTCCCCCCTCTGCCTGCAGGCCTGGGGATGCTTTGTGGAATCAGTCAGTATCCTTCCTCTGCCCTTCCCACGATGCTCTGGGATTCCAAAGGACTTCAGTCCTGACCCAGCCAGGGTCTGCACTTGACCCCAGCCTCACAGGACAGCCTTGGCGCACCTGCTACCGTGTCCAACGGCCCACTGACTGGGGCTTGCTGTGGCAGGACACTCCTGAGTGTCACACTGCTGCAGTTCTGAGAAGCACAGCCCTCTCCCTGTCCCACGGCTCACTGCTGAGCACCCAGGGACTCCATGCTTGCCCCAAATTGTCCGGTCTAGCTGACTGCAGCCTGGGCTGTGGGTCTGTGGGTCTGTGGGTCTGCCTGGTCATTCAGGCCATCTGAAGTGGAATTTCCTGATATTCTCAAGACCGTTCTGGCTCTTTGATAAGTTTTGTTGTTGTTGTAAAGATTTGTGTGTTTTATTTGAAAGGCAGATTTCCAGAGAGGGTAGCACAGAGGATCTTCCACCCACTGCTTCACTTTGCAAATGGTCACAGCTGCTGGTGCCGAGCTGGTCTGGAGCCACGAGCCAGAAGCTTACTCCAGGGCTCCCATAGCGGGGCAGGGGCCCAAGCACTTGGACCATCCTCTGCTGCTGTCCCAGGCCGTTAGCATGGAGCTGAATCAGAAGGGGAGCAGCCAGGACTAGAACCGTGACTTGTAAAGGGTGCTGGTGTCTCGGGGGGCTGAACCTAGAGCTGGGTCGATGCACGCTGTTGCTTCGTGCTAGCTCTGTCTGTTGTTGACTGTGAGGCATCTGAAAAGCTTTTGTTAGCGCAAACACAATGAGATATCCCTTGCCCGTTAGCATCTGTATTTTTTAGAAAAAGCTGATTTCCCAAAACCAAGTATCTAACAAGGAGAGTGACACCAGGTTGTATTTTGGCAATTCTCTGCCAAGTCCTCAGAGGAAGACAGCTGGGTTATGTTCAGTCAGCTGTGGGCAGTGTTACAGTTGGCAGGGTAGAGAGAGCTGGACCCCACACAGGTGGGCAGCTGAGCAGGGAGACGGCCCTGGGCAGACCTCAGGGACCGTGTGTGCCTCCTCGATCTTGTGGCCCAAACTCACCAAGCAGTCACTGTTTGCACCCCGTTGGCTGGACCAAGCTGAAGCCAAGAGCTTCTGGGTCTCCCACGTGGGTCAGGGGCGCTAGCGTGGAGCCATGCTGCTCTCCCACAAGCAGGGAGCTGGATCCGAAGTGGAGCAGCGGGTCGTGAAGCAGCACCCACTCAAGAGGCCGGCGCCGCGCGCAAGGCTTAGGCTGTCACTCCGGTCTGTTGCTTCATCTTTGATAACATACTTACGAGAAAGTATCATTACACGGGGTAAAGTGCACAAATCCCAAGGGCATGTGGCCCTATAACTTTTTTTTTTTATATATAGGATTCAGCCACAGGGAAACACAAACAGCCTTGCCGCAACACCTGTCTAGTTGAGCTTTCTGCCAGGTGCCGCCTGCCCCTGTGCCGCTCCTCTGCCCTCCGTCCCCATGCACTGCCCGGGGCAGCCGCTCCGAAGGGTGAGCCTGCATGAACATGCTGCCATGTTGCTGGGCTTGGTCATCCCGGCCTTCGTTTCGGCTGCCAACTGGTATCCCACCAGGTGAACAGGCTGAGCTGTGCACATCCACTGTCCATTAGTGGATTCCTGAGTTGCGCGTGATTCTCGGCGGATCTTACAGACATAGTGGATGTGGTTTATTCTCTGGGGTGCAGCTGTGTCCCCTCTGGACTCAGCTGTGTCCCCTCCCCAACAGCAATCTCTCAGGGTGATGGTGTCTGACGTCTGGTCGATTCACTCTGTGTATGCAGGCAGGACCCTCCCACGGAACCACATCAGCACACATAGGTATTGCGTTGCTCACAGCTGACATGACCTCCCAACCTAAGACAAAGAAACAGTAGGACTTAGGACCGAGCCAGGAGGCCACAGCAGTTCTACCCCGACAGACTAACAAAACCGCCAGGAGGCCAGCCTGCCGGGTTAGCAACACCACACATGCAGGACCTGTGGCAAGTCAGTCACCACTGCTCACACTGGAACAGGGTACCCAGGGTTTCCTGGGCCTGGAACTTTCTTTTTGGAGTGATGGCCTCAGTGTGGTGGCTACACTGCCTCCTGGGGGCAAATGCATGTGTGTTTCCTGGGGACATTCCCTTCTCTGGCCTTGCACTCTTAGCTCCCTGGGCTGGGGCCAGGGTTACCGCTACAGTCAGACCCCAACCACGAACAGGCTGAGTGGCTGCAGTTGGGGCTGCAGGCACAGGCTCCCATCCCCCATTATCTGGCCCCAGTCCCAGTTCCCCTTCTGGCCAGCACAGATGCTGGCATACAGTGGTGATGGCTCCCTGAGACCCCAGTCCCAACTGTCACAGGCATGTAGGGAGGGACTGAGCAAAGCGGGGGCTCTCCCTCCGTGTCTGTGCCTCTGCAGGGCCAGACAAATGAAAGCAGGCTTCAGGAAACAGGAAGTTGTAAAAATAATACTGTACATGCTAGGGAAAGAATCAAGTACAATTCCTAGAATTAAACAAAAATTAGGTGAGAGGGCAGTCACAAAAAAGACCAAAACTTCGTGAGCAGGTCTGACGCAGATTAAACACAGCCAAGTGTAGGCTTTGTGAGCTGGAGAGTGAGGTCAGGAAAAATGAAAGTGAGAAACCAGGAAGGGCGGGCAGCGAGGTCCAGGAGACACGGCAGTCACAGGAGGAGGGGTGAGAGCGTTCATTTCCAGAAATTGCTAGGTGGTTCCACACATTTAATTACTGACAGGTAATGAGTAATAAGAACAGAATCAACTCATCTGTAAAGAAGCTAATCCAAGTAGTTTAAAGCACTTATGGTTCCCAGCATTTCACACAGTGTCATGGTTTGAGATGGGCAGAGCCAGGGCATTCCTCAGACACCTGGACACACAGGTTCCCAGCTGGCACAGGACGGCCACTGTTGATCCATGGCTGGCTCAGGATGGCCACTGCTGACCCTACAGCAGGCACAAGACCCCCATTGCTGACCTGTGCACAGCTGGTGTGGGATGGCCACTGCTGACCCATGACTGGTGCAGGACAGCCACTACTGACCTACAACTGGTTCAGAATGGCCGTGCTGATCTGCAGCTGGTAGGGGCAGCCATTGCTGATTCATGACAGGCGCAGGACAGCCACTGCTGACATACAGCTGACTCAGGATGGCCACTGCTGACCCACAGCTAGTGAGAGATGGCTACTGCTGACCCTGTGTGTCCTGCAGGTTTGATCCAAGCCAACACACCAACTCACAGGGGCGGGGGGAACCCAGAGCCCTGTCCTGGTCTTCCTGTGTTGACCCTGGATGATATGAGTTGCTGTTTATAAAGTGGTCAAGACACCATCCCTGTTGTGAGGATTAACAAAGATGGTCAGGGCAACTGTCCAGTGCTGCTGATGGATGGTGAGGTGGGATGGCTTGTACCAGGGTGGTGTGAGCAGTTCTGCTGGACCCCAGAATGCACGTGCCCCTTGATTCAGGAATTCACTGCTAGTCTTATGCCCCCTGTCTCAGACGGGCCAGAAAGAATTCTTAGTCGAATGATCCTCAACGGAGGAGACAAGGTCTGATAGTAGAAACAAGAATAGGCCCTTTAAAAAAAATATTTTTCATTTGGGATCTGGCGCCGTGGCCTAACAGCTAAAGTCCTTTCCTTGCATGCGCCAGGATCCCATATGGGCTCCAGTTCTAATCCCGGCAGCCTCACTTCCCATCCAGCTCCCTGCTTGTGGCCTGGGAAAGCAGTCGAGGACGGCCCAAAGCCTTGGGATCCTGACCCATGTGGGAGACCTAGAAGAAGCTCCTGGCTCCTGGCTTTGGATCAGCTCAGCTCCAGCTGTTGTGGCTACTTGGGGAGTGAACCATCAGACGGAAGATCTTCCTCTCTGTGTCTCCTCCTCTCTGTGTATCTACCTTTCCAATAAAAATTTAAAACAATCTTTAAAGATTTTATTTTATTTTTATTGGAAAGGTAGAGTTACAGAGTGAAAGAGATCTTCCATCTGCTGGTTCACTCCCCAGATGGCTGCAATGACTGGAGCTGAGCTATTCTGAAGCCAGAAGCCAGGAGCCAGGCGCTTCCTCTAGGTCTCCCATGTGGGTGTAGCACCCGAGGACCTGGATCATCCTCTATTGCTTTTCTAGACATGAGCAGCGAGCTGAATCAGAAGTGGAGCAGCACTCACATGGGATGCTGGCACCACAAGTGGAAACCCGATCTATGACGCCATGGCACTGGTGCCAAGAATGGCTCCCCAGGAAACCTAATATGTGCCTGGTGAAGTGTGAGCGGGGACCCTGACATGAGAGCAGACACACACACTGAATGAGGACAGGCCCACGTGGAAGGCCTATAGCTATCCCATTTCTAGGGTGAAACTTCGGGCTGTTGAGTCTGCTGGTGCTTCTGCGTGCGACCTGTAAGCAAAGTCGGGAGGTGTGGAAATATGGGGTCTCTCCAGTTTCAGCTCTCCTGTGAGTCAGAGGGCTCACTCGACTCGGTGAGTGTGCAAAGACACTCACAGATCCTGTATCATGTCAGCAGCTACTGCCCACAGCATGCGAACATTCCTGCAAGGGAACAAGTCCATCACTCAGGGGAAAACTGGGCCCAGGTTTTGCAGACAGTGTAGGCGTGGCCAGCAGGAGCAACAAAAGATGCTTCACGGTGCTCATTGTTAGGGAGACATACCTTTGGGTGTGCTCCCTGCAGAACGGTGACCTCCCTGGGGCTTTTGTGTCCTCACGCTGAAGGGGCTTTGTGTTTTCAGCAGGTCGCTGCTGCTCGCTGTTCCCTTGTGTTCAAGCAGAGGTAGTTAACAAGAGCTCATTTTTTTTGCAGGGGGGAGGGGGCAGTTTATAAAAGTTTTATTTCAATGAAGTGTTGATTTATAACATCAAAATTTATCATGATGATACAATTATGGTTTGTGAAATCACAGTTGATTATCGTATCACAAGATAGGTTTATTATATAAGAATTATGGTTAATTACTTTATTTATTCATTTATTTATTATTGTTAATAACATTGTATTATGTGATACAGTTTTATAGGTACTGGGATTTCCCCCACCCCTCCCCCCATGGTGGATTCCTCCACCTTGTTGTGTAACCACAGTTCAAGTTCAGTTGAGCTGCCTTCATTGCAAGTGTATACCCAGCATAGAGTCCAGCATCTTATTGTCCAGATAAGTTCAACGGCTTCCTGGGGAGACCTTCTCTGGTCTGAAGGTAGAGCCAACAGAGTAAAATCCTGATCAATTAAAAGCCCCAACATAACATCAGCAACAATATACAATGTTATGGAGTTAATTGATATAGTATTGAGTAAACAATATGTTAAAAATAATGGAAGTTAAATTTTTCAAAACACATGGGTTGAGACAGTATTAATTACAGGTTCAAAAAAAATTACAGGTTAAATTAAGGCAAACATGTGGTATCTATCCTTTTGGGATTGGCTCATTTCCCTTAGCATTATGGTTTCCAGTTGGGCCCGTTTGGCCACAAAGAACTGCATCTTGTTTTTTTGTGTGTTTTTTTTTAATAGCTGAGTGGTATTCCATGGAGTAGATGAACCATAGCTTCTTATCCAGTCTTCTGCCTTGGTTAGGGTTTTTGGCATGAAGTGGTGTTGGATTTTGTCAAAAGCTTTTTCTGCGTCTATTGATACTAGTATGTGATTCTTGTTTTTCAGTTTTTAGATGTGGTTTATCACATTTATGGATTTCCAAATGTTGAACCATCCCTGCATTCTAGGGATGAATCCTACTTTGTCTGAATGAATGATCTGTCTGATGTTTTTTGAATTCTATTGGCTAGGATTTTGTTGAGGATCTTAGCATCAATGTTCATCAGAGAGATAGGTCTGTAGGTTTCCTTCTCTGTTGGTGTTCTCTCCGGTTTTGGGATTAAGGTGATATTGGCTTCATAGAATGAGTTAGGAAGGGTTGCTTCCTTTTCTATTGTTTTGAAGAGTTTGTAGAGGTTTGGGGTTACTTCTGTTCAGAATGTTTTGTAGAATTCTGTGGTGAAACCGTCTGGGCCTGGGCTTTTCTTTGTTGGGAGATCTTTAATCACTGATTGAGTCTCTGCTTTGGTTATGGGTTTGTTCAGGTGTTTTGTTGCCTCCTGGCTAAGTTTTGGTAGGTGGTGGGAGTCTAAGAACTTTTCCATTTCTTGGTGGTCCTCTAACTTATTGGAGTACAGTTCTTTGTAGTAGTTTCTAATTGTTTTCTTAATGGTTGCAATGTCTGTTGTCATGTTACCTTTTTCATCCTTGATGCTGTTAATTTTTGCCTTCTCTTGTTTTTTCTTTATCAGTTGGGCCAGTGGGGTGTCTATTTTGTTTATCTTCTCAAAAAACAGCTTTTTGATTCGTTGATTTTGTGTATAGTTTTTTTAGTTTCTATTTGGTTTATCTCCTCCTTTGCTTTGATGATTTCTTGTTTCCTATTGTGTGTGGTGCTCTTCTGCGCTTTTCCAATTCCTGGGGGTGTGTGCTTAATTCCTGTATTTGGCGCCTTTCTTGGTCCTTGACATGAGCTCCAATTGCAATGAGCTTACCCCGTAGCACTGTTTTGGCGGTGTCCCACAAGTTTTGGAATGTTGTATCAGAGTTTTCGTTCATTTCCATAAATTTTTTGATCTCGTCTTTAATTTCTTCTCTGACCCATTGTTCGTTTAGTAGCAAATTGTTCAACCTCCAAGAGTTTCTGTATTTCCTGGGACATTTTGAACTGTTGATTTCCAGTTTCATTGCAGGGTGGCCTGAGAGGGTGCATGATATGATTCCTATCTTTTGGAAGTTATTTAGATTTGCTTTGTGTCCTATCACGTGGTCAATCCTGGAGAAGGTGTCATGCACCGCTGAGAAGAATGTATAATCAGTGGCCTTAGGATAAAAAGTTCTATAAATGTCTACCAAGGCCAGTTATTCTATCGTTCCTGTGAGCTCTGTTGTTTCTTTGTTGAGTTTGTTTAGTTGATCTGTCTATTGGTGTTAATGGGGTGTTGAGATCCCCCACAATTATTGTGTGCGTATCTATGTCCCCCCTTAAGTCTGTAAGTAATTGCTTCACATAGCTAGGTGCGTTGGAATTTGGTGCATAGATGTTCACGATGGTAATTACTTCCTGATGAATCATTTCTTTCACCAATATAAAATGACCTTCCAAACCACAGCAAGGTATCGCTTCCCAGCCATTAGCATGGGCACGAGCCAAAAGGCCAGAAGATGGCAGGGCCAGAGCGCATGGCTCTGGTGGGAAGGGACTCTGCGGTGGGGAAGGGACCTGAGGACTAAGAAGACACTGCATAGTGCATGTGTGTTCCCAGGCTTCTTGGCTGAGGCCACAGCGGAGTATCAGGGACTGAGACAGCTGCTGGACAGCAAGGACACCACAGCTCATGTGGCTGCGGAGGACAGCTGCCGGAGCCAGCAGGGCCATCCTCTGAGACACTGTCCTTCTCCCAGCATAACTGGCTATCCTGGGAACCCTGCCATGCTCAGGTGGGTGTTTGCCATGTACTTGGTTGGGGACCCTGCCCCTGGTCTTGCAGTCATCTGGTTTCCATGTCTCCAGGGGCTCTGCAGAGCTCTGACTGTGCCTGAAGCTCCCCACCCCCCAGCAGGAAAGGAGAATGACTGAGGCAGGATGCTGGCCTGGGCTGGATGCAGCCAGAGCCTCAGGACTGTGTCCTGGGGCGTGGCAACCGTGGCATGGGAAAGGCTCAAGCCACGTTTACCTTTACCATCGTGACCACTTCCTGTGCTGAGATGCCTCTGGCTGGGGGTTCATTACTGGAGGGGCATTCTGTCTGCAGTGTTCGCCCTGGGCACAGCAGAAGCACCTGCCGGCGCCACACAGCTGCCTGACTGCCCCATGCACCCGCCCTGGCCGGTGACCTTTAAGCCTGTTAGGTCCCTTCCTGGTAATTACCCAACCGGACGCTCACCCACCTGGCCCGCCCTCGCCCCGCCTGGCTGCTAGCCCTGCCCCAGGGCGTGTCCTGGCCCTGGCCCTAGTCTTAGTGCGTCTGCTGCCGGCTCTCTGAGAGGCACTCACCGGAGGCCAGGCAGGCGGGGAGTAGCGGCTGAAAGATGCGACCTGTGGCTGCTGGTGAGTGTGGGAGTGGGTTGGAGTACTCAGCCCTCACCCCTGTGGGCCCTCGCACGCAGAGCCTGGGCTGGGGCTGTCAGCAGGGCTGGCATCAAGAGTGCACAAGCAGGCTGGGTTTCCTGGGGGACTCTGTCTGTCTGCTCCCACATCTCGGGTTGGTGCACGGGGCCATGGTGGCTGTGACACTGTCCTCAGGCTAACCACAGGCGGGTCCCTGGACGTGCCTCTCCCTGCCTCCTCCTTCCCTGGGGGTGGGGAGCCTATGCCTGCCAGGACCTGGTGCTCCCCACCTCAGGGTCAGCCTGGGCACTGTGAGCCCTCTGCCGCACTGCTGCTCAGAAAGCCCGGGTGGGGTAGCAGACAGTGGGACAGCCCCCTCAGAGCCCCAGGGGACAGTGGCAGCTGATGGTGGCCCCACATTTCTCTTTCTCCTCATTGATGCCCCAACTACCTGGCGCTGTAAAGATGACCAGTGGTTAGTGCATACACTGGGCTGGTCTTCCTGGGAGGTTTTTGGTTTCCTGTTGTGCCTAGGTGATTTTATGGGTGTATAGCACCCAGTGGGACCCACTCAGCCAGGCAGCTTTCCTGGCTCTGTCCTTGTATCCGGAGCCTCCCAGCTCCTTCTCCCTGCCCTTTACCTGCCATCTGCAGCCCTCAGTCCCCAAAGTCCTGGGTTCCGGCTCATGGCCCGCTCTAGCTTCTGTCACATGTACCTTTTCTGGCTGTTCCCTCCTGATCCCTCCTGGGCAGGGCGGTCTTATGCAAACACGTGCATGTGCAGATGGAAGGTTCTGCTGGCTTCCTTGGAAGATCTCAGCCCTTTCCCCTGGGTCCTTAGGTGTCCTACAGTGAGGGTGTGAGACTGGGTGCTGACCGCATTCTGCCCACACCAGCCTCATGGTGGCATGGCCACACGCCAGGGTGTCCTAACCCCACCTGCTCCATTCCCAAATGTGGAAAAGCCATAGTTTAGTCTTTGATTGTGTGTATGTGAAAGATTTTTATATTTCCTGTAAAAATAATTCATGAACTCTTTTCAATAACTTGTGGATTATTGGCTAACTGGTGCAATACATATATATCTGTATGTAAAGCTGCTTCCAGAACTTCACAGAAAGTGGGATCAAGAAGCGAGTGTGTTTTAATGCAAAAGCCTTGAAATCCAGGCTTGGGTTTGATTTGATTTGATTTGGTGTGTGTGCAGAATGTCCTGTTATCTGCAAGCCAGTGGAAGCGGCTGCTACGGCGTATCAACATGGCCACACGCGGGCACACGCATAACACGGCACGCATCCCAGGACAGGACGGCAAGCCGGTTTCGGCAACTGGCTTCAAGTCTTTAGATGCTTTTATTTTCCTTACTCATAAGTTTAAGGTAGAAGTCTTTAGATGCTTTTAAAGTTACAGCCAATTGATTAGAATCCCTTCCGGCTCTTAGCACCGTGAGTCTGCTGTATTTTTCTCAGAAGTCTTGGAAGTGTTTTTAGAGGAGAAGGCAAAATTGTGCATCACAAGAAAGACTTCAAACAGGCAAGGGATTTGGAACAGTCATGGCTGGACTCATAAAATTATTAGCCATCATCATGAAGAAGCACAGAATTGTAGGAAGGACATAAAAGGTTTTATGGAACCTTGCGCCTTTGGGCCTCTGGGTCCTTCACATTATGATAGCAATTATGACCGATAACGCGCAATACAAGGTGTTAGACTTGCGTAACCTTCGAAGAGTCCCGTCAATAGTGTCGTGTTTATAACCAAATTTTGCACCGCTTGGCGTCTTCGTGGTATTTTTAATATGATCCAGTTATAATCAGTTGTGCTTTTTAAATTTTTAATTGTATTTTTAGGTGGAGGGTCAGAGGTGGAGGAAGCTGGCCGGGACGAACGCTTGCAGTGTTGTCTTTTTCCCTCTTGTGCCTGCAAAGGGGAAAGGCAGGGGAGGGGCTCCTTGCCGTCAAACAGCACCCGGGCATGGGGGACGGTCATTCGGTGACACCGTAGATGGCCTGTTAGAACACTGTTGTTTGGGGCTGGCATTGTAGTGCAGTGGGTTAAGCTGCTACTCACAGTGCCAGCATCCCATACTGGAGTGCTAGCTCAAGATACTGCTGCTTCAGTTCTGATCCAGTTCCCTGCTGATGTGCCTGGGAGAACAGTGGAGGACGGCCCAGTGCTTGGGCCTCTGCACCCACCTGGGAGACCTGCTTGAAGCTGCCGGCTCTTCATCTTATTTAGCTAAAAGCGACAGGAGGCGAAGGGCGAGAGAGGAGGGAGCAGAGAGGGAGAGAGAGAGACATCTTGGCTTCCACCCAATGACTGGCTGCACGAATGCCCACTACAACTGGGGCTGGGCCAGGCCTCAGTCAGGAATCAGAACTCCAGCCAGGTCTCCCATGGGGGTGCAAAGACCCACACTCCTGAGCCATCCTCCTTGCTGCTTCCCGGCACACATGAGCAGGCAGCTGGACCCGAGACCCGTCCGGACTGACCTCGGCACTGGGATGTGTGAGCCCCAAGTTGTGCTCTGACTTTCAGGCTGGCTCCGCACTGCTCCTGCGTCGCCTCGAAGAGCTCCGGCACAGATGACCCTGGGATAACACCGAGCAGTGTCAGCCTGTGACACTGGTGTCGTCCAGCTCAGCCCTGCCTGGTGGGGACCTTTCTGCCAGATGGGTGTTTATCTGGGTGTGTGACTTGCAGGGACACTTGGAGCTTGTCATTCCAGAGGGAAAGATTTGTCCATGATCAAGGAATAGACTTTGCCCTTGCCACTCTGGCTCGTGACAGGTGTTTTCGGGGTGAGGGGGGATTTTCGGCCGGGGATGCACCACCCAGCGTGTCTCCCGCCCATGGGCCTGAACCCTCCATGTGGACACCAAGCAACCCACCTGCTTATTCCCTGGAAGTGACCCTTCCCAGCCCTTCTGCCCAAGAACCTCCGAGGCCAGGACAGTGATGATGGTGGAGCCCAAGACCTGCTTCCCCTCGCCCTGCCAGCCTCACCACTCCAGAGGTGTGGGTGTGGCCAGTGCTGCAGGGCGGCGGGCACCGAGGGGAAGGACGTGGGCTCCTGTTCGGGTGCACGGGGCTGGGGGGAATTGGGACTCCAGGGATCCTCCCGCCGGAGCCTGGCTGATACCATGGGCTTCAACTTTGCTTTCTTCCTGTTTCTCAGGGAAGGAACAGGGACTTGCCAAGACCCTGTGTGTATGAGAGGGATCAGGGCAGGACACACGTGTACACACATGTACAACCACACGTATGTGCTGGCACACGCCTGCCCAGGGGCCAGCTTGTTGACTGCTCTCCGTGTGACGACCTGGCCTTTGCTCTCCTGCTGGCAGGAGACCAAGCAACAGGTGCAGTGGGGGATGTGAACCCATATGAGTTTATTACTTTTGAGAAGAGGCTGGGAGCTGTCACAGCGGACTTCCCGGACCTGTGAGTGCATTCCGTACCGCTGAGGCTGTCAGCTGGCCCGCAGGACAGGCAATTGCAGGCCTCAGGCACGTAGGGGCACCTGTGCAGGAGCAGGGCTGGGCGGAGGAGGACAAAAGGCGACTTTCAAAAAGCCGCTTGGTCCCTGAGAAGCCCCTAGGATGACCCTAGGATCAGGCTGCCTGCAGGAGAGGGTCTAGGCCTGCTGTCCTCCCGTCCTCTCGGCCTTTGCTGCCTCTACTGCCCTAGGAACTGCAGCTCCCTGCCCCCCAAGTCTCCCCTCTCCCATCCCTGCATATTGTTCCAGCGAGCTTAGGTTTGTAAGAAACGGAAGAGGGAAAAAAAAGTGATGTTGAATTGTGTACTTGGGGACATAGAACTAAAACCCTCAGGTTAAGCAGAAAGAAGCGTCTTGTTTTAAATCCAGGAGGCAGAGAGCGCGGAGGTGGGGGTACGGATAGCCTGTGCCCACAGGAAGTGGGGCAGTGTGTGTTGCACGGAGGGCAGGAGCTGCAGGTGCTGGAAACACGGGGTGGGGGGCTGAGATGCAGGCACAGCGGGCAGAGGAGCCACGCGCTTCCCCAGGCTGGGAGAGGGGGGCTTGGGGTCCAGTTTGGGAATGAGCATGGGCACAAGGCCGTGGGCCAGAACTGCCCGCTGGTTGGACATGCATCGAGGAGGCTCCGGGGTGAAGAGCAAAGCTCTCACCTGTTCCGACAGCCCCTGGGTATGCAGCAGCCCCAGGCCGTCATGGCACCCCCCCACCACAGCCAGGCGTCTGCTCCTCCAACCCCCCCACCGACACGGTAAAGTCTCAAGTGTACCTCCAGCCACAGCCTGGAGGCCACATGCGTTTGCGGCTGACCAGGGGGGTCCCCAAACCGCCCCCCCCCCGGGTCTGACCATCCCTTCCCTTCCTCCTTTGGAGGATGTGCCAGACTCAAGCCACCAGCAGCCAACACAACTTGCCCTGGAGAGCAGCCGGCTGCCCCGTGCGCCCCCTCCTGGCCACCACGAGAGGTGCGGCCGACACAGGCCGCCTTGGGGCAGGGGAAGGCAGGGGAAGCTGGGAGGGTCATGTGCAGTGCTCTGCCGTCTGCCTGCAGGTGCTTTCAGGGTGCTGCTCCTCGTCTTCGCCTCCGTGTGCGCCTGGTACTCGGGGTACCTGCTGGCGGAGCTCATCCCCGACGCGCCCCTGTCCAGTGCGGTGTACAACATCCGGAGCATCGGGGAGAAGCCGGTCCTCAAAGGTGAGTGCTGTGGCCTGGGACAGCCGGCCTGGGCTCCGCAGCCCCAGCCCTGGATGAGGGTGGCTTGTCCATACTCATGCGGGCCCAACACACAGCCTGACCCTAGGGTCATCCTAGGGGCCTCTCAGGGACCAAGCAGCTTTTTGAAAGTCGCCTTTAAAGTCTTGGGAGGTAGAGAGGAGCGTCTGTGAGAAGAACCTCGGAGTGGACAATGTGGGTGGGCAGAGGTGCTTGCAACTGCCAGCCTGGAGGAGGTGAGCTGTGGGCACGGTGGAACCTGCTGTCCAGCTTCCAGTGCTGGCCGAGAGCAGGACACAGCTCCAGCGCGAGAGAGGGGGTGTGTGCGAGTGCGCACAGGAGCCTGAAATCCAACAAGGCCCAGTGCCCAGGGGCCTTGAAACACAAGGGCGGGTCTGAAGTCTCGGCAGGGCACAGAGGGGCAGTCTGCAAGCTTGGGTGGAGTGGGACCTGAGATCCCGCTGCACCTGCCAGGGCTGGTTTCACAGAAAGCACAGGTGGGGGTGCAGGGCCGGGACCCCAAGGCCGAAGCCCCTGTCCCTGGGGTGCCTGCCCTGGCTCCTGCGGCTACACGGCGCTGAGTCATTCTACTCCCAGTTTTATGGTCCAAGTTCCTGGAAAGACTAGGTTGTTATCACAGAACGAATGGCTTCCCCTCAAAATCCTTTAAACTATTCCCGTATTGGAGTTTATATAGCTCCAGTGTAGATAACATGGGTCTATTTAACACGTGCAAATGGCCAGGCTGGCAGCTATGAATAGAGAAGAGAAGTAGAAAAGTTAACAGGTAGTTCTAAAAACTGCACAGTGATTCAAAAAAGTTTCTTAAAGCCACTGCCTTTCAGATAAAGTCTTTTGTGGCCAAAACCAAAAGAAGGAAGAAGAACTTCCTGAACTTTCTAGGAACTGGCTAGGCTGCCTAGTTCCTATTTCTGTGGGATTTTGCAGTGACTTTCCTGGGACCTGCCCCTTACACACCTATTCATGGTCCAGGGCCAGGGCGAGACCCATGGAGTGTCCTGTCTCCATACACTGTGGTCTGTCCTGACCAGCCCTTGTAGGGGGCTCATTCATGGGGTGACCAGCTTCCCACTAGGCTGGGCCAGGCACCTGTGTGTTGGGGTCACACTGGGGTACTTTCATGGCACTGTAACAAAGGTGGTGGCCGAGGTGTGTCAGGTAGCCCTGGCTCCTTCTAGAAGCTCCACTGAGGGGCTACATGTGGCTTCTTGGGGACTCTTTGGGCCTTGGAGCTGGGCGTGCTGGAGGGAATGGCCGGGCGCAGCAGCGACACATGGCTCCCAGGACCAGTCTGGGGATAGCACAGCTACATCACTGCTGTGACCAGTGAGGACCTCTGGGGGTGCCTCACCCACTGCCCAGGTGCCCTGCTGTCCACTGCTCCCAGCTCCCGTGTGGATGGCAAGCCTGTGGTGTCCTTGACTCTGGATTAAGTTCAAGGGTGAGCCGCCATCCCCGCTCTCAGCACTGGTTCTGGAAATTGGGTTCCTCTTTGCTCGGGCAGGTGACACAGATGCTGGGAAGCCTTTGTTTCAAATGTCCCAAGTGCCCGATCCGTGGACAGGGAGTGCCCGGCGCCAGTGACCAGAAACAACCTGTGGGACTTGAGTGGCTGAAGCATGGATGAGCACTTTAAAAAAGGGGGGGGGGGAATAGGGGTGGGATTGACCTAATTTTTATTTGAAAGGCAAAGTTACAAAGCACGCTCTTCAGTCTGTTCCTTCACTCCACAACAGGCAGCAATGAGCAGAGTTGGGCCAGTTCAAACCTAGCAACCAGGAAGTTCTGAGTCTCCCACCTGGGTGCTGTTGCAGCCAACCCGAGCCTCTCCCCAAGAAGTGCAGCCTGAACAACTCTGCAAAGCAGCCAAGTTTATCGAGGAGTCAGATGAACCAGCCTGCCGGGGTCAGCTCCCCTTCCCACCAGAGTGACCCTGACGTGATGGTTAGAAGGGCTTTGCTAGAAAGAGTGGGTTTCCAACACACACACACACACACACTAGGATAGATCGACAGAGAACAGCAAGGAAAGCTTAGAACCAGACAGGAAACAGTCAGCGTGGACTCACACATACCTTACTAGGCAGGACACAAAGATTAGTTACTCCTCACTGAGATATTGAAGATTTCTCTGCACACCCCTCCTAAAACTGGTCTGCACCTCAACTGTTGACATATGCCTTGTTAGAGTTATAAGCCAGTTTAGACCACCCTAAAATCCGACAAGTTCAGCAAAATTATGCTTCAACACTATAAACTGATAAATACTAAAATGAAAATAGACATGAGACAGCTGAATAGTACCCTGTAGCCATTTTAAGGTGGATAGAAGCCAGTTGTATATAAACTAAAATTGAAATGTCAATGAAGTAGTCACAGGATGTGGTTAAGAACTTGCATTTTTTAACATATTGGTTATTCAATACCATGTCAATTAATTCTATAATGTTGTAAATTGTTGTTGATGTTATGTTGTGGATTTTAATTGATTGGGATGATACTCTGTCGGCTCTACCTTCAGACCAGAGATGATCTCCCCAAGAAACCATTGGATTTATCTGGACAATAAGCTTCTGGACTCTATGCTTGCAATGAAAGAATCTTGACTGACTCTGAACTGTAATACTGCACCAAGGCGGAGGAATCCACCATGGGGGGAGGGTATGGGAAGGGTTTGGGGGAATCCCAGAGCCTATGAAACTGTCACATAATGCAATGTAATTTAAAAAAAAAAAAAGGAGTGGGTTCTACAGCCATGGGGACCAGGGCAGTTGGGCAGCCACAGGAGACTGCCATGGGGAGGAACAATGTACAACACAAATCTTACAGTATTAATTTGTGAAACTCAGGGTTGCTGGCAGGGCGTGTTACACCTTGTGACCTGGCCCAAGGAGCAGGAAGCTGACAAAGCCTCTTATACAGATGCATAAAGAACAGGTTAGCAAATTCGTGCAGGCCTGAACCAAAGTGACTCCATTTTGTGACCAGATTCCACAGCACAGAGGCCCAAGGACTTGGGCCATCTCCTGCTGCTTTCCCAGGCCGTAAACAGGAAGCTGGATTGAAAGTGAGCCTGCATGATAGCATCGCAGACAGAGGCTTAGGCCCACAACACCACAATACCTGCCCCAGGCTGAGCCATCAAATGGGCAGGCTGAAGTGGGGGTGACTCCGCACAGTGGGAGAAGAGGCAGAAGTGAAGTGTCCAGGACCGCAGACATCAGCGTAGGGTCAGAGGACCGCAGCCAGGTGAAGGACCACAGTGGTCCCAAGCTGGGATGGCCTGGCAAGGGCACTGTGATGGGGTGCAGGAGCCGAGGCCTGGAGTCTGCGATACCCACATGTGCCCATCAGCCTCCCCTCAGGACAGTGAACAGTGGCCGAGGAGGGTCTGTGCCCTAACTTTGGGCATTCATGCTGCACACAGCCTCAAGGACGAACTGGACCGAGTTTTGGCGTATGAACACACCACAGCCCTGGGTCTCGGAGCTCCCTCAGGCTTTGTGGGGACTGGGGCAAGGCAGGGGCACCCCAGGGTGTGCCCGTCTGCATTTAAGTGCCTTTCATCTGAGCAGCCTTGGCACTGCTTTTTGTTTGTCCGTCATGGGTTTATGGTCCATCTGTTTCCCATTCTGCATTGTGGCCGGGACTCCACTGGCCTTCTGCAATTCTTCATACTGACCTTGCTCCAGCCAGGTGAGAACTACATATACACACAGGTGGCAAACCAGCTGGCAGCCCCCAGTGGTACCCCTTTCCACCAGCCTTCCCAGGAAAGGAGCTCTGCAGGACTGGCAGGGAGTCATAGGTGCAGCTGCGTCACCTTCTGACTGGGCGTCCAGGACCTGGGTGGCCTTAGAAGCCAGCTCCCCACGGGACCACAAAGGATGCTGGCGCTGCTCCCGACTCCCAGGCTGGGTGGCCTTTGCCCTCTCACAAGGCACAACCTCGGGCACCCTGCCTGATCCCAGGCCTGTCTGTGCCACCTGCAGTCACTACAGCCATTCACCCCAGAGGGTAAGGAGGACGCATGAGAGCCAGCAGGTGCCTCCTGGGCAGCAAATGCACCTGCTCACATCCATCCAGAACTGCACATGAACACCTGGAGTTCCACACAGAGCTACACGTGTCTACATGGAGCTCCACATGCCCACACAGAACCACACGTGTCTACGTGGAACTCCACACGCCCACACAGAGCCACACGTGTCTACGTGGAGCTCCACACAGAACCACACATGTCTACGTGGAGCTCCACACGCCCACACAGAGCCACACGTGTCTACATGGAGCTCCACACGCCCACACAGAACCACACGTGTCTACGTGGAGCTCCACACGCCCACACAGAGCCACACATGTCTACATGGAACTCCACACGCCCACACAGAGCCACACGTGTCTACGTGGAACTCCACACGCCCACACAGAACCACACGTGTCTACATGGAACTCCACATGCCCACACAGAACCACACGTGTCTACATGGAACTCCACACGCCCACACAGAACCACACGTGTCTACATGGAGCTCCACACGCCCACACAGAACCACACGTGTCTACGTGGAGCTCCACACGCCCACACAGAGCCACACGTGTCTACATGGAGCTCCACACAGAACCACACGTGTCTACGTGGAGCTCCACACGCCCACACAGAGCCACACGTGTCTACATGTAACTCCACACAGAACCACACGTGTCTACATGGAGCTCCACACGTCCACACAGAGCCACACGTGTCTACATGTAACTCCACACAGAGCCACACGTGTCTACATGGAGCTCCACACGCCCACACAGAGCCACACATGTCTACATGGAACTCCACACGCCCACACAGAGCCACACGTGTCTACGTGGAACTCCACATGCCCACACAGAGCCACACGTGTCTACATGGAGCTCCACACACCCACACAGAACCACACGTGTCTACATGGAGCTCCACATGCCCACACAGAGCCACACGTGTCTACATGGAGCTCCACACGCCCACACAGAACCACACGTGTCTGTGGAACTCCACATGCCCACACAGAACCACACGTGTCTGTGGAACTCCACACGCCCACACAGAGCCACACGTGTCTATGTGGAACTCCACACGCCCACACAGAGCCACACGTGTCTATGTGGAACTCCACACACCCACACAGAACCACACGTGTCTACATGGAGCTCCACACACCCACACAGAACCACACGTGTCTACGTGGAGCTCCACACACCCACACAGAGCCACACGTGTCTATGTGGAGCTCCACACGCCCACACAGGGCCACACGTGTTCTCACCCACCCTAAGTAGTACACTGGGGCTTATGTGTCGCGCCCATGACTCCTATCGTCCAGCAATAAGAGGCAGACGCAAGTGAAGTCTTCTGTGGTAATCTTTATTGTACACACCAAGATGAGGAAGAGGAAAGGGCCCTGACCCTGGCAGGCTGCCTGCTCTTATGTGCTGACTGGCCCCGCCTCCGCCGATGATAGGTCGGTGTCATGATCACGCAGGGTCCTGGGCGACTGGATTCGTCAGTCCCCAGTGTTCACGCGCCGGCCACGCCGCAGCTCACTGCGCATGCGCTAGGTGCCTGCGCAGTACTGCGAAAGCTACGTGACTCTCCACCAGGCACCAAGGTGTGGCTTCTCCGGCCGGCGCCATTTTGGGTACGGCATGTGGCCAGTGCATACAGATGCGGCTGGCAACAGGTGGGAAAACACACAGGACACTTCACTCCTGGCCAGTCACTGTGGTCTTGCCCCACCCCACCCCTGCTCCCAGGCATTGGTGTCTGCCTCAACTGCAGGGCCCTGGCCGGGTGACTGCCCCTACATGCTGTTGATCCCCTAGGTGGAGGCTTAGGGACCGTATGATGGCCGTCCCAGCCACCAGTGTCTGGGCTTCCCGGCTGGCCATGCTGGGCAGTCAGATTCTTGTCCAGGACTGTGCTGGCCCTGCTGCCCTGGCCACCCAGTCCTGACCCCTGCAATTGCCATGAGCAGGCAAGAGAGGGGACACAGAGCAGGTAGTGGTCCAGCCCAGGTCTCCTCCCCTCACCTGATCTGTGTGGGAGCTGCCACTACCCCACCTTGGGCAGCCAGTGTAGCAGGCAAGGTTAGGCTCTTTAGGGTGCTGCCTGGGCTCACAGAGCCTGTTGGTATCAGAGGCCTGGAGAGCCAAGCAGGGCAGGATCTGGTGGGCAGGGGTGAGGGGTTGGGGGAGGCAAGCACAGAAGGAGCTGGCAGGCAGGGGTGAGGGCAGAGGAGGTGAGGAGGGAAGGAGATGGTGGGTGTGGGTGAGAGGCCGGGGGACCTTCCAGGGACCTCATTTGTTTTTATCTTCATATTTCTCAAGATCACAGTTTTTTTTCTCTTAAACGCGCAATAACACAGAGATGGAAAGTTAGACTACAGAGAAATCCATGCCCTGGTTTGCTCGCCAGAGGGCCACAGTGGCCAGGGCTCCTTCCTCCAGGTCTCCCACGTGGGTGGCAGGAATGAGGCTCCTGGGTCTGCGTTTTAAAGATGCATAGTGTGCTGTCGTGCACACACGTGCTGTGTGTTCTTTGCTCCTTTATCAGCTGACAGCCGGTTGTGGATGACACCGGGCACCTGGGCACGTGGGTGATGCCTCAACAGGAGGGTTGTGTCTCCTGTGGAGGTGGGCACACGAGTGGGATGCCTGGAAGAGTTCTGTGTTTAACTTCCCAAGGCACCTCGCACCAGGTTCCCTAACGATTGCTCTGCTTCCGTTTGAGCTGTGTGCCAGCGTGCCTCTGCCTGCGCACCCTCACCAACTGCTGTGAGCATCCGTGGCTTTGATAAAAACCGTCCTGACAGGCATGGGCCCTGCCTTGCGGTGGCCTTCCCTGCACTTCCCCACGGTGTGTGCTGTTTGTGAGTGCCTCACGGCCATTGGCATGCCGTCTCTGGGAAGATGCCTCCTTTGTCCAGGCCTTGCCCATTTTGGATCAGGCTTTTCATCTTCCTGTTCTTGGCTTGTTTGGGTTCCTGGCATACTTCACGGGCTGGCCCTTAAGATGTCGGGTTCGCAAATCCTTTTTACCCATGCTGTAGCTCATCTCTTCCCTGTTTGCATAAGCTTGCTGGTTTTCCGCGTCTGGTCTTGCTCCTGTGGCACACGGATGCTTTGGGAGCCATGTTCCCAAGGCTCACGGCCAAGACCAACAAGATGCAGCTTGCCACCTGTTTGTGTTTGTGTATTCAGTAGTTTCGCAATTTCCGGTTTTCTGCTTTCCGGCTTTTGATTTGAAGTTTGTGTGTGTGTAGATGAGGATCCATTTCAGGCTTTTGCGTGAGATGTTTCCCCAGTGCAGTTTACTGAAGGGCTTGTCCTGTGGTCGTTGTGTGACCTTGGCACTTAGCTGGCGATGCATGGCAGTGTGTGGGCGCACTTGTATGTTTGTATCGTAGTGCCAAGAGGTTTTCAATGTTGTAGCTTTGTGAAAAGCTTAAAATCAAATAGGATAATGCTGCCTGCTTTAAAAAAATAATAATAAAATAAGGTTTATTTATTTCTATTGGAAAGTCAGATTTACAGAGAGGAGAGGAGACAGAAAGATCTTCCAACTGCTGGTTCACTCCCCAAGTGAGCCACAATGGCTGGAGCTGCGCTGATCTGAAGCCAGGAGCCAGGAGCTTCTTCTGGGTCTCCCACACGGGTGCAGGGTTCCAAGGCGTTGAGCCATCCTCTGCTGCTTTCCCAGGCCTCAAGTAGGGAGCTAGATGAGAAATGGAACAGTCAGGACACAAACTGGTGCCCATCTGGGATCCTGGCACATGCAAGATGAGGATTTTAGCTACTAGGTCACTGCGCTGGCCCCTGCTTTTTTAAACTCAAGACTTATTTGGCTATTCTGGGTCTTTATTGGTTCCCTAAAAATTTTAGAATTTTTTTTTTCCTCTTATGGGAAGACTGTATTAGGATTTTGATGGGGACTGCATTGAAGCTGTAGATCAGTTGGGGCAGAATGGACAGTGCAACAATGTTCTTCCTTTTTGTAAATATGTATTTATTTCTATTGGAAAAGCTGATTTACAGAGAGAGGAGAAACAGAGAAAAAGAGAACCCTCCATCCTGGTTCATTCTCCAAATGGCCACAGCAACTGGGTCCCCTGTGTGGGCGCAGGGGCTCAAGCCCTTGGGTCATCTTTCACGGCTTTCCCAGAGAAAGCAGCAGGGAGCTGGATCAGAATGGAAGCAGCCGGCATGCAGTCTGGCGCCCATATGGGATGCCAGCACCACAGGCGAGGTTTAACCAACAGCGCACAACACTGGCCCCAACAATGTTCTTCGAATCTGTGGAATCCGTGAGGCACCTGGGGTCAGGTAGAAGAGCAGGATGTGTGAAATATGCTACATCGTGCGTGTCTGTGTGTTGTATGTTGATAACTTGCATGGGCTGTGTGTTGCGTGTGATCTGTATGTAGCTTGTTGTGTTTCTGTGGTGTGCTGCGTGGCAAGGTCCGTGTGTGTGTTGTGCTATGAGTTGTGGTGTCGTGTGAGCCTGTGGCATGCTACTGCGTGGTATGAGTTGTGTGGGCACAAATGCAGAGCTGTGGGGTGCGTGGCCAGCACACCAGTGCCAGCTCCAGCAACAGCCCCGGGCCACAGCTCCCCACCTCCTGAAATCACTGTTTCTACTCAGCACTTCTGGTTCTTATTTGAAACAAAAAGTGGTTGCACCAAGCTGGCGTCTCTGGGGACCTCCCAGTGCCCCCCAGGAATGCTGGGCGCCTCTTCCCTCGGAGGTCCCCTCCGTCCACCATGAGAGCTGCTGAGTGGAAGTTTTGGGGGCTGGAGGGAAAACCGCTGTTGCCAGGGTCCGGCTGTGTGACAACCATGTCCTTCCTATTTCGTTACAGCTCCAGCCCCTAAAAGGCAGAAATGTGACCACTGGACCTCGTGTCCCCCCAATACCTACGCCTACCGGCTGCTCAGCGGGGGTGGCAGAGATAACTATGCTAAGATCTGCTTTGAGGATGAGCTGTAAGTACCGCGGTTCGGGAGAAAGCGCAGGCAGGCAGTGGGCTCTGCACTCCCCTGATCACAGACCAAGGGCTGAGAGCCTACACGTGCGGCCGGAACCAGCGCTGTGATCCCTGGAAGATGTCGGGGCTCTGGGATCCCCGTGGACTTGGCCCAGTCTCATCCAGAGCAAGCCTCGGCTAGCTGTTTCCGGCTTACACTGAGCGTGGGGCCCAGCAAGTCGCAGAACCCACAGCTCGGTGGGCTAAAGCTGCTCTCCCATCTCCCTTTGCGGTCTCTCCATCGGGGTGAAGCTGTGGTGGGTATTGGTGGGTACTGCACCCCCACCACGCACGGCAGCTCCTGCTCTGAACAGGCAGTGCCAGCCCCCTCCCCCGGAAGCTGTGGGCGCCTGCAGATATCATTGGGAGAATTTGTTTTAACTGTAAAGTCAACTTATTTTCATAGATGTAAAACTACTTGATATATTTTTCTTAAAAAAAAAAAGGATTTATTTGTGAAAGGCAGAGTGACAGTGAGAGGAAGGAAGAGAAAGAAAGAACTTCCATCCACTGGTTCACTCCCCAAATAGCCACAAAGGCCAGGGCTGGACCCGGCTGAAGCCAGGAGCCTGGAGCTCCGTGCAGGTCTCCCACATGGGCCATCTTTTGCCACTTTCCCAGGGAGCCAGAACTGCAAGTGAGGCTTTAACACTGAGCCCCAGCAGCAGCCCCTCAAGGCAGTGAACACCGCTGCAGTCATGCTGTGAGGCACTGGGCGTGCAGACACCAGGGTCAGGAGCTGCAGGGACTCTTGGGCCCGGGGGAGGCTCCTGCCTCGGGGTACTTCCAAGGCACGGAGCCAAGCAAGGCTGTGTTCTGTAAATCAGGAATTTGGGCCAGTATTTCCAGCTCACACTCCCCGCTGAGGTCCCTTCCCCGTGCTCAATGCCGTATTTTTATCCCGTTCACACGTTAGTAGTGCCACAGAACCGTCTCCAGCTTGTGAGGCGAAGGAAGCCAGACGCACTGCTGTGTAGAGTTGGCTGGCTCCTGTGTGAGAGGGGACACGTGTGCACTCATGTGCATGCGTGTGGGTTCCCACACATACACATGCACACATCACGATTACACGTGTGTGCAGAAAGCACAACATGGATGTGGATGGATTTAAACATCCCACGTATGTTGACATAAAAACAAACACTGGAAGAACCAATTGTGATGGAGACAGGAACAGGAGGTGGGGCGGAATGGTGGATGCACAGGGAGGCGCTGGCTGAGGTGGGCGCACAAGGGGGCGCTGGCTGAGGTGGGCGCACAAGGGGGCGCTGGCTGAGGTGGGCGCACAAGGGGGCGCTGGCTGAGGTGGGCGCACAAGGGGGCGCTGGCTGAGGTGGGCGCACAAGGGGGCACCGGCTGAGTTGGACGCACAAGGGGGCGCCGGCTGAGGTGGACACGCAGGGAGGCGCTGGCTGAATGCCCTTTGCATACATGCTGTGAATTTCTGAACCAGGGCATTGCGTTGCATGTTTGAAAATTAAATGCAAAGAAACAACATTTTAAAAATCAGAATTAAGCCCTAACTGGCATGTATCCTACTGTTTATCAAATACATGACCCAATCATAGGAGAGATGATTGTAACAATCCACTTTGCTTGCTGCCCTCTGAGCAGATGGATTATTTTTAAGAATTAAAAGGACCACAGGTTGTTTTTATAAAGGATTTATTTGTTTTTATTGGAAAGTCAGATTTACAAATGATGGACAGAGAAAGATCTTCCATCTGCTGGTTCACTGCCAAAATGGCCACAGCACTCAGAGCTGAGCTGATCCAAAGCCAGGAGCCAGGAGCTTCTTGGTCTCCCATGCAGGTGCAGGGTCCCAAGGCTTTGGGCCGGCCTCGACTGCTTTCCCAGGCCACAAGCAGGGAGCTGGATGGGAAGTGGGGCTGCTGAGACACAAACTGGTGCCCCTATGGGATTCTGGTGCTTGCAGGGGAAGGACTAGCCACTGAACCATTGTGCTAGGCCCAAGAATCACAATTGGTAAAGATCATTCAGGAATGCATTGCTGCTGAGTGTGCAAGTAATAACCAATGGTGGGGAGCTGGCGAAAGGACCCAGCGGACACGTGCGTGGGCAAGTTTCAATAAATGTGTCGAGACAGGCTATTCAGGGGCTGCGTTCCTGTTCCAAGGCACACAGGAGGAAGGATGGCCCACATCCTCCTCGTGACCCAGACTCGATCAGAACTTGAGCAAGTCACACACCTGTGTGTGCATGTGCAGATAAACACCTGCGCGCACACACCTGTGCACACACACCTGCACGCACATACCTGCACACACACACCTGCACACACACCTGCACACACACCTGCACGCACATCTGCACACACACCTGCACGCACACACCTGCACACACACCTGCGCGCACACACCTGCACACACACGCCTGCACACACACCTGCACACACACACCTGCACGCACACCTGCACACACACCTGCACACACACACCTGCACGCACACACCTGCACGCACACACCTGCGCGCACACACCTGCACGCACACACCTGCACACACACACCTGCACGCACACACCTGCACACACACCTGCGCGCACACACCTGCACACACACCTGCACGCACACACCTGCACGCACACACCTGCGCACACACACCTGCACGCACACACCTGCACACACACACCTGCGCGCACACACCTGCACACACACACCTGCGCGCACACACCTGCACACACACACGCTGCAGATGGTCATCAGTGAGAATCACCATGGCTGCCACAGTCACCCCGTCTCTCTGGTTTTAGGGCCTAACTCTCAGGAGCAGTCTTGTGATATCATCCAGTTTGAGAACAGTCGGTCGGCTGGCGCCGTGGTGGTGTAGAGGGTAGAGCAGCTGCCTGCAGCGCCAGCATCTCTGTGGCATCTCACCTATCCATGTGCTGGCTGTTCCACTTCCAACCCTGCTGATGTCCCTGGGAAGATAATGGAAGGTGGTCCAAGCTCTGACAGCTCAGCCGAAGCAGCTCTGGGACCCTGGCTTCCAGTGCAGCCGCTGAGGACATGCACCACAAGACGGGAGATCTCTGTCTGTTTCTCTTTGCGTGTGACTCTTCTAATAAACAAATCTGTAGTAAAAGTAAAAGCAAACAGTGAGTGAGATAAGGTGCTTTCTTGCGGAGATAAGTTGCACTGAATGGCTCTGGCTGGGTGCCAGGGTCTTGGGGTGTGGCGCTCCGTGGGGGGAGGGAGGGATGGAGAGTTTAGGTTCTCAGGGTCACTGGCTGACTCGGTCCTCACTACAGAAAAGCAATGCCCAGAGCTACCCCCCGATGCTGTTCTGAGATTGCAGCGTGCTTCTCCCAGGCGGTGCCTGGCATCCTGCTGGCTAGGACCGGGTCTGTGTCCGTGAGGGGAGGGTGGACGCCCGGGGTAGGTGGGCATGGTGATCCCGCGCAGCAGGTGCAGCCGGTGGGCGGGGCAGAGAGGCCGCCGAGAGGCCCCTGATTGGACCGCTGCTCCTCGCCCCTTGACTGACACTCAGGTTTTCTCCCAGGCTCATAGGAGAGAAGACTGGAAACGTGGGCAGAGGGATCAACATTGCCATCGTGGACTGTGAGTGAGAACAGGTGTCCTGAGGGGCTTGGCAGGCCTTTGCGTGGGGTCCGCCTGAGGTTTGCTTTGTAACGCACTCCCAATGTTTGGGTGTCAACCTTTCTGGCCACACTTTTTATGCAATTTGTGCACCCACAGATGGGGTGGAAACGAAACAGAAAGAGGCTGGAATGGAAAGCAAAGGACCGACAGAGTTAGCGCCCAGGCAGCAGGCCTAGGGACGTGGGGGCTGGGCTGAATCTTGTTACCAGAGAAGCTCGGCGCGTCCTTTCCTCAGTTTAATATAAAATACACAGCCAGGAATCAGTTGCAGGCAGAGAAGTTTATTTGTTTGTTTGTTTGTTTGTTTGTTTGTTTAAAGATTTTATTTTTATTATTTTTTCATTGGAAAGGCAGATATACAGAGAGGAGAGACAGAGAGGAAGGTCTTCCGTCCGATGACCCACTCCCCAAGTGAGCGCAACGGGCCGATACTATGCCGAGCCGAAGCCAGGAGCCTCTTCCGGGTCTCCCACGCGGATGCAGGTTCCCAAAGCTTTGGGCCGTCCTCGACTGCTTTCCCAGGCCACAGGCAGGGAGCTGGAAGGGAAGCGGGGCTGCCGGGATTAGAACCGGCGCCCATATGGGATCCCGGGCGTGCAAGGCGAGGACCTTTAACCACTTGCGCCACCGCGCCGGGCCCGAGAAGTTTATTTGTGAAAAGAACAGGTGAGCGGGGAACGAAGAGGGGAGAGGGAAGCCCCTCCCAGGAGAGAGCCTGGGGTGGGGGCCACTCAGAGGGGGAGGGAGAGACAGCACAGGTTTGAGGAAGGGTCTTGGGGTTTTAAGTGTTTCCGGCCCCTCCCTGTTGGGTGGGAACCTACAGGTAAGAGGTTCCTCATTGGTGGTCTATTAAGCAGTTAGGAAATGGCCAGGCAATGCCTGTGCCGCCTGCCTGAAGGTGTGGCCGGTATTCAGACCATCCATTAGGGTTAAGGTTAGGGACTTCAGGTTGCTCTCAGAGGCCCAGAGTCTGAGCAGACAGTGACACCACCAGCCGTTACCATCCCTTGGTGACAAAGGGGCTGCCAGGGCCCTGGAGGAGTGAGGACCAGCCACCCCTGGGGTCCCAACACAACTCGCTGGCTTGGAAAGAGCTGATAGCAAGAGCCTGTGAGGCATGGAATGCAGGGACAGGGGTTACCTACCTGAGAACCCGAAGTACCATCCCTAAGGGTGAAGGAAGAGGGGATTGAGGCCGGTCAAGCATGGAACAGCAGGTAGCCATCACAGCACACGGTTTTCATTAAGGGAAGGGGCAAGTGGCTGTGATGTCACATTGTCCTGGTGGAGGGAATGGGCAGGTGGCTGTGATGTCACAGTGTCCTGGTGGAGGGAAGGGGCAGGTGGCTGTGATGTCACAGTGTCCTGGTGGAGGGAAGGGGCAGGTGGCTGTGATGTCACAGTGTCATAGTGAAGGGAAGGGGCAGGTGGCTGTGACGTCACAGTGTCCTGGTGGAGGGAAGGGGCAGGTGGCTGTGACATCACAGTGTCATAGTGAAGGGAATGGGCAGGTGGCTGTGACATCACAGTGTCCTGTTGGAGGGAGGGGCAGGTGGCTGTGATGTCACAGTGTCCTGGTAGAGAGAAGTGGCAGGTGGCTGTGACGTCACAGTGTCCTGGTGGAGGGAAGGGGCAGGTGGCTGTGACGTCACAGTGTCCTGGTGGAGAGAAGGGGCAGGTGGCTGTGACGTCACACGTGTCCTGGTGGAGAGAAGGGGCAGGTGGCTGTGACGTCACAGTGTCCTGGTGGAGAGAAGGGCAGGTGGCTGTGACGTCACATGTTTTGGTGTGGATAGGCTGTGATGTCATGCGTGTTTCCTACAGGGAGACAGGGCTAATGGGGCACAAACTTAATCTGTGAACTTCCTTTTACATCCTTGCTTCCTTGGTTTTCAGATGTGACTGGGAAAATGAAGGCAGCACAGCATTTCGACATGTACGCAGGTGGTAAGAAACTTTCCTTCCTATCTTCAATGTGGGTTGTAAACATAAAACCAAGACAGCAGGAGTGCAGGCAGGGAGCGTGGAGCACGCTGTGTGTCTCACACACGCCCGGCCTTGCACGGACACTGTGAGGTCTGTGGCCAAAGCCTTCTCTGCACTGTCTCTTCTCATTCAACCTTTCCTTGGGATCTCCTTCCTGCGGTGGCTGGGAGTGAGAGGTTGTGTCCTTTAAGCTCACGGATCCAATGAGCAGGAACCACCTGAGGTCCCCAGATGTGAGGTCCCCAGATGTGAGAGCTGCCTGACCAGCAAGAGAACCCACGAAACCCTCAAGGCCTGCGGTCCTCCAGGGTGCTCACTGACCTTCCTGGCCCCCTCAGTCTTTGTATGGATCCTTCAGGTTACCTAGGACCCCTCTCTGAATCCCCCCAGGCTCCTTTCTCTGCCCCCACACGCCCCCTCTCAACCCTCAAGGTCCCTCTGAGCCCCAGCCCTGTCTCCTGCCCACCCCTCTAGTGTTTCCCACCCTCACTGAGCAGGGCTGACAGCAGGTGCCCTGAGAGGATGGATAGAACCAAGGGAAACTCCCATATGCCCCTGACTGGCGTGCGCCTGAGCCCCACACCGGCCTGCGCCCGCGCCCCCCATGGGCCCGCGCCCTCCACGGACCCGCGCCCCACACGGGCCCGCGCCTCCCACGGGCCTGCGCCCCACACGGGCCTGCACACGTGACGCGCCTGTGCCCGCGCCCCACACGGGCCTGCACCTGTGTCCTCCGCGACCACCCCTGGCTCAGCAGTAAAGACCGAGCCGAATGGTGGATGGCGGCTTTGAGTAGAACCTTTAGTCTTGTCCTGAAGCACAGCTGTGCCGGGCCTGATGTGGCCTGCGGGCGGCTGTGAGCTCGCCAGGCTGCTGTGTCCTAAGGAAGCTGCCGTCAGGGTCCAGCTCTTTGCAGGTGATGGCAGAAGTGACTGACTAGAGCCTTTTGATTCACAGACTGACATCCCTCACCTCCTCTGTCCCCTGAGCGCCATGGCTGTCCTGGGCATGGTCCTCGGGTGCCATGGTGAGCCGCGACCTCAGGTGGCTCCCGTGAAACCTGAGTTCTGGGACCCTTGTGGCTGCAGGGAGGAGGCCACGAGGGTAGGGGCAGGTAGGAAGCTGAGCACATCACAAAGGCAGCGGCCACGTGGGGGACCTGAGTGCCCAGGACTGAGCCCAGCACCGCCTTGCACCACCCCCAGATAAC
Source organism: Ochotona curzoniae (assembly GCF_017591425.1). Taxonomy (NCBI): domain Eukaryota; kingdom Metazoa; phylum Chordata; class Mammalia; order Lagomorpha; family Ochotonidae; genus Ochotona; species Ochotona curzoniae. The sequence continues at coordinate 2,333,327 of NW_024466313.1, forward strand.
TCAGGACCCATGACGAAGTTTATCCAGAGTGCCCCTGCCAAGTCCCTGCTCCTCATGGTGACCCACGATGACGGGAGCAGCAGGTGAGTGGCAGGGCGACCCACCCCCCAGGACGAGAGGGGGGGTGGGGGCACTAGGGATCAGGAGGAAGTGGGCAGAAGTGCCAAGTGAGGTCCCTTCCTGGGAAGCACTCGGAGGCTGCAGTGCCAGCAGGCCACAACTGCGCGAACTGGAATAAGCTAACATCCCGTCCAGGGAAGCCAAATCAGGAGAGTATTCAGAACCGGGACAGGGAAGTTAGGTGACTTCTCCACTGTATACCTGTGCCCTCCACGGTGCACCTCTACCCTCCACAGCGCACCTGTGTCCTCCACAGTATACCTGTGCCCTCCACGACACACCTGTGCCTTCCACGGTGCACCTGTACCCTCCACGACACACCTGTGCCTTCCACGGGGCACCTCTACCCTCCACAGCGCACCTGTGCCCTCCACAGTATACCTGTGCCTTCCATGGTGCACCTCTACCCTCCACAGCGCACCTGTGCCCTCCATGGTGCACCTGTACCCTCCACGGTGCACCTGTACCCTCCATGACATGCTTGTACCCTCCACGGTGCACCTCTACCCTCCACAGCACACCTGTGCCCTCCATGGTGCACCTGTACCCTCCATGGTGCACCTGTGCCCTCCACGGTGCACCTGTACCCTCCATGACACACCTGTTCCTTCCACGGTGCACCTGTACCCTCCATGACACACCTGTACCCTCCACTGTACACCTCTACCCTCCACTGTACACCTGTACCCTCCACAGTGCACCTGTGCCCTCCACGGTGCACCTGTACCCTCCATGACACGCTTGTACCCTCCACGGTGCATGCCACTGACCATGACATCACTCAAATGCACAGGCTCAAAGATTCTTTTTCCCATGGAACATCCCAAGAGCCTGAGAATCCTTGGAGAACTCTGATTTAATTCTTTTAGGGACCATGTCACCATGTTCTTTTTTTTTCCTTTCTGCCCTCCTTCTTTGGCTTACTCTAAATTGTAGCTATCTCACAATAACATGGTTTGATTTGCTCTCGTTTTAAATGCTGCCTGTTCAGACCATAGCAAGGCAGCCCTGTCTGTGCTCCTGATGCCGCAGGTAGCTGACAGGATGGCAGAGGCTGACGATTGAGTGGGTGGAGTGAAAGGAGGCAGTGACACCCCAGACACCAGGGCTTTGCAGAAGTGAGAGTAACAGCTCTGTGCTGTAGGACCCATGGCCGAAAAGGTGTGGTCACTGGGACCCTGGCTTGCTCTGGGCTGGAGCGCCCACCCACAGTCCAGGTCCCAGTGGCAGGCAGCTACACACTTTCCCTGTTATCCCCAGGCTGAAGGCAGATGCCAAGGACGCCATAGAAGCACTTGGGAGCAGAGAAATCCGGAACATGCGGTTCCGGACCAGCTGGGTGTTCCTTGCTGCCAAAGGCTTCCAACTCCCTGCAGACCTGCAGCAGGAAAAGGTGAGTCTCGCGTCCCCCAGGGCAAGGATGGAGCAGCCAGGGCTGTGGCTGCAGGGGTGGGGAGGTGGAGGGGTGCAGTAGCCAAGGCTGTGGCTACAGGGGTGGGGAGGTGGAGGGGTGGGGCAGCCAGGGTTGTGGCTACAAGGGTGGGGAGGTGGAGGGGTGGAGCAGCCAGGGCTGTGGCTACAGGGGTGGGGAGGTGGAGGGGTGGAGCAGCCAGGGCTGTGACTTGGGGCGATAACTGGAGAAGCCACAGCTATGGTTTTAACTGCCTGTGCATGGTATAAGATGCTCGCTGCCCTTTCTTAGGTTTGGAGCTGGGTCTTGACTGAAGCTTCAAGGTCCCCAAACCTCTTGGGGCCACTGGGGTCACTTCTCCACCACATGCAGCTACGTGGCCAGCTCCCAAGCTCTCCCTCTCCTTCCTTGGGTGGGAGGCCAACACAAGTGTGCCGAGCCCTTGGAAAAGGGCAGGTCGGCTCTCCAGGCATCTGTCCTTGTCGTCGTGGTTACCATGGTGCTGGGTCGGTCTTTATCCGTATAAGCACAGCGACCGGCAAGGGTGAAGTTCGGTGTCTGAGTCATCATGACTTTGGGATTTGTGTGAGTTTGACGCCCTCAATCCTATCAAACCACAGAGCCAAGGGTGTGGTGTCTGCAGTGTGCAGGCCAGCTCACTTCTGACCACTGGCCAGGACAAGGCCCCAGTCCCTCCTGGCTGTGGCTGCCAGGCTGGGAAGCACGGGAGGCACCCACATCACCCCCAACAAGGAGCTAGGAAAGGGTAAACTCCAGAGCAGGCCACACGCCTGGGCCCCTGTGCCCGGTGGCCTGGGATCCCGGGACAAGACCCTCCGTGCTGATGCTCTTGGAGCACAGAGACCCCTGACTGACTTCAAGTACATTTAAAAACATGCGTGTTCTCCACTGTGTTGCTGGGCCCCAAAGCTGCAACAGAGCAGGGAGTGATCCCTGGGGCCCTGGCCCAGACCACTGGGTGGTAAGCATTATGTCCAGCTCCTTTGTGCATGGCCAAGACCTTGTGGGAGCAAGGCCCTGCCTGGGGCCTCCCTGGACCCTGCCACTCTGCACCACAAGGGCCCAGGTGAGCCAGGCACGCCACTGGGACATGGGGTCTTTAGCCTCTCTAGGCCTCAGCCTCCCTGCCAGGTAACTGCCCAGGCCCCAGCCACTGTGCAATGACAGGCTGTTCCCCAATTACCCTTGGCTTGCCACAGTCTGGCTCTGGGGAGTCACTCAGTGTCCCTAGGCAATCAGGACCAAGATGGCCAGATATCTCATAGGGCCCTTCAGTGATTGCTGAGCTGATCCAAAGCCAGGAGCCAGGAGCCTCTTCCAGGTCTCCCATGTGGGTGCAGTATCCCAAGGCTCTGGGCCGTCCTCCACTGCTTCCCCAGGCCACATGCAGGGAACTGGATGGGAAGTGGAACAGCCGGGACTCACACCAACACTCTGATTTGGGATGCCCACATGGCTGGTTGCAGCTCAGCTTCTCCGTCTGTGACGTCTGCCTTCCCCCGAGTTACACAAGAGGACCAAACCAGGCGTGAGCAGTTTGTGCAAGAGTTGTGAGGGCTGCTGTGGCCAAGGGGCACCACAGGATGCTGGCTCAAGCGATGCCGAGACCCGAGCTGCTTGCTGAGTCCGCAGCACTGGCCCCAGTGAGCACTCTCAGGACAGATGTCATGGCGTGGGACTCCAAGATGTCTTCCCATTGTGGCCTTCCAGCCTGCAGTACCCCTCAGAACCACCTGCCTGGGCTGGCGGGGCCGAGTCCTTGGTGGGCCCAGCCCCCTTCCACCTCCCTGCCATCTACCTGCTGATCCCAGAGCTGGAGTCCAGGACCAGCTGGCGGGCATGCTCAGAGCAAGGTAACACACCACCTGATCACCCCAGGAGGAGAAACTGGCAGGATGGCCCTGGACCAGGGCAGAGTCTGAAGAATGGGTGAAGATGTCTAAGGGAAGTCTCTGGGTTTAGGTCCAGCCTTTGCCATCCCTGGCTCTGCCACCTGAGGCATCCCATGCCCGGGCCCCCTTGGGTGAGGGTCCATCGTGTGTGTGTGTGTGTGTGTGTGTGTGTGTGTGTGTGTGAAGCTCTGCCCAGTAGGAGGACTTGTACACACCTCCACTGTGATCTGTGTGTGGTCCTCGGTGATGCAGGCTATTGCTGACACCCTTGTCTGCGTCCAAGCCAAACCCCTCAGTCCCAGCTTCAGTGCTGGGAGCAGGACCTGAGCCACAAGGCTCCAGCATTTGCTGCACCCCAGTTCTCCCATGCCCCTCTGCGCGCCCCGCCTCGCTGCCCCCTCTGCTGTCCTACCCAGAGTCTCCAGGCTGCTTCTGCAGCCCTGTTCCCCACCTGAGCTCTCCTCTCAATGGGCGTCTCGCTTTCTTCCACATCGTGGAACCACATCATGGTTCTTAAAATCTCCATGGGTTACTGCCCATCCGTCCCAAGTGTATTGCTCACGGACTTGGTGAGCTAGGTCCCAGGAAGGCCAAGATAGTTTAGCATCCAAAACCCCATCCATGGAGCAGGGACAGGGCAAAGCCAAAAATTCAGCAAACCTCTCCACAGACACAGAGAAGCTCAGCACCACTTCTCGCTCAAGATGCACAGCAAGCCGGGAGTTCCAGGGAACTTGCTGAGCCCACCAACAGGTGTCAGCCGCAGCCAACACTGCCCCAAATGGTGGGAGTAGACTGGCTCTTTAAGATCAAGGGCTGGATGAATGTGTCCAGAGGGGCCGGCCAGGGCACTGAGGCCAGGAAACGAAGCGGAACTCAAGCACAGGGGAATGGAGGAAGCCCAGCTTTGTCTACTTGCAGTTGCACAACGGGGCCTGCCTGAGAAGTCCACTAAAAGGTATTTAAACCCATAAGCAAGCTTGCCAAGGTTGTGGAGATGAGCAGCATGACTAAAAATCATTTTTTTTATTTACTTGCAATGGACAACCTATAACTGAAATCTAGAAACCAACGCCATTTGCAATAGCATGAAGAAAGAACAGAAACGCTTCAGAATAAACTTGCAGGAGACACAGGAGGAAAACCCTGGGCTTGGGGAGATGTCGTGGAAAGAGATGGACAGAAACTGCCTGCAGAAAACAGGGGCTCCACAGTCCTGGGCCAGAAGCATCCAGGTCGTCACACGCCAGTCCCCGCCAGACTGGTCTGCAGAGTGAACACATTTCCTCTCCACGTGTGACACCCTCTCCCCAAGATTCAGACGGAAACCTGGGGGGGGGGGCATATAGACAGTCTGGAAAAGGAAAAACCGAGTTACCTGAGCTCCCAGGCCCCAAGCTCCAGAGCTTTCTGACAAATGACACTGATCAAATCACAGTGCTGTGGCTGACACCGTGGCGTGGCTGTTAAAGCCAGCATCAGGACCCCCATATGGGCGCTGGTTCAAGTCCTGGCTGATCCACTTGCAATCCAGCTCCCCGCTAACGTACCTGGGAAAGCAGCAGAGGATGGCCCAAGTGCTAGGGTTCCTGCACCCACATGAGAGACCCGGAAGAAGTTCCTGGTTCCTGGCTTCAGCAAGGCCACTCTGGGGTCTGACTCAGCTCACAGAACGGTCATCACTGTAGAACATTCCAAAGCCACATGGACACCTGCTCAAGAGGAGAGCTGACAGCCACCTTCAGTTGGGGTCACACTCGGTGCAGGGCATGACACTGTTGGGACTTGGCCCACAGCTGGCATGCAGCAGGTGCTGCTGGGTGAGCTTCTGGAATAATGTGGCTCTCTTTGTACCCGCAGATAAACCACTCTGATAACACAAAGAACAGATACTCAGGCTGGCCGGCGGAGATCCAGATTGAAGGCTGCATCCCCAGGGAGCTGCGCTGAGCAGGTCCTGCGCGAGCCACGCTCGTGTAGACGGACGCCCCTGGAGTGGTCTGAGACTCTTACCTCCCTCCAAGTCCAATGATCAATATTTGATGTGTATGTTAGGTTTGTTGCAAACCAAGGAATACTTGTTGGTTCTGTAGAGTCTTGGCACACATTACTTCTAAGTTTTATTTATTTATCTGAGACAGAAGAGGGAGACAGAGAGAGACAGATCATCCGCTGGTTGACTCCCCACAGCAGCGGGCCCTGGGCCGCCTTCTGTCCCGGCAGGACGGCACCTGCTGACTGTGGAGGGGGCGCTGGGTGACCGTGCCCAGCCCTGTGTGAGGGCAGACACAAATGCTCCAAACCTCAGACCTGCACCAGAGGGCACGCCAGGGCTGCCAGGCTGGGGCAGCGCCACACCTGCTCCAGTCAGAAACGGGGACTGAACGTGTGTTTGCATGAAGAATTGCATGGAATGGACACCCGTCTCTGCTGAGGGGGTGGGCAGCTGCTCCCCCCGACACACTCAGCAGCTGCGTGGCCGTCACTGGACACCCAGACAGTCCAGAGTTCCCTGTGTCCACAGTCTCCCCCGACCTGGGCTTCTGACCCGAGAGCCTACCACCAGTTGTGTTTCACTTCTGCTGGGAATAGTTGGTTTCGTTTCAGTTTCCTTGAGACCAGGCTGGGGAACAGGGCGTGGCCAGCACAGCCCATATAAAGGAAGCCAGAAAGGGGAGAGGGTGACTGTTCTCCATCCATCCTGCGCCTGCAAAGGTAAGAGCTGGCCAGCCTGGGGAGGGGCTGTGCGGCTGACAGCAGCAGGTGTGCCCGAGTCACACACAGTGTGCCCTGACCCTGCCTGGAACAGAGGCAGAAGCCAGAAACATGAGCACTTGTCACTGTTCCAGCAGGGCACACCCAAGGCAGCGTCCAGAGAGAAGGGGCCGCTCCGGACAGAGGCAGCCCCAGGCCTGCGTCTGGATGCAAGTGGGGGACCAGGGGGCACCTGCACAGTGCCAGACAGCATCTGGGCCTGGGAGGGCTCTTCCCTCAGAGCCAGGTCTCTGGGGGTCTTCCAAGGCCCCGGTGAGGGTCCGTGTGCGGGATGTGGGGGAGCAGGGCCGCAGGCTCCCCTTCCTCGCTCCCATCCCTCTCTCCCTGCTCTCCCCTCTTTGCCAGCAGCACCCACAACTCCCTGACCTAGGATGGGAGCTTTCATTGAGCTTTGTGTGAAGGGTGCGGCCCCCTACTCTCCCACATCAGTGCCACAGGCCTATGACTGTGGGGTCCGCAATGTGTCCCAGGAAGCCCAACTATCCCAGAGAGGAGAGCAGCAGGTGCACGTGGGGAGGGGAGTCAGCCCCACCAGCCGGTCCTCCGAAGGGGCTGTGACTGCAGCAGGAGCAGGCAGAATGGCAGGACCCTGCTGAGGGGCCGAGTGGACACATCCTTGGGGGAGAGTCGAACGATCGTGGCTGAGCCAGATGTGTGGGCAGCAGGCTCTGTCTTCACCCCGAGCCTATGCCAACCTTCGCAGAGTCGTGTCCACCTTCATCCTGGCGCTCCTGAGCCAAGGTCCACGCTGTTCCAGGCACTGCTCATGTCCTCGGCCTGCAGACCAGGGAAGACAGCAGGGCTGGACAGAGGCAGTCCTGAAGAGTGCTTCCCAGGGCTGGCCTCTGACTGCCCTCGCGGCCCAGGCCTGAGACAGCCCAGCGAGTGTCGCTGTCCTGACGCTAGCCAGGGCAGCTAGAGAATAAAAGCAGAAATTTTGAAACTAGGAAGAATACAAAGCAGTATGGGCTTGGGAAGAGGGTGTGGGGAGCACTGTGTCTGCAGAGTTCTAAGGAGATGTTTGTCCGCTGGGATTGGCCCCAAGCCTGCTGGTGGCCACGGCCAGGCTGGGTGGGACGGTGGTCTCTCTGCCACTGTGCCTTGCATCCCAACCCCTTCCCTGCCCCTGTAGGTTCTGATCCTTTTCTAGCCCTGGGTGGAAATGAGTCACCAGGCTGAGCTCTTCTCTGCCCTGTGTCCCCCAGTTGGGGCTGGCAGAGTCTGCAGGCACTGCCCAGGCAGAGAGACACAAGTGTGGGCAGCTGCCAGCTTCCCAGAGATCGTGGGACCAGTGCGATCTAGCAGGATGGGGTCCAAGGCTTGGGTGTCGGGACCTACTTAAGGTCCCTGGGACTGGAAGAGACATGGAGAACTTGGAGCACAAAAAGACCCAAAAGAGGCCCAACGGGAGGTGTGGGGAACAGGGCTAGTGCTCAGGATGGCTGTCCTGGGCTGTGGCGTTGGGGCTCTGTGCAGGACAGGAGAAGGGGGAGGGGAGGGACAGAGCAGGCTGGGCTCTGCTCTCGTCCAAGCTCCACCCTTCACTTTCCTCTTGGGTGTCTGATGTGGCTTCCACCGCTTCGCCCCTCCAGGGCATCCAGATTGGAAGGAAGTTGGGGGACAAGTAGGGATCCCTTGGGTGCCCTGGGAAGCAAAGAAGCGCTGGGGTGGCTCTCATTACCCCCATCCCTGGCACTGTCTCTACCAAGACCCACTCTGTTCCAGCCAGCACAGGACTTGACGTCCTATTGCCCACACAGGCACTCCAGGTGCCACTCACTGTTGGCATGTCAACCAACCCCTCCCCCTGCCCACACCTATAGCTTCCACCCCTACAAGGGAGAGAAACCCCAGGGTCCCAGAGAGTGGCTCTACACCAGCTTCAGGAGGCTCTGAAAACAGCCACTGCGGAGCTAGAATGGCAGAATAATGCAGTAAGGGCTGGGGAGGGGATGCAGGGAGAGCTGTGTCCAGAGAGTTCTAAGGAGACGCTGGCCCACTGGGACCGACCTGGAGCCTCCTCATACCCAGCCAGGGCTGGGTAGGACGGTGGTCTCCCTTCCTTTCAGCAGAAGAAGGCTGTGTGGTTCCTTAGGACAGGGAAGCCACAGCCAGACCCTTGCCAGTGAAAAAAAATTCATAATTCAGTGGGCACATTTTTAAGAGCAATCATGCAAAACATTTTGTAAAAATGAAGCAAGCAGAGATCATTTTTTGCTAACACCTGTTGGACCCAAGGGGGCTGTTTGGTCAAAGAAATGGTGCCAAGGGGACCCAGAAGAAGGCGTCAGTGAGGCAGGAAGGTGCCCAGCTGACCTCTGGCTGCCCCTCAGATGGCACAGTGAGATGAAGAGCAGCCTGCAGGTGCCCTTCCCACCTAAAGCCCGGCTTCCTGCAGCTCACAGGCACTTTCCAGCAGCCGTGTTAGAGAAAGGCCGGCCCATCCTAGACAGGGTGCTGGCTTTTCTGAACTGCGGCTCCTCCTCCCTCAGCCTTCTCCTGGCCAGCCTATGGCAGCTCCCTCCTCTCCTGGCTGCCTTGACCTTGAACCTAGCACCAAGCTTCCAGGGGTCAGGGTTTAAGTGGAGGGGCAGAAGGCAGTCCCACAGGCTTTGCCTTTTCTGAGGCCTCGCTGCCCATCCCAGGAGTCACCCTGTCCCCAGCCCTGGGCTTTTCTTGGTCTCTATCCTGTTGTTTCACAAGCTGCTTCCTTGCTAGTCCACTTCCTCTCCCTGTCCCCGCCTGCAGGCTCTGCTGGCCCCGTGACCGCCCACACCCATGTGTGCACAGAGACACAGCACTGGAGGTGACATCACAGGGCAGGGCTGTGGGTTCCCAGGACCACCCAGCAGGGTGGGGCACAGTCCCTGTGCCTGAGCCACGCAACATCCATTCCCTGGCAGTCAAATGCAGCCCACGTGCACCCTGTGCACCTGTCGCTGGCTCCCACATGCCTACCAGACATAGGCTCCCTCCAGAAGCCTCTTGCACCCGAAGGGTCCGGAGGGTTCAAGAGGTTCCGGCCACACAACCCAATCCCTGCTTTCCTTACCCAGCAGGCCTCTGTGGCAGCAGTGAGGAGAAGGGGTGGGGTCTTCCTCTCAGAGGCCACTCCCAGCTCACACCCACCTCCAGCCTTCACACACACACCCCTTTATTTTACCCAGCAGCCCAGGCCCCAGCCCCAACAACCCAAGCTTGCAGGCGTCTCATTGCTTGATGAGGGAGATGGTGTGGGGAAATTTGAAATGGCCACAGGGAGGGGCGGGAGTCAAGTGATTCTGAATTGCGCATAGAACTCCCCTTGCCCCGGGAGTGCAGGGAGCAAGATCAAGGTTAGCCCTGGGAGTTGCCATGGGAATCCTGATATATCCCAGAGGGCGCTGGCTCCCTCAGCCAGCAAATCCACCTGAGACACCAGCTGGGATGGCTCTCACCAGAGGTGGCATCTGTTTGTACCAACCTTACAGAGCCTCATGGTGCCCCTATCTCACACAATTGCTGTCGGGGTCCCTCTGCTCTTGTGGACGCCTGAAAGTGCCAGTGAAAGTGCTGGAAGAAAGTGTTTCAATGAGCATGGCAGCAGAGCCTGCTGCGGCTGGACCTGAGGGTGCAAGGCGGCACTCCTGGCAGTGTGTGCGTGAAGGTGGGGGACAGGGGTGTCGGGAGGCCGGCCTGCAGAAGCACCGTCTCCACCTGAAACGTCTCCAGGCTGCGAAGTGGAGAAGATGTGGGAGGCCGAGCCCCAGGCAGGGTGGCCCTTTGGGAAACAGCAGGAGGCTCGTGCCAAGGGCAGAGCCCAGGAGGGCACCCTCCACGAATAGGGCCGGCCAGTAGGAAAGCTGCTCACGAAGTCCCAGCTAGACTAAGGGCACCGGGCTGCCGGGGCTTAGAGCAGTTCCTGCCCTTGCCAGGGAGGCATCGCTGCAAGCCTGCAGGCCCCCAACTTTCTTGATGGTAGCTTGGCTCAGACCCAGCAGAACCCCCAAGCTTCATGCAGGCCATGCTGCAGCCAGAGCCCACCTGGGCATCAGCCCTCTGTAGCCAGGGCTGGCCAGGCACCAACACCCACGCCTACCATGGTCCAGGAGCAGACAGTCCCACGGGGATGTCTGGAAGCTTCCAGAAGTCCTTGGCCTCCTGGGTCTCCTGAAGCCAGGAGAAAAAATTCCAAGTTCGGAGTGCACATCCTGAAGAGGTTATCTGGAAGATTGCCAACGGCAACGGGTGACAGGGTGTGGGGGCAGAGCCCTGGGCATGCTCCCTGCTGGGCTGGGGTCCCTGTGGCCAGAAGGAACTTGCGAGACGGCTGAGTTGGCAATCCCAGGCAGAGATGAAAGACCACACCACTGCGGCTCTGCCTTTTCTGGCGAAATTGCACCAGGAAAGCCTTTGGGGATCACTGGAGCCTGGGACAGGAGAGGCACTGAGGCCCCAACAGTGAGGCCAGGAAGCCCCAGGTGTACTGTGGTTTGGGGCCAGGCTGAGCACACCTCTGCCCAGACAAGGTGGGGCAAATGGAGCTGTGCGCAGAGCAGAGCCCCTCATGCGTTCTTTGGGAGCCAACCCTGGGGGAGCCTGTCCGTGCATGCGTCTATGTTGTCCCCATTTCCCTCGCGAGCGGCTGTGTCTGCATCCCAGTGCTCAGTCCCCATGAGGAACAGCAGCAGGCCACAGCCTGGCACCTGTGCCTGTAGAGCTGGGACTAGCTTTTAGCAGAAGCCAGTGAGGTGACTCTGCAGGACAGTTGCCTGGAGTGGCTGTTAGAATTTGGATAAAATCTTCAACTTTATTACTAATGGTTTTGGGGTTTGCCTCAGTTGTGGTCAACCTGTATAGGCTGCTTCTACAGAGACCCAGGGACATGAAGGCCACCCCCTCAGCCCCGGGCTGTCCTGTGAGGCCAGCATGACCCCCCGTGGCCTTGTCCAGGAATGCCGGGAGTTTGTGTCTCAGCGTCCAGCAACCCTGTTCCTACGCCGGCGGCCAGAACGAGCTCGGGGGCGGGTGTTGCCTATTTCCTTCCGAGGCTGAGATCTGATGCCCAAGGTGAACCCTGGCCAGTCCTTGGTGACACACACAGGTGGCACAGCAGAGCCCGCTGGGGCTGCCAGAGTCCCTCGCAGCCACACAGCGTCTCGGCAGGCAGGATTCACAGGGAGCTGGGCCGTGTGAAGGCTCGGAGCGACTCCGCCAACTCCCGCCTGTCTCCCTGTGCACCTGTGCAGGTGTTAAGGCATTCACTTCTGCTTTGCGGCAGCTCCATGGAGACAAGCCGCCAGCCAAATCCAAGGCCCAGGCTGCTCCAGGGTTCAGCCACAGGAAGACAAGTTCACCTGTGATGTGAGGCTTCTTGCGTCCTACGCTGACAGCGAGAGGGACTCAGGGAGGCGTCTCCATCGGGAAGGGGAGTCTAGGGTGTGATAAGAAGAAGGCGGGCACTGTCCGCCTTGAGAGGGGACGTTGGCGGTAGCAAAAGTCCATCTTACACTGAGGAGGACAGGTTCCAGATCCTTCCTGCCGGTGCAGACCTGCAGACTACACACAAGTCTACTGCTTCGGATCTCACAAATTTCTCTGCCATTTGTCTTTTCTATGACACACGTAGGACATTTTCTCCAGCTTCCATCTGAAGAGTCGTGGCACCAACGAGCAGCAGGCCTGAGACCTGCAGACTCCGTCTGGATCAGGAGAAAACAGTTGAGGCCTAGCAGGTTGAGCCACTGCCTGTGATACCAGAACCCATGAGGGTGCCAGTTCGAGTCCCGCCTGTTCCACGCGCATCCAGCTCCCGGGACTGCTGCTGGCTCGCCAGAGAGCAGCAGAGGATGGCCCAAGTGCTTGGATCCCTGCACCCACGTGGCCGACCTAGTTTCAGATTGGCCCAGCCTGAGGCATTGTGACCACTGGGAAGTGAACCTAAACACACAAGTGAGCATGCTCTCTCTTTCTAACTCTGCCTTTCAAATAAATAAGTCATCAGAAACCAAAGAGGAAAGTTTTCCTGAGATAGAAACATTCATATTGATGATTTTGTCTCCACTATAAAATAATCTAACCCCCTGCTAAATATCAATAACTATTTCAGAATCACAATATGGTAGTAAAAGCTGGTATTTTTAAAAAGATTTATTTATTTCTATTGGAAAAGCAGATATACAGAGAGGAGAAGAGACGGAGAGGAAGATTTTCTGTCCAATGATTCACTCCCCAAGTGGCCGCAACGGCTAGAACTGAGCCAATCCAAAGCCAGGAGCCAGGAGCCTCTTCTGGGTCTTCCATACGGGTGCAGGGTCCCAAGGCTTTGGGCCATCCTCCACTGCTTTCCCAGGCCACAAGCAGGGAGCTGGATGGGAACCAGGGCTGCTGGGATTAGAACCAGCACCCATATGGGATCCCAGCGTGTTCAAGGCGAGAACTTTAGCTGCTAGGCCACGCCGCCGGGCCTAGGAGGTTACACTTTAAGTTGTGCCAGGAAGCCATAAAGCCCACAAGGCTCATGGGAACTGCCACATTCACTGTTCATGGAGAAGTCAGCCACTGAAGGGGGCTAGGGTGGAGCCACACACCCCGAGCTGCTCCTGAGCCCAAGGATGGGATGGAGCTGTGGTCTGGGGTAGCTGTGAGCCCAGCCAGCTCGTGCCTGTGCGACAGCCGAGCCTCTGGAAGGGGCTGGCAGCAGGACCCCTCGGAAGAGGCTGCGTGCAAACTTCTGAACAAGGAAAGCACCCTCCTCCTAGCACCCATGAGCAGGATGGCTGGTCCAGCAGCCATGCCTGTGGGGAGCTGGGGTGCCGTTTAGCCCTCTAGATTCACACGGTGGCAGTGCCAAGGTGGGGTGTGGGAGTCACAGCAGGAGTCTGCCTTGTGGTCTCGGGGCTCAGGGCCCTGGGAGGTGCCAAGGCAAGCTGAGGTACGGGTCGCATGAGCTGTGGGTGTTGGGGAGGCCAGCACGTAGCCAGGACTCTACAGGGAGGCAGTGCAGGGGCAGAGCTCATCTGCGCCCCGCTGTGGCACTGCCCACAGGCTGGCTGTGGCTTGCTCTGAGAGGCACTCCCTTCGTTCTCCTGCCCATTTTGAGCCACCGGGAGCCAATGCCCAGCGGTGCCATGGCCCAGGACAAGACGCTGTCCCTGGAGAGTGCGGAGTTACTGCCCCCAGCATCTTGCCCAGGGCCTGTAGACAGCCCATTTGGGCTTGGGGGGCTACCAAGAGCCCCTCCTCCGTGTGTGAGAAGGAGGGGGCACCGAGTCAGGTAGGTGACATGGGGCCTCTCTCACCTGTGTCCGCAGAGCAACAGGAGGAAGTTGGAGGACCTGAGTGGAGGCTGTGACACAGACGTGGCCAATGTCTAAGCTGCACAGGATCCAACAGCAAAGGAAGCACAGTTCCCCCCGCTCCCAGCAGCACCCCGAGCAAGAGACAACATTCTTACGGCCCATGGACCAGACGTTTGTCCCAATGTCAAGAGAAGTGCAGTCTTCCCCACCCTGGCTGAAGGAAATGAATGTCCCTGCTCCCCTCCCTGAAAACATCAGCTTTCTGAGCTTGAGCGAGCAGCAGACCCCGAAGGCCAAGGTGGGTTGGGGAAGGGACACCTGGGGAGGAAGCCCACCACAGGGATGCAACCACAGGTCTGCCCTCTCGCTGCATGGCTACCGGCCCCAGCATCCCCTACCCCACTCACATCCAGAGCTCAGCTGGGTCCTGCCATGGCAGCGGAGAAGGCAAGGGAGAGAGAGTACCTGGAGACTTTTACTCTGTGCCTGGCTCTCCTCCAGCCACCAGCACAGCTCCAGCCAGCTGTGCCAGCCTCAGGCCCAACCCATCTCCTTCCTCCAGCTGGGAGCTTTTGGAACCCCTTCCTGCCTGGCTTCACTCAACTCCTCCTCCACTTAGTGCCTGAGCAAAGGGAAGTGCTCGTATGTACCTCCATCCACGTCCTGGCACATCCTACCCCGCCACCCCCCGCTACAGCAAGCAGTGCCCACCTGTCCCAGCCCTCCCAACTACAATGTGTCCTGTCTCCTCCAGGAGTCCGAGTGCAACCTGTACAACGTGTACGAGCAGAAGGTGCGCCCCTGCATCGACCTCATCGACTCCCTGCGGGCCCTGGGCGTGGAGCAGGACCTGGCCCTGCCCGCCATCACCGTCATCGGGGACCAGAGCTCTGGCAAGAGCTCCGTGCTGGAGGCTCTGTCGGGCGTGGCCCTCCCCAGAGGCAGCGGTACGTGCGGTGGCCAGTGGGACCCCAAGGCCAGTGGCAGAGCCCCGCCAGCCACAAAGCACCCCAGGGATGCGGAGTTTGGGGTGCGAGGGGCAGGGTCCTTGCCTCTCCCCGTCTCTCCCCTTGGTGGGCTCCGTGGGACAGTGCAGCTGGCAGGTTTTGGAGGAGGCATGAGCTCTGTGCACACATTCGTGTTGGCCGTTTGCACAGCTGCTGGGCCGGGTGACTCCGACCAGGACACAGCATCTCCTGCCAACACGCTGAAGGGGGTGTGCAGGGGGAAGCTGCTGTCGCTGGTCATTAAAGAAAACACAGTTAACGGGGAAGGAAGAGAGGGTGGACGCTGCAGAGGGCTTAGCAAAGGGGTTCCCAGGGGTACAGGCAGGGGAGGGCTCCCCAGGGGAGTGGCCTCTGCAGAGAGAGGCTTGACCCCTCCACTCCGGCTCTCCACGGATCAATCCCAGGCAGACCCAGAGGCCTGAGGGTCTCAGAGCCCCTCAACGCTGCTCCAGCCTGAAACCTGCAGCGACCCCAATAGTGGTCGGAGGTCAAGGGGTTCCAGCCGGCCCCAGCACATCCCGAAACCTGTGCTTCTGTGCACCTGCCAGACCCCGCCCAGGCCTCTCTTGCAGCAGCAAAGATCAGGTTTAGTAAGGTGCTGTTGGGCCCAGAATTAAAAGGGCCAGGAGGAGATGCTTGATCTGAAAGGAGACTTAGAGTGCTGGGGACCTGTCTCAGGAATCATCACCAGGTGTCCTCTGGAGCTGAAAATGAAGAAGCAGCCGTGGGATCAGGCCTGGAATGGGACAATCAGCTACCGGGGAGTGCGGCTAACGCTGAAGGACCCCTCGCATGTGGAGAGAGAGATCCGAAAAGGTGGGGCCCTCATGGCATCTGCAGCCCCCGGGTCCTGAGGGTCACCCACCTCCCAGACAGGGCTCAACCTCCCTGCTGGCATCACTTCTCCCAGCCCTGCTGTCCCACCCTCGCTGCATACCCAGGGTTCCCTCAGTGCCCTGGCCCGGCCCTGCTGCCTCTACTCTCTTCTGCCCAGCTCAGGGCTTCCATTCTTGCCAACGAGCATGCCATCTTCCCTGTAGGCTTGTCCCACCCATGCCCACCTCCTCTGCCCCTCCTGCCTATTGCCTCTGGTTCTTTGGATCTTCGCTTGTCTTCCTCTGGAAAGCTCTCCCAGGTAGTCCCTGGGCCAGCTGGGGTGGAGCACACTTCTCTCCCTCAGTCCCTGCTTCTACCTAAGCCAAAGCCCACAGTTGCCTGTGCAGCCTCTGCAACTCCCATTCCCATAAGCAGTGAGTGAATGGAGATGACTGGCCTTGCGCTCAGCCACAGCTGAGTACCAGAAATTTCCACTGCTGTTGGAGTCCACAGTCAAGCCCTATGGTGTGGGCTGGGGGACCTGGCACCCCCTGCCAGTCCCCAGGCTGCCTGGCCCAGATGCTGGAACTGCCCCCTAAGCACCTTGGGGTTCCCTCCCTGCTCCCACTCTGCCCAGTCCCTGCCCCCACATTCAGGCGATGCCCCAGGAGACCCCAGTAAGGAGCACCAGCTCAAGGCCTTCCCAAACAGTACACTCCCAAGTCCAAGTTTAGAGGTCTTTAGCCAATCTCTGGGGCATCTGCTCTCTATACAGATGACCTCTCACCAACACAACCCCAATACAGAAGCCCCAGGGACCCCTAGATTGCAAATCCCTAGCTTCCGGCGGGGGGGTGGGGGGTTGGCAGGAGCAGCCTCAGGGGTCTCCCTGCTCTGATGCATCACTGAGCAGGCCCTGGGCTCTTGCCCGCCAACCCCACCCTGCTTCTGCAGCCCAGGACATCATCGCTGGCAGCGACATGGGCATCAGCCATGAGCTCATCTCCCTGGAGATCACGTCGGGCGAGGTGCCTGACCTGACCCTCATCGACCTGCCCGGCATAGCCAGGCTGCCCGTGGGCAATCAGCCCCAGGACATTGGCAAGCAGGTGAGCCTTTCGGGAATTTGGCAGGGGGAGGGCGGGCCCAGCTGAAGCAGCCCCCAGTCCTTCCGGCACCCTGGGAGGAGCCTGTCGGTCCTCATAACCAGCCAGAGGTGGCACCCTGGCTCAGGGACCAGGGAAAGGGAGGCAGCAGGAGCAGGCCAGCAGGGCAGCTAGACTGGTATCCTGTTCTAGGATGCCACGCACCACGCCCCGTCCTCTGGCTGACTACGTGGGGCACGTAACTGCATTTCTCCCGCCTCAGATCAAGGCGCTCATCCGGAAGTACATCCAGAGGCAGGAGACCATCAACCTGGTGGTGGTGCCCTGCAACGTGGACATCGCCACCACGGAGGCGCTGAGCATGGCCCGGGAGGTGGACCCCGACGGGGACCGGACCATAGGTGAGCGAGGGCACTGCTGTGGCTGCGTGGAATCAGGGGGTGTGGTGGGGCATCCCTGGCAGCCACGATGGACAGTGCCACCTGCCCAGGTGGTTGCTAACATCTCTGTGGAAACTCAGGCCTACTCTTACTGAGAGGCAGTGGTCCCCTCGCTCCCTGTGAACGCGGTAGATGCAGTTCCCAGTAACTGTGGCAGTGTCATTCTGAATTCAGCTACTCGCTGAAGTCCTGAGGTCTACACAAGCAGACAACTTGTGATTAGAGCGAAATGAAGATGCATGCTCAGCCATGGTTCCAAGTGCCGGGTAGAGGTAGACCAGATGGCCACATCTCACCAACCAGTAGGAAGAGAGACAAGACAGGAGATGGTGTTGGGGTTTCTCACAGAAACTAAAAGCACAATGTTGCACATTCAGAAATACAAACTTTCAACTCAAAATGGGGGTGATAGAGAGGGTGACAAAGGTGGGGAGGACAGGAACAAAACAGGAGCCCCACGTGGTGCAGAGGATGGGGGTCCAGGGAGGATGGGGTCCGGGGGGGATGGGAGTCCGGAGAGGGAGAGAGTACAGGGCAGGGTGGGGGTCCGGGGAGGGAGGGCGGCCTGGGGAGGATGGGGGTACAGGACAGGGTGGGGGTCCGGGCAAGGTGGGACCCCAGGAGGGAGGGGATCCAGGGCAGGGTGGGGTCCGCGCAGGAACCCCTGGCAGCAGGAGCAGGTAAGTATTCCAGGAAACTGCTGGGTGGTTGACCCTGGCATGGTCCCCATTGCCCCAGAGCCTGGCACACATACCAGGTGAGCAAGGCTGAGTGGGCGGGCTCCAATCAACACAGGGAGAAGAGGGGCCTGGAGATGCTGCTTGGCCGGCAAGCACAGGAGGGTCCGGCTACAGAAGGTCCCTGGCGGGGCCTGACCCCAACAGGAGCCCAGGGCCCTGGCAGTGCCCACGTCTGTGGGTGCAGAGCCAAGCCTATCCTTGCATCCTTTTGCCCTTCTCACAGGAGTCCTGACCAAACCAGATCTCGTGGACAGGGGCACCGAGACCGGCATCCTGCAGGTGATGCAAAACCTCACGTACCACCTCAAGAAGGGCTACATGATGGTGAGGTGCCGGGCCCAGCAGGAGATCCTCAACGAACTGACCTGTGCTGAGGCGATCAAGAAAGAAATGCAGTTCTTCCAAACGCATCCATACTTCAGGTGAGCACCTGCCGAGCCCTGGCCTTTTCTTTTCAAGGTGAAATATCTTTTTTAAAGGTTTTTTTTTTTCCTGAAAATGTTTAGAGAAAGAGGTCTTGTTCACTCCCCAAATGGCCACAACAGTTGGAGATAAGTTGATCCAGAGCCAGGAGCTTCTTCTAGGTCTGCCCTGTGGGTTCAGAATCCCAAGGACTTGAGCCACCTTCCACTGCCCTAAGCAGGGAGCTGGATGGGAAGTGGAGCAGCCGGGACTCGAACAAGCATCCTCATGTGGGATGCCAGCATTGCAGACTGAGAGTCGGCACCAGCCCCAGGTCTTCCCATGTTCATAGATGAGGGAAGGAGGCCAAATGATAAACAGACAAGATTGGAGAAAGATCTGGAAACTTCCTGCAGCCCGAGTTTGCCATCGTATGTGGTCCATGCACACGAGGGACCCTCTCCTCCCACTCCTCTGCACAGTGATGGGTGGCGGTTGACTTGAAATCACCCTACCGAGAAACTGCCCTTGGCGGGGGCCCTGGTACTGCTCATATGGGATCACACTGCTCGCTCCCCCACCTCCTCCGGGAACCTCCTATGGCTGGACAATGAGAGCAGGTAAGAGGGCAGAAGCCACCGCTGCTCTCTAGAGACGTAGCAGGCTAACGGTGAATTAGCCTAGGGTAGTGAACTTGCTGCCCATTACCTATGTGCTCTTGGGAGCCTGGCTGCCCCTCCCAGGACCACATGCCACATGCAGATTCACAGAGCCTGTGGTGTGATGCCCGGCAAAGCAAGCATTGGATGGACCCCATGGCAATGAATGAAATGCAGCGAGCATGGCTTAGCCGTGGGGACACACCCTGGGAGATGGAGAGATGTGTCCACAGCTGTGTCCACCGTTTTGTGCACCCCATAGAACAGATTTGCACAAACTAAGCCGGCCCCAATGTAATGGGGTGTCCAAGACCAGGCCTGCCCGGTTGTGCACTCGCGCCCCCTCTCTACCTGCTGTCTTGCTGCCTTTCTCACTCGCTCCAGGCTTTGTTGTTGGCACCCATGAGCCTCCGGGGGCTGAACATCCCTGCCGTCCCACGAAGCCCCGCCACCCAGCTCGGCCTCCCCGACTCACGCATGCGCGCCTCTGTTTTCAGAGTCCTCCTGGAAGACGGGCAAGCCACGGTGCCCTGCCTGGCCAAGAGACTGACCAAGGAACTCAGTATGCACATCAGAGTGAGTGTGCCGCCGGCCCCTGGGTGCCCCCTAGTGTGGAGCTGGCATAGGTGCCCACAGCGCACACTGGCATGGGCACAGTGACTGGGGCTGCAACGCCTCCTGGTGTGAAAGCTGCCATCCCAGCCCCAAGCCGTGAGAAGTGAGCATTGTGAGACAGTCATCTCACAAAGGCCACCACAGCCACACCCCCATTAACTGAAAGGAACTGGCAGCCCGAGCCTTGCTGAGAAGTGGGGTACTCCAAAATATTTGGAAGTTAGAGTTACAGAGAGACACAGAGAATCTTTCACTGGTTGATTCCTCAAGTGGCTACAACCGAGGCTGGAGCAGGAGGCCCCTCGGCGCCTCGCATGTGGGTGTGGGGACTTGAGCCATCCCCACTGTCTTCCCAATACATTAGTAAGGAGCTCGATCAGGAATGGAGCAACTGGGATTTGAACCAGCGCCCCTGTGGGATGCCAACCCCGCAGGTAGAGGCTTAGCCTGATACACCACAGCACCGGCCTTCCCTGAACATTCCTCAGACCCTGCTACACAGCTCAAACAGCAGGAACCCAGAGCTGGGGCGGCCCCTGTGTGCTCACACTGGGAGTACCCGCATACCTGCCTCCGGGCATGCCACATGGGGGCTCCCCCAGCGCTCCTGGCTGCAGGTCTCACCCTCTGCAATCCCTTTGTGCAGAGATCCCTGCCGCTGTTGGAAACCCAGATAAGAGAGCGCTACCAGCAGGCCACTGAGGAACTGTGCCAGTATGGGGAGGACATCCCCAAGCTGGAGGTCGACAAGATTCTCTTCCTGATTAAGGTACGGATGACCTTGGGATGCTCGGGGACCCTGGGGCACCAAGTTCTCCTGCCGTGGCCCCAGGACCTGGAGGACCTCCTGGCGCCTGTGTGTGTGCCGCATGAGGCTGCCCAAAGCCGGCCCTGCAGAGACCACCACAGCTGGGACTCAAAAGAACCAGAAATTGAATGCATCTCCAAAGGGCCTCTCTTGGACGGCTGCCAATGCTGCAGCAAATAGCCAAGTGGCTGTGGGAGAGCAACTGTTTGCACCCCTGCTTGTACGGGCCCTACACACGGCAGGGTTGGGGCTTCCCAGCTTTCCTGCCTGCGTTGGAACTAGGAACCGCCCCCATTCTGCCCCAGCTGCCCAGCCCCTGGGCACCCAGGGAGGAAGGTGGTAGAGTGGAGTAGGAAGAAGCCCCTAGCAGCCCCTCCTGTGACAACTGGATCTCGTTTGCAGAAAGTCAAGTTGTTTAACAAGGACATTGAGAAGTTGGTGGAGGCGGAGGAGCTTGTACAAGGCAAGGAGACACGCATGTACCACAAGGTCCGTGAGGAGTTCAAGGCCTGGGACAGCATGCTGAGTAGCAACAACCAGCAAGGTGGGGCCTGGCTCCTGCTCCTGTGGGGCCTGAGCGCAGTGTGGGGACAGCATCCAGCAAGGTGGGGCCTGGCTCCTGCAGGCCAATGAGTGCAGTGTGGGGACAGCATCCAGCAAGGTGGGGCCTGAGCACAGTGTGGGGACAGCATCCAGCAAGGTGGGGCCTGGCTCCTGCAGGCCAATGAGTGCAGTGTGGGGACAACATCCAGCAAGGTGGGGCCTGAGCGCAGCATGGGGACGGCCCCAGCCACCCCATCCCAGCCATGGAGGCTACTGCCTCCTGCCCAGCCTCCAGGTCCTCCCAGCCGCACTCCTGGGCAGTGGTCCCCAGGCAGAGCCCAGCATGCTGGGAGGAGGTCTCGGCTGTGGTGTACCAGGCTGGCCAGGGTTAGGAAGACAGCAGCAGAGTGTGGCTTGTTCCATGCTCGCCCGCGGCCCTGGTGGCTGGCCGTTCCCTGGGGCCCAGACATCTTCCTGTTGCCCTGAATCCCATGGAGACAGGCTGAAGACTGCGCAAGAGCTTCCTGTTTGGCCTGGCCGGGCAATGACAAGTTCACCTGTCCAGTTGCCAGCAGTGTGTGATGGGGGCGTGTGTGTGTGTGGTGTGTGTGCTGTGTGAGGGGGTATGTGGGGGTGTGGTACATGTGCTCTGTGCAGTGTGTGTGTGTAGCATCGTGTGGTGTGTGTACCTGTTATGTGGGGTGTGTGTGTGGTGTGCAGTGTGTAGTATGCGAGGTGTGTAGGGGTATGCAGGATTATGGTATGTGGCTTGTATGGTGTGTATGTGGTGTGGTGTATGTGTGGTTTGTGGTATGTGTATGTGAGTGCTATGTGTGTGGCTTGTGTGTGATATGTGTGGTCTGTGCTGTGTGTATTGTGTGGTGTGTATGTGGTACCTGTGTGTTGTATGTGCTATGTGTGCAGTGTGTGCTGTGTGCTGTGTATGGTATCTGCTGTGTGGTATATATGTGTGTTGTTGTATGTGCTGTGCAGTGTATGTGGTGTTGAGGTGTGGCATGTGTGTGCTGTGTGGTGTGTATGTGTGTGCTGTGTGTGCATGCTGTGTGTGTGTGCTGTGTGGTGTGTGTGGCCCCTCTCCCCCTGCAGTCCTGTGTGCAGCTCCCCGAGGGTCCCTGAGCAAGGCACACTCCCACAGGAACTCAGCTGCAGAGGACGGGCAGGTGAGGGCTGCGGCTGCAGTGCCCAGGCCCCGCCAGGCGCTGTCTGCCCGTGCCCGCTGTCAGCAGGGAGACGCTGTAGAATGAAGCAGACCATTTTGTGAAAGGTTTATTTTTACATTTCAGCGAAAAACAGCATCCAGGCAGAAATCTCCAAATACGAAAGCCAGTACCGGGGGAAGGAGCTTCCTGGCTTCATCAGCTACAAGACCTTTGAGAGCATCGTACAGCAGCACATCAGGCAGCTGCTCAGCCCTGCGCTGCAGGTGGTCCTCAAAACCGCCGGTGAGCCCCTGCCTGCCTCACAGGGCCCTGGGAGGCTTGGAGCTGGGGGGGACGGCCCCGCAGCCTGGGCCCCACGTCTCGCCGTGCAGCCCGGGCCCCACGTCTCGCCGTGCACAGCTCCCAGCAGAGCACGGAGGAATGGTCCAGTGACACCCTTGCCGAGAGCTCAAGGCAGGAGGCAGGGCGGGAGGCGCCCCAGGTGCAGCCCTTCCCCTGCCTCTGGGGCGCTCTGCCCTGCGTGGGGCTTTGTCCTGCTGCATCTCACCCATGTTCTGTTCTTACCTTGGTTAGAAATCGTCCATCAGGCTTTCTGTGAAGTGGCTGTCAAGCATTTCAACGACTTCTTCAACCTTCATCAGATGGTCCAGGTAAGTGCCTGGGGGTGACACAGCCTGCTGCCCACCCTTGGGCCGGCAGGTGGGCTGGGCGAAGGCTGGCTGGGGACTTCAGCTCCCAGAGTAGCCAGAAGAACGGGGACACGCTGACCTCTTCCACCTGCCTGACATGAGCTGTGGGGCGGGGCCTTGCTCTGAGTGACAAAGGGAGTTTTGGACGGTACCGGGGGACTCAGGGTGGGGACTGGTTCTGGTGTCCTGGTCAGCATTGCTCGAATCTTGGGGCTTCCCTGGTTGGCTGCTGGACTCCCCCATCTGCAGGCTCACTGCCCTGGGGCCTTCTGCAGGGCTGGTGCCTGCCTGGGCTGGCCAGCCTGGGAGGCACCACAGGATGCTGCTGCCAGCCCAGCACTCCTCTGGGACCTGCATCCCTGCTGCCTCTAGGACACACAGCCTCCTTCCCTTCATCTCACCAAGGCCCATACCACCTCCCTGCACACCCTTTGTCACATGGCTGTGCTCCTCCTCAACCTCTTCCAAGCCCCAACCTTGAGCCTCCAGTCCCCAAGTCTGTGTGAGACCCGGCAGGCAGGCAGGCAGGCAGGCAGGCAGGCAGGAACTTCGGCGTGGATTCAGTCTGCCATGCAGACCTGCAGAGCAGGATCAGCCCCAGTAGGGGGCTGCCTCCCAGTTTGGGGGCTGCCTCCCAGTTTGGGGACTGCCTGGCTGGGCTCTGGTGAGGGTGTCCCTGGACTTGGAAACAGCAGCCACCTTCTCCCACGTCCTCGACAGGTGGACAGCAAGCAAGAGCGCTGTCCAGGACTTCTGCTTCCACAAGGGCACCACCATGAGGGCCCGCACAATATCACAGCGTCCCAAAGGTCCACCGTCTCCCCTCCCTGGGGGCAAGGATTTGGGAAATTGAGGAATGGCGTGCTGTTACACGCCATGACCGCGCGTGTGTGTGTGTGTGTGTGAATCCACTGTCACCATGTCACCCATTGTCACACACCACCCTTCTCATCCAACCAGAACAAGATCAAGAACTTAAAAGAGGTACAAATGGAGAAGGCAGAGCGCATGGTGCGGCTGCAGTTTGACATGGAAGGACTCATCTACTGCCAGGACAAGATCTACAGCGCGGTTCTCCAGGACGTCCGCCAGGAGGCGTCTCAGCCCCTGGCGAAGCCAGCACAGACCCTCCCCATGGCCATCCTGGGGACGCCCAGCAACCCATCTGCCGTCTCCTGCAAGACTGAAATCGCCACCCATGTGGAGGCATATTGCTTGGTGAGCCGCCCTGCTGTGCTCTCAGCCGCCCACCCCACGTCACCCACAGTCTTCCTGGAAACCTTGGAGCCGCTGTGAATTCAGCTCCCCTGTGTGGGGGAAGGTGACAGCGACACCTGCTCTGGAGCACCTCATACCACACCAGGGGCACTGCAAGTCGCAGGAAGCAGTGAGCCACGCTGGCTGGAATCAGCCTCCTGGGCACTGGGAAGCCCCAGCACTGCCAGCCTCCCTGTCCCCACCCTGGAGGGAAGGAGAGTTCCTTCCCGGGTCCCGGTGCCCTCCACTCCCCTTTCTGTCCCTCTGCTCCGTCCCAGGTGTGAGACTGCACAGGAAAGCACAGAAAATGTTATCAGAGATTTATTTATTTTTATTTGAAAGGCAGATTTATAGAAAGAAGGAGAAACAAACAGATCTTCCATGTGCTGGTTCACTCCCCAAATGGCCACCATGGCTAGAGCTGAGCTGAGCCAATCAGGAGCCAGGAGCTTCCTCCTGTTCTCCCACATGAGTGCAGGGCTCCAAGCAGCTGGGCCGTCCTCCCCTGCCTTCCTAGGCCACAGGCAGGGAGCTGGATGAGAAGTGGAGCAGCCGGGACATGAACTGGCGCCCATATGGGATTCTGGCACACAGGTGGAGGATGAGCCAATACGCCACAGTGCCAGTCCCAGAAAAACACAGAATCTAAATTGTGAAGGGGGAAAATAAATTAATTAAATTAAGATTTAAAAAAAAATAAGAGAGAAAATTAGAAAAAAAGATTGTGAGGAAACCCAACTATGGTTCCTTTTCCAAGCCAAACTGGGCAGGTGGAGTGGCCGTAACCATGGGGTCCAGCTGCCAAGCCACCTGCCCTCACCCATGATGCCGGTGCCAACAGGAGTGTTTGCAGTATACACCTCTCTCCCCACTCCCTCCCACTAGCGGGCCCAGGACACTGCGGAGAGCAGCAGGAGGAGTGGGGCAGGCTGCCACCCAGCAGGCAGCATGAGCTTGATGGGCCACCTGCACACTCGCAGCACCCCAGGCACCTGGACTCACCAGGGAACCCCAGGGTCACTGGTTGCTGTCTCCATCCGCCCCACCCGGGGGGCCAAGACTCTCCACTAACCTGGTCTCATTCATCACAGGAAGCCAGCAAGCGTCTTTCCAACCAGATCCCGCTGCTGGTTCAGTTCTTCATCCTCTGGGAGAACGGCGACTACCTGCAGAAAACCATGATGGAGATGCTGCAGGAGAAGGACAAGTGTGCCTGGCTGCTGCAGGAGCACGGCGAGATGGCCACCAAGCGGCAGCTGCTCAAGGACAGGATCCACAGGCTCAGCCAGGCGCGCAGCAGGCTCTGGCAGTTCTCCAAAGAGGGGACACCCTGAAGGGGTCCCGGTGCCTCCAGGCAGCACCCTGAGCTGCATCTGCCACTGGCTCCTGCCCTCACGTTCTCATGCCACAGGCACTGCCCAGCGTGGGGCTGGGCAGTCTCCCAGAGCACAGGGGCCATGTAATGACAGCTCAGGGCTGTAAGGGGCTGGGATGGTCCAGGACCGTCTCTGCCATCCAGACCTTAGGAGCTTCGGCTGTCACTTTCAGGGATGGAGGGGGATACAGAGGGAACCTCCTCCCACAGTTGCAGCCCTGGAGGCTCCCAGTCCCTAGAGGCACCTATCCCTCCCTCTGCCAGCCAAATTCCCATGGCAGGGGCCTCTGTGACATCCCAAAAAGGAATTTTAACAAGGCAAAGCATTTTACTGGACTTGGAACTTCACACCAAACCAGAGGCCCACATGGTAGGGAGGGCGGGTAGCTGTGTTTTCTTCTCGATGCTGTGCTGTTTCTCAAAGGTCAGACAATAAAAATTATGCTTCGCTAGCCTGTCACAGGGTTGGAGGTGGAATGTGTGCCTGGAAGGTGGTGGGAGTGCCTACAGGGAAAGCAGCAGCCTGGCTCCTGACCACAGAGAAGTCCCTGGTAGACACCCATGCAGCAGGCGGCGTATTACCTGCTGGACTCCCATGGTGGATGCTCCCAGGCGCCCACGTGCAGCCACAGACGCAGGCTGGGAGGCACCTGTCCTGAGCTGGCTGCCAGGATCGCTGCGCCACCACCCCTCCCACAGCCCTTCCCTTTTCTTCCGGGTGAACTGGACAATGGGGAGGTTCATCTCCACTCCAGGTATTCTCTTGTAACAGCTGTCGGAACTGGAGGGACACACAGCCATTCACGTGTGCTGGAGGAGAGAAAAAGGCAAAACAAAACTGCATCTTTATCCAAGTAGGAGAGACCCCTAAGACTGCGGCTTGGTGGAAAGAGATGGAGAGCCACAGGCCCTGCATGGTGCAGGGTGGAAATCAGAGCGGGGCAGGGGAGGGCTCTCAGCAGGATTTGAGGCAGAAAGAGCAAGGAAGGAGGGGCCCCTAATCAGAAGGGGGCACGCTGAACATGCACCTGACAGGCACATAGTTAAAGAGATGGCATCCCTAAATTCACGGGCTGCCAGGACACACCACGCCACTCGGAGACCCCACCCCCACCTTACAACTGACCACACCTCACTCATCTCCTTTAAGGCTCCGGCTGCTCTGGCCAGCAGAGCCAGTAACGTGGACAGGGAGAGGGTCTGGGGATGAAGCACCGACAGGAGACCAGTGATGCTGGAAGCCTCCCTTTATTGCTCCTTCACCTCTCCTTATATACTCACTCTTCCTTCCTCCAAGTCTTAATTTAGCCAGGATATTGCATATAGATGAGTCCAATTAGTCTAGGCGTTTTTAGCCACAAGCCCAGTTCCTGCCCAGCCCAGCGAGCGCTAATCAACTCCTTAGCCCACAGACTCCACATGCAGTGCTCCTGGAGGTGAGGGCCTCCACCCAGGGATGTGGGAACCAGAATCCAGGGTGCGATAACCAACAAGCACCTGCCCGCTGCCCCCAGCACTGAACCGGTGACTCCTGGCCCGGCGGTCAACCAGTGACCATGGTCTCGGTCAAAGCTGACCTCGACTGCGCAAGCACACGGTGCTGGGATGCACATGCGATGTCTCTGGTCTGGCCTAGACACTTCAGGAGCTCCACAGGAGCCCACCACCCCACATCCTTCCTGTGGGGGCATTTGTAGGAGCCAGCCTTGGCACCTGGCTTTGAATCAAGGAGCAAGGATGAGGAAAGGGCAGGCACAGGGGGCACTCAGTGCGGCCGCTGCAGAGCCAGAAGGGCTGTCCCTGGGCTGTTCACCAGAGCACCCGGACCTGGCAGTGACCAGCATGGGAGAGGGCCCAGAATGACAGGAACAAGGCCAAGGCCACTGTGTGGCACTTCTGGTCCTCTCTCCCTGTGGGGAAGTAGAAACTGGACTTGTGGGTTGGCCCACCCACTCCTCTCTGTGACCCTAGGCTCCTGTTGGGCTCCGGGAGCCACCTACACCCATGAGCCCTCTGGGCAGCCCCTGGCTCTGGCACCTGCTGCTTGGCTCACCCGGCACCTTAGTAGTAGGTGCTTGGCCTCACTGTGGACCACAGCGTCCAGCATGAGCCAGAGGGCAGCTCAGTGTCTGCATCTAGGAAGGGAGCTGGTGTGCAGGAGGAGCGGGCATGGCTGTGTCCTTGGGTCCCTCTTACACAGGGCACTGGTAGGCCAGTGAGGCTTCGTGTTATGGTCTCTGAACCCTACAGACTCACTTCTGCTGGAGGCGCCAGAGGGCAGCTGGCCCATCGGGAGACATTTCCAGAAGGTCCCGGAGCTCCTCACTCCAAGTACCGGGTGGACACAGCAGTGCCTCCCCACCCCAGCCACAAAGTACCTCTCCTCAAAACCCGCATTGAGACTCAGTACGGGGCTGTGTGAGGAGTCAGACTGCGTGGTAGGCAGTTAGGGCATTCTGGGTCCCCAAGTCATATTTTTTGGGGTATTTTCCCATGATGTCTTGGATTTATCAGAGCATCAGTGTCTTCCAAGGGACAATTCCCCGCCCGAAATACCAGCCATTATCTCCAGCCACTGTGCGGGAGGGCCTCAGGCTGGTCCCTTATCGTGGAAGGACTGGAGGCCAGGAATGTCCAGTGTCTGACACCTGTCCGGTCTTTTGCCCCAAAGCCAGATACCAGAGGTACCAGGAATTTCCTTATGTCCTTGGAGAGCCCCTTGGAAGTAAATCTTTACAAGGTGCTTTCCCCACCACTAATATGGGTCATTTCACTTTTCCTCCTGCCACTATGGCAGGAGGCAAGGGTCCTTTCTATCTCAGAGCCTCCCTCACATCACTAGGACAGGAGCCTCTTTTCTCAACTTTTCTAATAAATCTTGCTTTAAAACTAAATTGTGGGGCTTGGCGGCACGGTGGCCTAGTGGCTAAAGTCCTCGCCTTTAACGTGCCGGGATCCCATATGGGCGCCGGTTCTAATTCCGGCAGCCCCACTTCCCATCCAGCTCCCTGCTGTGGCCTGGGGAAGCAGTCGAGGACGGCCCAGAGCCCTGGGACCCTGCACCCTGGTATGTGGGCACATCTCAGCCTAGCAATGGGTCCAGCAGCACCACAGCCAGGGAGTGCAGACCCTGGTTTCCCTAACCACAGGCATTCCACCTCCCAGGCTCCGCCCCCTCCTGGGAGGTCCACCTCCTCCACCCACACTCTTCCTCCTGTGGTCGTCAGGCCTTTGGACGCTGGCCTAGAGCCACTGGACTGGAACTGCTCTGGGGAAATGAAAGTGAAACCTAACTGGAGTGGAAGGGCACCACAAGGGGCAGGGGGCAGTGACGCAAGGCCACAGACCAGGAGTGACCCTGCAGGCTCCCAGCATGGCACGGCCCCCTGGCCACACCTCCCGCCCCTTCTAGGAAGGTCATGCCCGGCTTGTGGGGTCACTCCAGGGACCAGTTCAATGTCCTGGGT
Source organism: Ochotona curzoniae (assembly GCF_017591425.1). Taxonomy (NCBI): domain Eukaryota; kingdom Metazoa; phylum Chordata; class Mammalia; order Lagomorpha; family Ochotonidae; genus Ochotona; species Ochotona curzoniae. The sequence goes on from NW_024466313.1 coordinate 2,361,931, forward strand.
GGGCAGAGGCGGGGACCAAACATGTGGCAGCAGCCTTGCGGGTACCCCAGCTCTGAAGGCAAAGGCTGCTCTAGGTGCCCTCTGCTGGGTCTCGGAGCTTCCTTCCAGATCAGATCAGGTGTGCAACCTGTGAGCTGTGCCTTAGAACTATGGACCAGTTCCAGGCCTCCTAGTGCCTCCTCTCCCACGACCCTGGAGGCTGTGCCCCACGTGGGGCCTCTGTATACACAAGCTCCCCATCAATCCTTCTCCTGCGGGGTTGGGGGCAGAGCCTCAGGGGTGTGCAGGTCCCCTTGGGAGGTCCCCGCAAGGCCCTGGCCCCTCCTGACCGGGCAGCACCATGGGGAGATCCTGGGGGAAATGCCTGCCCATTCCAGGAATGGGGTGGCCACTCAGGAATGGGGTGGCCCCTCCAGAGAAAGGGCCCTGCCCAGCAAGGGGAGCTCAGACGGGGCCAGTGCCCCAGCCCGCAGGGTCTTCAATGGAGACCTGGGGAGAGAACCGACGACTGGGGGACAGGAGACTCACAAAAGGACTGGAGCAAGACAGGATGCCTGCTCAAGCTCCAAAAACTTTATTTTCTCAGGCAGCATTTAAGCAGCAGGCAGTGAGGAAGTTCCAGGGGTGGGGAGTTTCCACAATAGGGTAGACTGGTCAAGGCCGATATGTTGCCAGGGCAATATAAAGATACGGTTACATACCATGTGTAGGCCCACTGACCACTTGGTATACAGGAACCTATGCTCTGATAGAGCGGAGTCACTTCTGTTGTTCGGCAGTTGTCTGGTCCCCGGCATCTCCTCCCTTTTTATTTTGTTTGAAGGCAGGATGTTTCTTCATATTGCCCGCCTAGAATGGGGCAGTGGGCCTTGACCGGAGAGGGAGGCATTGACCCGATTCCTCTCGCGGGCGCAGGGATCGGCTGCCCCCGCCACCTGGCAGCTCTTGGTGTCTTTTGGAGAGGAGGGGCAGAGCTGTCTTCTTGCCTGTGTGGTTCAGAGTGACACCAACCCCTATGCAGTCAGGCTTACCTCTCAGGAGACTCAGAAGCAGGACTTGCGGCCTTCCCCCTGCAGTGCGCTGCCTGCACCTCTGCCACGGTGCCCAGCGCTGCACTGAGCAAGCGGGCATGGGTCTGAGTCCCGCACTGGAGCTTAATCAGCTATGGGCTCATCGTAGCCCTGATCTGCCAACAACGATAACGAATCTGGGTGGGTTTAGCTGACAGAGTCGATCTGCTGCCGAACAAACGGAGTGATACGATTTACAATACAAGGGCCAAAGGAAACAATCAATAAAAGGCTGACAGGAGTCCCAACACAGGAAGTATGGCAGTGTCCCGCCCCAGGCTGCCCATACAGGGCTCTGAAGCAGTTCTCTGCGCCGCTTCGAAGCTTTCCTTGATGTTGTTGGATTCGGTCTCGCACAAGCAGCATTGTTCCTGTAAGGCCAGAGGCCTCCCTCATCTGCCGGAGGTCTAACCCCCCTGCTCTGTAACACGACCTCTGCAAGGGAATCAACCTGATCTTGAATATCTTTCACAGATTCGTAGACTAATTGAATATCTTGTCTAACTTGTTGAGACAGATGAGCTGACATGCCTACCCCAGCTAATCCAGAGGCAAGGCCGCCGGTAACGCGTAGCCCCACAAGGGTGGGAACAAAGGGAAAGGCTGGGGGTTAAAGGTATCAAAGCTCGGTAGGGGGACGGGCGCATCTCCAGGGAATATATTTACATCAGGTAACAGGGCAGCTGGTGCGCAAAGACCAGTGCAATTCCGAGGGAGAGCAGGGTAGGCCTTATTACCACACACGAAAACTTTATCTGAGCCTAGACATATAGATCCGGTGACATAATGACCCCATCACAACCGGCAAAGGAAACATCGCCCATTTCTATATGAAAACTAGGACTCCTCCCAGGACTATAAAAACAGGATGTGGTATTAAAACCTACAGGTTGAACCTTACAAGGAACAGAAAAGATGCAGGAACCCCGATATAAAGTCAAGCCAGTATTATTATGTGGGGGGGGATCGCTAAGGGCCAGGAAAGGCCCAGGGCCGAGCATAATCAGCATCTTTGGCCAGCAAGGGATTCATACGACTCAGGGCAGTATGGGTGGCAGTTAACACATCAAGGGTTTTGTGGGTTGACATTTAGACCTGGTCCTGGAGGGGGGTGATAGGCCACCTTGGGGACCAAGGCCCGTATTTTTTCCTCAGCCAAAAGTTCTTTCACTTGGTCTGTGGGCCAGCGGCGGGGCCAGCTGTGGCCAACGTGCTGGTTGCCCTGCAGGCGCCAAGCAGGACGCCTCATCCTTATTTCCAGGATCCTGCATATGCAGTACAGCAATAAAAAATGCTCTATCGTTTCTGTGACATTCTTGAAACTGTTGATAACATTCAGAATGCATCTGTCCTACATAATTACAGTTTATGGGACACGTATCAGTGATTAAGAATTTTGGCTTAGTAACACAGACCCACTGGGGTCTTTGGCCATGAGATGCTTCTATGCAGGTAATCTTCTCTCCACAATCTGTTTTTGCAAGGCAGTGGGAGGGAAGATGTGGCCTGTGGCCCCCAGAGCAAGCGCAGGGAGGGCCTAGAGGTCAGATAAGGTTTGCACGGGAGGCCGACCAGGGCCCCCCATTGATTCTTTCCACTTCAGGGCGATCAGGAGCGCTATGAGCGTCATTCTGGAAGAGACAAAGAATGGCTCTCAGGGAAGCACTGCCCCTTCCTGGAGGCGGGGTTATAGGGTTGTCAATTTGCATGACTAGGCGCTCTGGTAGCATCTGGCAGCTCCTTCATGTGTCATACAGGCACACAGAACTCGTCCGCAAATAAGGACAGGATCAGGTCCCTGTCATGTACCGGTACGGGTTCTCTCCACACCACCGTGGCCTGAGAAGTATTAGTTGCAGGGTGCCAGAGCTGATCCGCGGCAGATTTTCCATGCTGATCAAAGGTTAAAAAGTTCAAGACAAATAAGGCATGGTGTAAGAGATTTCTGGGCGCCCCTTGAATGGGGTAAAGATCCCCCTTCTATTTAGCCAAGGTATTTTTGAGGGTTTGGTGGGCACGTTCAACGATGCCCTGGCCCTGCGGGTTGTAAGGAATCCCAGTAACATGTTCAATTTGTAGGCAGGAGCAAAATTGTTGAAAACGCTTGCCGACATAACCAGGGCCGTTATGAGTCTTGGTGAGCCTGGGCTTGCCCGAGAAGCAGAGACCTGTACAATGGTGTGGGCAGTGACATTTTTTGAAGCCTCTCCTGCCTGGAGGGAGGCATAACTGAAGCCACTGAAGGTGTCAACAGTGACATGTATATATTTTAGCTTTCCAAACTCATTCAAATGAGTAAGGTCCATTTGCCACAGCTCATTGGGGACCAGAAGACTCGGGGATTAAACCTGACGCCCCGAGGGTCGGTCCCTGCTGAGGGGCCTGGGGCTGGCCCCGCTGCAAGTTTCTCTGCCAGACTGGGAGGGGATTGCCCTGGGCATCTGTTTTAGACCTGCACTCATTAGCACAAGGTTTGCCTCTCTCAGGTAGGGGTTTAACCACCCTGGGGGAGGGGAGGGGTTTAACCACCCTGGGGGAGGGGAGGGGTTTAGCCACCCTGGGGGAGGGGAGGGGTTTAACCACCCTGGGGGAGGGGAAGGGATTAACCACCCTGGGGGAGGGACACTCACAGCAAAAATGGCCAGGCTGTTTACATTTATAACAGGTTTTAGCAGGTGACTTTTTAGCAAAATCCTTTAAAGCTACGCCATTGACGTGAGAGGCACCCAGGCCTGCACACAGCTGAATGTAATCAGGAATGCGGCCTGGCAGGCGGGGTTGGCATTTTAAAAGGACACCATCGGTCTCGCCTTCACCTAACAGAGGTTGGGCCGCTTCGGTCAGACGGCCGACGAATCCTCTGTAAGGCTCCTCAGGACCCTGGAGGATTTTGGCCAGGGAGGTGGTGGCGGCACCCTTAGCGGGCAGGCGTCTCCATGCCTTGAGGGCAGCATTTTGTGTCTGCGCCAAGAGACCAGGGCGAACCGCAGCCTGTTTCTCATTGGTATCATAAGGACTTTGCCCGAGCAGCTTGTTTTCTGTCCAGGTTTTAGAGGAGGCTCGTTCTGCATTACGCTGGGCCGTTTCCCTACAATTCTCTGCAAATTCACTCTTCCACAGAGCTCAAGGCGGCTCGGGCCAAACAACACCAGTCATTGCAGATCAACCAGCGCTCGCCGAGACTCTCCACGCGTGAAGGTGTAAGGTGCGGTGGCGCCGTAGTCGCTAACCGCCGCTTTAAGCTCCCTTAACTGTTTCAAATTCAGCGGGCGATACTTTTGTCTGGACACCGCCCCCGCGGGCTCCTCTCCCCCAGAATCTGACTGGTGAGGGGCTCCTCATCTGAGTCCTCTTCGGGAGACCATGCAGAATTGGCATCACCGGCCACTTGAGAGGATCGTCCCTGCCAGCTGCATGAGGCCCACGGCGGCCCTGACCTTGCTGCGGGTGGCCGGAGAAGCGTGTAAAACCTTTTTTGGCTTAGCGCCTTTGGCAAAATCTTTACCAAAATGAGTCTTCCTCTGGAGTTTCAAGTCCAATTCTCTCAATTCCTTAAGGAATTGTAAATGATCACGTTTCGGTTGGAGAACCTCGCAAAGGGAGGCGGTCTCCCGGGCCAATTGAACTTTAGCCTTCTCTACACAATCAAACACATATTCTGAATTAAGAACAGGATTGCACAAAACAGCGGCAGAAGGCATAGCTCCAGGTGGGGTAATGCAAGGAGGGGGCTTAAAGGGACCGGCCGCTCCGGATCACTGGCGATTTGGGGGGATTTACTCCAATCTACCAGTCCCTTATCGAGTCCATCCTCTAGATTATCGGAGATATCAATAGTTACGGAACCACAAACGGGGGGAGCGGATCGAGACACCGTCTGCAGGATTTCCTCTCGCTCCTGGACTCGCTTTTGAACCTCTGCAGGATGATTAGCAGTCCTAAGGACCTCATTAATTAAATGCCAACAAGAGAAAGCAACTGCGGGGACCCTCTCAGGTCCAAAAGACCTGTAATGATCCCTCAAGCCATCTCCCACTGTTCCCCATCCCTTTTCACCTACAGTCCCTTCCTGGGGAAACCAGGGGCAAACATCTGAGACAAATTCAAAAAATGCTCTTAAATCCTTCTTTTTAACCCTAGTGTGCCAGGGAAAATATGTTACCAGAAATGCCCGGTGGGTTCTTTCCTCAACTTAGTATAGAAATAAAAAGCCGGGAATCTGTTGCAAACAGAAAAGTTTATTTGCGAAGGGACCAGGGAGCAGGGAAGGGAGGGAAGGGGAAGCACCTCCAGAAGAGAAGCCGGGAGGTGGGGTGCTCTCAAAAGAGGAGAGAGAGAGACTCCAAAGGTTTGAGGAAGGGTCTAGGGGTTTTAAGCCTTCCTTGACCCCTCCTTGTTGGGCGGGGAACCTATGGGTGAGATGTTCCCCATTGGTGATCTCTTGATTAATTAGGAAATGGGTGGACAATGCTGGTACCGCCCACCTGAAGGTGTGGCCAAGACCTCAGAGGACCTGGATGTTCTCACCTAGCTCCTCGCGTCTTGAGGGCCTCTTTGAGGCCCTGTAAAAATAAGTCATACTTTTTTAATGCCTGCCCCATTATTGCGTGGCGCCGACTTACCTGCGTGTCGGCCATGCAGGCAGGACGTTCCTGCTGCGATGGCTATGCGAACCTTCACTCACGGGACGCTCTCGCGGCGGTCCAAGCGTCCACGGCCGTGGAAAGGCGGACGGTCGTCGCGGGTCCCGTGCCCCAGGCCCCACGTTGGGCACCAGCTGCCCCGGCCCGCGGGGTCTTCAACGGAGACCTGGGAGATTGTAAGGAGTTATTCGAATATCCTACCCTGGACCCAGCGCCATTTCCTCTTCCTCGCAGCTCACAAAATTTACGCAGGTCTAGCCATCCACCAATCAGATGTAACCCGGCATTCCTCCTGAGAATCCCACCCCCATCTCCCAGCCCCTTCCCCAACCCCACCCGCTCACCAATCATCCCCAGGCATTCAGCTGCAGGCACCAATCCCCTGGGGCCTGCCCTCATCCCAATCCCCACACACACACACCTTGCAGACAAAAAGGCCCCCCAGGTGCGGCTCTCTCTCTCTCTTCTTTCGGCCTCCCTTCCTCTCTTCCCCCCCATTTTTCTCTGCACCACCTCCACCCCGCTCCTGCCCCGCTGGAATAAACCTCCTAAGATGCCCTGTTGCGTCTGGTGTAGTAATATCGTATGCACATGAACTAGAACTCTAACTGTTTTAAATAACTAACAGAGAGAACCGACGACTGGGGGACAGGAGACTCACAAAAGGACTGGAGCAAGACAGGATGCCTGCTCAAGCTCCAAAAACTTTATTTTCTTAGGCAGCATTTAAGCAGCAGGCAGTGAGGAAGTTTCGGGGTTGGGAAGTTTCCACAATAGGGTAGACTGGTCAAGGCCAACATGCTGTCAGGGCAACTTTATGTAAAGATAACGGTTGCATACTATGTGTAGGCCCATTGACCTCTTGGCCTAAAGGGTAAACAGGAACCTATGCTTATCTTATGGACAGAGCCGAGCCTGTGGCTCTGAGCTGAGCCAAGGAGAACGGAGGTGGGGGTCCCTGGTTCGTAAGGGGGTGTCCTTCCCCAACCACAGCCCCGGAGCAGGGAAGGGAGGCCCACCCTGAGCCTGTGTGTCCCCCTTCCCCACCCAGTGTTCACCAAGAGAGGACAGAGTGCCAAATCCAGGGATATCAAGGAGATTGCAAAGGAAGGGGGAGGGGATGTGCTGTGGAGGGAGGGGGAGGGGATGTGCTGTGGAGGGAGGGGGAGGCAGCTAACGTTTTTAAAATAACAATGACTGCCTCTTAAAAAGGCTATAGTTCTAGTCCATACATTATTATTATGATAGTATTACGCGCAGCTAATTCCCACAGCCTGGTTCTTTACCATGAGCTGAAAACACCAGACACAACGAGGTATCTCGCAGGATGACACAGCACGACAAAGTGAGTCTTTGTACTTTTACACAAGCACAGTGCAAGTGGTGGGAAATCAGGTGCGCACAGCACATTTCCAAGCACTGGGTGAAAACGCAGCTCTCCTGTGCGAAGAGGGAATCAGGCAACACCCCAAGGGACAACAAAACACCTGATTGCTGGGTCAGGTCTGCATGAGTGCTGGGTCAGGCTGTGCACAGCCTTGCAAGGTACACAGAATGTCCACTGTGTTACGTCTCTCTTAAAATGTCAGCCGGGCATCCGCAGCAGCCAACCTCCTCCTGTCGCCGGCTTCCTTCTCTCGCAGCAGGGGCGGCCAGAAACTGCATCCCCCAGGGCTAGCGGCCAGGGTGGAGCTGGCACGCAGTTACGATTGCAGGGTCTGGTCACCCCGGCTCACCCTAGCTCCAGAGGCAAACACCCCTTCAGTTAAGTTTCGTTTTCCCGCTCGGCCTGCCCACCTTCTTGTTCCCTGAGGAACAAGTTGGTCTAGATTCGTTTCTCAGCAGCAGGAGGCGGAGCTGTGCTCCCAGGGGGCTAGATTCGTTTCTCAGCAGCAGGAGGCGGAGCTGTGCTCCCAGGAGGGGGCCCGCGGTATAAAAAACTGGGGCGCAGAGACCGTGCACCGGCTGCTGGGCTGACGGGTGAGTCTCACCGCTGGGGGCCGCGAGTTCCAGCCGACCCAGGGACCTTCGCCAGGGGTGGGGAAGGACGTGCGCCGCTGGCGACCCTCACACTCCAGCCTGGCCCCTGCCTTCTGTGACACGAAGAGTGGTGGGAAAGTTGGAAGGGAAGGGAGTGGAAAGGGATCTGGGGTGAGGGGCTAGACAGGGACGGCTCCTACGCATGTCCATGTGCTCCGAGGGCCACCCACATGCAGTCCGTGGGTTTCCAGGGTCACTGACCCTGCCTTCAGGTCTCAGAACCATCTACAAAAAGGCAGAGCATAAAAACACACCTGAGGGGGCCCCCCCGCCCACACCATGAACCTGCAGTCACCAGGTAGAGGATGTGGGATAGAGTGCGGGGGAGCAGGACCGAACTCCCCCCAAGAAAGGTGGGGGGCTGACCTGGGGAGTTCCCGCTCTACAGCCAGGGTCAACATGAGCAATACTCAGGGATTCTCCCAGGTACAGCGTAGATTGAAAAAAATTGTGGTTTTGATTTTAGCGAATTTGTTGAAAGACTGGCAGACATATATCTCCTCTGCTGGCTGTTGTCCATTATCTGCGACTGCTGGGCCAGAGTCGGGTGGGGCCAGGAGCCAGCAGCTTGGGCCCCTTGGGTGCCCTGGGGTGACAGGGACCCATTGGCTGAGTCTGAATGGAGGGGGAGAGGGGGTCCATAGCTGCCCCAGGCACGGGCATGGGGTGCAGTTTTCTCAGTGGGGTCCCCAGCCATGTCACTGCCTGGTCAATGTTCCCTGGAGGGTGTTCCTGCAGCAGAGGGTCCAGGAGCCCTGGGCCCGTGTGTCTACCCAGAGGGCTCCTGGATGGCCAAGGGCAGCTTTGTTCTGCTTTGGGACACAGCTGCTGGCCAGGAAGCCCCCTGGCCTCCAGGGAGGACCTGGCTCCCCCTGCCCGCCTGTGGACATTCAGGTCTGTGCCCGTGGTCACCCTGGCACCCTGACAAACTGCACTGTGCAGAGATGACAGTCGGGGAGGGGGTTCCCAGGGAACCCCTGAAGCATATGGGACCACGCTGGGGAGGCCGCAAGATGGGCGGCTCAGGCTCAACCAGGGCAGGCAGTGTGCCGGAAGGCATGGGGCTCTTCAGGGTTCAGGGGAGGAGGGCTGACCCCTCCTGTTCCCCATGGGCTGAGCTGAGGGCGCTCCACAAGGGCACAACCCCAGGTGCCCAGGGCCTCTGTGGGCAGCACCGAGGTGGGCTCTGGGCAGCAGCCTGCACAGTTCCAGGTTGGATGTCCAGACCCAGGCTGCAGGGGCAGTGCCTCTCGCACGTGGACAGTGGCTCCCCTCCCTGCCCCTGACCTTGGGAGAGAACTCCAGGCCTGTGGGAAGGGGACACAGCTTCCGCGCAGTGGGGTCTGCAGCAGCCAGGGTCGCAGAGCTGGAAGAGGGCACAGGGTTGGGGCAGAGGCGCCTGCTGTGTGGCTCAGTGTCCTGCACATACAGGGGTAGGTGAGGCCCTGAGCCCTGTGTGGGGCTGCGAGCCAGAGCCTGCCCCTCAGGGTCCTCCCCAGGCCCCCTGGGCTGGTGAACCACTCAGTGCATGGGGATGGTGCAACAGGTGCACAGGATGCTGGTAAACTGGGTGCTGTGGGGACGCCCCGCCCTTGAGCTTCCTGCAGGAAGTGTGCAGTGCCCAGAGCCCAGTGCATGCTCGGGGTGGGGAGGGCAAGGGGTGTCTGGGCTGTGCATGAGCTGGGGACCAGGAGCTGGGTGGGGTGTGCCAGTGTTGCTAATGCCACCTTTCTGATCAGCTGAACGAGTCGCAGGAAACACCGCAGACACCGCGAGACCATGGTGCAGTCTGGAGAGGGAACCGCCAATCTTGATTCAGGTCCTGAATCCAGTGCTGTGATGACCAATGGAGATGCTCAGCCAGCGGAGCAAAAGCAGCCGAGGGTAGGTGGCCGCTCCGCAGGCGCTGTCCCTGTAGGTCGAGCGTGTCCTGCTGAGGGCTGCCCCTTCATCAGCGTGCGGCCGCCTTCCTCCTGCATCCTGTCCTCTCCTTGTCTGAGACCCAAGTGCAGGCCGACGGCCTGAGCTGCCCGGCTGCGAGGCACCCTGGCTCTGGGGCATGTGGTCGGCTGAGGCAGGGCTGGGTCTGAGGCGCTCAGGGCCGCTGCCCACCCCCGGCTCAGCCTCTGCTCCAGCCCTCGGAGAGCTCGTGGAGCTGTGCACCCCAGAATCCAGAACTTGTTGCTGGGAGCCACGTGTGGGCCAGGTGCTGGGGGTCTGCCCTGACTCGAGCCAGGGCTCGGGGGTTCATGCTGCTGTCTGCAGCCTGGCTTTCCACCAGGAAGCTGGGCTGGGATTGTTGCTTATGTTGAGGGGGAGGAGCCACTGTGACTGCTGGCCAGGTCCCCAGAGGGTGCCCCACGTGTTCACGCGTGTGAAGGCGTGGTCACCTGGTTCAGCTGGGCCTTCACGTCCCACACAGATGGCAGGTTCCACGTGATACTGCACACATTCAAGGACTTGGGCAACTCACCTGGCCCTGACCTTGCACCCCCGCCCCCCAGTGGTCTTGGGTTCCGGGATGCCTGTTCTGGTCCATGGCTTCTCTGTGCCTACACTGGCAGCACGCTGTGTGGGTCATCGTAGCTTTAGGACAGCGAGGGATGGCGGGTCCTGCTGGCTCCCTGTTTGTCATCAAAGCCGGTGCAGCGACCTGAGGGCGCTTCGGCCATTCACAGTCCATGTGCGCCATAACTGGGCTCGAGTCATCCTAGGAGTTTGTCTCTTCTGGGCTTCATTCTCTCTGTGAGTTTTCCTGCCTCCTTTTGGGTCACCAGGTTTGCCTGATGATCTCATTTCCCCTGGTTGGTTTCATTAAATGTAACCTTGCATGCACATAGTAGGTGTCGCTCACTGAGTAGGTCAACCTATTGTGTTCCGTGCAGAATAAGAACCCAACAGAGACGTGGTTCTCCCATCACAGCCTTGGCAGGCTTTTCCCCTGTCAGAAACCCCACCACGTCTCGTCTTTGGGTTCAGACAGTCCGTTGTCCCATGAGCATGTGTGCTGGGGAGGTGAGTCGGCCACTGCTTGCTCCCACCGAGATGTGAATTCCGGTTCGGTGGGCTTCCTGCTCCCTGCAGGTAGGTCTCCGTTCACACTTCCTGGGCTGCAAGTCAGCACAGATGGATTCGTTCTTCCACACTCCACCTGCGTGTTGAAAGGCACTTTCTCTGCCTTGAGACTCCCAGGAACTTTACAGATGTGAGCATCATGCCACTGTCTCCCCAGCTGACACAGCTCTGTGAGCATCTGCTGTCCATCTCGCATCGCAGCTCTCACTACAACCTGGCATCCCACGGCTGAGCTTCGGGTTGTGTGTTTGAGCCTGGCCTTGAGCCGTGGGATCCCGTGTGCCTGGTCGCAGGTTCCTTTGCGATTCCAGGTGGGGGTCCCTTGGGCCTCTTGGGTTCGGGTTTATGTTCGTGAGGTTTGGTCTCGAGCATTGCTCCGTGGATGTTCGTTCCTCCTGCTCTGTGACTCCTTGGGGAGTTTCCATCACCTGCTTCCAGGGCACCTGGTGCGTGCCACCTGCACCTGTCATGGAAGTTCCTGCTTTTCCTCTTCCAGGGGCCTGAGAAGAACCTGTGCCTGCAGTACGAGCAGAAGGTGCGCCCCTGCATCGACCTCATCGACTCCCTGCGGGCCCTGGGCGTGGAGCAGGACCTGGCCCTGCCCGCCATCGCCGTCATCGGGGACCAGAGCTCTGGCAAGAGCTCCGTGCTGGAGGCTCTGTCGGGCGTGGCCCTCCCCAGGGGCAGCGGTGAGACAACACAATTCCCCTCCTCCCTCTCGGGGTCCCCAGAGCTCACACAGACAGGGACCTGGCAGCAGCCGCTCGCACATTCCTGTCGATGGGAAGTTCACAGTCCTGGCCAGCTTGTGTCCAAGCTTTGTCCTTGGCGTGCCCCTGTCCTCCTCTCACCTTGCCCTCACATGGCCTTTGCTCTGTGCAACTGCGTCCCTGATGTCCCCGCCCACCACTTCCAGTGCATGGTCCTCACGGTGCTGTAGGACTGGCCCTCTTCCCCGCATTTGACCTTCATGACCTCGTCTAGGGCCCTGACCGCTCTGGCAGGCACATTAGGGCTCAGGCTCCCACACCGGAGGCTAGAGGGGTACAGTTCCTTGTGCGATGCCATCACACTGCACATTTTTGTCTAGCCAGTGTGTGTTCAGCAGTTTATGGAAGAGCTGAATCAGTTCCTGGGGGTCCCCAGCTTGGTACTGCGGGCATGTGGGTGACTTCCCCAAGACACGGGGCACCGTCTGAGCAGGTGAACACTGGCTGTGCTGGGGACAGTGCTTGGGCTGCACAGCCAAGATATCAGACAGGGATGGCAGGCAGCAGCGCTGGGTCCTGGGCCAGTCCTGGCACTGTACAGGGTTGGGGCAGGAAGGCGTTTGCAGTTCGGGATAGTAGGAAGGTGGCCTGGTGGGAGCAGTCCTTCCCAATGGGGGAAGATGAGAATGTGCGGACTGCTGGGGGACTCTGCAGGTTGAGGGGCTTGTGTCCTGAGCAGATGGCAGTGTGGGGAGGGTGCCGGCAGCCCAAGGGTGCTGGCAACACTGGGCAGTGAACAGGCCCAGCTGCGTGGTGCAGATGCCTGCTGCTCTGGACATGCACATCAGATGGGTCATGCACAGTGTGACCAGGATGTTGTCCATGTCACTGTCCCCTGAGGGGTGGCCATATATGTTGGAGGCCCCAGGGTAGCCTCAGGGCTGAGCTGGCCTGGCCCTGCAGGCATTGTCACACGCTGCCCCCTGGTGCTGAAGCTGAAGAAGCTGCCACCGGAAAGCAAGTGGACTGGCAAGGTCAGCTACCAGGATAAGGAGGTGGACATCTTGGAGCCAGCGCAGGTGGAACAGGAGATCAACAAAGGTGAGTGTGTGCCATATCCTCACCTGTGGGCCACCCTCGGGTGCTTGGACGGCCGAGATGGCCCCTCCTCTCCTGGACCAAATGCACCTGGGGACCCAAGGAGGATACACTCAGCCCCTGGGGGTTTTCTTCCTCTACCTTTTTGTCCAGTCACTGCTGAGTGTCCTGGGGCATCCCTGCTCCTGATTCCCCTTGCCTTGGGATGCCATGGGTGGGATCAGGTGACCTCAGGAAGTCCCTGCCCTACTGGGGACAGGGACACAGGGGCCCATGAGAACACAGGGCTGCAGGCAGGGAGCCCACGGAGCAGTCCTGGGGCCTTAGGCTCCAGCTGGGGGAGTGAGGTGCTGCCGACCTGCCCTTCCCTGCACCAGGGGCCACAGCAGCAGCTGGCCCCACTCTGAGTGCCTCCAGTGTCCCCTGTGCCTCTTCTTCAGCCCAGGACACGATTGCCGGGAAAGGCCTGGGCATCAGTGCGGAGCTTATCAACCTGGAGGTCAGCTCCCCAGACGTCCCGGATCTGACACTCATTGACCTCCCCGGCATCACCCGGGTGGCCGTGGGTGATCAGCCCGCTGACATTGGATGCCAGGTGAGATGCTTGTGCCTGGGCTGGGTGGAGAGGGAAGGCCTCAGGCACCTGTTGGTTCAGTGCTACAGGAAGGGAGCCTCCCTGCTGACAGAGCCAGGGCTGAGCCTCGGTGAAGACCAAACAGGGGCATAACCTCACTGCAGACAGGGCCAGGGGTGGGTCCTCAACGCAGATAGGGCTGGCTGGGGCAGAGCTTCCATGAAGAAAGGGCTGACCACGGGCAGAGCCTCCCTGCAGGGCTGGCATTGAGCAGGGACTCCCTGCAGACAGAGCCAGGGGCAGAGCCTGAGTTTGCACTGGGTAGGACATATGGCATGTCCAGGAACTCCCACTAGCTGCAGCCCGTGGTGTGGGCAGGCTCAGCCACGTGTCCCTGCACAAGCTCAGCCTCCCTCACTGTGTCCTGCAGGTCCCTCAAGCTCTCGTCTCTGCAGGTGCTGCCCTGGGCACCCTTGGTCCTGAGCCCAGCCAGGCCCGGGAGCTCTCCCCGGCCTGACAGGGCCCTGTTCACAACTGCCCTCTCTCTGTAGATCAAGGCGCTCATCCGGAAGTACATCCAGAGGCAGGAGACCATCAACCTGGTGGTGGTGCCCAGTAACGTGGACATCGCCACCACGGAGGCTCTGAGCATGGCCCAGGAGGTGGACCCCGACGGGGACCGGACCATAGGTGAACGGCTAGGAGCTGTGAGGGTGGGGCCCTGTGTCCAGCAGGGGTCAACTGCACAGGTGCACCTGAGGTTGGAGCCCGCGGGGTCCACAGGACGACAGTGCTCCTGGGTGACCTCAGTGACATGGGGACACTCATCCTCTGATGTCAGAATGGGCAGTACGGGGACACAGAGTGACCTGTCCATCAGGGGCCTGGGAGAAGGGATGTGGCCCTGGCTGCCTGCAGGGGCAGCCCTGCCTCTCTCCCCAGGGCAGGACTCTGGGCTCTCTGGGATCCTCATCTCCCACAAGCAAGGCGGGGAGGAACCCTGGAGGCGGTGTCTGGGTGTCAGCCGGGCCGTCCCTCAGCGCCGAGCCCAGGAACAGCTCTGACACAGGTGCGCGCCTGCAGGCATCCTGACGAAGCCTGACCTGGTGGACAGAGGCACGGAGGACAAGGTGGTGGACGTGGTGCGGAACCTGGTGTTCCCCCTGAAGAAGGGCTACCTGGTGGTCAAGTGCCGCGGCCAGCAGGACATCCAGGAGCGGCTGAGCCTGGCCCAGGCCCTGCAGAGGGAGCAGGCCTTCTTTGAGGATCACCCACACTTCAGGTGGGAGTGGGGCTCTGGGCTCATGGGGTCTCAGCCCGTGTTTGTGCACAGCCAGGGCTGCAGGGTGCTCCTGTGTGCATGCGTGGGTGTGCATGTGAAGGTCCTGGGCAGTGAGTGAAGGACTCGCGTAGCAGCAGGAGCAGAGGCTGATGCCCAGTGCCCAGCTTCCTGTCCCTGAGCCGTCGTCCTGCACCACGCTCCCGGGCTGTGGGCCAGCCTGACCGGAGCTCAGCCGGGACGTACACGCATGCAGAGTGGGCGCACGTCTTTGCCTTTCCTGTAGCCGCAGCAAGCACTCACCTGGGCCCAGTGTGCCTCCTCCCGGCCCGAGGTGCACAGCAGTAGCAGAGTATATTTGTGAGTGTGTGTGGGTGGGTGTAAGAGAGAGAGAGAGAGAGAGAGAGCCTTTAGACACATGTGCTGCCTGGGGCAAAGGGCAGGTGTGATAGCAGAGCAGGTGTGTGTGCGTGTGTGTGTGTGGCCTTGCACACATGTGCCACGCAGAGCACGGGGGGCAGTTGTGTTAGCAGAGCAGACCCACAGGTGTCTCTGGGCATGTTCAGGATGCCCCGGGCTGTGGTCAACACTGGGGTGACATCCCCCAGGGCCCTGCAGCTCTGCCCTCAGTGTCCAGAGTGGAGCTGAGTGCCAGCTGAGCCTGGCAGGTCTGGCTCCTGCACTCGCTCCAGTGACGTCCCTCTGCGTTCTGGCCCAGGGTTCTTCTGGAGGAAGGGCGGGCCACGGTGCCCTTCTTGGCCGAGAGACTGAGCACGGAGCTGATTGAGCACATCTGTGTAAGAACCTGGGGGGCGGTCTGCCCACGGCGCCCCTGGAATCAGAGAGGGAACCCAAGCAGCCTGGGACTAAGGGCTGGTACCAAGGGCTCTGCCGGTGCCCCAAGATTCAGCAATCCAGCTATGCTGGGACATACCAATGCCCAGGGTTCTGCCAGCGAGCAGAGACTCAGCTGACCAGAGCATGGAGCCAAGAGGGCACGGGGCTTGTCTTGGGCAGCTGGTGTCGGGCCTGTGGGTGTGGTGGCTCCGAGGTCACTCCTTGACAAGAGTGGGCCCCCCATGCAGCCTGGGCCTCCCCCGGCGTCCCTGTCTCAGCAGCTGGGGTCTGTTGCCCACTGCTGTCCCAGTGTCAGGGAGGGCCCGGCTGGACCCACACCTCTGTGTGTCTGCCACCAGTCTCCCTGTGGGGGCCCGGGTGCTCACACGCCCCAACGTGAGGGCTGCTTCTGCCAGCTTCCTGTTGGCTTGTGAGCTTGATGGCTGCCAGGCCTGCAGCCCTGGTGCCCTGGGCCCTGCCCTGCCACCCAGAGCCTCCCTGCAGGGGTCCAGGGAGCTGGGACAGCAGGGTGATGTGACTGAGCCAGGTGGGGGTGAGGGCTCCTGCCCGACCCCACCCCCATGTGCAGGAGGTGGGGCCATCGCTGGGCTCCACCCTGCCCCTGCAGCCAGTCAGCTGCCCTCCCTACACTGGAGCCACAAGGCCCAGACTGGCCCCTGCTTGCTTTCCAGTTCCGGTCCTGGCTGGCTGCTGTCCCTTGGCCACACCTCACAGTCGCTCACAGTCATGGCCACTGACTGGGGGCGCCGATGTGGGCAACACGGGCTGGACCTGTGATGTCAAGAGTGGAAGTCCCCGGTCCACTGTAGCTCTGGAAGTTTCCAGATCTAGATTGCTCTGGGGCTTCCTTTGCAGGACTTCCAAAGAATTGGTCCTGGGGCAGGAGCTTTTTCCAGTCGAACAGGCCCTGGGGTAGTCTGGCCTGCCCTTGGCCTTCAGGACCACCCCTGGGAGTGGGTTCGCAGGCGAGGGCGTGGCTGTGTACAAGGACCCAGGCTCGCCATCGCTGCCCATGCCCACATGTTCGGTCTCCCCCTCTCTCTTGACAGAAAACCCTGCCGCTGTTGGAACAGAAGATCAAGGAGAATCACGACAAATGCACAGAGGAGCTGCAGAAGTACGGCGTGGACATCCCCGAGGACTCCAGCGAAAGGCTCGTCTTTCTCATAGACGTGAGCCATGCACCTGCTGGAGCCCAAGGCCCTGCTGCCTGCTGGGGAGGGGCGGGGCCTGGCCCACATGGCATTCTGCCCTCTTAGTTGGAGAGCCAGTGGAAAGGGAGGGCGTTGCTCAGGAGGCGGGGCTGCCTGAGGAGGGTCTCCTTCATTGGCTGTGGCCCTGAGCGGTCACAGCGCAGGGTGGTCGTGTGTGGGCAGGCTTAAGGCCAGCGCCTCCTCCTTCCCAGCCCCCCCCACCTCTGCAAGCACACCAGCCTGGTGCAAGCTTGGTGCCCCTGCTCATCCTGGGTCTTCTCTCCTTGCAGAAAATCAGTGCCTTTAATCAGGACATCACGGCTCTGGTACAAGGGGAGGAGGTGGTCGGGGAGAAGGACAGCCGGCTGTTCACCAAGCTGAGGAAGGAGTTCTCCAGCTGGAACACTGTGATTGAGGACAACTTTAAGGAAGGTGAGTGGTCACTCAGGAGCCGACCCAGAGCCAGGTTGGTGTGACCGATGGACGGCCTGCAAGGGCCAGCTCCCTTCTGCTGCGGATCCCTGTCTGGGTCGGGTTCCATGTCTGCCCCCGAGATCACTGCCTAGTGGTAGCCTCTGGCAGGGCAGGGCAGGTGGGCAAGGGCAGAGCCCTGTGACCTGGAGGCTGCCCAGAGACACCCCACTCCTAGCCTCAGCCCATCGGGTGTCAGGGTTTTTTTTAATGATTTATTTATTTTTATTGCAAAGTTTGATATACAGAGAGGAAGAGAGATGAGAGGAAGATCTTCTGTCTTTTGATTCACTCCCCAAGCGACTGCAATGTACAGGGTTGCCTCAGGAGCCTCTTGCAGGTCTCCCACGCAGTACAGGCCACAATTTTGGCCATCCTGCACTGCTCTTCCAGGCCACAAGCAGGGAGCTCAATGGGAAGCTGGCCCACCGGGATATGACTGACACGCATATGGGATCCCGGCACGTTCAAGGCGAGGGCTTTTTCCACTAGACCACCCTGCCAGTCCTGGCGTATCAGTTTTTGACCGTGGAATTGGGGTACAATGTAGTGAGCTTTCAGTAGCACATCTGGTCACAGTCCAAGCGCCAGTTGGCTGGGGTGAGGAGGGCCCAGGAGAAAGAGACACAGAAGCCCCAGGCGTCCTGTTGCTGTCCCTGGCAGGGGCAGCATGCCTCTGATGTCAGGGGCCCTTAAGGGGAGAGACTGCACAGGGCTGGCCACGCGGCTTCAGCACGCCCGGCCTCCTTAGGCCCTCAGGTGCCGCGGGCAGGTCTGAGTGCACCTGAGGGCTGCAGTGGGCTTCCTCACGGTGGTTCCATAATGCAGACACGCAGCTGCCCCCGGGTTCTATAGGAATGCTGCCGGCAGAACACGCGTGTCCAGCAGTAACAGCCCCCCGAGGTGTGCAGCCCCGCGCTGGCGGGAGGGGCTGCATACAGGAAGCATAGAAACTCCAGAGCCCACATTAGTGGGTCCTACACGAGTTTTCTCGCCCGGCACCCATCTTGTTGGCAAGCTGGGGGTCGGTTCTGTGCACGCAGGCCCTTCCCAGTTGATCCCACTGTGGGGGTGCTCCTTCAACAGGCAGCAAGCAGGCAGCTGCCATTTCTTCAGAGATTCTTGGGAACAGGCGTTTGTGAGGGTGTGACCACGCGCTGTGTGTGTGTGTGTGTGTGCTTTCTTTTCCTTTGTTGCGCCATAGTACCAGCTAAGCGGCTTCTCACACAGGCAGAGACTAAGGAAACTCTAGCCACTTCATCTCTGGCAGCTCCCTCCCTAGATAACACTTAGGGACACCCAGTGGGACACCCCTGTTCCCCAGTCCACCCTCAGTGGACGTCCACTTCTGACACTCTTGCTTTCATGGTTTAAAGAATCCACAGAGAGCACGTAGCGGTGAAGGTGCAGCTGTCTCAACATGAGGGGTGTGTAGTGAGGCGGGTGCTCAGGGTCCCAGGGGATTTCAGAGTGTGCCTTGGCTGTGGGTGTGAGCATGGGAAGCAGGGGTCCTCTTGCTCCAGGGAAGGTTGCGTGTCCCTTCAACAGCGCGAGGAAGACTGTGGAATGCTTTGCTGTGCTGAGTGGAGACAGGCTTGACACACCCAAGGCCCTGACCTTTTGTGCCCTGCAGTTAGGGTGCTCCCGGCTGCAGGCCACGGTGCAGGGCCCAGGCAAGGTCGCCCCAAGTCTGCTCCACTACTGTGCCTCACTGCACTGCCAGCCTGGGGCCAGCCAGGGATGCGGGGCAAATCTACCTCTGCCCCTCGCCCCAGGCACTGCTTGGCATACAATCTGGACTGGCTGGATTCTGGGCTTCCTTGCCACCGTGCTGCTGGCCTGGAGCCTGGAGCCAGGTGACTGTGTAAGACTCCAGGCCGCTCTTCCTGCTGCAGGTTTCAAAGAGGTATACAAACAGATCTGGAAGTTTGAGAACCAGTACCGCGGCAGAGAGCTGCCAGGGTTTGTGAACTTCAGGACGTTCGAGACCATCATAAAACAACAGATCAAAGCCCTGGAGCAGCCGGCGCTGGACATGCTGCACACGGTGACAGGTGGGTGTGGACAGGGGACAGGTGGGTGTGGACAGGAGACAGGTGGGTGTGGACAGGGGACAGGTGTGTGTGGGGTGGACAGGGGACAGGTGTGTGTGGGGTGGACAGGGGACAGGTGGGTGTGGACAGGAGACAGGTGGGTGTGGACAGGGGACAGGTGGGTGTGGGGTGGACAGGACAGGTGTGTGTGGGGTGGACAGGGGACAGGTGTGTGTGGACAGGGGACAGGTGGGTGTGGACAGGGGACAGGTGGGTGTGGGGTGGACAGGGGGACAGGTGGGTGTGGACAGGGGAGAGGTGGGTGTGGGGTGGACAGAGGACAGGTGTGTGTGGGGTGGACAGGGGACAGGTGGGTGTGGACAGGGGACAGGTGGGTGTGGACAGGGGACAGGTGTGTGTGGGGTGGACAGGGGACAGGTGGGTGTGGGGTGGACAGGGGAGAGGTGGGTGTGGCGTGGACAGGGGATAGCGACAGGTTTCATAGCTTTGTGACTTCCTCAGCTCTCTCAGCACACAGCATGGTAGATGCACCCAGCACTGGGCCAAGGATGGGAAGAGCGAGCAAACCCCATGAGCATTCCCAGGGAGCTTTGAGGGAAAATTGAATTTCCACAACTTCTGAGCCCCCAGACCACTGCGTCTCCCAGGGTCCTTCACCATGCTTGGGGCTTGGGGCTCCAGGCTCTGAAAGTCTCAGCACCATTCATACCAGAACAGCGTTTGCAGGACACAGGGCCTTGTGCTAGAAAACTGCAAATCCAAGTTCACAGATGAGGCGTCTGTACCAGTGCCAATGTGGGGAAGCCACATGAGCTCAGCTTTCTGAGTCGTTTCCCCGTAAGGTCCAGAGGGTCCCTCGCGTGTACCTGCCAGGTTTAGGCAAGAGGTCCCAGGGCCAGCAGCATGGGACAGGTGGGACCCCTTGAGGAGCAGAATGGGAAGGGAAGCCCTGTGACTGTTGACTGCCGAGCAAGCTTGGACCATGGATGTGTGCTGAGCTGGACAGTGCGGGCGCTGAGACCTGCGCGTGGCTCTGGGCCGTGCAGGTTTGATGATGAAAGGCGAATGGCCTGAAACTGCCAAATATCTTCATCAGGGAAATTCCTCATACTTGGGGTCCAGGCTGCAGCCTGGCAGGGCACGGGGAGCACCTGGGTTCTCCCCACAAGGTCAGGGCCGGGAGCCAGGGGCTCTCCGCTGCACTGCCCCCTCCCCACGTCTCATGCCTCCTGCTTCTCTCAGATCTGGTACGGGAAGCCTTCACAGAGGTCTCAGAGAAGAGCTTCCAAGAGTTCTTCAACCTGCACAAAACCACCAAGGTGAGGCCCAGACCCAGAGCTGTGGCCAGCGGGAATCCCGGCCCCCATCTATCCTCTGGGCTGGGGGAGCCCTCCTTGAGCCCTCCATGAACCTAGCCTGGCAGCCTGAGGCGCCCTGGTGCCCAGTGACCACCTCACGCTAACCCCGGGTTCTGCTTTTCAACTGCAGAGCCAAGCAGGAGGCTAACATGCGTCCTTGTCCCTGGGCTGCCCTGTTGGCCAGGCCGCCTCAGTGCATAGGAGGGGGTGGTACCAAGTCTTGGCTTGTGAGCAGCATCCACATGGGCCCTGGTCATGCTGGTGCCTATGCCCACCCCTGTGCAACCAGCTTTTCTCCAAAGGACACCTGCCCACCTGTCTTGTCCCCACAGGCCAAAATCGAGGACATCCGCTCAGAGCAGGAGAAGAAGGCGGAGAAGGCCATCCGGCAGAACTTCCAGATGGAGCAGATGGTCTACTGCCAGGACCAGGTGTACCGGGGTGCCCTGAGGAAGGTCAGAGAGAAGCAGGCGGAGGAACGCTCGCAGAAACCCACTTTGCAGAAGAACAAGTCCACTGAAACCCACTCTACAGAGGAGTCTGCAGTGATCGAAATCTTGGAGCACCTGTTTGCCTACCACCAGGTGAGCTGGCAGAGCCAGGGCCCCCGGGGACTGTCCTGGGCAAGCCCTGTGCACGGGAACTTGGCAAGGGCAGCTCAGCCAGCAGGAACCAGCTCCTGGATCAGCCACAGTACAGTGGGGTGGAAGCACAGCTGGGCTCAGGAAGGCATGAGAGAAGCAATCTGGTTGACCAGATGCCTCATGACTCAGCCTGGCCCTCTGAGGGCTTGAGCTGTGGCTATGAATGGAGGTCTGGAAGCCCCCACAGCAGGCCTGAGCTGCAGCAAGAGGCCACCGCAGGCAGCGCGGCTCTCGGCCACGTCACAGGCGCGAGTGCAGCCAGGCGAGGGGCCGCAGGGCTGCACAGCTGCCTCTGCTCCTCGTAGCACAGTCCCTGGTGGCTCACACACATGAGAGTGTGAACAGGCACACTGGGCACGCAGCACAGCTTCAAGGACCAAAAAAGAGCCATGTGTCTGGCACGTCCCAGGCAGCTGGTCACCCGCAGCCTGCTGCGACCCTCACAAGGTGCTTTCGCCCCTGCCCTGAGCAGCACAGTCCATGGTGGGGAGAGCCGCCCCTGACCTCCCCATCCTCATCCTGCTCCCCGCCCCGCTCATGCCAGTGCGCTCTCCCTCCCAGGGCGCTGACCACACCTACCTTCTCCCCTGCTAAGCCCCGTGCCCGCTCATGCCAGTGCGCTCTCCCTCCCAGGGCGCTGACCACACCTACCTTCTCCCCTGCTAAGCCCCGTGCCCGCTCATGCCAGTGCGCTCTCCCTCCCAGGAGGCTAGCACGCGCATCTCGAGCTACATCCCTATGATGGTGCAGTTCTTCGTCCTGCGCACCTACGGGCAGCGGCTGCAGACGGCCATGCTGCAGCTGCTGCAGGACAAGGACACCTGCGGCTGGCTGCTGAAGGAGCGCAGCGACACCAGCGCCAAGAGGAGGTTCCTCAAGGAGCGGCTCTCACGGCTGGCCCAGGCCCGGCGCCAGCTCGCCAAGTTCCCGGGCTGACCCAGGGCACCAGGTCTGCAGGTGCAGGAAGCCCCCCACTGGCCCCCACCCGTCCTCGGTTATAATAAACATGCGGCAGCCAGCCGGCGTGCCCCTGCCCATCCTGTGTGCTGTGGGGTGGGTAGGCTGGCAGTAGAAGCAGCTGTGGTGCCAGTGGGGAAGGAATCCGCTAGCAGGACCCGGCTGTCCTGGGGAGCAGGGGAGGGGGTGACTCGTGGCCCCAGCAGAGCCAGGATCCCTAGGGTCCCTGGGAGGCAGGAGTCACACGGTGACCTTGACAAGCCCTAAAGGGGCTTGCTGAGTCCTCAAGACTCCTACCAGGCCAGGCAGGATGCGGTGAGGGTCAGAACAGGCTCCCTGTCCTCCTGCTCCTCCTGGAACCCACGTGGAGTCAGAGCTGATGGGGTCTCCTCCTGCGTCTCCCTGCGCCTCCCTGCTGGAGAACAGGTGAAGTAGCTGGACTGGAGTGGGGGCGGAGCCAATGGGAGGGGGGAGGGCTGGAATGCTGAGGCCAGGGAGGAGTCAGCAAGGAGCCACGCCCCCAGGGAATCGGGGAGGGGGTGATGCTGACACCAGGACATCCAGGTCATGGACAAGCTCTGGGTGCTCCAGGGCCGGGGAGGGCTCGCCCACTCTGGCCAGCCCTGTGGGTGACAGCAGCAATGGGCTGAGGCAGTAGCACCGCCCCCTCCCCGATAGCCCCCGGCCCCAGCTCCCTTCTGACTTGGACTCTGGTTATCCATGACCCGTGGACAAAACAAGATATCTGTTGGCAAGAGAAAGCCCCAGCAGAGCAGAGGCCAGTGCACAGGCACAGCAGGGTGCCGGTGCCCCACCTTGTGCTAACCGCCCACCTGCAGGTGTGACCCCAGGGCTTTCGTAGCACATCTAGGTGCTCAAAGTGATGTCCACTGGCTGCCTTCATGGGCACACTCTCCAGCCTTGCCCTGGGCAGGCCATTCCTAGCGGCGGGCACCCTCTCAAAGCTGCCATGGGAACCTCCCTCCCTGCCCCACCTGCCTCAGGCAATGACCTCTTCCTGCCATGAAGACTACAAGTACCCATTCCAGTCCATGCCCAGGCGCCTGGCTTTCCCACCCACCTTCTCCTTCGTTTAAGATCTGAAGGAGTTACAGAGAAAGGGAGACATTGAACCTGCTAGTTCACTTCCCAAATGGCCACAACAACCAGGACTAGGCCAGCTTGAAGACCGGAGCCCGGAACTCCATTTGGGTCTCCCACGCTGGTGGAAGGCATCCAACTCTTAGGCCATCCTCTGCTACTCTCCCAGGCTACAAGCAGGGAGCTAGATGGGAAGTGGAGCAGCTAGGGCTAAACTGCCGCCCATATGGAATATAGGGGGTCACAGATAACCTGTTGTACCACTGCCAGCCTCAAACTCACACCGTGTGTAAGGCTGGCCAATGGGGTCCTCAGCCTGGGAAGGTGAGGGCCAGGCCTCCAGGGACACCTATCTCCTTGGACACCACTCATGCTGCTAGGGTCGGGGCTGTGGGTGTGTCCCCGCCCCGGAACTGGGCTGGCTCTGCAATGAGGCAGGCAGGGCCCCGACAGCATGCTCACCACACAGGGAAGTGGGGTGTCAGGGGCCTGACAAAGACCCTGCACCCAAAGGCGGGCCCAGGGGATGGCACAACCTGTGGGCTCAGCGGAGCTGCAGGGTACCAGGGCTGCAGCATGGGCTGCCACTTGGAGTGGGTCTTCCCTCTCCTGCAGAACCATCACAGCCCCTGACCTCAGGAGGCCAACCCGTGCCACCTCCCCAATCCCTGGCACAGCCAGGGTCCAGGACGAGGACCGGGCCTCCTCCCTCGGCACCCTCGGACGCTGCTTGGGGATGTGACTCTGCCCTCAGGAACCTGCACCCACGCTGGGCTCAGGACTGGCAGAACAGAGGGAGAGCAGGGTCTCAAGGGAGGGACAGGTGGGTCTGGGGGTCTGGACCTTCACGCAGGCACCACCTGCAGGACACAGCCCGCAGGACCTCGGTGGGTGCAGCTCAGCCCTCCCTGCCCCACCAGGCAGGCACAGCAGCCCTGGCGCCCCCAAAGACGCCTTCACCGCTGGAAAGGAACGGACTCTTTATTCCCACATTTCACAGTGGGCCTCCACAGCTCAGGGGCGGCACAGCTGGAGACCAGAGACCCAGGGCGGGAGAACTCTCCGCGGGGCGGGCACAGGAGGGTCCAGGGCCGCTGTTCCGCACAGCCGCGGGCGAGAGGCCTCCCTGGCATGAGCCTGGCAAGGCTGCATGCGCAGGGAGGTGGAGGCGGATCCCCGCAGACTGAGGTAGTGATCAAGCAAAGCACTTGAGCCCCATTCCCCTTGGGCCTGGGTTCCCAGGGAGGGGGTGCGCGGAGCAGGCAGGGGGCGGCCCTGCACGCGGCCCCGCCCAGGGCGCAGGTGGAGGCTGCACTGCTGGGTCGGGGGTCCCTGTGCAGCCCTGGCCCTCTGCTCCCAGGGCCTCATCCACACCTCCTGCCGCAGGCCGAAGAGCCGCTGCCCTCTGTCTCCTTGCGGGGTCAGGCAGGGCCACCAGGACGGACCAGCTCTGTCCCTGGTGCCTGCAGTCCCTGCCTGTCCCTCTCTGGCTGCCTGCAGCAGAAGGGTCACGGCTCCGTCGTGTCCTCAGGGACTGAGAAAGGACCTGGAATGCCCACTGCACTCCCCGCACCCCCAGGACCCCCGGGGTGAGGGAGAGACGCCGCTGCCCACACAGGACGTGGAGAGGGCCAGGCAGACAGGGCATGGTTTAATGAAGGCGCAGGGCGGAGCTCGCCTGCAGATGCACCAGGCTGGGAGAAGAGTCGACTCCTTGCTTCTGCACGGGCAATGTCAAGGCTAAGCCATCTGGATTAGCTGTTGGCCTGCACGGAAGGGAGAGAGAGACAGTGTGTTCCTGAGCAATGAGACATGGGTGGGGCTGTTTCCCTGGGCTCACTCGACGCTCTGGCGAACCAGGCAGCGGAGGAACACAGCGCAGGGTAATTACTGCTCAGCGTGGAGGTGGCCAGGGCAGCTGGGTCCCTGGCAGGCAGCAGCTGCCGTGGAAGTCTGGCGAACAGGGTGAGAGGGCAGGTACAAGACTTCCCCGGACCATAGCTGGCCCTCAAGTTCGTTATTCCTCAAGTCTCTACTGCTTCCCACCCACAGTGGCACCTCGCACTGCGGGCACTGGGCGCACTTGCTCCTGAACCCCCTGCCCCAATAGACACTCCCCGTCCTCCCGGGCAGGCTGGGAGCCCTCCTGCAGCCAAGGACACTTGACAACCAAGGCCCTGCGGTCATCTGGGGGCACATTGTCCCCTGCCTCAGCAGCTGGGGGAGCATTCTTTATTGCAGGCTCCAATGCGGCTCCTGCCCTGACTTGGCCAGGCCACTGCTCCTGGCAGCCCAGGCTGGCCGTCTGCCAGGGACCTCCTTTCTGCCCACTCCCCAATTTGCCAGAGTCTCAGGGTCCCAAGACCCTCCACACCAGGCAGGGGGCACCATCTCCACCCTTCCCACTGCTCGGGCCTTCATCCACAGGGTTGGACGGGTAAACCGAGTTAGCCAAGGCTGCACCAAATGTGCAGGGCAGTGATGGAAGAGGTTTCCCTGTCCAGGTGGGGTGTCCACTGCTTTGCCCAGCACCAGCAGGTGGCGAGGACAGGGCATGGGCACAAGCGGAAGGGGGCATCGGAGCAGGGGAGTCTGGGAGACTGGGCCAGGGCAGGTGTGAGGGGAGACAGGCTTTGTCTGCACCCTGATGTGTTCAGGCTCCGGGGCCCCCAGGGCCCCAGGGCTGGGGTCAGCAGGAACAGGGGGTGTTACCCTCATCTGTTGGTAGATCCAATCTGTGAACACCGTCACATTCCCATACACGCCTGGTCTGTAAGCTTGTGCACAGCCGGAGCCCCAGCTGGTGTCCCCAATCAGCCACCAGATGTTGTTCTTCTCTGTGACCAGGGGTCCGCCACTGTCACCCTGGGGGCGTGGCAGGTGTTACCCAGAGCAGCAAGTCAGGGGGACATGGCAGGAGAGTGGGCACCCCCCCACAGGGCAGTGGGCAGTGGGCAGTGGGCAGGGAGCGGGGGTCTCGTGGCTCCACCAGCAGAGACAGGTCACTGGGACAAGGCCACCACCGAATGATGCAGCAGCAAGCAGCCGGCCAGGTCTCCTCTCCAATAAGCAGGGCCCCCAACCGTGTGAGAGAGAACCAGGCCCCCACACAGGCTGCTGCCACCACAGCCGCCCCTGCTGGCACTGCCCTCCCCAGCTGCCGCCCTCCCTGCTGGCAGCCACCGCTCCCTGGCTGCTCGCCCCAAGGCTATTACCTGGCAGGAGTCCACGTTGCCCTCCAGGTAGCCAGCACAGACCATAGAGGGCGTGATCAAGTTATTGTAGACGTATTTGCTGTTGCATTTCCGGGACTCGATGAGGGGCACCTGGGCAGCGTTCAGCACGTCCGACGTCTTCCCTGGGGGGGTGTCCAGCGATCAGAAAGTGGGCCCTTCCCCCCACCAGACCACACAGCACACCCCGTTCTTCTCCCTCCTCCCCACGGCCCGGCCCAACACGGAGCCCTGTTGCGGATCAGTCATCCCTCCCAGCAGGGGCTCCGCCCACCCGTGAGCATCCTGGAATCGGCCTGAGCTGTCCCGCAGCCCGTTCTGTGGGACAGCTTCCCCGCTTCGTGTCTCTCTCCTCCTGGGACCATTCCCAGGGATATGTCCCTGCGAAGCCTCTGTCCCCTCCTCTCTCCCCTCTCCCTGGGCTGTCTGGTTCCTGCATCTCCCATCTAGCTCCCGGCACAAGGCTCGCCCATCACTGGCTTGGCTCAGGAACAGCCAGGATTGCATGGCAGAGCTCCCCACCCTGCTCCCCTGGGAACCTGCTCTCTCCTAGTGCACCCCTCCACATCCTGGGAAGCCAGTGTGACAGTCTGTGATCCTGTCTGCTATACCGGCCTTCCTCCCTCAACTGCACCCTGCTGTCAATCACAGCATCTGAGCTGCCAGTCATGCCATGCCCTACTTCAAGCCTCCTGTCTCACAGAGAAGCGGAGCTGGGCTCCCCCCAGGACTCCCTCACTGGGACAGCACTGTGGAGAGGGGTGCAATGAGTGAGCCGAGCCAGGGGCCAGCTCTAAGCTCATCCTTCCCCAGCTGTGGTCACCCTGCTGCCTGCAGCGTGGCTCTCATCGCTCCCACAGCAGGAGTGACAGTGGGCAGGGCTGGCCCCGTTCTTCCCAGGCAGCAGATGGGAAGGGTGAGGCACAGAGCCACAGCACCAGGACTCAAGCCCTGCCCTCCCACTTCTGTATTCGGGGACCTCTGGGGGCCCTTACCTTTCTCGTACGTGGCCCCCCATCCGGAGATCCAGCATTCCTGATTGGGCGCCAGCATCAGGCCTGGGTTGGGCAGACACACCGGCTGGATCACTTCTGGAGAAGCGGAATGACAGTGGGTGAGCGGGTGGTGGCCACTGCAGCCCTGACCACCATGTCCACTTGGCTCCACCCTGCCCTTTCTCCCAGACCCCTGACTGCAAATGCCCCAAAGCTCTACCTTCTGCCCCTGCCAGGCCCTCTTGCTAACGGCCTAGAAGACCCCTGGAAAGTGGGACGCCTTATCACCGGAGGTCTGAGTGAGCCCAACAAGCACTCTCCAGGTGGCCGCATGCCCAGGGAACACACACACACACACACACACACTCACAGGCCAGGGCGCCTGCATGGCGCCTGCGGAGCGTACTGCACCCATTCCCAGAACAGGTGCATCCACACCTGTGGCCCATCACAGCCGTGTGTGGGGTGGGGCTTGTCTCTACTCAAAGCTAGAAGTCCTTGGGTGACTCCAGGGAGGGCCAGTCTAACAAGCTAAGGCATGCTGCTTTGAATTCTGTTTTCAAGTAGCTTGCTTTCAGAATGTCTGAAAAAAGTGTGTGTGTGTGTGTGTGTGTGTGCGCGCACATGCACGCGGTCCACAGACCAAGATGGAGGTGATGTGGGCAGTGCCTGGATGTCCTTGGTTGTCATAGCTGGGAAGCAGGAGAATGTTCCAGATGCAATCACTGGCTTCAGGGTGAGGGGGTTACCCTACCCTGCCATCAGGGGCAGTGGTGCAGCTGAGACGCCAACATCCGCAGACCATCCCAACAGGTGGATATGCTGACGGGACTGACAGAGGCAGGACAGCCGCCACTACTCTGGCCTGCCTAATTCCGCACAGGCCACAGCACCTGGCGCCCACAAGCCATTTCTCAAGGAACAGCCTGCATTCCCTAGGGGCGTCTCCCGAGACCCCCAGCCCGGGCGGAACCACACACACCACTGAAGGTCAGGGGCGTCTGCAGTTTGATGAGAGCAATGTCATTGTTCTTGGTCTTGGAGTCGTAGTCTGGGTGAGAGATCACTTTCTCTGCTCGGTTTCCGCTTCCGTAGAGCATCTGAGGCTGAGACAAGATGCCCGCGTACACCGTCCAGTAGCGGGCGCTGTTCAGAGGCCTGTGGGACAGACGCGGTCAGGAGGCCCATTCTGGGGAGTAGGGGGCCCCAAATCCAGTGGGGAGGCAGGTCCCTGCGCAAGCACACAGCAGAAGGGAGGCGACTGGCTCCCCCACCACCTCTTACCCCGAGCCTGGCTATTTCTCACTCCCCTGAAGACCCCGCACTCCTGTGGGCTTCCACCCAGTCTGCGGGAAGCCCCCCACTTCTGTTCCGAGTTTTCTCCCCCTTTTCTGGAGGTGTAGCCAGAGCATTTCTTGTCACACAGTAGGTGCTTAGTAAATATGTGCTGTTGAACGGCCTCAAAGTCAAGGTAGCCCCTCAATCCAGGGATTCTACTAAGGGCTCTTAAGAGGAGCTGGTTCCTAAGGGCGCTCAGAACTGGGGGTGCAGGACCTTAAATAGGGACCCCCAGAGGATCTCCCAGCCAGGGTCCCTGACAGCCCTGCTTTAGCCCCACCACCCAACCCAGCAGCTCTGCCTTAGCACCCCCACCCCACCCTAGGACCCCAAGGGGCAGAGGAGGCAGCAGCCGGAAAGTCCTCGGTCATTCCTCCCCCACCCCCACGCCTCTTGGCCAGGCAGGGATGGGCATGGTGAAGCAGGCACCCTCCTGACCTAACATGCCACTCGGGGGCTCCCCCTGGAGCCGCTCAGGAGTACCCCCTGCCGGCAGCCAGCACATCCCCTCTGGGGCCCAGTGCTACTCACTCCTCCAGGCAGTGGGCAGCCGTCACGATCCACTGCGGGGTGATGATGGAGCCTCCGCACACGTGGACGCCCTGCACATGCAGGCTCACCTGCCACGGCCACTCCCCGGCCACGGCACTCGTGCCACCCACAATCCTGCTCTGGCCGCTGGGGGAGGATTTCACACCACACTCTGGGGGCACAAGAGAAGAAGCTGGGATCACCTGTGCCACGTCCAACCCACCCACCCACCCAGGGGCTCCCTCTCACCTGCCACCCTCACCCCCCTTTGGCCACGTTCCAGCTCAAGGAAGCAGAGGATGTGCCACAGCCCCCCCCCCCAAGGGGCAGCACCACCTTCTGGGGGTGCAGGGGTGGGGTGGCCACTGCTCAGGGGCTCTGTGGGGTCTCCTGGTCGGAGGGGCTCCTGGAGCCCCCAGTAGGGCTGTTACAGCCCCAGGCCAGAAGCTTCTGGAACAAGGAGAGGAAGGCAGGGTGGCTCTGGAGGGAGAGGATGTGGTGGCTAAGGGGCCCAAAGAGCAGGACAAAACGGAACCCTCTGCACCCCAAGTCGCTCCTGGGGAGCGAGTGCTCACTCAGTGCACCCCCAAACCACCTGCCACGGCTGTACGGGCAGGGAGCAGGGTCGGCACCCCTTGTTCCACAGCTATGCCAACACCAACTAGGTACCTGAGATGCTTCCAGCCCGGCCTCACTAGAAGTCACCCTGTGGGCTGGCATGCCCTCTGGTCAAGACCCCAGAGTAGGGCAAAAGACGCCCCTTTCCTTCTCCATTGTTCCATGGTCTGGAAGGCAAGCCACAGACCTGACACTACCCAGGTCTCAGCTTCCACCCAAAGCCTCGAGAGAAATGGCAGGGGAGCCGTGGCCTGCAGGCACTGTGTCGAGGCCTCGGGGTGGCCACATCCCCGGACTGCACAGCTTCAAGTCCACAGGATCAGGAATGTGACCCTACCCACGACAGGGCCTCCGGCTGGGGCTGCGGGGCCGCGAAGAGCAGGGCCCAGCTGGTCCCCGAGGCTGCCCCCTTGCATGGCTGCAGGCTTCTGAAGCAGGTGAAACCCAGGGGGCACTTCTGCGAAGGCCAGGCCACCCCCCAGGTGAGAGCTGTAAGAAGGGGCATGGGGTGGGGGCGGGGGCACTTACGGATACAGCGCAACGACACCACCACCTTGGAGGAGCAGGTCTCACTGGGAAAAAAAAAAAACGGGGGGACATCTGAGTCATCACAACGGGGCATGCCAGACTCTTCTGAGCTCCTGGGGAGGGGCCAGTACCGACGGCAGAGCAGATTCAGAGAACAGACCCCAGCTCAGCTGGGGCTGTGGGTCCCTGCACAACTCCCTCGGCCTCCCTGTGGCCGTCGGGGCGATGAAGCAAGCTCACAGGCTGAACACCATCATCTGTAAATTTGGAGGCTGCAGCGCCCCCACTGTTTAGGTGGGCAGCAAACGTGCTGTCACCAGCAGAGGATGGCACCTCTGGGCCCAGACAGCAGGTGCACACAGCAGGCGCGGGCTGAAGTGGCTGAGGCACACATGCACCATGGATGAAGTGCAGCTTCAGAGGAGTGTCCGCTTCCCCCGAGCTCCCATCATGCCCACGCAAATTCGCCAAAGCAGAACCAACTGTGGGGCCAAACACCTTGGACACGGGGTTCTCGCTCTGGAGTACTAACTCAGGTCAGGGAGGGGGCAGTGAGGAGGAAGCCCACTGCCACGCTAGCTTTCATATCCATGAAGACACATTACATCATTTTGATGTAAAACAAAATAGGTGTGGAGCCAGTGCGATGGATCAACTGGCAAATCCTTCGCCTGCAAGTGGACACTGGTTCAAGTTCTGCTGCTCTATTTCCCACCCAGCTCCCTACTTATGGCCTACGAAAACAATGGAGGACAGCTCAAAGCCTTGGGCCCTACACCCACGTGGGAGACCCGGAAGAGGCTCCTGGCTCCTGGCTTCAGACCAGCTCAGCTCTGACTGTTGCAGCCATGTGGAGCATGAGCCAGTGGATGGAAGCTCTTTCTGTCTATCCTTCTCTCTGTAAACCTGATCTTTCCAGCAAAAATAAGGTAAGTCCTTAGGAAAACCGATCTGTGCATATGAGAAGGAGCCAAAGAGCTTGTGGAAAATATGAATTATAAAATCCATGTGGGCCCGGTGCAGAGGCCTAGCAGCTAAAGTCCTCGCCTTGAACGTACTGCAATCCCTTATGGTCACCAGTTCTAATCCCAGCTGCTCCACTTCCCATCCAGCTCCCTGCTTGTAGCCTGGGAAAGCAGTTGAGGACAGTTCAAAGCCTTGGGACCCTGCACCCGTGTGGGAGACCTGGAAGAAATTCCTGGATCTTGGCTTCAGATCGGCACAGCATCGGCCGTTGCAGTCACTTGGGGAGTGAATCATCAGATGGAAGATCCTTCTGTCTGTCTCTCCTTCTCTCTGTATATCTGACTTTCCAACAACAGAAAAAATCCATGCAAGGTATCACAGGGCCACACATCACACCTGAGAACTGCACCTGCTGGCCAGAGTGATGCCTCAGTGTGCGAGTGCCTAGGGGGCATGGCTGGCATTCAATAGTCTGTTCTGTTCAGACCCTTGTGTCCTTAACTGGCTTGTGTTCTCCATTTCACGTTTAGGGGTCTTCTGACTCCAGGTGGCCTTGAACATGCAAACTTGTATGACCAACTTCTGCCATAGTAGCTTGGATGACCCAGACCATCTCTCTGTGGATCCCGCACCTTGGAGGGCCCTTTTACCCAAACGATGCCCCGTTCCAGCAGGAAGTAGCCAGAAGACACCGATGCCCTTTACCCCTGTGGAAGTAGGAGGTGGGATTTAAAGAGGGCGGTCTGAGACCTTCCAGGCCTGCTGAGGTCGTGGCCACACCTCCAGGTGGGCGGCACAAGCACCACCCGGCCATTTCCTAACTGGTTAAGAGACCACCAATAGGGGACATCTTACCTGTAGGCTCCCACCCAACAAGGAGGGATCAGGGAACACTTAAAACCCCAAGACCCTCCCTCCAACCTGTGCTGTCTCTCCCTCCCCCTCCAGAGGTGCTTTCCCTTCCCCGCTCACCTGGTCCCTTCACAAATAAACTTTTCTATGCACAAAAGAAAAAAAAAATCCATACATGGATGCCAAAAATATTTTTCTTAACTTAATTCTTAAGATGTATTGATTGAGAGAGAAAAAAAAGAGGGAGGGTCTTCCATCTATTGGTTCACTCTTGGAAAGCAGCTGGAGGTGGGCCTGGCCGTAACCAGGAGCCTCGAGATCTAGCTGGCTCTCCCACATGGGTGGCAGGGCTGTAAAGCTTTGCAATGCCTTCCACTGCTTTCCCAGGCATATTCCCAGGCAACTGGATCGGAAGCAGCCATCTGATCCACGGAGCTGGCATCACAAGTGGCAGCTTAATGCACTGTGCCCAACAGTAGCCCTCTCAAAAATGCTTTAAGGCAAAACAAACATGTTCTTTGTGCAACACTGCAGGAACTTTTTAAAGTCCCTCTGCACACTGGGGATCTCAAAGCAATCTGTAGCTCTATCCAGAAGTCACAGGAAACTTCCGGGGTCACGTGACTGATATCTCCAGGAAAAAGTAATGTCACCAAATCAAACCAAAGTGACCCCTGGGAGGTGCTCAGGCTCCCCCGCCCAGGCTCAACACGGAAAAGAAACCCCAGTACCTGCACCCCAGTGGTGCACGGCCTAAGACAAGCAGGCCTGTGGCGCCCAGAACTGGCCCAGCACTGCCCACTGCGGCTGCATGTCCCGTGCCCTCAGTCCTGAGAATTAGCCGGACCACCGCAGGCATGAGCGTGGGCGAGACCCAGGCCAGCCCACTCCCAAAATCAGGACTGCCTTCGCACACAGGGCCCTGGTCCAGACTGCAACATGATGCCTTGGCCACCCTCCATCCTGGCCAGCCCTCGCGGCCGGGCTGTCTTCCTCCGGAGCAGCGGAGACTGGTTCCACTTTAAGCACCTTCGAGAAAATCCACAGCCACCCATGCTTCCCACCCTGCATTCTGGGCCCACTCACATGCCACCCAAGTCCAAGTCCTCCTTAGCCCTCTCATAGGCATGACGGCAGATGCCATCCCAGGCTGACTCTGGCTGCAGGGCCCTGACAACGTCCCGCAAACACATCTTGCTAACAGGGGACATTTCCCTAGAATCCTTACATCCAGCAGGGACATCCCCCTGTGGAAACCACCAGGATCTGGGGTGCAGCTGACTTTCAGAGTGGGGGGGCCACCCCAAGTGAGCTCCAAGACTCTGAACAAGTTGTGCACAAAGTAGGTAAAGCCACGCTCTCCCGAGCCCCACGCCTCCCGCGGCGCAGCCGGAGCCCGCGGCCCAGACAATGACCTTCTCCTCTTTCCTCAAACCGTCAGCCACCGTGTGAGTTCCCAAGGTGCTTGCCAAGGACCGCAGTCTCCCTGCCCCCCAGCCCTCCCCGCTCTGGGTCTCCTGGATTTTTCTTGGCTCCGGATTTCTTGTGTGACTGAGAAAAACAAAGAACCAGTCAGCATTTTCCAGGAGCCCAGGCAGCTGTGTTGAGCCTCTCCTGGGACAGTCGAACCAGCCCCTGCTGTCTGGAAGGTGCACCTGGCAGTGTGTCCCCTGTGTCTGCAGGGCTAGCCCCGAGGCATTCCCAGGACAGAAGGCTGTGGCAGAAGCCACCAGGAATGCAACCCTGCTCCCAGTCTCCAGCCAGAGGGCAGGTGGAACGCTGTGGGGAGTCTGCTGCTTGCCCTCCCCTAAATGTGGCACCCAGCACCTGGCTGGCAGGGGGCCGAGGGCCATGCCCTTGAGGTGAGTGATGGGGACCCAGAATGAGGGAGGAGTCTGTGCAGGTGACATCACAAAACATTCAGGGAGCAGCAAAGCTCCTGCAAACATCTGTCTATGCAGGTCTCCTGCCCAAACAGTTCAGCCATCCATCCGAGGCCCACGGACAGCCCTGGTCATTTCCACCCCCCGGGACACGCACTGGACGTGCCCAGAGCTGCAAGTCAGCTCAGCGGAGCAGGTGCAGGGAATCTTCATGCCACTGACCCTTCCCTGGCTCCCCAAGCCCCAGATCTACCCACCCCTCCCGTGGCATCGATGATGCCCAAGATGGCTGGGATAAAACGGACCAAACACCCCAGCTGCCGGCACAGGTGCCTAGGAAATCCTCAAAGCCCTGGCACCCCCAGAAAGAGCAGGCGCGCTCTGTGGGCACCCTGAGAATACGCCCCGATGCCCTTGAGGTCTGGAGAGAAAAGGAGTCGAATCCCACTTCAGCGACGGGGTGGGCAGCAGAGGCTGCGCCAACCCACCTGTCTCTCCGCGAGGAACAAAGCCAGCAAGCCCGCCCCAGGTAGCCCCTAATGTCCTCCGGGGCAGCCAGGCGCCAGCGCGCGGGGACAGGGACGCCTGCGGGGTCCCCGGCACGAACCTGTGGTAGAGCTTCTGATACAAGTCCCCGGTGCTGGCACTCAGGTTGAGCTTCATGAAGCTGGTGGCCCCGCTGTCATCGGCAATCCCACCGGAAGAATAAAAACTGCTCCTGGAAAAGACCCAGAACCCTTGTGTCCACGAGGGGCCAGCCCGCCAGCCATCACAAATTCCCTGGCTTCTCCCTGGAATCAGAGGGAGGAAACCTCGGCGTTTAGGAAAACCGAAGCACACAGATTCAACGCAGCGACCTTCAACGGGAGCTGAACGTCTGTTAGGGTAAAGAAAGGAAGATAGTGGGGGAGCTGGGGAGATGTGCTGGCATAGCAAGCTAAGCCTCTGCCTGCCGGGCCAGCACCCCATGTAGGCGCTGCTTTGAGTCTCAGCGGTTCCGCTTCCCATCCAGTTCCCTGCGTGTGGCCTGGGAAAGCAATCAAGGATGACCCAAAGCCTTGGGACCCTGCACCTGTGTAGGAGACCCGGAAGAAGCTCCTGGTTTCAGAGCAGCCCCGCTCTGGCCATGGAAGTCATTTCGAGGAGTGAACCAGTAGATGAAAGATCTTTCTGTCCCTCCTCTCTCTGTAGCTCTTTCAAGTAAAATACACAATTCTTTAAAAAGGAAAAAAAGGAGAAATGAAGACAGTAGGGGATGTGTGTGTGCACGCATCGCACAAGGGGTGCAGGTGTCTGACCACCCCCAGCTGGGGCGGGGTGGCGGTGCCACTGTGCCATCCACCCTGAGGGAGGGCCAGACGGCTTTTTGCATCATTCACCCGCTAAGGTGCAGCACGGCAATCAGACCAAGCAGGGTTCACTTCAAAAGCCGCTACACATGGTAGAACTTTGAAAAGCTTGACCAACAGAATTCAAGGCATGAAATCCATACCTCATCTCATAAGATGCATTTTTATTGGAAAGTCAGATATACAGGGACAAGAAAAGACAGAGGGCAAGACCTTCGGTCTACTGATTCACCGCCCAGGCGGCCCCAACGGCCGGAGCTGAGCTGCTCCAAAGCCAGGAGCCGGGAACCTCTTCTGGGTCTCCCATGTAGGTGCAGGGTCCCAAGGCTTTGGGCCATCTTCGACTGCTTTCCCAGGCCACAAACAGGGAGCTGGATGGGTAGTGGGGCTGCCCAGATATGAACCAGTGCCCATATGGGATCCCGGCATGTTCAAGGAGAAGACTTTAGCCACTAGGCTACTGTGCCAGGCTCATAAGATGCATTTCTAAGGAAACTTTTTAAAGACCCCATGTGGAACAGTCTGGACATGCCCTGGAGTCACACAGGCCACCCCACCCATGACTGTGGCTTGGGCATACACTTGTACGGGACTCAGGGGCTGAGGGGGTAGACCTTCACCTGGCTCTGGCTTCCTGGGGGACAATCAGGCTGAGTCCCCAGGGTTCAACCTGCTGCCTTTGTAAGAGGAAGAGACCAGAAGGCACACACGGCTGTGCTCCCCGTCTCTCACCACGTCACACATACAACTATGACCTTGGGACCCTTCCGGGAAAAAGACCAGCAGCAGATGAGGGTCCCTGGCACCCAGCCTGCAGTGCTAAGAGTTCCCCGCAGAGGGCGCTCCTGGGAGTGGCAGTCAGTAAGGCTGTTTTTGTGCTTGGGCCAGGCTGCCCTTGACCGCCAGAGGCTCCACCCTGGCCGCGAGGCCCAGGCCTGCACCTGAGACCCTGGGCATTCCCACAAGCAGGGCAGGCTGGCAGACCTGTGCTTCTGGGGCAAGTGGAGGTAGCCAGAGGGGGCGATGGGGGCCGTGGCGGTGCACTCACTTGTAGCCCATGTCCTGGCACGCCGCCCGCCCATAGTTTTCGTTCCAGCCGTCTTGGCACACGGGGTACCAGGAATTCCTCTGAGATGAATAGACCTGAAGGATGAAGTTCGGACCATAGAGGCGAACTGCACGAGAAGGGAAGCGCTGCGTGAGTGTCGCGTGGCTCTGTGGCTCTCCCCCCAGCCCACACCACGTGGTCCTCGTGCCACGCCAGCCCCAGGCTGTGGGCATACATTAAAATGCCTGCTTTATGCAAAAACATTCAAAACGGGGGTTTAAGTGAGAGCTCCCTGCGGCACAGCGACCCAAACGCCCACCTGCGGGTGAACAAACAAGACATGCTGGAAGACTCCTTGCCCGCACAGGGGAGGCAGCCCTGCTCTGGGCACCCCGGGAAGCCCCGTGGCCCACAAGGGCACCCTGGGGTACCCCCTCCCAGAGCCCCATGTGCCACCACACCCATGCAGAGGGCAGAGGGCTCGGTGTGCACAGCGCATCTGTGGGCATGGCACGGGAGGAGCCCCAGGGCTCCCCAGGAAACAGCCGTCGGTCAGGGAAGAGAAACGGACGCTGCTCCCTTTATTGAAACATCTGCTGGGCGGAGCAGACTCGGCACTGTCAAAGACAGGCGGTGAACACGCATCTGTGTTATATGTATGCGGAGTGTGTGTGTGATGTGCAGTTCACATGTGTGGCATGTGTGGTGTGTGTGGTTTGTGTGTGTGGCATGCGGTAAGCAGGTATGGAATACAAAGCATCGTGTGTGGGTTGTGTGGACGGTGTGTCTGATGTACAATGTTACATGGTGTGTGATGTGCAATGTATGTGTACATATGACGGCAGAGTGGGGGAGACAGCATTTTTCATACCACACCATTTATACTTCCCAGACTTTGATCTATTGGGGTACACGCCACGTGGCACGGGAGCATGGCAATACAGCTGGATCTCCGCCACTCTCTGCTTCACCCTGGAAGCTTAACTTAGGAAATCGGGGGCCCGACATGGCGCCCCCAAGGCAGAGCCAGGGAAGCACTGGAGCCCCGCGTGAGTCACGGGAGGGAGCCCGCTGCGTCTCCCCAGCACCTGCGGGTTTGTGGGTCTTACGTCAAACCCCGAGGAGTTAGCAGTGGGGGCCGGGAAGGCCACCTAGAGGTTTCTGGGGGCGCTCCTGATGCTGCAGTTGAGAAATGTCTATTTTTCAAAGACAGTGTTCTGTTGTGAACCTGCCAGGTTGTGTGAGTGTGTGTGTGTGTGTGTGAGTGTGTGTGTGAGTGTGTGTATGTGTGTGTGAGTGTGTGAGAGTGTGTGTGTGAGTGTGCGTGAGTGTGTGTGTGTGCGTGTGTATGTGAGTGCGTGTGTGTGAGTGTGAGAGTGAGTGTGTGTGCATGAGTGTGTGTCCCACGCCCTGGCCATCGATGACCTGACCCCAGGGGGAGCCAGCAGAAGCGGCCAACTCCAGGCTGGCGCAGAGCGCACGGGCCAGCTCGGGACGGGGCATGGCGCTTTCCTCCGTTCAGTGAGCATGGGTGCCCGCGAGCCCTGCCACAGCGGGCAGAGCACCCTGGCTCACGGGCCGTGGGCTCAGCTCTGGCGGCGGGATTTCTTGGTGTGCTGCTCATCCCGAGTCCTGTTTGGTCTCAGCCACTCTGGCTATGTCCTTCAAAGACAAACAAGCCAGGGACGGGAAGGCAGTGAAAGCCACAACCAAGGTAGCTGGAGAAGTTCTGGCACAGCGGTTAGGCTGCCAGCTGCAACGCCACTGCCCGTGTGAGCACCAGTTCAAATCCCGGCTGCTCTGCTTCCGTTCCAGCTTCCTGCTAGTGTGCTTGGGGGCAGCAGATGAAGGTCAGGGGTCTTGGGGCCTGGTACCCACGTGACAGGAGCCACAATGAGATATCACTAATACCTGTTAGATCGGCTGTTATAAAAACAGCAGTAAGTACTGGCAAGGGCATGGAGCAGAGAACCCCAACGTGCCGTTGGTGGGGAAGGGAGCCAGCACAGGTGTGCTGCGGGTTGTTCAGAGATTCCTCAGAAAGGTCCAGATAGAATGCCTACTGCCCAGGGTGTCCCACCCCCTGCTGGCAGGAGCCACCCACTCCCCACGCCCTACGGCACGCACCACGGCCACCAAGGCAGGCATGCAAAATTGCCACGGTGGGGCCACAGAAGTGGGGGGACATGCTGCAGCCTGACTCAGCCACGGGAAGAGAGGAACTCGGGAGGACTTCAGGGCCCGGGAAGGAAGCCGGATGCAGAAAGACAAACGGCGCCAGGACCAAGCTGGGTCCTCGGGAGATCTGGAAAGCCCGACTCACAGACCCAGGGTGCAACAGTGGGCACCAGGACCGGAGCAGAGTGAGGGGAAGGTGCCACCACGGAGCGCAAACTCGAGCAAGCAAATAGATGCCGGCTGGCCACACCCGGGGGGATGCTAGAACACACCCCGAGCCCAGGGCTGGCCTGAAGGCCTTGGGGTGGGGGTGGTCCAGGGCACCAGTCACACCCGCCCTGGGGGTGCCCCTGGCTGACTCACCACAGCGGTTCTCATCCTCTCCGTTGGGGCAGTGGAAGACGCCGTCGCACCAGTTGGAGGGGCTGATGCAGATCCCTGAGGAGCCACACTCCATTCCAGAGCACCTGTTCTCCACTGGCAGGGAGAGACGCCCATCAGGCGGGGGAAGCCATGGGGCCCACTGGGAGGGTCTCCATCTTCATCTGGGGCAGGGGCAGGTGGCGTCACAGGGGTCAAAGGATGACCCTGTGAGGTTCTGGCTCCCCTTCTGTGCCACACAGGACACTTCAGGGATGCCCAAGAGCAGAGGGCAAAAGGCAGAATGCAGCAACAGCAGGTGCCGTGGACAGGGCTTGCCCAGGCCCCAGCAGCCACTGCTGCATCTGGCATCCAGAGCCAAGTGGGGGACCTGTCCATCCCACAGCTGGTGGCTCTTAGCAGCATCCCCCAAACGCTAGGAAGGTTCCAGCTGCATCTCCCGCAGTGCATATTAACGCTAGAGAAACAGCCTGGAGTTTGGCATCCTTCCGACCTGCAGAAGGTGCGTCTACAAGACACAGCAAAAGCTTGGGACAAGCACAGAGGCCTCTGCACATCTGCCAGCCCCCAGGGCAAGATGGGGTTCAGGCCTAAGACGACAGTGCAGCTGGAGGTGGCTGCCCAGCTCCCACACTTACAGAAGTTCCAGAGCAGGCCAGCGATCAGCCCGGCCCCCACCAGAACGGCGCCCACGGCCAAGATGACCTCTGCGGGAGAGAGGAGAGAGCGGCTCAGGGGCGGCCCGAGGTCACGCGTTCCCCTCCCACCCTGCCGTGCCTGTGGAGCAGGTGCACCTGCCCTGGCCCGAGACACCTGTCGTGGACAGGCAGTGAAGGTGTGGGGACGACAGTCTCGTGGCCTCATCTGTGCTCAGAACCCGTGCCGCGGCTCGTGGTGGGCAGGAGCCTCACACCGAGCCTTTCTACCGTCTAGTCAGAGAACTCACAGGGTTGGAGCCCCGTGCGGGACAACAGAACCAAGGGGTGTGCAGGAACACTCACCCCCATCACGAGATTGGAAAGCCTTTTTTGTTATTACTTTTAAAAATTTATTTGAGGAGCTGGGGTGATGGCATACAGGCTAATCCTCTGCCTGCAACCACTGGCATCCCATATGGGCACCAGTTCTCATCCTGGCCACTGCACTTCTGATCCAGCTCCCTGCTTATGGCCTGGGAAAGCAGCAGAGGATGGCCCAACGATGGTCTCCCACATGGGAGACCCAGAAGAAGCTCCTGGCTCCTGGCTTAAAACTGGATCAGCTCTGGCCACTGCAGCCATCTGGGGAGTGAACCAGTGAATAAAAAATCTCTCTGTACATCTGCCTTCCCAATTAAAATAAATAAATCTTTTTTTAAAAAATGGGAAAATGAAATTAAAACATGAAATTAGAAACAAACTTTATTGCACGTAACAGCTTGCCTGCTGACTTTGGGCTATTGAATTGGGTCTCCTGGACTCTCCTGTGGAGCAGGGTGCCACAGGACATGCCCGGCTCTGCCTGGGATGGCTGAGCCCCTTGCAAATGAGCTAAATCCTCACCTTGCCAGCCCCACTTGCAATAGCCACTTGAATCTCCACTTCCCATCCAGCTCCCTACCTGCGGCCTGGGAAAGCAGCAGAGGATGGCCCAAAGCCTTGGGACCCTGCACCCGCATGGGAGACCTGGAAGAAGCTCCGGGCTCCTGGCTTTGGATCTGCTCAGCTCCAGCCATTGTGGCCATTTAGGGAGTGAACCAGCAGAGGGAAGATCTTCCTCTCTGTCTCTCCTTTGCTCTGTAAATCTGACTTTCCAATAAAAAACTAAAAATGCAAAACCCCAGATGGGGATGCAGACACTCCTGATGGAAGTCCCGGACAAGGCACTCCTCCACAGGGGCGAGGCCCACTGGCCGCCAGCTGGCCCTCAGGCTTGCCCACCACAGTCGGAGCCCACCCTGGGGGGCACACCGCAGAGGGGCCCTTGGCTGGCAGTCTTGGTCACGTGTCAGGGTGTCAGCTAACAAAGACAGGGATTTCTCCACCCACTGACGCCAGCGTGGCTAACAGGCAGGGGTGGAGGGGACCAGCGGCATCCCTAACCCACAGGAGGGATGGCAGAAATGTCCCCTACCCTAGTTAGAAACCGCTCAGCCAGACACTGCCAACTGCCCCTGTGGTCAAAAGCACCCCGGTCAAGAACTGTGGCCCTGCACCGCTCAGCTTCCCTCTGGGACAGGCACTGAGGCCAAGGCCAAGTTCCACCCCAATCTGGGTCAGAGAAGCACAGGGCGGAGGCAAGAGAGGGGAGAGACTGCCTCATGGGAAGGAGGGCGGTGGCCAGAGGGGTCATAGAAGCACCACCATGGGGCAGAGGAAGTGGCAGGCCTGGGCAGGGAGACAGGGCTCCCGCGGCACAAGCTGGAGGTCGGCACGCTAAAAGCTGTTTTCTTATTTGTCTGTAACCATACAAGGCATGGACACCTGCCTTCCTTGGGGTACCACAAAAGCACAGCCGGAGCAAAGCTCTCAGCTTGACTGCCCCCCATGCTACCTGTAGCAGGGGGCTCGCAGCGTGGAAACTGCCCAAGTTAAAAGCCAAGAGACGGGGCACGGGGCTGCGTCTGGAGAGCCATGAGGGGCAGCAGCCTGGCAGGCAAGAGAGTCAGATGGCGAAGGCGCCCGGCAGGGAGAGAGGGACAGAAGAATGCTGGGCAGCTGGAAGGCCCTGCAGCCGCTGGCAGGGCCCTCCGCAGTGGCGGGGTGCGTGGCGCCATGGCCACGCCTTCCACTACGCCAGAAGCCAGAAGCACAGAGAAGCTCACAGGGCCCCACCACCCCGGCAGGTGGAGGGCAGGGCAGACCAGGGCGGTGGTGGGGGATGGCTCCAGAGACCACAGACCCAGTCCTGGGAGACAAGTGCAAAGACGCCTACTTGCGGAGCACAGCAAGCGGGACCTGGAACTCCTGAGGACCACGGGTGTCGTGGCCTGCGTGGTGACCTTCGGAGCATACTGTGGGACCGTGGGTGGGTAGTGCTGAGTCGGGTACTCGGCGTAGGCCTGGGGGGCCACCGGGTGCGGGTGGGCACATAAGTTTTCCGGTTGGTAGCCATGGTTTTCGTAGTAAGGCCCAACATCTGGGGCTGGCCCCTGCGAACAGAAAGAGAAGACAGGTCATGCAGGAAGGCAGACACACCCCACATCACGTTTCCAACGAGACATGGACAGGCACCGTGTGCAGCTAAGTGCGCCCCACCGCCATCATGCAGCATGGTCTGGGTGAAAAGTAACCAGTGACTTCAGCTGTCAGCATCTCTGTTCCTGACTGCTCAAACTTTAGCAGGAAAACAGTGCCAGATAGACAGGAAAGACGTTTGGGTGAGCCACCGCTTGGGACACCCCAGCCCATCACAGTCTGACATCAGGACCTGGCTCTACCCCGAATCCCGGCTCCCTGCTCACGCACGTCCCAGCGGGCAGCAGGCCATGGCTCAAGCACCTGCCACCCACACGGGACAGCCCAGTGCAGCCCTGGCTCCGAGCTTCGGCCTGGCCCGGCTCTGGCTGCTTTGCACATGGTGAAAATGCTGTTCTTCGCGCCAGCTGATTTAGCTTTCAGTCGCATTAGCCATGAACTTTCTGAGGTTCTTAGGTGTGGACACCCTCCCAGACAGGTCACACTCGGCAGCCAGGATCAGTAGACCCTGGCACGGTTCCCACGTAGGGGCTGCAAACAGAAAATCCGTGAACACACAACGTGAGCTCCTGTGCAGGCGGCCTGGAGACCCAGGGCCTCTCCCCTTTCTCTCTCTCTCTTTTTTATAGATTTGTATATTTATTTGAGAGGCAGCGACAAAAGGAGAGAAAGATGGCCCACGTACTGGTTTACTCGTCAGATGGCTGCAACAACCTGGGCTGGACCAGGCCGAAGCCAGAAGCTTCTTCCAGGTCTCCCACATGGGTTTGAGGATCCAAGCTTTGCCCAGGTGTGCGAGCAGGGAGCCGGACTGGAAGTGGAACAGCCGAGACTCAAACCAGTCCCCACATGTGATGCTGGCATCACCGGCGGCAGCTTAACCTGACTGGCACACTTCTAGCCAAGCCTCATCCTTCCAATGTGTTTTCAGGTTCAAGTGCACGCGTGCGCGCGCGCGCGCGCACACACACACACACACACACACACACACACACACACACACACACACGGGGAAGCAGCCCTGGCCCAGCTCCGTGCTTAGGATCCTCCTCCCCTCTCCACTGCCTGTGCAGTTCGTTTCTGCCCCATCTTTCATTGACCTCTGAGGTTCCCACAGGCTAGCAGCTAGTCTGAGCACAGGAATTCCCGACGGGCCTCCAGGCAAGCCGAGTCAGAGAAGGAGCACGAGGGTAGCACCGTGGGGCAGTGGGTTAAGCTGCAGCCTGCAGATGCCAGCATCCCATAGGAGCACTGGTTCAAGTCCTGGCTATTCCACCTGTGACCCAGCTCCCTGCTCATGTGCCTGGGAAAGCAGAGAACGGCTCGAGTACTTGGGGCCCTGTACCCATGTGGGAGACCCACAGTGGCTCATGGTTATGGCTTCAGCCCGGCATAACCCTGGCCTTTGTGGTCACGTGGGGAGTGAACCAGCAAATAGATCTTTCTCTCTGTATCTCTCCTTCTCTGTAAAAACCTATCTTTCAACCAAAAGTAAATAATTTTTTTTTTTTAATTCCTTGGGAGGGCCTGGTGCAATGGCTCAGTGGATAAATCCTTGCCTAGCAAGCACCAGTTCATATCCCGGCTGCTCCATTTTCTAGCCAACTAACCCCCTGCTTGTGACCTGGAAAAGCAGTCAAGAACAGCCCAAAACTTGGGGACCCTGCACCCATGTGGGAGACCCGGAAGAAGCTCCAGGCTTCTGGCTACGATTGTTTCAGCTCCAGCCACTGCGGCCACTTGGGGAGTGAACCAGCAGATGGGAAGATCTTTGTCTCTCCTCTCTGTATATCTGCCTTTCCAGTAACAGTAAATAAATCTTTT
Source organism: Ochotona curzoniae (assembly GCF_017591425.1). Lineage (NCBI taxonomy): Eukaryota > Metazoa > Chordata > Mammalia > Lagomorpha > Ochotonidae > Ochotona > Ochotona curzoniae. The sequence continues at coordinate 2,405,956 of NW_024466313.1, forward strand.
TAAAAATTAAGATAAAAAAATTTAAAAATAAAAAAGATAAATGCACCCTGGTGCCCCAAAATTCTAAAATCAGAAACTTCAAGAAAAATGCATTCTGTGGGGAAAAAAAGTGCCTGCATATTTTCCTGTGAGATCTACAAAACCTCGTTCTGAGCACAAACCCTGCTAACGGAACTTGTTTCGGGTGTGTGGTGAGCGGTAAGGGGCACAGAGGTGACGGTGCCACTCTGGATGCCCACCTGGCACATCACAAGACCAGGGTTTGAGGTTCCATTTCCAGCTCCTGCTAACGTACACACAGAGCCGGGGACGCCTCCAATGGGGGTCCCAGGCACGGCCATGCGAGACCCCGATGAAGTTTCCACCTCCTGGCCCAGCCTTGGCTGTGGTGGGCATCTGGGGGCAATGCAACAACAGACAGAAGATCCTCCTGTCTTTCTGTTAAGATTCCTTTGTTTATTTGATGGGGAGATTTACAGAGAGAAGGCGAGAGAGCGAGTATCTTCCATCTGCTGGCTCACTCCCCAAATGACCACAACAGCTGAGGCTGAGGTATCCGAAGCCAGGAGCCAACAGCTTCCTCCAGGTCTCCCTGGTGGGTGCAGGGGACCAAGCCTTGGGCTGTCCTCTGCTGCTCTCCCAGGTAGATTAGCTGAATAGGAAACTGAATAGGAAGTGAAGCAGCCAGGATAAGAATTGGTGCCCATGTGGGATGCTGGCGTTTGCAGGTAGACAATTAGCCTGCTGGGTTTGGCGCAATGGCCTAGTGGCTGAAATCCCCACCTTGCATCTGCCAGAATCCCATATGGCACCGGTTCGAGTCCTGGCTGCTTCACTTCCCATTCAGCTCCCTGTTTGTGACCTGGGAAAGCAGCCGGGATGAGCCAAAGTCATGGGATCCTGCATCCAAGTGGAAGACCCAGAGCAAGTTCCTGGCTCCTGGCTTTGGATGGGCTCAGCTCCAGCCATTGCAGCCACGTCAGGAGTGAATCAGCAGGCAGAAGATCTTTCTCTCTGTCTCTCTTTTTCTCTCTGTAAATCTGCCTTTCCAATAAAATAAATCTTAAAAAAGAAAGATTATCCCGCTACGCCACCGGGGCCGCTCTGAGATTCTCTCCTTTTCTGCTCGGCTCTCCCGGCTCTTTGTCTTTGCCTTTCAGAGAAATCAAATAAATTAATATTTTCAGAAGGAGGAAGTGGTCAGATAGAATGGGGAACCAAGAATGGGACCTATTTCCGAGGAGGCAGGCTCCTGAGAGAGGGTCCGCCCGTCCGGCTTTTCCCAGGCTGTTGGCACCTTTGGTGCCCCATGCAAGCTCTGGTCCCTCTTCCCTCTCTCTGTCCCTGGACATCAGCCCTGCGCCTGCCCAACCCTGGGCAGGGGGGAGGATGCCAGGGTGCAAGCAGGCATCATCCGCTTCTGCTGACTGCAATGGCAACCACCTGCAGTTGCCACTGAAGCTCGCTCCTCCCTGTGCTGCCCGACCCAGGCGTCCCCGGCCCCCGGCCCCGGGGAGTGTGATGGGGTCGGCTCCGGGGGCTAGGCCAGAGCAACACAGGACACAGGCAAGCCAGCAAGGTAACCATTAACCACTCACCGAGTCTACAGCCATCCTGATCGTATCAGCAACATCAGGTAAGGCGAGGCATGCGGCCGTTCAAGATGACCTGTGAGAAAGAATGACAAGATTGTAATCATTCCGGGCGAAAGTTCCTTGCACTGGAGCGAGCTGCAGCTTCCCCCTCGACCTCACCCCGTTTCCCAGCTCTCGGCATACCTAAGACCTTGGCAGTAAAAGGACACTTCAAAACACTGGCGGAAGAGGCAATTAAAACGTTGGTTTATTTAAGTGCAAGTTATTTTCGAAAGCCCTGCACAGGCATTTGCCTCGTTTTGTGTCATAACACACATCTCCATACGCTTGCTCAAGTCCCTACAGCCACATGTATTGCACCAGGAATTTATAGCAGACATCCCAAGGAATCCAGACTTGCCCGGGGGTGGGAGAGGGGGTTCAGTTTTAACTGCTGTGACAAGGAGAGCCTAGTCTTGAAGTCCACCACCTGGGAAGGGCTGCCCATCCCACACCTCCCCTACCCCAAGCTCAGGCCTGCAAGTGCTGTGCCCCAAATAGGCTCTCCCTGGGACGCTACGACTTCCTTCACAGGGACCAGACCCAGCGCCAGGGAGCCTGTCAGCCCACCAGGTTCAGCACAGGTCAGGCTCCGGCAGCACCTCTTCCTAGACAGCTAACCGAACCTTCCAGAAGTCCCAGTCTCAACCACCAACACCATTCAGTTGATGACTTATTCAGGGAGGGTGTGAAATGAGCAAAGGCAGTGGATGCTGGTCCCTGTAGAACCTGGGCAGGTGTGTGTGCCGCACTACCACCCCGCACGTCGCCTACGGCCTCATAGCAGACGGGTCCCTCTGGATTTTCCAGTGTTATTCTTTTTTTAAAGATTTATTTCTTTTTATTGGAAAGGCGGATTTACAGAGAAAAGGAGACACACAGAAAGATCTTCCGCCCTCTGGTTCACTCCCCAAATAACCACAGTGGCAGAAGCTGAGCCGATCTGAAGCCAGAAACTTCTTCTGGGTCTCCCATGAGAGTGCAGGGCACCAAGGACTTGGTCCACCCTCCACTGCTTTCCCAGGCCACTAGCAGCGGCCTGGAACAGAAGTGGGATCAGCCAGGACATGAACCGATGCCCATGTGAGATGCCAGCACTGCAGGTGGAAGATAAGCCTGTTGAGCAAATGTGCCAGTCCCTTGGCTTTGGGACCGTCTAGCCCCTCTATTTACTCATCAACTCCAGTTCAAGGTCATGGTCTTGGATAGTCTGTTTAGAACTTTTTTATCTCGATCATCCTCAGAGCTTTTCTCTGGCTCCCTGATGGACTTGAACAGGATTTGAACAGAGGGTCTTGGACTCACCTAATCACAGACCCAAGAACAAGGAGGGAGAGGAGCCTGGGGTGTGGCGGATGTCAGCACTGGACAGATCAGGGCCTCGCTATCCGTCATCTGTCCAACTTGGCCTGCAGGGGGTGCCAAGTGGCAGCCAGCAGCACAGCACGGCACGGCACTGAGGCTCATGACGCCCACAACTGGACCCAGTGGCCGTGACCCAGGCTCCTGGTGCAGTGCTGTCTCCCCCTCCGCAGGTGTAACCACCACAGGAGCACTGGGAGCAGAAAACCAATCGTTGCAGACTACATATCCCCTCCTGCCATTCTGGGAACTTGAGTTACATAAAAGTCATTCCAAAGCTGAGGAATGTTTAACCAGCTAGCGGCTGAGGGAGAAGGGGCCAGTGCCCGTTCGCATTTCATCCACGTCCCCAAGCCGCCACGCGAGTCCACCAGCTCCCGAGGCTGGCCACGTCTCCAGCTCCTCAACAAAGCCAGTGCAGAAGCATTCAACACACTGACTCACAAAGCCAACAACCAGCTCGGGGTCCACCTGTGAGCCGCACTGGTCACTCTGGGACGCCTCGCCGAGCAGGCCTCAAGGCCTCACCAGGACACTTGTTTGCGCTTCGTGGATGGTCGGACAGACAGAAGAACCAAGGCATGCAGTTTCGCGGTTTGGGGCAGCAGGTGTTTGGCTTCCAACATGTCTCTAGCATCCCACACAAGAGCACCCGGGGTCCAGTCCGAGGCAGACCCCGGCTTCCTGCTGGTGTGCACCCTGTGAGTCGCAGCGAGGCTTTGGGTCCTGGCACCCCAGTGCAGACCCAGATGGAGTTCCTGGCCCAGCCGCCCCCGTTGCAGGCATTTGGGGAGTGAAACAGAAGAGAGTAGACCCACACGATAAATCCTGCACGCCTGCGTCATTAGCGGAGGGACACTGGTACCGTCCCCGTCAGGTGCACGGCCTCAGGCCAAGGCTCTTGCCCCTTGGAGCGCCTCTGCCCGCGGCGGCTGCTCCCACCCGCTGCCCTGGCCACCTCACCCAACACGGGTTGCACTGGAGTTTCAGGAAATGAACATTCTATCCTGCTTGGCAGCTTTCCCGGGTGCGGAGTCGTCTGAAAGGAAGGATGAATCAACGCTCAGAACCCACACTCGCTGCGCAGTCAAGATCCCTGGGCCGAGACAGGAAAGGGAGGAAGGCAGGGAGCCCGAGCAATGCCTGGACACTCCTATCTCATCCAGCCGTCCCAGGGCCCACAAAGAGCAGCCGCAAGTCCCCGAGGGCCCGGGACCGGCCGGTGGGCACTCTGGGAGAGAATTCAAGTCATGCGAGATCTTCTGCAGGCACAGAAAGCGGGAGGAGGAGGGGTCCCTGAGGCCTCAGATGCGAAGGCAGACATGTCCAGGAAGACGCAGGAAGTCACACTCCTACGCAAAATGGCCACTGCCACAGCTGCCCAAGATAATGGACAGTACCAGCCGGCTTCTGCATGGACAGGAGGTGGCGCAACTAGGTAACATTCCCTCTCGTCACTTCTCTGCACCCGAGGCATCATCCTTCCAGGGACAAACAGCAAAGGCGGCTGACACGATGAACCCCTCCTGGGTGGCAGCCGGCTCCTCCCTTGGCAGTGCAGCCAGCCTCGCCTGCCTGGATGATGCCATGCTCAGTACCTGGCTGCCCATGGCCTGGCACTGTGCCATCGTGCCACCGTGGGACAGAAGTGCAGCCCAGCACACAGCGAGGTCATCGCAGATGCATTTGCGTTTCTCTTCCCATTGCCCTTCGCCTCCAGGGATCTCGGAATCCGGCTGCTTACGGAGTGACTTGACGGGTCAAACCACCACCTGCGGCGGCCCCAGCACGCCACACGAGCAAGGGAAGCTGGCAGTTAGAAGCCTGGGGCCCAAGCACCTGCACTAAGCATCTCGCAGCCAGGGGCCTGAGGAAGACTGCTGCCACCACCAGAGGGTTCTCCCCAGAGGGACTGACACCTCCCAGGAGGCCCTGCCCGCCTCGCCCCAGTTCCTTCTGCTTGAATGCCTCATTGTCCCAAGCAGGACAAACTTTTCAGGGCAGGAGTTGGGTTGATCCTCTTCTTTAAAAAAAAAAAAATCACACAAAACTGCTTAAATTTTTTGAGTTCCAAAGACCAGGCAGGAGTCAGATGAAATCAGAGAGGGACAAGAGGCCAGCTGGCTTCAGCCTGGGCCAGCGCCAGCTGTTACATTCAGGAAACGAACCAGCCAGTGGAAGCTATCTCTTTAGCCTTTTAAAAATATTTAAAATAAAAATTAACAACAACAACAAAGCTTGATTCACGAGGGGAGACCATTTCTCCAGCACATTATAGAGCCAGGTCTTGGCAGAGAGCCCAGATACAATGGCCTCTCAGCCACACACACCCGACCATCAGCAACGTCTCTACGGCAAAGTCACTGCACTGAGAACCTGACAGAATGAACCCCTAGGGAAGCCCTAGAAGACACGGGCCTCCCACGTCCCAAAGTCGCATCTGGGGCCACCCCAGGGGCTTGCATGCCCATCGGGTCACCCTGGGCAACGGGTCAGGAGGACCCCTTGGAAGGAAGGTGACACTGGGGCTCTGCCAGTTCCAGCCTCAGCTGGGAGACAGTCTGCTAGGTCAACCCTCTGCTTGCCCCCAAGGACGACTCACGCTGGGAAGTGCCCACCTGCTCCCAGGGGATGCCCTTCCAATGAAAGTCCTCACCACACACAACGCAAGGCACACCTTCACACCCCGCCCCCGGTGGAAGCAGCCCACTCCACACAGCTTCCCCACGTCCCAGGCCCTCTCCTGGCCACCACCCAGTGCCTACGCAAAGCCAGGTGCCAGGCTCTGTTCTCTTCCCGACCCCCACAGAGCTGGCTGTTTGTGTGACTGAGCTCCCGCCCTCTTTAGTAGGAGTCCCACGGGGGTTCTCCAAAGTCAACCTTTAGGGACAGTCCGCACAAGCTGGTCCACCCGTCCCCCAGCCCAGGTCCTAGGTCTAACCGGTCCTGGCTGGCCTCACACTGGGGGGGCCCTGGCAGGAGCCAGGGCTGGAAGAGGCTAAAGAGCCAAAGACACAGGAACACAGCGGGAGAGGCAGAGGGGGAGGGCGGTGCTCTGGCTCTGGAGGGCTTCTCCACACCCCCCTCCCCAACCTGTCCCTGACTCTGGTGACCAACACGGGCCAGCCACATAGTTGCCCAATCACCTGCTCCTTCCACTCAGTGCCCAAGGCTGAGGCCTGACCCGTGGTTCCCAAAGTTTCCTACCAAGCTTAGAAAACAAGACCAGATTCCTGGATCCCATTCTGGGAGCCAGGGACCAGGACCCCATCACTGCCCTGGGGTCCCACTCCAGGTCAGGAGTCACCAACCCAGACTCCAGGCTGCCACTTCCGGGTGCCTCTTCCCTCCTGACGCTGGGTGCAGAGTGGGGCAGGCATGGTGAGATGGGGACAGCCCCCTGCACTGGGTGTGTGCCCGGAGCCTCTGCCACTGGGGTCAGCTCCACATGGAACTGAGCAGAGGAGACTAGGAGCCACAGCCTGGGTCCTGTCCTTCTGAGTGATGGGACCTGGGGCAGCACCTCCCTGCCTCAGTTTCCCCATCATCAAATCAGCTGCATCAACAAGGGCTGGCCTGGATGCCAGGTGGAAGGAGAGAGGGAGGGAGGAGAAGAAAAGGAGAGGAGGAAGGAGAGCGAGGAGGGAAGGGGGAGGAGGGGATTTCAGGAGGGGAGAAAGGAGGGAGGGGATGGGGAGGAAAGAGGGGCGGAGAAGGAAGGGGAGAGGAGGGGAGAGGGCAGGGCAGGAGAGAGGGAGGGCAGAGGGAGAGGAGAGGAGGGAGGGAGGCGGGAAGGGCGAGTGCAGAGGTGAGGAGAGCTGGCCACTTTACCTTCAAAGGCTGTAATACCAAGGTGGACAAGAAACCGCGTCAATCAAGGTGACCTGAGCTCAGGGGTGGGGCTGCGGGGTGCCAGGCACTCGTCAGCAGCCGACTCTAGGGTCCCCATGGGGTTCAGTGCAGTCCCAGGCCAGTCACCCTGAGTGTGCTGTGGCCACCAGGGAAGCTGCCCGGCTTCCAGGCTGGCATTCCTGGACCCAGAGCAGCAGCTTCCAGCAGCCCAGTGTCCTGCACCTGGTGTCAGAGAGGTCCACCCTCACCGCCCGGTCCCCAGCAGCCCGAGGGGTAGAGAAGAGGCAATAGGCAGGGCCCGAGGAGGAGCTTCGGACCACCACCCGTTCCTGCGCGCCACCCCTGCCCGGCCAGTCGGCCAGCCCTTCCCGTCGCCTGGAGGCAGACCCTACCTGCACGCCTACCCAGGGTCCCCAGGTGGCCTGAATGAGCTCCCAACCCCCTCCTGGCCGGCAGGGAAGATTGGCGCCATCCTCACTTCCTGGAAAATCTTCCCAGACCTCCCCGCTGGATCAACAATCCTCGACTCACTTTTAAGCTTTCCAAGCACCTTGAGAATAGGGTTTGGGGCCCTCGTAATTTTCCACCACTGGGGCGGTTTCACCAGCCGAGTGCTAACAAACACCTCCCCGAGCTGCGCTGTCATTTTAGCCCCGAGATTCCTGCGCCTTGGCGTCGGCGCGGCTCTCCGGAGCCTGCCCACCCGGCCCTCCTCCTGTTCCCTGCGCTCCTTTCCCTCGCAAACAAGCCGCCCAGACCCTTCCCCGCGCAGGCCCGCCCCTCCGCCTTCGCAGCCCCCAGGAACCTGGGCCGGCCCCCGCACCCTGCCCCGGAGCAGCGCACCTGCGCTCCCCCTCCACCGCGCCCGCCCTGGGCTCCTGGCACGCAGACGCCGGCACGAGCCAGCAGCGCCGGTGGCCACCAGCACCCTCGGTCCCTGGGGCAGGAACGCAAGCACTCCCGGACCAGCCGGAGAGTGCCTCTCCAGCTGGGCCCCTGGGGCCTCGGACAGGAAGCTCGCCGCCCGGCCACCCGCGGACGGAATGCGGAGCCCGAGGAGCCGGCGTTCTCCCGCACGGAGCGCACGCCGCGGGAAATCACTGCGGCCCCTCCCGCCGCGCCCAGGCTGCGGGACCCCCTATCAGAGCCTCCCCGAGGCTGCGGGGCCATTCCGCGCCCGGTCGGGTCGCTTGCGGAGCCTGGCCCCGCGGTCCCCGCCGCGCCGGCCGTATCGTTCCCGACATCTGAGCGAGTTTCCAGTTTCTCCCGCCCGCGGCCGGGAACCCGGGAGCAACGGAGTTCAGGTAACAGCCGGGCTTGCAGAGGTTTCCCCGAAACAAAGAAACGGACCACGAACCCTGCCGCTCCGCGTCTAATACTCGAACCCCCGGTGGCAGCCACTCTCCGGTCAGGCGACTCCACCCGCAGGACCACCTGCTCAGCCGTGCGAAGCCAACGAGGGTGTCTGGGGGTGCCAGCCGCGCGCCAAGGGGTCCGAAGCGCCCCGCACGCTCCAAACCACCGCGGGCGAACGCACCTGCGGTCGTCCCAGGGCTCACAGCTGACCCCGACCCCACCCAACACGGGGGCGGGGAACTCGGGTCTTTTCCTACCCGGGGTGAAGGCGCAGGGTCTCCTCACAAACTCATAGCCGCACCTGGGGCGGGGGGGAGCCCTAGCACAGCGCGCCACTTACCTGCAACTCTCCTGGCCGGCGCTCCCCGCCCCTTGCCCTTCCTTCTCTGCCTCCTCGGGAGCTCGCGTCTTCCTTTGCTCCGGGTCGGGCCGGGTTCCCGGCCTTCCCCTGCAGTTGCTTTAATCTCAGGAGGCGGCGTCCGCTGGCTCCGGGAGACACCCCCAAGCACGGGTCCCCGGTCACCTGCGGCAGGGGGAAGGGAATGGCCTGGGTCGGGCCGTGCCCGGGGCGGAGGCGGCGGGAGGAGGAGTCTCCCCTAGGGAAAGCCCGGGACGCGCTCCTGCCCGCGCCCGGCGCAGCGCGCTGCAACCCCGAAGGGCTTCCGGCCCCAAGCACGGACCGGCTGCGTCCCGGCCCCAAACACGGACGGGTCGCACCCCTGCTCCGCGGGCGGGAGGAGCGTGGGTCCCCGGTCCCCACGCCCCCGCATACCTGATTGGATGTAAAGAGGAAGGACGACAGTTGAGGCCCATAGGAGTTTCAGGAGGCACGGTGGCCGACCTGCTGTGGCCTGGGCAGAAGACCCAAGAGGCGCCCTGGCAGCAGCGTGGAGGACGCAGCTCCAGGCACCAAGGACCCCCCGCCATGGCCCGGGCCAGCTTCCTCCGTCCTTGGGGCCAAAGTCCTTTGGCCTCCTTCCACATCCGGGTTGAAAGGGCTCCGGGCAGCCTGCAGGTAGCCCAGGAGGGAGTGGGGGGGCACCCTGTGGTCAGGGGCCCTTTGCCATGTCTTCTTATGCAGGCTCAGAGCACGTACACACCCTGAAGTCTGGCTCTGGGACCTAGGCCTGTGCCAGTACAGGGCGCCCCATGCCCTGCCTGAGGCTCTGCAGGCTCGTGGGGACAGACTGCACCCACAAAACAAACTGCAACGGGAGTGAGCAGCTCCTGGTTGCTTCCACCCCCTCAACTCCTTCCCCACCTTGAATTTGCTTCCCAGCCCTGCAGAGTCCCCAGTCCTCGACCCCCCGCGCCATTCGCTCTGATGCTTCAGGGAGCTTCCCAAGTTGGTGGAAATGCAACTTCAAAATCTGCTCCTTTGGGTGTGAAGCACCTGGAGACCAAGCCTCACTGTGCCTCATTTCTGTCGCCGCCCACGTGTCCCAGGGACTTTCCCAGCCTGGAATCCCTGGCCTTGGCTTTGAGGCTCCGGGTTCTGCAGGAGTCCCTGCAAGGCCAATGCTATTCCCCCCTGGCGGCTGCCGTATTGATCTGATTCTCACATGAGCGCATACCCTGGAAGCCAGGGAGGGCGGGCATCTCCTTCCCTTGCCCGGTGGGCCAGCTGACAGGCTCTGCTTTCAGACCAGATGGAAGAGGGAGCAAGCCTGGACCCCCAGGTCACCCCAACCCCACCTTCTCTCCCCCAGCAGCCTCGCCCCTCGCCTGTGCCTGGGTCACTCTCCCTCTGCGCTCAGCGGCCACGGGGACCCAGGCATGCTCCGCCTGGCCTGTGTCCTGAACTCTGCTGCCGTCCTCCCTGGGGAGCACCTCAGGGCGGCTCTCCACCGCGGGTCAGGTGCCACTGCGGGGGCGGCTCTCTCCCGTTTGGTGGGCGTGCTTGGTGCCTGTGGCCAGGGGCCAGGATGTCCACACACAGTGTGCCGCGTGACTCTGTCCGTATAACCTGCCCAACACCCAGCGTTGCTCCCACGTCAGTGGTCAGCGTCGTCCAGGGAGACAGAGCCCACGGGGGTAGACACAGGCACGGATGACAGGCAGGTGGCACTGGGCGCATGTGCCCGTGAGACGTGCTGGTGCAGGTCCTTCGAGGCCCAGTGCTCCTCTGTCTGAGCTTCCAGGAGTCTCTGGGTGGAGGCCTGCCAGCTGGGGCATCCCTGGCATGAGGGGTGGAGCCCACCCCCGTGGGGAGCACAGAGGGCAGAGAGGAAGGATGGCCAAGGGAGTCTGGGGGCTCCCTTGCTGGGGCAGAGGGTGTGCTTCACCCCACTCCGTGAGTCGGAAGGCCTGCCTGGGGCAGAAGCCCCTCACAGGTGCCCCCATAGGTCATGCTCAGCCTGTTGTCAGGGCATCCTGGCCCAGCTCAGTCAGCAGGAAGCATCTGATTCCCCAGGTCCTGGAGGGGCCCCCTGACCAGGCCCCCAGCTGTCCCTGGCGGGGCCACGTGGAGCAGCCAATCCCCTGCTGTGTCCGGCTGCTGCTTCGGGGCAGTGAGGAACAGGGTGAGGTCAGGCAGTCCGGCACAGTGGGTCCTGTCACCTCAGTGACTTCCGGGGCCAGCAGCGATGCCACAGGGAAGGCCGTGACACTGGGGTCCCCCGGGCCAGTTCCTGCAGAAACCGCCCTGCACCAGCAGGTCTGTGTCCTGAGCCAAGATCTGCTCCAGCAGGGACGGACGCTGCCTCTGCCTTGATGGGCGGTCAGGATCCAGCGTCACCCCTGGGCCCCCCGGGCTCCGATGGCCCTGTGGCTCCCCGCTGCTGGCTCCTTGGACACTCCCGGGGGACCACGGCCAGCCTAGCTGTGGAGAGTCACCTGGGCTGTCACTGAGACCATTTCATTCCTGAGCCCTTAGGGAGATGACAGCAAGAGCTGAGTGGTGTCCACAGCAGGGTCATCCCGTCCCTCCCTCCTGGTGGCTAACGCCCCGCTGCTGAGGTCGCCCTTGGAGGGCCGTCCCCAGGACACGGGTGGCTGCTCGGCTCCTGCTCGTTCTAAGGTCTCTCCGTCCACGTGCTTCTCTTCCCCGTACTGTTCTGTCACTGATTTCCCAATCCAGGTTCCTCAAGATCAGCCGCACATCATAGGCCCCAGCTGAAGGGTCGGCGCGTCATCACGTGTGGCCACGCGTCCTTCTGGTGGAGTGGGCCACCTTTGGGCTGCCTGACGTCCTGCCCTTCCTTGCTGTCCGCTGGACCTGGTGTCCAGACACTGAGCAACTCCGTCTGTAAGCCAGGGCGTCTTCCGCATCCGCTGATGGCAGAAAATGCCCCTCTCCCACGATGCCAGGCTGGGACGCCAGTGGCAGGACCCTGCAGCTCCTAGATGTGTCGGTCCCAGTAATGCACATAGCTTGTGTTAGGGAGCCCACTGGGTGCAGGGGAGCTGAAGCTCCAGCGGTCACGCGGATGCTCTGGCTCTCCTGGTCTTAGTGTCAAGGCAAGGCAAGGCTCTGTGAATTCCCCAGCATAATGATCTCCATTTCCCTGGGCAGTAAGCTGTAGGTCTGGGTGAGGAAGGGGTAGCTGGTCCTGGCGCCCCTGAGACCCAGCTGTCCCTGTCACATTAGAGGGTCACTGTTGGGTGCATTTTTCACTGTAGCGTCTCCCTAAGAGCCAGGGGGATGCCATGGTCCTCCAAGACTGGGTTCTTGCTGGCTGTGGTTTGCCTGCGTGTCCTGAATATCACACATTGGGAACTTAGTCCTCTAGGCAGCAGGGCTGAGAGGTGAGACTTCTAAGAGGCCTTTGGTGGCAGTGACCTTGACCCTGCCCATGCACTTCCTGCCCTGGCCCTTGTACTTCCTGCTGTGCATGAAGAAACAAGAAGACCCTGACCACCTGTGAGCTCAGGCCTCCTCGACCGGCCAGCCTGCGGAACCGTGTGGCATGGCCTTGGTCGGCTGGTCCAATGCCACAATATACACCAAGACTTCCTTGGTCTAAAGAAGCTTCTAGAACCCATTTTGCTTGTGTTCCAAGGAGGAAGCGAGTAGTCCCAGGAACCACAGGCAGCCGCCTTCCCCTCACCAGGGAACTATGGCCCGCATGAGAGGAGTTCCCCAGGAAAAGCTGCAGCAAGGGGCTGCTGGGACACCAAGCTCCTCCCATCTCACTGAGTCACTGAGCCAAAGCAGCTCTGAAGGCAAGCCCACATCCCCACTGAGGCGCCAGCATCCCACGGGACGGCTGCTCCACTTCCCGTCCAGCTCCCTACTAATGTGCCTGGGAAAACAGTGGAGGATGGCCCAAGCACTTGAGCTCCTGTCCCCATGTGAGAGACCTGGAGAAAGCTCTAGATCATGGCTTCGAACAGGCCCAGTTCTGGCCGTTGTGACCATTTGGGGAGAGCTAACAGCCACAAAATCTCTCTCCCTCTGACTATCAAATAACTAAATCTTTAAATACATGGCTATTTGTATGTAACATCACATAGGTTGAATCACAAAAAAAAAAAAAAAAAAAACCACTGCAATCGGGCCCGGCAGCGTGGCCTAGTGGCTAAAGTCCTCGCCTTGAACGTGCCAGGATCCCATATCGGCACCGGTTCTAATCCCTACAGCCCTGCTTCCCATCCAGCTCCCTGCTTGTGTCCTGGGAAAGCAGTCGAAGACGGCCCAAAGCCTTGGGACCCTGCACCCACATGTGAGACCTGGAAGAGGCTCCTGGCTCCTGGCTTTGGATGGGCACAGCACTGGCCATTGTGGTCACTTGGGGAGTGAATCATCAGACGGAAGATCCTCTCTGTCTCTCCTCTCTGTATATCTCACTTTGCAATACAAATAAAATAAATCTTTAAAAAAAAAAGTGCAATCATCTTATGCACTCGATTGGCTAAAAAAAAGTTGCCCGATACCATGTGTAGCATGCTGGAGGAGGGAGAGTGGATGGGGTGCCAGCTGGAGCAGCCGCCTGGAGAGCTGTGGTGACGGGCAGTGACGCTGAGGGCCGTCCCTATCCACACCCGAACATTCCACGGCCCGAGGAGGCACTGCCCCCTTCTGAGACCAGAAGCTGCCCAAACGCCTCCCTGTATGGCCACAGTATGCCATGGGCAGGGTGGCAGTGAGCCGGGGGCCCTGGCAGCATGCTGGCGTCCGTGATCTGTCCCCAACCCAGGTCCTCAAGATACAAGCGCCGTTGTACTCCCCCCCGCCCCGTTGCCTTTGGTACATTGCACGTCTGATCTGTACGCACGGGGGTGTCATGATTAAAGATGACGTGTGTGTGATCCCTGACGTCGGTGACTTGGACACGTGCAGGTCTGGGAAGCAGTGGGGACATGGCTGGGGACACGGTCAGTTCACCCGGCCCCGGTCAGAGCCCCAGCTCTGCTCTCTCTCCAGCTGCCCGCTCAGGTGTACCCTGGGAGACCGCAGGTGGTGACTTGGGGAGTCTGGTTCCTGCCCCCCACATGGGAGGCCAGGTGGGCTTCCGGCCGCTGGCGTTGGCTTTAGGGCGTTTGAGGAGTGAAGCAGCAGGTGGCAGCTGTTCTCAATCTCTGAGTGTGTTACTGTGATTGTTTAAACCCCACTGTTGGGGTGGGATGGATAGTCCCGGCCTTGGGTCCCACACTGCCTGTGCCTGGCATCCCCAAAGACACAGAGCCTGCAGCAGGAGCAGGCACTGGCTCCGTGAAGAGGCAGCTGTGTGGGTGTGGGCACTGCCCAGTGCTCTGTCCTCCCCACCCCGCCCCGGGCAGGAGGCCTTCTCCACTGCCCTGAGGGTCCCTAGGGGCAGGGAGGGAGGTCCGTCCCCTGCACAGCTCTGGGCAGAGGAAGGCTTCCCTGGGTGCACTCGCCATGCTGCCAGCCCATCCTCCGGGGAGCTCGGATCCCAGCCACTCACACGAGGACAAGGTGCTCACACGAGTGTGGTGCTCCATGGTCGGTCTGGGTCGCAGGGCTCCGGCGTCCGTGTGGACGGGACAGTGGCCTCTCAGGGCACGCCCACCACACCCAGCTGGCATGTCCCCCTTCTACAGTGCAGGACGCTCAGGATCGGGAGGAGAAGCGACGTGGCTCTGTCACTTAGCCAGTGGGTTGCAGGGCTGTGTCTAGGGCTGAGTCAGCGTCAGGAACAGGGCCTATGGCATAACCATGGGTCCCTGTAGTGGGAGGTCTGTTTCCAGGGACCCCAAACCTACAGGCCCCTTAGCTGTGGAACCCAAGAGGCACTGGCAGGCCAAGGGTGTTGGACGGGCGTGGGGCAACCGTGACCGTCAAGGTGGAAGGCCTGTCCACTCCTGTCTGCCTCCACTGTTGCTGCTCAGCCCTCAGGACAGGCTACCAGAGGCTAGCTTGGGCCAGGTTCAATGCCTGCTGTCCTGAGGGCACCCCACTCTGTGTTACAAAGCCTCACACAGACAGGTTGATTTTAAAGAATTTTTTTTTTTAATTTATTTGAAAGGCAGAGCAACAGAAAGAAAGACAAGAGAGCTGTGTATCTGCTGGTTCACTCCTCAAACAGCTGCAACAGCTGGAGCTGGGCCAGGTGGAAGCCAGGAGCCAGGAGCTTCCTCTTAGTCTGCCACATGAGTGCAGGGGTCCAAGCCCTTGGGCCATCCTCAGTTACCTTTCCAGGAATATTAACAGGGAACTGGATGGTAAGCGGAGCAGCTGGGACACAAATTGCTGCTCGTTTGGGATGCTGGCACTACAGTGAACAGTGAAGACTTAACCCGCTATGTCACAAGTGCCCAGGCATTACCAGTGCTGGTACTACCATGGCAGATACTGGTGTTACTGCTGCTACTCAGGAGCAACCTCCTCCTGAGCGTAACCCACCCCACTCTCTCTTCTCCATGCCCGACTGGGACCCAGTTCCCACAGCACTCGTGGCTCTAAACAGCATGCCGGAAAAGAATTTACTTCTAGGCCAGTGTGAATTCATCCGCTTCTTGCTGCCTGTCCTGGAGTCAGCTCCTGCAGCTCGGTCCTCAGCCCAGCTTTCCGACTGCAGGAGCTCGGAGGGCATCTGTCGTACCCTCTAATGCGTTTTACTGGCTACACTGCAAGCTCAGAACAGTTTATTGTTGAGCAAACCTTGAGAAGGTGCAGCCTCCAGGGCTTATGTCCTGGGCTGATTGGAAAGGGCCACTTTGAAGGGAAGGTTAGGGAGGGCAAGATCTTGGGGCTGCCCTGGGAGGAGGCCAGGTAAGATCCCCATAGACCTGCCCCGCCTTCAGGCTGTGCACAAGAGCCAGCAACGCTTGCTGCCCTTGGTAATGGGGTACATGGCTTCCCAGCACCTGTCAGAGCCAGGGTATCCATGTAGACACCACTTCCACCTTGGGCTCTGCCAAGGAGCTGGGAGGGGGCTCAGCTCCAAAGATGGAGTGTGGGTTCCAGGTGGCAGAGCAGGATGGAATTGGTGTTGGAGAATCACCAGGGGACCTCCATGAAGGGGGCTAAGCCACCCTAGCAGATCACCCACCACCGACCAAGGTCCCTGAGCAGGTGTCAGGGTGCCCAAGTGGCCAGGACGGGCACTCCAGCAGAACTGACTTAACGGAAGCCTTGCTGAGACCAAGACTTACAGCAAGTGCCCACATGAGTGCCTCCTTGTCGTCTTGGGAATTCCTGCCAGCCAGCAGGTCTCTGAATCAGGAAGTGGAGAGAGCCATGAACAGGGGGCTCCAGCCTGGGCCAAGGAGAGCCTCTGCATCTCACACAACCCATGCTTAGAGGCCATTGGCTGAGGTGGGGCAAGGCGGCCCAGGAGAGGAAATCGGGGCCTTGTCCTGGGCTGTAACAGGAGCAGGGCCCAAAATCATGGACCCAGCTTGACAGCGCGGGCCCCAGCTGCCTCACAGCATGGCAGACAAAGACAAGTGGCCATCAGGGAAAAGGGGCCAGATGCACAGGTGACCTTGCTTCGCAACAGCCCAGCTCACTCCAAGACACTTCTCCCTCGGGCATGAGCCCTGGGCCCCCCCCACCACTTGCGGACCACACCCCCAGCACCTGAACGCCAGGGACTTCTCACCAAGTCCAGCCCACGGCGGCTGTGGACGAGCCGCCCCGTGGACACAGCACTGGCGTACCTAAGTGGGGACAGATGGGAGGTCATCCAGGGAGGGAGGGAGAAGGGTTCTCAGGCCAGCCCAGAACAGGGGCATTCCTTCCTTGTTACCCACCAGGGGGCAGGGGGCAGTGGGGACACACAGCCCTGGGACCTCCCTGAAGCACCTTGCATGGCTGATTCTGACGGCCCTCCTCTGACCCCTTCTAGGATCCAAAGGTGTGTGGTTGCCGCACGTCAAGTGTGCCAGACGGAACCTGCTCCTGCTGCCTTAAAGGGCACACTAAATTCTCAGATGTTCAGACAAAGTGAATCCAGTCACGTCCATCCAGTTCTTGCAGCAGGTGCCATGTCACAGCTTAGAGACATGAACCTTCCCAGTACTTGGGTGGCTGCTATGGGGACACTCAAATTCTGACAAGGAAAATGCAAGTCCATTACCAACATCTGCACGGGGAGGCCACTGCCTCCGGGGCCATGCGGTGGGGGGGACGCCAGCTCCGGCAGCCACCTGCATGAGTCATTGTCAAGTCCTCTGCTGAAGGTTGGCCAGGAGAGGAGTCTTTCCTGCTCCACGGTCCTCCTCCAGAATGCACAGCGCAGAGGCCCAAGAAGGGAAACGGCCGGTGCCCTGCAGCAAGACCCTGGGTTGGTACTGGGTGACGGTTCCCCATCCTTGGGTACTGGGACATTTGGGAGGCTGGGCGTGGCTTGCCCCTTCATCGCTCCCCTTCCCCCAGAGGCAAGAAGAAATGGAGAATTAGGAAACAATTATTTCACCCACTTTCCCCTGATCCTTGATCCTTCCCACCCTGGTCAATCCTGTAATCACCATCAAATACATAAAATAAATTGAATTTTTAAAAAGAAAGAACAGCTGATCTCCCTGCCTGGGCTCCAGGCTACACTGGGGAGGGCAGAGCCTGTCTAGCTGCCCCACTGGGCTGGGGAGGACCTACAAGGAGGCAGGGCGGCCTGGCTGGGAAGCCCCTGGCCCGGATGTTGCCCACCAGGACCCCTCGGACCTAGCCCAGCGCATGCCGGTGCTGACATGACCCTGGGGGCCTCCTCACTCCATGACTGTGATCTGTCACTTGGGAAGAGGGGGGCATGCCCAACTCAGTGACCCCGGGCCAGGAAGATGGAGTGGCTGTCAGTGAGATAGGAAGGGACAGGTCTGTACTGAGGTGGAAATGTGGGGTCCCCTGTGTGGGGCAGCAGGGCCAATAGAGGGAAAGATGGACCCACTATACCAGAACTAGGTCCATAATGGTGCAGGGGTGAGGTTGGAGACAATATAGTTGAGCCGGCTCCCACAGGGGACACAGTTTATGGCTTTGGAATGCTGAAGAATGAACCCTGGGGTTATTACAGTGGGTAGGGTGGCTGCCAATGAGGGCCACTGGAGCGAACTACAAATAAAGCAATGAGTAGCACTGGGCAGGAGGGCTTGGGTGGAATTTAGGAGTTGTAACGGGATGGGAAGAAGAGCAAGCCATGATGAAGGGGTTTTAGGTTCAGAGAGTGCATTGTAATCTAAGGGGTTTTGAGGTGTGTCAGGCAGGGGGTGAGAGTGAGTTATATTCCTTGGAGTTCATGGCATTCAAAGCAGAAAGCATGGGAGTAAAAAGTGGTAGAAGACATGACCGCTGCCAGGTCAGGATCAGGAACCAGCTACCTGAGCATGAAAGTTTTTGCAACAGGAGTTTTATTGTGGCTGGTAAGGTACAAAGCTCCTTCTTGGGGGATGGGCCACATGGAGCACCGTGGGTCTGGTATAATAAACCCTTGATCTTTTGTAATACAGACAAAAGATCTGGGTTTTTTTCTTGGTGGCAATTCCCCCAAAGGGAATCTTGCACGACAGGTGATGGCATCCCCATATATATCCGTAGGCAGACCCGGCCTTACAAAACCGTCTGGGTGTGGTCCTGGGGGAAGCACGAATCGGCATCTTGATTGTAGCTCTGTGGGTGCAGCGTGGGGTGGAAAGGGCAGTCAGACAGCGTGGGAGCAGCCCGCTGCAGGGCAATGGACGTTCCCAATGGCCCTTGTGCCTCCCTGCTACTGTTCACCTGAAGCTGCCAGACGCTGGCTCGGGAGAAGTCACCCGGGGGAGAAGGACGAGCAGTGAACAGTGGAAAAGCAGCCTACCAACACAAGGTCAAGGGGCGCGGAGGAGAGCTTGTTACAGAGCGTCCAGTTGTTGGGGCAACGACTACAAGGCCACTCGTAAAGATGAAGGTTATACTGCAAGAGGAAGTAGATGGTGGGGGTGGCAGGGTGTGGATTTATAGTAAGAAATATAAGCAAAAGGTAGAGAAAGTTCCTGGGAGACAATGGTCAGAGATGGGGCCAGGGAGGTAGACCGGTGGGTTTGGGTAGTTGAGACTCTCCTATAAGGTCTGCAGGAACCTGTGGACTCTGGGGGTGTTGGGGACAGAGAACTGCTGGGGGCGGGTACTCATTGGAACACTTCCGGGGCTCGTAGGAACATGTCTCCGAGGGTGGTTTAGATGAAGGGCCCAGTTTTGGGGTGTTTCTGGAAGCATCTCTGTGGCTTCTGGGGTGTATCCAGATGTGTGGTGGGGAGATCTGCAGATCTTTCTGGAGCTGGGGTAAAAGTTTAAAGTGAGAGTGGTAGATCCAGTAAGGCAACCCTTCGACCTTGGCAGCTGTGAAAGGACCTTAAGGACCCTGAGACCTAGGGGATTTGCAGTAGAGCTGGGGAAGCAGGATGGGAGGGGGCAGTCTTCGGGGTGTTGTGTTCCAGCCGCTGCTTACACTTGGGTCCCTGCACCCAAGTGGGAGACCTGGATGAAACTGTTGGCTCCTGGCATTGGCCTGTGCCAGGCCTGGCAGTTATAGCAGTGTAGAGGATGAACCAGCCAATGGAAGATTCTCTGTCTCTCTCTTTCTCTCTGTCTCTCTCCCTATAACTCTTTCAAATAAATAAAAGATAAACACATGTTAAAGTAACAATAAGGATTTATTTATCTTTATTTGAAAGGCAGAGATAAGAAGAGAGAAGGAGAGAGTGAAAGCTCTTGTACCTGCTGGTTCACTCCCCAGATGACCAGAGCCAGCCAGTCCCAGTGGAGCAGCTGGGACACAAACCTCTGCTCATGTGGATTGCTGGCACTACAGATGGCGGCTTAGCTCACTGCCCCACCATGCCGGCCCCAGTGCAAAACAGATTTGAAATCCATGCAATTTTGATTCCATAATAAGCGTTTAAAAGGAGCTTTCTGAAGAAGACCCCTGGCATTGGATTTGTTTTAGATTTTTTTGAAGATTTGTTTTACTTGAAGGCGGAGTGACAGAGAGAGGGAGAAGCAAGGAGGGTAGAGAGAGGCGTTTGATGCTGCTGGTTCACTCCCCAAACTGTAGTTAACAGAGTTGGGCAAAGCTCAACTCAAAACCCAAAATCTCCTCCGGGTCTGCCGTGTGGTGACAGGGACCCAAGCACGGGAGCCGTGAGCTGTCGTTTTCCAAGGTGCGTGAACAGGAAGCTGGAGGGGAAGTGGACTAGCCGGAACTTGAACCAGCACTGGCATAGAGGACGCTGGCATTGCAGGGGGTGAGTTCACCTGCCACACCACGACCCCAGCCCCCTTCTGTTGTAGGCAAGAACTTCAGAGAGCAGATGGGAGCGTGGGGAGGGGGCAGCTAATCCAAGCTGACTGGTGTCCTTTTAGTAAGCTTCTAGGACACAGACACAGAGGGAAGACAAGGTGAGGTCACGGGGTATGGAGGGAGAGCAGGAGGGAGGACCCTGCCAGAGCCAGCCCTGCCTGTCCCTTGATCTGGACTTTAGCCTCCAGGACTATGTGACAACAAACAGGTGCCTTGCAAGGCCCTGGGGCCTGCTGTTGTGTTGTAGCCTCCAGCTGACAAGCTGGGAGGGGGCCCGGAGTCCGGGCTTGCCCTGAGCAGTGTGCGCATCCAGGCCAGGCCGATGAGCCTGCCATTTCACCGATCCTAAAGCAACAGACGAACCTCAAAACAGCTCCTAGAAACAGGGAAGGCCTTAAACACAGCCACAGCACACAAAATGCGTGAGGCTCGCCAAACACTGCAGGCTCAGAAACGGGCACATGTGGGTGCTGCCGAGAACACCCGGGGCTGGGGTCACTGACCAACAGCAGGAGGCTAGCTCGCAATGTGGGAGGCCCCAGCTCCCTTGTGCCATGTCACCCTCCTCCACCCCACCCCCCATGGAAGGCAGAAGAGCAGGTGAGGGCTAGAGCGAGAGTAGGGTAGGGAACCCACCTCCCATGCTTAGCCTGAGCCACTCTCAGGGACCAAGCCCGCCCTCTGCCCCAGACCCAGTCTGGAGTCCAAGTTCCCAGCATACAAGTTTTGGAAAGAACTTGGAATGAATGTATTCATACCACAGTAAACCAGGTGCTTCTGGGCCTGGGGCAGTCCAGGGATGCCGGAGGGGACCTTGAATGTCAAAGTCACACCTGTCCTGGACAGGTGGACCACAGGGAGAAAAGGGAGCTAGCCAGGGAGCCTGAGTTCCTCCAGGGGCTGCTGGCTCTGGGCCCAGCTCCAGTGCTGGAGGACAGAGGGGCGAGCCCACCAGGAGAGCAGAATGGATCTTCCAGGAAAGCATTAAGACAGTCAGGCAAGGCACTGCTTGGTTGAGCCCACGGCCACTCTGACCCAACACTCTGTAAGGCGGCAGGTGGCAGATCAAGGACTTGGGTCCCCACCACCTGCCTAGAAGTTCCTGGCTTCTGCTTTTGGCCTGGCCCAGCCCTGGTGGACATGAAGGAGGTGAACCAGCAGACGGAGGATCTCTCCTACTCCCTTCTCTGTTGCTTTGCATGCCTAAATAAACTTTTAAAAATGAAATGAGCTGAGTCAAAAGGCAGGATTTTGACTCAGTGGCCAACCTGCTGTTTGCGGCACCCACATCCCATATCGGGGCCTGGGTCCAAGCCCCAGCTTCACTTTCTCCTCAAGCTTCCGGCTAACCCACTTACCCTGGAGGGATCAGGTTCCATCATCATATGGGATAGAGTGCCAGGCTTGCGGTGCTTGGAGCCGGCCCAGCCCCAGCTGTCATGGCCAATGGGTCTGGGGATGTGTGGTGGCTGAGTGGGAGGGAGGACAGCCAAAGGGAGCCTGACCTGGAGACCAGCTTCTGCTAACAGGGACTGCCTGAGGGCTCAGACTAAAGGTGACTGAGTTCAGGGTCCCTGAGGAGGAGACACACTTAAGCCAAGTGTGATGGACAAACTGCTGGTTCCGAGGGCAGGCAGGAGCCGGCAGTTTACTGTCGCGAACACCGAGCCCGGTCACCAGAACAAATGCCAAGAGTCGAGAGTGGGTGCTTTGCAATCAAGTATTCAAGCATTTATTCAGGCAAGCACACACCAAACAGGATGGGGGAAGCCACCGAGAGTGCCTCTTGACTTCAGTCTCGTGGAAGTCTGCTGGGCCTTTGGCTCCAGTCTCGTGGGAGCCTACTGGCTTCTCTGGCTCCGGCCTCGTGGGAGCCTGCAAGTTCGAGTGGAAGCCCAGGGGCTTTTGGCTCCGGCCTTGTGGGAGCCTGCTGGCTTCAGTGACTGGGACAAATGCATGGGTTTATATACAAATCCAGGGGCAAGACAGGCAGTTGTTTACAATGTTTGATTGGTTATTACATGTTATCTATCAGTAACACTTGCTTTTTCTTAATTCTAAAAAACATGCATATTCATTCTCAAAACATACTTATTCATTAGTATACAATTATTTCTTCTTTATCATTTCTACCATGACATGCTTACGTACATGGTGGCTTCTTGACAAAGGTGATAAGGGGAGGGCTTGTGCGCCTAGGAGTCTCTTGACAGGAGCGGTAGGAGAGGAGGCCCCATTTCACCAGTAGTTTAGGAAGATGGAGTCACCTTTGTTAAAAGACTCTAACATACACACTATATCCATTATTAAGTCACAGCATAACTTGCAAAGGAGGTCTATTATTGCAGCTATCTCTGGGTCATCAATTTCTGATAAAACTATAACAATATTGAGGATACAATTAAGATTATTAATAGTACTCCAACCCATATTTCCCAAAGCTCCATTTTTATTTATGGTCATGTTTTGCTGGAGCAATGTAAGTGTGAAGTACTTATAGTCAGACTGTTCCTATCATTTACCCAATTGTTTCTGAGACTAAACAGAAAGGTCTGTGCCTGGCCTTGACCCAGCCAAGTAGAAGGCATGGGTGCCTGGCATCCAAGCACACAACAGGTGAGTCATTTTCCACAACGTAGAAGGGTGGCAAGAGGCTTTTGTTAGCCCTTGGGGGAAATTCAAGGTTGTTAATATTTAATACAGAGGCCCCAGACTTCCAACAACTCCGTGCCTGTTCCTGAAATGACCAGTTTCTGACTAGGGGCTTTGCATGGCTAGAGACTCACAATCTGATTTGCTGTGATGACAACCACTCCTGCTCCCAAGGTGACCCAAGGTCACGGGAAACAATTCATACCTGCAGGGCAGGGGCTGGGTCCAGGCAGGTGCTGGGTCCAGGGCAGGGGCTGGGTCCAGGGGCAGAGGGTGGGCCCAAGGCAGGGGCTAGGTCCAGAGCAGGGGCTGGGTCCAGAGCAGGGGCTAGGTCCAGGGCAGGGGCTTGACCAGGGGCAGAGGGTGGGCCCAAGGCAGGGGCTGGGCCCAGGCAAGAGGTAGGCCTGGGGTCTAGGGCTCAGGGCAGAGGCAGGACTCCAAGCAGGGGCTGAGCTCGGGGCAGGGGCTGTGTCCAGGGCAGTCACAGTGTTCGAGTGACTTTAGCTGGAAATACTTTATGCTCAGGATGGATTTATTAAAACGGGACCCACATCATGCAGGAGCACTGCCATACCATTCTCTACCTCTTTTGTTCTTCTTTTAATTTATTATTATTATTATTATTATTGGTAAGTCGGATTTACAGAGAGGTGAGACAGAGACAAAGATCTTCCATCTGCTGGTTCACTGCCCAAGTGGCCGCAACAGCCAGCGCTGAGCCGATCTGAAGCCAGGAGCCAGGCACCACTTCCATGTCTCCCCACATGGGTGCAGGGTCCCAAGGCCTTTTCCCAGGCCACAAGCAGGCAGCTGGAAGGGAAGTAGAGCAGCCAGGATATGAACTGGTGCTCTAATGGGATCCGTGTGGTTGCAAGGCAAGGACTTTAGCTGTTCTTTTCCTTTTTTCTTCTCCTCTCTTCTCTCCCTTCCTTTCCTTCCCTTCTGCCTTCCTTCCTTTCTTTCCTTCTTTCTTTGGCCAACACAGAATGAGAAAAAGAGAGAGAAACCGCCCATCTCCAGGTTCACTCCTGGAATGTCAGCACAGGAGCAGGCCAGGCTGAAGCTTGGAGCCTGGGACTCCCCCTGGTGTCACACATAATAGGTAGGGACCCAGCACCAGGGCCAGCACCTGCTGCCTCCCAGGATGGCAAGCGGAGCAGCCAGGGCTCAAGCTGGTACTCCTGTAGAGTATGGGGCAGCCCAGGCAGCGGCTTAGCCCACTGAGTTCAACACGTGGCCACAAGCGTCCTATTTGAATAAAACTGCCCGGAACCACAAGTGCAGGTTGGTGGAGAACATAATCTGTTTGAATTTTTTCATATTTATTTATTTATTATTGGAAAGGCAGATTTACAGAGAAGGATATACAAAAATTCCCCAGGTGGCCATGACAGCCGGAGCTGAGCTGATCCAAAGCCAGGAGTCAGGAGCCTCCTCTGGGTCTCCCATGCAGGTGCAGAGTCCCAAGGCTGTGGTGCCATTCTCTACTGCTTCCCCAGGTCACAGGCAAGGAGCTGGATGGAAAACAGGTTTGTCAGAACATGAACTGGCACATGTAAGGTGAGGCTAGACTGCCGGCTGGCCCAAGACATTTCTGCATATAAAGGAAGACCTGGCTGGCAGGACTTTTGCTGGACCCTGGCTGTTGTCATTTAGATGTTGTTAGGGCACTTTATTTAAACTATGCGTATTCTAAATCTGCTGGATTCCACCCCTGAGGCATCAGAGGTGTGGAGACATAGGTCAAAAGAGTCTTTCTAGAACTTCTCAGAAGTTCTACAAAGTACAGACGCCACCCCTGGAGCAGGCGGGAACTCCTGACCTTGTATGGTTGGGTGCATTTGGGTCCAGAGCTCCAGGGCAGGAAGCTGCCCGCTGTGACAGTCAACCTTGGCCCTGCTCAAGAACCAAGGGGCTTTGCCGAGCCCTGGCTGGGAGCTTCATTCAGGAACTCCTAGGCCACTTAGTCCTAGGGCCTCTGGAAGATTCTAAGCTCCCAGAGAATCCCAAGGCGGGCTCATGTTGAGACCCATACCTCCTGAAGGAACCCGCTGCACCAATGACAAATCTATTTGTTTGGCTATTGTCACCGAGTGGACTGATGGTCCGCAGGAGAAAATGATGGTTACCGAGCGGACCCGTCTCCTAGGCTTCCCAAGTGGACCCGTCTCCGGCTCTCCCGTCTCCTAGGCTTCCCAAGTGGACCCATCTCCGGCTCTCTGAGTGGACCCGTCTCCTAGGCTCCCCGAGTGGACCCATCTCCTAGGCTCCCCGAGTGGACCCGTCTCCTAGGCTCCCCGAGTGGACCTGTCTCCTAGGCTCCCTGAGTGGACCTGTCTCCTAGGCTCCCTGAGTGGACCCGTCTCCGGCTCTCTGAGTAGACCCATCCTAGGCTCCCTGAGTCTGCCCTCTGCCCACTTTGCAGGTACAGCTGGGGTCCCTTCCATCCCCCGGCTCACTGTACCTGGCCGGGCAGCTCCCCAGATGCCTGTCCATCTGCACCCAGAATTCTCATGGTGGGAACCTCAGCAGGTGAGCAGGCAGAAAGAGCACTCTTACGTAGCTGTGTGTGCTTGTGTGTGCCTGGTGGGTGTGAGCACAAGCTTATGGATCATGTGTGTGCGTTGTGTCTGCATGCGTGTGCCTGTGTGAGCATGCATGTATACAGACCACTCACATATGCATGTAGGTACATTGTGTGCACGTGTACATGCACGTTGTATGTACGTGCGCACAGTGAGCACATGTTTGTGTCCGTGTCTGTGCAACAAGGGGCTGTTTATTGTAGCCTATGAAAAAGGTTATGAAGCGATACATCACCAGGCACACTTTGCACGCTGCAATTTCGCCAGGCATTCACAGCCACTCCTCAGGGCTAGCATCACCTGCGTTTATGAACCTGCCTTGCATCCTGATGACAGGCAGCATGGACCACCGGAGAGAAATCCATTAAAAAGTCGGTGACACAGGGGCCGGCGCTGAGGCACCGGAGGCAGCCACCACTTTACAAGCCATTATCCTCTCCGAGCGCCAGCTCTGGTGCCAGCTGCTCCACTCGCCAGCCACTCCCTGCTGATGCGCCTGGGAGAGCAGAAGCTTGGATCCCTGTGCCCGGCGTGCAGGCAGACCTGGGTGGAGGTCCGGCTCCTGGCTGCTGCCTGAGGAAGTTGGGGAGTGAACCAGCAGATGGAAGGATCTCTCTCTCTCATGCTGTGTTTCCAATAAATAAATAAATCTTTAAAAATCATAACGATGCAGACTCCTCGGTGTCTGCTGAAGCCAGCAGCAGTGCTGCCCCCAGTGCAGCTGCCCAGGCCACACTGCGAAGCCACCCACACGCTGAAGCTCGCCTGGTGTGGGCCGCGGCTGCTCCGCCAGGCCTGGCTGTCCGGCCTGGGCTTCCCCAGAGCTTCCCTTTCAGCCTACCCCCTCCCTCCCTCCCAGGAGGCCACCGCCCTGACACCTGATCCTGAGCTGTCAGTGCGATTTACAAAAGAGTAGAAGACTTTCCTCTGCGTTCTCACTCTAGAATTTACACAACACAGACAACCCGTTGCTTTCTGCAGGGTCCTTAAAAGGGTCATTTTTTTTTTCAACACCCTATCCCTCTGAGGGTGAGGTCATCCCTTCTGGAACCTTGCAATCCTGTTAAGCATCTCGGCTTTTCAGCCACTCAATGGCAAGGCCTCACGGAGCATCCTGCGTGCGCAGACCTGCGGGGTCACTTCAGGCTGCCGGGCTCGCCGAGACGGGACCCGCCGCTGGCAAAGCAAACAGCAAACCCCACCGAAAGCTTGTCTCTGTAAAAACACTGACTTGGAAAGCGAGTGTGAGAGGGCAGGAGACTCAAAAGAGTTTGTGGGGAAATGGAAATAAGAAGAAAGCTTGTTTTGGTGCAAAAATAATTAAAACGCTCGAGTCTGAGGAGTCTTGCAGGTCGTGGGAAAAGCATCTTGGGAAAAACAAACTGCGGATTTCCATTTTTTTAATTTGATTTTTGATGATGATGTAGTTGATCAGGGTGGGAAGGCTCGAGGACCGGGGGAGTGGGCAGCACCACTATTTACACATTTTCTTTTTCTTCTTCCTGTGTCTGGCAGAGGAGGGACACGGGGAGGATTGCATTTTTTTGTGTGCCAAAACAAATTTTCTTTAATTTTATTTTCCATGAGATTTTACACAATACATTTGCTTATTTGAAAATCAGTCTGGGCCCGGCGGCGTGGCCTAGCAGCTAAAGTCCTCGCCTTGAATGCCGGGATCCCATATGGGCGCCAGTTCTAATCCCGGCAGCTCTACTTCCCATCCAGCTCCCTGCTTGTGGCCTGGGAAAGCAGTCGAGGACAGCCCAAAGCTTCGGACTCTGCACCTGTGTGGGTGACCTGGAAGAAGTTCCTGGCTCCTGACTTCGGACCGGCGTAGCATCGGCCGTTGCACTCACTTGGGGAGTGAATCATTGGACAAAGATCTTCCTCTCTGTCTCTCCTCCTCTCTGTATATCTGACTTTCCTTAAAAAAAAAAAAAAAAAAATCAGTTACGCAGAGAGAGAGAGATCTTGAATACAATGGTTAACCCTCAGATGGCCACAATGGCCAGGGCTGGTCCAGGACAAAGCCGGCAGCCAGGAGCTTCATCCAGGTCTCCCCCGTGGATGCAGGGGCCAGGCACGTGGGCCATCTCCACTGTTTTCCCCAGGTTTGTCAGCAGGGAGCTGGAATTGCAAGTTTTTGAAGCATTCTCGCATGAGAGACTTGAAAGAAAAGCAAGCCAGTCTGGAGGCGATTTGGGGGAGAAAAACTGAGAGAAGGTGTTCTCTCTGCTGGTTCACTCTACAATGGCTGGAGCTGAGCTGGGAGCCAGGGGCTTCTTCCTGGTCTCCATGTGGGTGAGGGACCCAAGGACATGGGCCCTCTAGGCTGCCTTCCCAGGCTACAAGCAGAGAGCTGGACTGGAAGTGAAGCAGCCAGGACACAGGCAGGCACTCCGTGGGATGCCAGCGTCGCAGGGCAGAGCGTTATCCTGCTGCTCCATCACTCTAGCCCCTCTCGTTTTCTTTTCAACATCTCTATTCTCTGGATCAAGATTTATCCAGGGGGCCTGGCATCCTACATGGTGCCGGTTCAAATCCTGGCTTCTCCACTTCTAGTCCAGCTCCCTGCCAAAGTGCCTGGGAACACCCAAACCTTGGGTCCCTGCACCCACGTGGGGAAACCAAGATGAAGCTCCTGGGTCCTGATTTCAGACTGGCCCCACTCCAGCCATGGTGGGCCATTTGAGGAGTGAACAGTGGATAGAAAATCTCTCTCTCGCCCCTCTCTGTCTCTCCTCTCTCTGGAAATCCACTTTTCAGATAAAATAAATCATTTTTGTTGTTCTGATAGCAGAAGGAAGTCGTTCTCAGGCAGGATATGACACATCTTGAAACAAATGACTGCAAGGTCTGGTGCCACCAAACACAAGTAAGGGTGTCACCCTGACATGAGTCAGCGGTGGCATTTGTCTCATCCCGATGGTGGTGCTCTGGATGGTACCAGGTCAGCTTGCACCATGGACATGCAGTGTGGAAGGGATCCAGGTGCAGGGCCCAGCCTGTGGCTGGCCATCAGGCCAAGGCCTCATGAGACTCAAGATCTTACTGGTCTCCACAGCCACGTTCCCTCTCGGAGTTCTGCTCCAGGTGAGGAGGCAGCAGGCATTTTGTGTCCTGGTGAGAGACTTGGCACTTAGAGGCTAAGAAAACTTGGGCATCAAGACTTCATTAATACAACTCGGAAGGGTAAACTCCTGTGGCATGCTAGGTAACAGGGCAAACCCCCAAGTGCTCCCCAAGCTTGGTGGAAATGATGGGCCCTGCCCATGCCGCTGATACCAGCACCAGGAACTACCAGGACCCTGGTCTCCCAGCCTCTCCATTTCCCACCCTCTGCTAAGTGAGGTTTCGCTCCTGCTGAGTGAATTCACCCAACTGAGGGAGCTGGCAAGGGTGCAGCCAGCCCTCACCGCTGCAGACAAGCACTGTCTCCCTCCGCAGAAAACATCTCCATGTTGGGTCTGACCACTGAGGAATTCCCCAGGAACCCCGGATCCTGAGCAAGAAGCCAGCACCACCACACTGCCTGTAGCCTACTTTGCCACCATTGAAATTCCCGCAGGAACTCAGTATGCCCAACAAAAGGGGAGAGAGGCATGGCAGACCTAGCAGGAGCTCCCGTGCCAGCTGAACTTCATGTCCGACTCCTCAAGGAGTGTAGTGATTAAGCAGCAGCTGGAAGACCACTGGCACTGCACCTGCTTCCCCCTCCTCCCCAGAACCACTGATTGGCTGCTGCACATCCCAAAAGTGGCTACAGACCTGGGAGATTTTACAGCAGGGTCTGCTTACCTTCACCACAATGAGCAGCAGCCCTGTGAGCGGGAATCGGGACCCGTCATGGCTAGCTCGGGTTCCTTGGTGTGGTTCCTTGAGTCCTGGGCCCCGAGCGGCAGGGTCTAAGCCAACCAACACGGTGTTTCCGTGGTGGAGAGGAGTTGGTTCTGCAATGAACATGTGACCCATTAAGATCAATGGAGCGGCGAGGGAGGCCGGGGTTGGGGCAACCTTCTGTAAAGTATTCTGCCTTCTCCAAAGAGCTGGCTTCACTCTCCTCTCTCACTGAACGCTAACAGCTGACACTGTGTTGGAAGTAGGACAATTCAACCATGAAATGGCTCTTGTGAAAGGTGTAATATTTGCTTGGAACATAAACCAACGGGAAGAGCTGTTCCCATCTCAGTCTTCCCTAAGGATCTCTGGAAAGTGGGCGAGGTGCCTTCCCAGGACCGGACAGGGAGAGGGCTGGGAGAACGGACACCCAGCCTCCTCCCCTTCCCTGTCCATCTTCTGCAGACACTTGCCATCATCCAGATCCAACCGCAACCTACCTGCCCGTCCTGGGGGGCGGGCAGGAATCTGAAGGGAGCAAGGTAGGCTGCCAGTGGAAATCCATGGAGCAGGCAGCCCAGACTGCCTCGGCTGGACTTGAAGTTGCTGCCCCTCCACTTTAAAGGTGCTTGTTTTACGGTCACTATGCATTGCATTATCTAGATCTTGCATTCATTAATTGTAGATAAACAAAATAGTGTGTAGACGAGCTGTACCGGGTGCACCAGGAGCCTGCGGAGAGGCAGCAGGGGCAGTGTCCCACCTGTGGATAAGGACAGCAAGTCTCACAGAGGAAGTGGGGGAAGTTAGGGGTGTTGTCAGCCTACCGCTGCCAGCCACACCAGGGCAAGAGACTAGCAATGTCAGCGGCAGCTTCCAAAGCACGAAGCCCAGGAGAAAAGCACTTGCCTTGAAAACGTCAGCAGTAGCTTGCAAGGGATGGATGGTAAAGCAGCATTCCCCCACGTGGCCGAGAATGGAACAGGGCAATTATCAGCGTTCATTCAGTGTGTGGTCTTCACCGAAGCAGAGGAAGGGCCACACTGGGAACAAACACACGATGGGGCGTTATAACCCGGCTCAGACAGCTACAGATGAAGAAGACACCACGAAAATGGAGATTAGAAATCTTACAAGTAAGAAACTGTAAGCCCCAACTGGGGGTAGGCCAGCCCCGGCTAGGCTGCAGCATCTGCCAGTGCCCGTGAGAGCTGGGCCTGGGGGTTAGGGAGTTCTTAGGGGTCTCCCGGACTAGGCCACTATACCCACTGATACGTGCAGGAACTGGAGCTGGGGGCAGACTGGGCAAAGCAGCTGCACACACAAGCACACTCAAGAACCGGGTGTGAGTGTCGCTGTCCCGCAGCAAGGGAGTTGGTGCACGGAGCCGATAATAACACGCGTGGACCCTGACTGATGGTCAGAGCCGAAGTTTATTAGGGGCATCAGACCTTATACTCTGAGAGTCCTACTGTTTCCCTCTCTTGATTGGAATTCCCTTTGTTTTGTATATTACACCAGGTGTTCTCATTTACATGCTGTTTATACCAAAGGTGGCCATTCGGTTGTTGTCATGCAAATACTGTCCAATGAACTGCAAACCTGTGCTCGCTGACCTTCCAGGCTCACAATGTCCTCCTACAAATCCCCCTTCTGTGTTTTATAAAATTAAGCCTGAAACTTGTAGCTGGGGGAACATGCTCTTGGAAGAGCAGAAGAATGGGGAGAAACAATGTTATATATATTAACAGCTATAATGTCTTCCAAGCTAACATGTTTTTGAATTTAACCTAAATCAGAGTTGCACAGGGACAGTGAACAGTTAACATCCATCATATGTAACAGCTGAGTATAAGCTTAACTTCACAGTTTCTATACAGTTAGTATTAACAGTTGATGAAAAGTTTTGGAGAGAATCTCAACTTACAATTTAAGCCTTGCCATTTATATAATTGAAGTGTGATTTTACAGATTTCTATGCATTTAGGATAATCAAAACAGTCTTATAATTCTACCAAATCATAGAAAAGCGTTAGGCAGGTGAGCAGGGAAATCTCCAACAACCTAGTGAATGAGGAAGAATTTAACTCTATATCCTAACCTAGTAAAGTCCATGAAAAGCAAATAGGGAGCCTGACCAGTAAGTACAGGCTGAGCGATTATAAGTTAATGGCCTTTGTTCTGACTGTTCCAAATACTCTATATCCATGTCTTTCTGTAGCCTGATCAGTTAGGTACAAGTTGGGTGATTATCAGTTAGCTGACCTTTATTAGTGTCTAGTATCTAAAATAATTTTGGGGCTCACAAGCAACCCTGATGGTCGGTGTAAGAGAGGGCTGGGCACCACGGCTGGAGCTAGGTAAGAACTAGAGCAAGCTCCTCCTCTGAGTCCACTTCTCTCTGAGTGCCACCCGGGGCTCCTGGCTGAAGTTCCGATGTCACCAGACCCTATCAATCCCGTGTGAGAAATTCACTAGGAAAGGACTGACCTCAGAGTTCTCGGCCTCCAAGGGCACTCACCTTCCTTGTAATCCCCTTGGCAGTCGGGATAAGGTCCTCCTTGATAAGGCAGGCATCCACTGCTTCTGCAATGAAAGCACATGGGAGACCTCCGGGGGTCTCTGGGACTAGGATAGAGAGCTCCTCTTATCCTCCTGCTCCGCCTTGAGATCCCCTCCTGCTCTGTACACACAGCCTCCTTTAAGAGGGTGTCAGAGTCATCCTTGGATCCCACCACAAATTAATATGGCTTTTCTAATGTCTAAGGCAGTTGAGAATTTATTATCTATGAATAATAATTTACACTTAAAGTCTTCCTCAAACATCCTAAGAAGGTGGAGAATTTCTCTGCACTCCTGACCTGTAGTGGAACAAGAGGAATATTAAACCAATTTAGTTTTCAGTTCTTAGATGCAGTTCCACTGGGGCTTCCATCTTCTCCAGGGGCAGCGTTGCGTTGAAGGGAGTTGCTGCACTTCCAAGGTCAGATGAGCCATAGGGAAACCACAGTTTTGAAGATCTATCAGGAAATTCTAGGGACAAGAGCATAACCTTTCCCATAGATTATTAGTGTTCCACAGTATCAGTCACTCAGTTGTATTATCAAATACATCATGTCAGGGACAGTTGTGCTTGATGCACCAATCTCTTAGAACCCCTCATGTCACCTGGTATTGGGAGGGGTCTGGCTTCTTCCTCCTCCAATATTTCCTTGATGGTGATGGATCTTTCAGGATGAGGTCTTAAAGCTGTCTTACTGCAGGAGCTTCCTCCAGTGAATGGAGTCCAAGACTTTACAAGTAGGCATCCACACAGGCTGCAGCTCAGTTCCTGGGAAAATAAGCATATCCTCTTCCCACAGTTAGCAAGGAGTCAGGACCTCTACACTTGTGAGTGGCTGGGTCCCTCCATCGAACCAAAGACATCTGCGTTGGGCCTGCAAACTGCCTCCAGTAACACAGAGCTGCTGCTCACTAGAAGGCAAAATCTGAAGAAAATTTAAGGTGAATAAGACCAAATTAATGCACGCACAGGGGTAGCATATTCCCCCCTCTGCTTTTAAAACATATTTTGTTGGACAAAGTAAATTAGATTTAATAACAGTTTAAAATCATGTAGATAATTTTATAATTCTATCAGAAAGCTCTGGGGAGTGGCTGTAGGTTGCCATAATCCCAAGGCCACCTGCTCTTGTTGCTAAACAAACAGCAACACATGATAACAATTTTAAACAACTTTTACAAAAGACAAAATGTTAAGACACACATTATGCATGCACACACACACAGACACACACACTTTTGGAGACTTAAAATATCATTCTCAACCAAGCTTAGTAGTAGTGTTCACCAGAAATCTGTAAGTGAAATGATATTAAATCAATAATCTTGAGCCAAGAAACTCAGTGAAAAACATTGATCGCCGCTATGAAATCCCTCTATCAACCTAAAAATGCAAATTTCAGTCTTCCCAGTAATATAGGCATCCTAAGAATACATAGTTAACAACCAGATACAACTTTAGAGCTAAATCATTAAAAGCATGTAAACTAAAATTTAAACCTTCACAATTCCGTGGAAGCATACAATATTTTGACACAATAAAATTTTACTCCATTTTGCATTTGGCAATAATCTTAATATAATTCAATAGCCTGTTCAACTGTCTCCACGAAACAGGAGATAGATCCGTTGGCATTCTTGAGGCCTCGGAAGAATACCAAGGGAAGCCCTAGGATTTGAAACCTTTGAATACTTAAATGCTTTTTTAAAGGTAGCTGAAAATATCTGAAAGATTTGTTGTCGAAGTTAGCATGACACATTATACATTACAATTGATTATCGATGTGAGAACGTCAAATATCTTTAAAACAAATACAAAACCTTGACACATTAAAGGCAGTGAGAGATTTGATAACTAGCCAAAAGCACAAGAATTACATTAATACATGCAAACACATTAATTTAACTTATAGTTTGAAATAATCTAACAGTGTGTTACAGTTCAATTCTATACCAAAATTACGATAAAATTTCACTCCTTTTTAAAAATGTCTTCCCAAATAACCCTCAAGATTTACAAAAGCCCAGTCTTTTCTTCCCAAAAGTTGCAATGGATATGCAGATGAGATCAGTTAGCTAAACATTTATCACAACAAAGACCTTGAAATTGGTCAATATTATGAAATCTAGAAGTTAAACTGAAGGCCTGTATCCCAGTTTTCTTGTATCCCAGTGTCCTCAGCATTATAAAATATTCCAAAAGACATGCAGTTACAACCTGGGTACATTAACACAAAACCAGCAAACTTTCACCTTACAATGATATAATGCCATCACCCAAATACTCCTTAAAGCAAGAACATCACTTTGTTAATTTTAAACAATAAGAACTTAATGAGACAGAGAACATAACTTAATATAAAAACTTGTACTTAAAAATTAGCATACATGATTAAGCAATGCTGTATAGAAAAAGTGCTATATGAATAACATGCATTCACCACAATTGATTGGAATTTCAGCCTCCAGGATTTACTTGCTGGTTGTTTTAAGTTTGAAGCTTTTCTGCAGACACAAATTGAATAGGATGTTCCTTTGGGTCCTGGGGCTGGCTTCTCCAGGAGCCTTCTGGCCACAGGCGTCTGCCACTAGGATCAAATTCAGATTTACATTCTTTTTTCCAGTGCCGGCCGCTTTGGCACTTAGGATATATTCCTGGGGAGTGACTGTTATAGGAAGCATCCAGCAATTTTTTCTCAGGTGTCCTGGCATGCCACAGTTAAAACATTTAGCATTCATTTGCTTTTGAATGGCAAAAGTTTCAAGTGCTGCTAGGCGGGCATGGTGTTTAAATGTGCCTATGTTGGGACAGGCTTTGAGGTAACCCAAAAGATCTTCCTTTTCTTTTATAGGACGAATAACAGCCTGGCAATCCTCGTTTGCATTCTCAAAAGCCAGTTGCTTTAATAACAATTTCCTAGTGCCTTCTCCTCTAACTTGTTTTTCTATGGAGTCTGTCAAACATCTTACAAAATCAGCATAAGATTCTCTGGCTCCTTGAATGACTTTTGTATAACTGCCTGCAAATTCAGACCCAGCTTCAATTTTCTCCCATGCCAACAATGCTACGTCTCGTATATGAATGAGTGCAGCTTGAGGTAGCAGTATCTGTTGCTCTGTAGTAACCCACTGTCCATCTCCGATTAACATATCATAAGTCAATTGCCCCCCTCCAGGGAGTTGGCGACCGGTAGGGAAATCTCCACAGGGTGCTCTTTGCCATCCTCCTCATCTGTACTATGAGACGTTTCTTTTTCAGAAATATTACGGTAGCCTTTCCTGTTAGGTGGACCTCTTAAGAGTTCCCTTTTTCTTCCTTGTCCGAATTATGAAACACTTCTTTTTTGGCTACATTTTGGGGGTGTCTCCTCTTAGAGGAGTTTCTTGCACATTCCCCTTCTAAAATTATAATAACAGCTCTAATTAAATCTGATATAATCCAAAAACTAACTTGAATATCTTCTATCCTTCCGGCCTTTTCAGCATTTCTCTGAGTAAAATTCTTAAGTCCAGTTTCTAGTGTCCATTCATCTGGAGACCAACGATTATATTCACCAATAAGCTCGAAATAAGAACGCAATTGCTGCCTAGTTACCTTTGCTCCACTTTTCACTAAAAAATTCTGCATAAGAGAGATAAACGACTGTGCTCTACACTGCTTCTGGCCCATTGTCCCACTCACACTTCCTGTGGGGGTCTCCTCTGCACTTTCTCTTCTTCTTTCAAGTCCCTGTTCAGGCGCCACTTGTCGCTGTCCCGCAGCGACGAATTTGGTGCACGGAGCCGATAATAACACGCGTGGACCCTGACTGATGGTCAAAGCCGGAAGCTTATTAGGGGCATCAGACTTTATACTCTGAGAGTCCATACCGTTTCCCTCTCTTGATTGGAATTCCCTTTGTTTTGTATATTACACCAGGTGTTCTCATTTACATGCTGTTTATACCAAAGGTGGCCATTCGGTTGTTGTCATGCAAATACTGTCCAATGAACTGCAAACCTGTGCTCGCTGACCTTCCAGGGTCACAATGTCCTCCTACATGTGAGGACCTGTGCAGTCAGGGTTCGCAGGGCTCTCCCTGATCCAACCATGTCAGCTGCTCCCCGGCCTCAGGGAACACCACATGGATGAATGATCCGGCCTCAAAGCAGGTGCTGCAACACTGGACTACTGTCGCTGACTCCTGCGCAAAGATGGAGAACATAGCCAGTCGTACACAAAAGACAAGCCAACTGGCTCTGCTAATCCAGCAGATTTCAAGCACCGTCAAAAGGTGGGGGGAAAAGCGGGTTGAGTATCTCGGGCCAAGCTCTACAGCAAATGCCTGTCTGTGGACACACCGAGGTAGACAAAGACAGCCAGCAGGACTTCAAAGTCCTCTCTCACCTCCAGAGCTATGAGGTCAACAACAGCTCAGAACAACCCAGACCACTCAAGAAACATCCTGGGGACCCTCTTCCCACCTTGGGGTCCCTAAAGCAACGTAAAAGGCCATGCTCCCCGAGGCACTGGTGTGGTCTGACAGCAAAGAGCAGTGTTGCCTCTCTTCTTCCCCTCCCCCCACCAACCAGGCGCAGGATGGAGAATGGAACTTCCCTCACTCACCTTCCCCTCTCCCCAGCATTCTCCAACCTAAGCAGTAACCCACATGGACCTGCCATCCCATCGCCTCTGCAATACACATCGAAAGCACTGAATTAAAAAAAGCAAATACACTAAATACTGGGACAAATAATGCACATCAGAAGAACCCTCAGATGGCACGAAGAGAGAATGGGCAGAATGGAAATGTTAACCAAGGTATTCCATACAATAAGTAATGTGAAGGATAAAAAGAAACAGATACATCGCATAGGAACTTCAGAACTGACTGAGGAAACATCCAAATCACAATATAAGGATCCAGGAGCCAGGGCCGTGGCTCAGCTCTACATGCAAGTACCAGTATCCCATGCAGCACCAGCTGTGTCCCAACCACTGCACTTCCATCCAACTTCCTGTACATGGTCTGGGAAAGCAGTAGAGGATGCTTGGGACCGTGCACTCACATGGGAGACCCAGAGGAGGCTCCTGGCTCCTGATTTTATATTGGCCAAGCTCTGGCCATTGCAGCTGTTTGAGGGAATGAGGCAGCAGGTGGAAAATCTCTGTTGTCTCTCCTTCTATCTGTAAAGCTGCCTTTCCAATAAAAATAGATCTTAAAACAATGCAGGGGTCCAAAATGGAAGCCATTTTCCTAATGCAAAATTAACAGCAGGAGAACTAAGAAAAAACTCATGGTCAGAATGCAGAACAAGAAGCCCGAAGAGGAGCACCAAAGGTCACCAAAGGTCAAGCCGGGAACCCGCTCCAGGCACCGCTGGCACCCCCGCAAGAAGGCTGGGAGGTGTGCGTGAAAGCCGTGCACACTGCAAGGAGCCAGCTACTTCCTCCCCTTCCTGCCATGTGAAGACCACAGACTTGAAAAGACTGCAGGGCTGCCCACCCAGATGTTTGATGCAACCTCGAGTGCCCACCAGAGGCATGCCCAGGAATTTGGGAAGATTCCAGTGCCCTGGCCACACTCCTGCGTCAGCTGCCTTTAATCTCCCCAGGTGGACCCAGTGCTCAGCCAGGGTTGATATCACTGTTCCACCTCATGACTCCGGAAGAAGAGGACTGAGTCCAGGAGGAGTTGCCGAGGGCAGCGGGCCCATAAATGACCTCAGCTGTGTACCCAAGGGCTGTGTCGGGATGCAAGCCTTCTGTGAAGCCATTTTATTGCTTGGCTTTGAATAGTACAAACTTTATTTGGTTTATTCCACCTCCAGTGAATTTTTCTTAGTCATTTAGCAAGCCATTTGC
The DNA here is from genome assembly GCF_017591425.1 of Ochotona curzoniae. NCBI lineage: Eukaryota > Metazoa > Chordata > Mammalia > Lagomorpha > Ochotonidae > Ochotona > Ochotona curzoniae. Next base: position 2,443,319 of record NW_024466313.1, read on the forward strand.
ATTTGTGTCATCCAGAAATTTCTGTTGAACGACAAATGCCTGGGCCTCCCTCCCTGGTTTTCTGCTCCAGTGAATAAAGGTGAGGTTTTATTTGCAAACCTACCCGAGATGTCCCAGTTCGAGAGCCACTGAACTCGGGGTTGTCTGAGCCAAGAACACCAGAGGAAGCACAAAGGAGGAGGGAACCAGGACTCCTCCAGAGCCTCATGAGACAATGGTGGCTGAGTCTTCTAGAAGGTTCCACCAGGGACCATCACAGAATCCCTACAGTCACCAAATTGCTTCTTTCAGACCAAACTGAAACTGCGTCGAGAATTGTCAGTAGTTAAAAGAATCGCCCATTTACCCCAAAGCTGTTCTAAAAATTCATAGAAACACAGAATTGAAAAATAAGTTGATTTTGTTGCCAACAAAAAGGAAGATTCTTCAAAAAGTTCAGGGAAAATACATTGCAGTAAACAAACAAACAAACCAACAAAAACCCTCTGTTTGGGTTTCACAAACACTATTTTTGCCACAAAATCAATTTATATTTTAACTTCACCTTGCCGGGAATTTTTTTTTGCATACTCTTGAATTTCCCCTTGGCCTGTTTCTGCATTTCATATCTGAGCCTATCGGCTCACGGGAGGATCAGGGTGGTGACCTAGAAATCCTGAATGTGTTGGGGCTGGCACCTGCTATACAGGCCATCCATGTGGACACTGGTTTGAGCCCCAGCTGCTCCACTTCTGATCCAGCTCCCTGCTAATGCGGCTGGACAAGCAGCAGAGGGTGGCCCAAGGGCTGGGCTCCTGCAGCATACGGGAGTCCTAGACGGAGGTCAGGCTCTTGGCTGTTGGTTTGGCCCAGCCCCAGCCATTGTGGCCATCTGGGGAGTGAACCAGTGGATGGAAGATCTGACTCTCTCTCTCTCTGTGTAGCTCTGATTTTCAAACAGATGAATAAATCTTAGGAGAGAGAAAAAAAAGGGGGGGGTGGGGAAGGAACTTTGACTGTGTTTTCCCTCGGGGACTTTGGACAAACCAGTTCATTGTTGGTGTGGTGATTTCCTTAACCGCCGAGAGGGGAAAGCCTGCCCTCCCCGCAGCGGTGTGGTGTGCGTGGCTATAAAACGATTTAATAAAGAGCACTCCGTGGGCAGGCACTGGGTGGGCCGTGTGAGATAAGGAGGACTGAAGGGACCGCCACCGAGCCCAGAGACCTTTGTCCAAGGGCCTGAGCTCCTAGCTACACTTTCTGTCCCCTGTGCTGGGGCTGCCAGCCTAGGACAAGTGAGACTCCCCCATGCCACTGACACTGACCTTTCCATTCCCAGCAGCTGCAGAGCCCTAGGGAAGTAGAGGGTAGCCCTGGAAGAATCCAGAAGGCAGCCAACACAGGCAGTGGCAGTGGCAGGGAGGGCAGCCAACAGCCAAAGGCATAGCAGCACTGACCCTGGGATCCACCTGGAATAGAGAGCTGGGGTTGTCCCTTCTAAGCCCTAAGCATGAAGCCAGCTTCATATTAGAGTGCTGGGTACAAAATACACACGCCAGGCCTGCCCCCAATAAGTCTGAGGTGTGGCCTGAAAATCTGCATTTTAAGCCAGCCCCCGAGGAAAGCCACCTCTTCTGTGTCACCTCCTCCTGAAGGCCCCCTCCCCTGATACCCAGGCAAGTCTCTCTGTCCCCTCTGGCCAACATCCTCAGGGCCTGCATGGCTTCTCTGATGCCCCCAAACTCCCCACACAGCTGAGAGATTGCTAGGAGGCATGCGGAAGTGTAATTCATGAGGCTTTGTTGCCAGGGACTTGATGACAGCAGACGACAACTGACATTGCGAGGGCCACCCAGTCCTGAGGTCGTGGCCCAGGTCCCTACGAGCAGATGCAATAGTGAGAGCGAGGCTGATTGTAACAATGCTGGGGGCTCCTCAGATCTGCCTCCACCCCTTTACAAAAGGGGAAACTGAGGCTTGGAAAGGCCACTGACTTTCCTGGAGGCCCAGCACCGAGAAGACCAGGCGTGGCACTGAGGTTTCCCACCCAACCCCACTCACTCTGTCTCACCCTGGGCATGAGTTCTCCACTGTTGAGCTGGCTACCTTTGAACCAACCAGCTTCCCGTGAGCCGAGGGCCTCTCTTCTTTAGGCACAGATTCTATTGCCCGCTGCCAGCAAAGCAATACCACCAGGAGGATGTGCGTGTGACCCCGAGCAGGTGGAATGGCTCCATCCGGGGCCAAATCATCTGCCTTCCTAGGAAGGAAATAGACCTGAAATCTGACAAGGCTGCAGATACACCTGCTGCTTATCAGGAGGATGTGGGCTTCTCTCTCTCTCTCTCTCTCTCACACACACACACACGCACACACACACACACACCTGCCACAAGGGGTCTGTGTCAGAGTGGTCCCCTTGGGCCAAGGTCACAGTTCTGGCAGCAGGAAGGCGGCGTGATCCTGAGAGTGCATGAGTTGTACCATGGCCTCATCGCTGTCCCCAATTTGATACTGACAAGGATACATCAAGGACTGGGTCTTGGCATTCCACAGGTCACAGTCCATGAACCCCCAAAAGTTCCAAGAATAGTGGCCTGTGCTGGGTCGCCCCCAGAGACACCATGTTTGAGTCACAATTCCACATTGGCAGTCTCTTACAGTCAGGCCCACTCCACCTGCCTCTCTTCCCGACACTCCCCAACAGGCCCTTGGGTCAGCATGCTTGTCCTGCTGGGTTGATGCGCAGTCACTTGGAAGGACCAACGGGAGACAAGAGAGCCCAGAGCCAGGGAGCTGTAGAGCAGAGACCAGGGAAAGACCCAGGCCTAGAACCCCTTGGCACTGCTCAAAACCAGTGTGCAACCAGGAGCAGCGCCCCCCACCCCAGTTTCCTTCTTCCTCCCTTCCCCCCATGGCTGTGCCTGAAGAAGACCCCCTAGGTCCAGAAACAGGGAACTGGTGGCCGCAGGGGACTTGTGCACCCAAACTGCACGCAGGCTGGGGGAGATCCAGGAGTCAATGACCCTGAGAAAGAAGTGGCTCCTAAAGAAGACCACCTTCCAAGCTTTTCTTTCTCCAGGAACTTGTACTGTATTCCAGGTGGATGGCAAGACAGGGGGCATTGTGGGGTAGCAGGTGGAGTCCCTGCTTGGGGCGCCTGCATCCTATAGCAGAGTGCCAAGTTCAAGTCCCAGCCACCTTGGCACTTCTGGTCCAGCTTCTTGCTACCGAGCCTGGCAGGCAGCAAATAGTGAGGGCTCAGGTATGTGGGAGTTCCAGTTTCAGCTTGGCCCTGTCCTGGGTGTTGCAGGCATCTGGGGAGAGACGTGGCAGATGGAAGACCTCCTTGTCTCTGCCTCTGCCTCTCTCTGGGTCATGGCATCTTTGAAATAGGAAGGGCAGGGAGGGAGACCTGCAAGAACCAGAGGGAAATGAGATGGGGGATGAAGGGGAATGGGAGGCAGAGAAGACCCTGGATGGGAAGCCTTAAGGGGATCCGGCACCTGCGTCCAGCCAGGTGGGAGAGGAAGGAAGATGACGGAGCATCACAGAGGAAGGTGGCTGGAGAGCTTTTACTATTCAGGACATACTTATTTATTTGAAAGAGTCACACAGAGAGACAGAGTTCTTCTATCCTGGTTCACTCCTGCTCATGCTCACAACACCTGGGGCTAAGCCAGGTTGAAACCCGAGTCAGGAACTCCCGCCGGTCTCCCGTGTGAGCGGCAGGGACCCAAGCACTTGGGCCATCTTCCGCTGCTGTCCCAGGCACATGAGCAGGGAGCCAGACTGGAAGCCAGGACTAGAACCTGTGCCCAGATGGGATGCTGGCATCATCAGTGGGGGTTTTATCCACAGCACCACCAAGCCAGCCCCTGACAGACAGACAGCGCGACACGCCTGCCACTTTTGGGAAACAGGCCATGTGGCACTTTGTCCTGCCGTGGGGCATTGCAGAGAGAAGTTGAAGCAAACAACTCTGTGTTCACGCTTGGTGTGCGCCGTGCACGCGAGGACCACAGCTTCCTGCTCAGAGCACTTGAGAGCGGCACCCCGGGGGCCTGGTTTACTTGACTGTACACCATGCTCATCTCCGAGCCGGAACCCGCTCTCAGCGGCTGTCCTTCATCAGGTGCTGAGCCACTCGGTCAGGCTAAGGCACCGGGGGGGGGGGGGGGGGGGGTCTCCCTGCTTGTCCGCCAGAGTGTCCTACCCCGGACACACACCTCTCAGGCACTGCATGCCCTCCGAGTGAGCAGGTGACACAGGAAACAGACTGGTGGTGAGAAAACACCTGGCCTTGACCTAGGGCTCTTGGTCTTGACCAACGAATGACCCTGTTCCCTTCACCCCCAGGGGGTCTCCCTCTATCTGAACATTAGAGTAACTGTTACAATATCTTCAAAGCAAACCTCTAGCTTTCACCTTGGGTCCACCTGCTTGGATTTACCTGCTTAGCACACACCTGCGTGGGTTTGGCAGAACACTTGGGCTCCAAGGGGTGACCGGCGAGGTGCCTGAGTCACTTGTTTCTGGAAACTGGAGCAAAGGGTTTGCTCCCCAAATGCCTGGCTGCTTCCTGGTTGCTGATTCGGTTGATAAAAACACAGGCTTTCCTTAAAGCGGCCTCCGCAGGCTGAGTCAGGACCAAACCTTCCTGTCTCCCTCTCGATCCCCGCCCTGACGGCACACCATGCTCCCTGGGTTTGCTAATCCCTCCCGCAAAATCACCCTTCACACTCACTCCCAGTTGCACCTGTTCACACCCCACTTCACCTGAAGGTCTCATCCTCTTGCCCTTCCCCCACCCCTCCATGTACCCCCCAACCTGCTCCAGAGACTGCCCACATCCCTCCCCCAAGCTCTATGCAAACCATAGACTGAATACATCAGGGAAATTAAGTCAAAGCCCTTTTGGGAACACAACATACACCCAGGTCCTCCGGGCAGTCACAATCAGTAACCCCTGTCTCAGATGACCCAGCTTGTCTTGCAGCCACCTTCGCATGCCTGAGCCCTCGGTGCCATGGGCAAGCTGGGGCTGGGGCCCAGAGGTGGGGAGGGCATGCCCCAATCTGCGAAAGAGGATGGCATCCATCATGGGCTCCACTGACACGAGCAACCCCCTCCGAGAAAGACCCTCGAGAACAAGCTGGTTGACATCCAGATTCGAGCACCCAAGACAGGGCGAGAGGGTGACATGAGCTGTGCTGGCTGAGCAAGCCCCGTGCTCTCACTCCTGCCCGTGTGTAAGGAGAGCCCCCTGCCTCCAGCACACGTGCCTTCGCAGCTGGCACACCTGGCCCCTCCACCTGGGTGTTCCAGTCTGCCTTTGGCTGTTGAACTTGGCTGAGTCTGGCCTTGAGGCCCCAAGGCTCCCGGGGCCTCCTTGAGCCCTTAAAGCACACACACCTTTCCTGTGCTTTTGGGACACAAGCAGGTATCTGCTGTGTGTGTGGGGAGGTCATGTTCTCTGGCCTTGGGTGACCCATTTTACACATGCAGAAATCAAGGCTGGGGGAGGTCAGGTAACTGTCCCGAGACCATCAGGAGAGTCACCTCTGAGCTGAAAGCAGAGCCGGCCATGGCGGTCAACTGGACAGCCGTTGTATGGCTGGGCTTTCGGGGAGCCTCGGTTGGCTATCCAGAGGGACCTGCGAGACCAGGACCACGAGAATGCTGAGCCCCACTGTCCACAGGCTGCCTGGGAGGGGCCTGCTCCACAATCACAACAGCACATCGCATGTCTGGTGTGTCTGCGTTCAGCCACAGGGAGGGTGGCAGCCGGGCCAGAGGGGGCTGCACCTGCTTCTTAGAACGCACGTGTGGAGTCCACGGCTACTCCCGGGTGGGATACTTACCACAGTGTCAGTCCCTCACAACTTCCCCTCCTCTTAACTGCTGAGAAAGTTCAGCTGAAGGTAGGAGGTGGCCCAGCAGCTGGCTTCTGGAAAGCCGAAGGCATTAAGGTGCCAGAAAGCAGGGACTGCCCCAGGTGCAAGTTAGAAACCACAGGGAGAAGAGCCAGGAGGCTGGGAGTGCCCATAGAGGGCCAGACAGGTGGGGAGGGGGCACAGAGAGGGCCAGACAGGTGGGGAGGGGGCACAGAGAGGGCCAGACAGGTGGGGAGGGGGCACAGAGAGGGCCGGACAGGTGGGGAGGGGCACAGAGAGGGCCAGACAGGTGGGGAGGGGGCACAGAGAGGGCTGGACAGGTGGGGAGGGGCACAGAGAGGGCCAGACAGGTGGGGAGGGGGCACAGAGAGGGCCAGACAGGTGGGGAGGGGGCACAGAGAGGGCTGGACAGGTGGGGAGGGGCACAGAGAGGGCCAGACAGGTGGGGAGGGGGCACAGAGAGGGCCGGACAGGTGGGGAGGGGCACAGAAAGGGCCAGACAGGTGGGGAGGGGGCACAGAGAGGGCCGGACAGGTGGGGAGGGGCACAGAGAGGACCAGACAGGTGGGGAGGGGGCACAGAGAGGGCCAGACAGGTGGGGAGGGGCACAGAGAGGGCCAGACAGGTGGGGAGGGGGCACAGAGAGGGCCGGACAGGTGGGGAGGGGCACAGAGAGGGCCAGACAGGTGGGGAGGGGCACAGAGAGGGCCAGGGAGGGCCAGGGAGGGAGGGGTGTACTGGGAGGGAGAGAGACAGGGAGAAGGGACAGGAAGAGTCAAAGAGGGACAGAGTGTCAGCCAGGGGCCAGTCTGGCGCTGGACCAGTCAGCTCCTGCCTGCTGTCTGCTGGGTTGTATGGCAGTGTGGCATCATGGTATTGTGTGTGCAGGGAGCAAAGCCTCGTGTTAGCCACCCCTAATGCCACCCGTCAGTGGGCAGCCTGGCACCTCTGGCTGGGCAATCCGGCTCTGCTGGCCGCCCCGCATTCCCTGGGTCACCTTGAGGAAGCTTCAGGAATGGTCACCCCTCTCTTAGCACAAGGACTCAGGGTCTTGACTGCAGTGGGTCTGGACTCGGGTCTAAACTCAGACCCCCCAGCAGCTGTGACCACCAGCCACTGTTAATGTCCACTACGACCAGAAACAATTGGACCAAGAAGCCCTCCATGGGAGGGGGAGGAGTGACCAGGCCAGGCGCGGCCCCCTTTCCTCCAGGTGGAGGACAATAGCAAGGGCCATCGCCGAGGTGCTTAAGGATGGGCCAGGCAGTGAGCAGTACAGGGACAGGCACCCCTGCAGGAGGGTGGAGGTGGCCTGTCCAGGCTGCTTTGGTTGGCGTCACAGGCAGCTGGACATGGGTCAGCACTGAACCCTAACCTAGAGCTGCGTTGGCTTTATTGGGCACTAAAGTGGTAAATCAAATCCAAGGTAGCCCTGCACAGGGGTTGGGACACACGGGAAGGAGCAGAGCAGAGGGTGTGTCCTGGCCTGCTGGTCAGGCAGATAGTGCTTTGCCTTCTGGTGCTGGCAGAGCCCCCTATATGGCTGCATCTGGGCTGGGCCCTGGGGCCATGCATCCCACCTTTGCAGATCCCAGAGGGGCCGGGGATGCAGGGCTGGCAGATTGAAGCTGGTGGGTGTAGCAGGACTCTCAGCCTTCACCCAAGGCATGGGGGAGGTGTCCAGGCTGCTCCTGGGGTGCCCCACAGCACGGGTGTATCTCAGTGGCTCCATTTGGAGTAGCCATGATGTCGCCAGCCAGCTTCACCCACCACCAACAGCTGCCCTGTCACTCTCGCCTAGTATCCTGGGGCCCTGTGGACTCTAGGCCACCAAGGAGGGGACATGCAGCAACAGGATGAGGACACACAGCCCACTGTACACAAGAGCCAACACCCGAGCACTGAGCCTGTGCTGGCATCCTGGGCCAAGGACCGACAGCCCAGCTTCACTCCCCATGTGGCCCCAAGCCCTCAGGGGACACTGGCATTTGGAGTGGAATTTGTGAGGCAGCAGTTTACTCACACCAGTTCCTGGCTGCTCCGCTTGCCCTCCAGCTCCCCACTCACTCACCTGGGAAAGCAACAAGGATGGCCCAAGGACCTGGGTCCCTGCACCCTCGAGGGAGGCCTGGTGAAGCTCCTGGCCTGGCGCTGTCCATTGTGGCCATTTGGATGAACCAGTGCACGGAAAACCCCTCTTTCTTCCTCTTTCATTGTCACTTTGCTTTTCAAATAAAAATAATAAAACAACAAAAAGAGAAAGGAAGCAGGGAGATAGGTGACACCAAGCCATGTTGCTCGGAGCAAAGAGCTTCTATGGGTGCTACCGTCAATGAGTGCACCAAGAAACCGGATGTTCCTCGCCTAGCACTATCAGCACGGGCACCAAGGGCCATATCCCAACTGCCAAGGAGACCACGGGGAGTTGGACTGCCCTTGTAGGCCAAGAACTCTGCAGTCATCCTCTCCCTTTCGGATCTCCCACGTGGGATGGAAGATGCCCAGATTCTTCCTCACAGGATCTAATGTCATCGGAACAACAGCCAGGAGCCCTGAGCGGTCCTTAGAAACAGAAGAACAGTAAACTGCCTTCGGGACTCAGGAGGGGAGCTTTCCCTGGTCCTTACTTAGTTCCAACATTGGATCCCCACCCTCTCTTGCAAGGGACGCTCATCAGGAACGCTCTGGACAGAGACCAATAAAGAAAGCTTAGAACCAGACAGGAAATGGTCAGCGTGGACTCACACATACCTTACTAGGCAGGACACAAAGATTAGTTACTCCTCACTGAGGTGTTGAAGATTTCTCTGCACACCCCTCCTAAAACTGTTCTGTGCCTCAACTATTGACATATGTCTTATTAGAATTAAAAGCCAGTTTGGACTATCCTAAAATTTGTCAAGTTCAGTAAAAATTATGATTCAATACTATAAACTGATAAATATAAAAATGAAAATAGACAAGAGACAGCTGAATAGTATCCTATAGCCATTTTAAGGTGTAGAGCAGCTGGTTCTGTGTATAAACTAAAATTGAAATGTCAAGGAAGTAGTCACAGGATGTGGTTAAGAACTTGCATTTTCTAACATACTGGTCACTCAATACCATGTCAATTAACTCCATAATGTTGTAAATTGTTGTTGATAATATGTTGTGGCTTTTCATTGGATGGGATGATATTCTGCCAGCTCTGCTTTCAGACCAGAGATGGCCTCCCTAAGAAACTGCTGAATTTATCTGGACAATAAGATGCCGGACTCTCTGCTTGGTACATGCTTGCAATGAAGGAATCATGACTGGGTATGAACTGTTCTATTGCAGCAATGTGGAGGAATTCACCAGGGGGAGGGCATGGGGAATCCCAGAACCTATGAAACTGTGTCATAAAATAAAACAAAAAACAAAAAACCAAAAAAAGGCAGGATGTCAGCACTGCCCAGGTGCCCTGGTGTCCCCAGTGGACACTGCTGAGCACCGCGCAGGAGGCGTGGGTGGAGGGAGACAGAGTTTATTGCAGTGAAACCTACAGACACCACCCTGGCAGAACTATGAGTCCTCACCCCAGTGACAGCACAAGTCAAGGTCGTGTGGCCCTGACCAGGACCAACTGCCTGACGCATGCACAAACAACGCACGGCCTGAACATCGTCACAAGGACCTGTGTTGGCAGACCCAGCTGGTGAACGTTGGCCCCGGTACTCCCTACTGAGTTAAGAGAGAGACCAAAGAATTGCAAGGGCACCCAAGGACCACGGCACATGCACACTGTGAGACTGGACGTGGATTGGCGAGGAACGGGTGGAACTGGCAGGTGGGCCATGGGTGGCACGGCGTTCATGTTCTGAGATCCTGGATGGATGTGCTGTGGCTAAGGAACACATCCCCCACCGAGGAATCCACGCCAGGCGTTGCTGCCTCCTTACAATCCTGCAATAGTCTCAGGGAGAGATGAAAATATACATGCATACTTGGTCATCAACTAAAGGTCCCTGCACCGGAAACTTGTCCAGCGGCAACCGAGAAAATACCCAAGGACGGCCATGCATGGTTGGTGGAGTGAGAAAATCTGATCGTCAACATTCCAGAAGGAGATGATCAGGAAAATAATATTCAAAAAGATGACGACCAGGAATTTTCCAGAATGTTGAACGCTATCAGATCTTAGACCTAGGGAATGAGTGATTCCAGAAAAAGTGAAAAAAGAATCTAGATCCAAACGTGTCACTGGAAAACATCAAAGAAACACCAAAAAAAACCAGAAGTGCTAAACAAGAGACACTTAATACATCGGACTCGAGGCCAGAGTGCCCACTCACGGCCTCCACTCGGCGGCTTTCTCTCTCTGATGAGAAACAGAGGAGGGAAGCCAGGCTCTCGCTCAGCCGGCACGGTGGCACGCCGTGTGGAATACCCACCACGTGCGCACAGGCTGCTGAGCTCACAGGTTGAACCAGGTCAGCGGCAGGAGGCAGAGTCAAACTCCCTAAAGGGGAAACCTGGCCAACAGACTTTATCACTTGCAGATATTTTAATTCACAAACACAACACTGTGACATTTTCCTGGGGCACAGGGCGATGCTTCAACTGACACACACACAGTGCAAACTAATTAAGCCAGGCAATGGGCTTCCTGTTTCCTTATCATGTGCTTGTGTCGGGAGGCCAGCCACTCCTTTCAGTTCTTTTGTGAGTCCATGAGAGTCATTGTTCTTCCTGTGCCTGGCTTGGCAACTGAACTTCAAACATACGCATGGTTTGCCTACACCGAAGGATAACAAACACACAAGGCATGTACAAAACGCTGTATTTCGTCCCGGCTAGCCTAGTCCACACGCCCAGCAGTTCCGCCTGTAGGCTAAATGTGTGTGTGTCTGCGCACGCGTTTGCCATTGTTGGGTCAAAGGCTGTGCACCTGTTCCACTTCCAATCTAGCTTCATGCTAACGCACCTGGGAAAGCAATGGAAGCTGGCGCAAGTCCTTGGGTGGCTGTACCCACGCAGGAGATCCCGAAGAAGCCCTTAGCTCCTGACTTCAGCCTAGCTCAGCTCTGGCCATTGTGGTCCTGAGGAGTGAATCAGCGATGGAAGATGTCTCTGTGAGTCTGTCGAAACAAATGAAGGAAGGAAGGAAGGAAGGAAGGAAGGAAGGAAGGAAGGAAGGAAGGAAGGAAGGGAGGGAGGGAGGAAGGAAGGAAGGAATTTAGTGTTGCTTGAGGAGAGGGTGTGGCTTGTAGCCCCAAGGCCCAGTAACAACCAAGTCTTTCTCCCGTGACCTTGACCTTAGCCTCCCACCTTGGCACAGTGGATTCCGCTGGAGGCTGTATCTGGTCTGGGCCCCCAAGAGACCACCTCTGCCTGCTCTGGCCCATACGCGGAAACCCTCCAGGGCCAGGCAGAAAGGCAAAAAGACATCTCGCATCCTCTGGTTCACTCCCCCATGCCTGCAACACCCTGGACCGGACCAGGTCTACGTTAGGAGTCCACATCTTCATCTGGATCTCCCAGGTGGGTGACACAGACCCAGAAACTTGAACTGTCACCTGCTGCTGCCTCCCAGGAGTGCATTAGCAGAAAGCTGGAACAGAGAGGAGCGGGGGCTCCGACACGGAATGCGCGTCAGCGGGCTGCCCCTTGATCGCTCATTTTCAAGTCACGTGACTGCCTGTGGCGCACCTGGTGTAGTTCACACACTCTGCAGACCAGCCACTAATCATACGGGGGTTCAGCTGTCCTTCTCTCCCCCTGGACACCTTTCCACTCTGATGCTTCCACTTCAGAGGATCGTTTTCTCGCGGTCAGCGGGCCAGCCCTCAGGGGGCACCTGCTTGGCTCCCGCAGGGCACCTGCCTGCCTGGATGGAGCATGAACAGTCCGCTGCCTGTGATTGGCCGAAGCTCCGCCGTTAGGGGACACTCAGCTTTTGGAGATGAAGTTAGACAAACGGTCCCTGGGTGATGCATTTTCACAGGGGATTCTGAGGGTTTCTCACAGATTGGCGTTTTCAGGCTCCAGAACCCCAGGAATTGTCTGTCCCTGTTTGTAGGGTGCCTGGCTCCGGGGTGACTGTAGCAGCTAATTTCATAGAAATACATACCAGGAAAAAAGCTGTGCACAGGTTTCAGCCTTGTTGCACCAAGAGGAACGTGTCTTTCAATGCCATTTTCCCCAGACTTCTAGAAGTTCCCCGGGCTGTGCTGAGACACTGCTTTCCCGTCCCCAAGCCCCTAGCAGCTGTAACCATCATCCTGTTGTCTTGTAAGAACTTTCTGGAGTGGGAATCCCGCAGCAGTGGCCCCCGCCTCTGACTGGCCCTGCTGGGTGGGGTCGGGTGCTCGGCGTGTTCTTCCTGTCGCTGAGTAGCAGGGTGCTTTGCTCCCTGTAAGCTCCTGAAGCACAGCTGGGCTGCGTCCGGTGTTTAGCCAGTATGAGAGTTCCTGTAAGCGGCGGTGTTCAGGCTTTCGCTGAACGTGAATTCTTACTTTTCTAGGCTGAATTCCAGGATTAGGGTTATAGGATTGACTTAACTTTGTTAAAGACTTATTTTATTTCTATTTGAAAGGCAGGACCACAGTGAAAAGGAGAGACAGGGAGGTTGGTTCACTCCCCAAGTGGCCACAACAGCTGAAGCTGAGCTGCTCCGAAGCCAGGAGCCAGGAGCCTCCTCCAGGTCTCCCATATGGGGACAGGGGCCCAAGGACTTGAACCACCCTCCACTGCTCTTCTAGGCATACCAGCAGATGGTGAGTGGAGCAGACGGGACTCATACCAGCACTCATGTGGGATGCCAATGCCACAGGTGGAAGCCAGCCCACTACACCCAGCACCAGCCCCTTCGTGTAGCTTTTTATGGCACAGCTTTCATTTTTGGAACCGTTTCAGGCTCACAGGAAAAGATACAGCCATGTGCCACAACCTCCATATCTTCACACACACTCACTCAGTCAACATCCACAAACCATGACCCTACTGTGAGTCACCGATGTCACCCCAAGTCTGGAGCTCACAGTAAACTCAGGCCTGGTGCCGTGTATCCTGGTTTACACTAAGGCTCGCCGTTGGCGCTGTGTGACATCTGTGAGAACCTGCTCCTACTGTGTGCGGGGTACTCCCTCAACCCAGCAAACACGAATCTTAACTGTCCCCACAGCTCCCCCTCTCGCGGGAATCATGCAGGCACTCTCGTATAGTTTATATCCGTTCAAACGGCCTCTTTTCTCGGAGTGAAAGGCATTGGCGGTTCCTCCACACACTTTACAGCCTGGCAGCTCATTTCCTTTTAACCGTCTACAATACCCCACTGTGCGCACACCGTCTCCCCGCCCAGGGGTGGACAGATGGACAGCTAGGGGCTTCCGGGTGGTAGCACTGCTGGGTGAAGCCGTGGCACGTGACCACACTGCAGGCTCCTGTGCGATCCTGGTCCCCGGTTCACTTGGGTCAACTCCCTGGAAGATGAGCCCCTGGCTGCCACAGCTGTTCTCCGCCATGGCATTCCCCCAGTGCCCATGCCCCCGGTGCTGGGCATGGACCTTGGATCCAAGCACCCCGATAGGCACAGAGCGAGAGCTCATTGCCTGAGCACTAAGCTCACAAAATCTCCCCGGAGCTGTTTTCTGGTGCTTCCTGGGCACCACTCCCATCCACTCCAGCACTCCATAACTTTAACAACGCAGCCTCTTATCAGCTTCTCAATGTCTCCATAACAAACAGAGTCTAGGAGGGCCTGGCTGAGCCCAGGCTGTGCACAGAGGTCAGCCTGGCCTGGTCCCACGTGACCCTGGCTACACAGCAGTCCACCATGTTGGCAGAATTGGGCCCCTGGTGGTGGAGCTGGCGTCTGCCGCTTCCCGTTGGCCGTGGGCCATAGGCCACCTCAGTCTGGAAGTGTCCCTGTCGTCCTGCCCCATGGGTTAGCATGACCACTTGTTTCTCTGAAACCAGAAGATGGAATGGAAGCAGATCTCAAGTCCCTCAGCTACAGGAAAGGGTGAGGAGTTGAGGAGCTGGTGGGGGTGTCAGAGAGGGTTACCACCTCACCCCCTCCATCACCTCACCCCCTTTACCACCTCACCCCTCCACCACCTCACCTCCTCCACCACCTCACCCCTCCACCACCTCACCCCCTCCACCACCTCACCCCCTTTACCACCTCACCCCTCCACCACCTCACCCCCTCCACCACCTCACCCCTCCACCACCTCACCCCCTCCACCACCTCACCCCCTCCATCACCTTACCCCCTCCATCACCTTACCCCCTCCATCACCTCACCCCCTCCACCACCTCACCTCCTCCATCACCTCACCCCCTCCATCACCTCACCCCTCCACCACCTCACCCCCTCCACCACCTCACCCCCTCCACCACCTCACCCCCTCCATCACCTCACCCCCTCCACCACCTCACCCCCTCCACCACCTCACCCCCTCCATCACCTACCCCCTCCATCACCTCACCCCCTTACCACCTCACCTCCTCCACCACCTCACCCCCTCCACCACCTCACCCCCTCCACCACCTCACCCCCTCCACCACCTCACCTCCTCCACCACCTCACCTCCTCCACCACCTCACCCCCTCCACCACCTCACCCCCTCCATCACCTTACCCCCTCCATCACCTCACCCCCTTTACCACCTCACCTCCTCCACCACCTCACCCCCTCCACCACCTCACCCCCTCCATCACCTCACCCCCTCTACTACCTCACCCCTCCACCACCTCACCTCCTCCACCACCTCACCCCCTCCACCACCTCACCCCCTCCATCACCTTACCCCCTCCATCACCTCACCCCCTTTACCACCTCACCTCCTCCACCACCTCACCCCCTCCATCACCTCACCCCCTCCATCACCTCACCCCCTCCACCACCTCACCCCCTCCACCACCTCACCCCCTCCACCACCTCACCCCCTCCATCACCTCACCCCCTCTACCACCTCACCCCCTCCACCACCTCACCCCCTCTATCACCTCACCCCCTCCACCACCTCACCCCCTCCATCACCTCACCCCCTCCATCACCTCACCCCCTCCATCACCTCACCCCCTCCATCACCTCACCCCCTCTACCACCTCACCCCCTCCACCACCTCACCCCCTCTATCACCTCACCCCCTCCTCCACCTCACCCCCTCCATCACCTCACCCCCTCCATCACCTCACCCCCTCCACCACCTCAGCCACCCACCACTTAGCACCATCAACTTCAAACATGCAGCTAGGGATAACCATCATGTACTAGTAAAACTGAACCCAATGGACAAAACTTTTAAGTATGAAAAACAGGGCCTGGTATGATGATGGTTCAATTGGCTAATCCTTTCCTTGCAAGCATAAGGATCCCATATGGGTGTTGGTTCATGTCCCAGCTGTTCTACTTCCCATCCAGCTCCATGTTTACAGCCTGTGAAAGCAGAAGAGGATGACCCAAGGCCTTGGGACCCTCCACCCACATGGGAGACCCAAAGGAAGCTTGTGGCTTTGGATTGGTTCAGTTCTGGCCTTTGCAATCTCTTGGATGGGGTGAAAGATCTTTCTCTCTGTCTCTCCCTCTCACCCTGTAAATCTGCCCTCCCATTAAAAATAAACAATTACTTCTTTAAAAGGAAGCAAAAAGGAAAACACAAAACATATAAATGAAAGAAATTATGGAAAGAAAACCACAGAAAGTATTCTGGGAATAACAAAACCATCCCCCCAAATTATAAATGGCCACAGAAAACACTGCAAGAGAGAAGCCACCAGGAAGCAAGACGGCACAGGAGTCTGTCCGGCAGCAGATGCCAGCCAATGCCAACCGAGTCTGGGAAATAAGACTATAAGCACAGTGACACTCCCCAGGGAGTACAGATGTACCATGTTTCTAGTTTTTGTCCTCAGCAGTTTAAAATCAATTGTAAAGATCAAGTAGAAGACATACAAGGGTGTACACGTTTCCATGGTAAATTCCAGAATATAGGAGGTAAGGTTAATGCCCTTGGAGGATTGGAACTGAGTGAGGGGTGGGAAGCCCGATGTACAGTGAAGTTAGGAGTAGCCGGCTCGGAGTGGCTCAGCTTAGGACAGTGAAGTTAGGAGTAGCCGGCTCGGAGTGGCTCAGCTTAGGACTGTTTCTGAGCTTCTGATGGTGCAAGAGCGGCACACACCCGATAGAAACCCTACTTCGGAGTGTGAACCTGTCCTTTCTCAAGCTTGCACTGCACTCACAGAGCACCGTGTTTCACCTCCAGACAGCTGCCGTCAACTACAGCCTCAGGCCAGCCCCACGGACAGGCCACAGCGCAGCTGCACCCACGGCACTTTTTACTTGAGCTACCGTTAACTCAGGATAGAATTGATCTGGAATGCCAGTCACTCTTGTCACAAAAGGAAGAATTTTCCCCTATGGTCACACTACCTAGGACGCCGGGTGATGTTGACCCAGGGTTAAACCAGGGAAGAGGTTGATGGAATCTTAGGACAAACAGAGTAGCCACAGTCTGCCCAGGAGTTGCGTTCATTAGCCCTGCCAGCACCTGCGCCTAAGATCTTCCTTTTGTTCTGTCTCTTCACTCACACATTCAGTCAGGTGAAAGCATCCGGTCATCCCACCATTCCTGCCACAGCTACTCCGGGTGACAGCCTGCTCTGCTATGTTTATGTCCCAGTGTAACTCTCAGACAGCCAGCTCAGTTTTCTTCTCAGTTGCTTGAGCACCATTCATGTTTAGTCCCAGAGTTCCAGAACAGGTGTCAAGAGAACAGGTGACTGAGATAACTTTCTTCTGCCATTCATCAAACTCAGGAATCATGCTTGGGATTAATAAGCATGTTCTGACTTGCTTTCCATCCTCCTGTGTCCCAATCTCACATGCACAGGTCTTTACTCCCATGGTTGACAGTGGCCCAAGGACTTGAGCCATCCTCTGCTACTTTCCTAGGCACATTAGCATGGAGATGAAGAGGAAGCAGAGTAGCTGGGACCAGAACCGGTGCCCAGTAGGGTGCCAGCATTGCAGGTAGACGCTAGGTGTGCTGCTCCACAGTGACAGCTCCAATTACTGAGCACTTCCAAAGCACCTAAAAAAATCTCAAAAAGAATGAGGGACTCATTTCTCCATAGAATACAGGGAATAAACTAGCTCTTGTTGACTATGTCTTCAAATACTGCTTTTTTTTTTAAAGATTTATTTTTATTATTTTTTTTTATTGGAAAGGTGGATATACAGAGAGGAGAGACAGAGAGGAAGGTCTTCTGTCCGATGACCCACTCCCCAAGTGAGCGCAACGGGCCGATACTATGCCGATCTGAAGCCAGGAGCCTCTTCCGGTTCTCCCACATGGGTGCAGGGTCCCAAAGCTTTGGGCCGTCCTCGACTGCTTTCCCAGGCCACAGGCAGGGAGCTGGATGGGAAGCGGGGCTGCTGGGATAGAACCGGCGCCCATATGGGATCCCGGGCGTGCAAGGCGAGGACCTTAACCACTTGCGCCACCGCGCCGGGCCCCAAATACTGCTTTTGTGCATCCTTCCTTCTCTTCTAAATTTCTGATCTTGTCACCACACCCACCTCCTCTTCATCGCGTGCCCCTGGATATTTTCTTCTGGCCCATCTTCCACTTTGCTGATTCTCTCTTTAACTGTTTCTAATATATTGTATGAGACACTCAATGTCTTTTTAGTTGGTTATTCTTTTTCAGTTCCAGAATTTCCAATCTTCTCCAAATTTCTCCCTTTCAAAGTTTCTGCTGGGCATCTAGTGTGGCAGCCTAGTGGCTAAAGTCTTTGCCTTCCATGCAGCAGGATTCCCTATAGGCACCAGTTCATGTCCTGGTGGTCCTGCTTCCCGTCCAACTCTGCTTGTGGCCTGGGAAAGCAGTCAAGGATAGCCCAAAGCCTTGGGACCCTGCATCTGAATGGGAGGCCTAAAAGAAGCTCCTGGCTTTGGATTAGCTCAGCTCCTGCTGTTACTGCCACTTCAGGAATGAATCAGCAGTTGGAAGATCTTTGTTTCTGTCTCTTCTCTCTCTCTCTGTATATCTGACTTTCCAATATAAATAAATAAAAATCTCTTTAAAAAAAATGTTTCCACTGAGGGCCCGGCACAATGGTGTAGTGGTTAAGGTCCTCATCTTGCACGCCCGGGATCCCATTTGGGTGCTGGTTCTAATCCAGGCAGACCCGCTTCCCATCCAGCTCCCTGCCTGTGGGCCAGGAAAGCAGCCGAGGACGGCCCAAAGCTTTGGGACCCTGCACCCGCTTCGGAGGCCCAGAAGAGGCTCCTGGCTTCGAACCGGCATAGCATCGGCCGTTGCGCTCACTTGGGTAGTGAATCATTGGACGGAAGATCTTCCTCTCTGTCTCTCTACTCTGTATATCCACCTTTCCAATAAAAGTAAAATAAATCTTTTAAAAAAATGTTTCCACTGAGAGAACTTCCAGCAGACTAATTGGCTGCTGGAGGGACCCAGGCCTAGTGGGACTCCATGCTTGGGGCCCTGGCTCCAGGCACCATGAGCATGTGGTGAGCTGGGCTCAGGCAGCCAGTGAGTCATTGGCACCGGGGTCTGCCTGCTGGCTGCCTGGCAGTGAGGTCTGGGGTCTTGGAGGGGTGAGATTGCTGCATAGGTAGGTCCGTGTTGAGGCCACTGTGCGTGTGGGTTAGGAATCAACCCTGAGGGACTCTCAACAACAGAGTAACTTCTCCTTGAAGGTAAGCGAGGGTCCTGAGACCTGGTGGTTTGGAGGAGAGGGACTAAATGATTTGTATGGGTCAGATTGATACACCAGCCCACTTATGAGTTCTGTGTAGAACTTGTTATCACTAAACAATGCTGACCACCATGCACCAGTTCATGCAAAAACTAAGGCTGGGGGCTTGTCTAGCAGGGCTAGATCCTAGTACCTGAAGGAATGTTGGTTCAGGGGACAGGTCACATTAGGCGGGACCAAGATATTAGCCAGCACATGAGAGAACCATGTCCGAGGGTATATTCTGTGGGGGATGTGTGAGCCAAAGCCCTGTGGAAGTGCTAGTCCTGCTGGTTAGCTCAAGAGCTGGGATGGTGATGGGCTAAGCTAGGTGTGACCATGGAATGTGCCATCACTCACAGGTAAAGGAACCAACAATAGTCTGGGCAGGTCAAGGCAGCAGCACCTGAATGTGCATCCTTAAACAGGGGGTGGAGTGAGCTGGGCTGCAGCATTCACCAGCTCATACAAGGCCAAAATGGAAGGGCAGATTGTGCAGGGCACTGGCCTGACACCCACTGGCATGTAGAACAGGGGCTGGGAGTGGGTCAAGTGGGGGAACTTGGAAAACTCCCCTAGCAGATCACAACTCTCACTCATGATCACACGTTCCAGGCCTGGGGGTTGGGCAAGCTGGGCATAGTGGCTCCAGTGGTTGGCTAATGGGTTGGTTATGGAAGGGGAAGACCAGGCAGGGCCCAGCAAACCTTAGCTCACAAGCAGGAATAGAAATCAGGCTGGATTTCAGGTCATGCTGAGCTGGGTTCTTATACCTACTGGTCTGCATGAGCCAGGGATGCCAGGCCACAGCATCGAAGGCAAAGGCCAAGACAGGTGAACGGCTGTGCCAAGCTGGGTCAGAGCAACCACTGGCATGAGCATGATCTATGGCTGGGAACAGGCCCAGTTGGGAGCTAAGAGGACACCCTGGCTGGGTTGGGATTCCCACTGGTGAGTGCTGGGGCTGGAGTGGGGCTGCGTTCTGGTTTGGATAAGGCTGCAGTCTCCCTGGCACAAGTGTGGACTGGGACTGGACACACCAAGCTGGGCTAGACTCCAGCACCATCTGGCGCTCTGGAGGACCAGGGTAGATGCAGGATGGACTAGGCTAGGTCCCTGCCCCTACTGAGCCATGTGCGAACTGTGTCTGGGAATGGACCACACTGGTTTCGTTTGTCCCAGAGCCCACACGTGCAGACATAGGAACTGGGGTGAGGGTGAGGTCTGAGCGGCAAAAGCTCGGCACCCCAAGTTTTGTCATTTTGACCTTGCCCTGGTTCTAACATGAACTCACCTCCCTTACTGATGCTGTTTTATGTGAGGGCCCCACCCACTCAGGGGACACGGAGCAGGGCTATTTTTATCCACTAAACATTCTGTTTTCCTTCCGGTTTCTGCAAGAACACACAGCAGGAATCGGGGGCCTCTGTCACTCAGGGTCCAAATATTTGCATTCCAGAGACATGGCACGCACCCTGGGGCAACAAGTCCTGCAGGTGCCAGCATGTACCTGGGCAGAAATGCCGGGCCTGGGGCAGGACACAGCACCTATCCACCTCCTCTCACAGCAGACGCTCAGCCTGCCCCCCCCCCCCCAAATACACATGGTGCCTGCAGCAGGTGCAGAGACACCCAGCCCACCAGCAGCGAGTCTGGGTTTGAAGTCCCACATGGGACTGGATCCCAGTGGGCCTGTTCTGCCCATCCACCCTGGGGCGCCCTCATCACGTCCTCTCAGCCCACCCTTTTCTCTGTCCTCGTGTGCAGCTCCACAGCAGATTCTCAGGGTGGGAGACTGGGCAGAGCCGGGCAGCCAAGGTCCCCCTCCACCAGCCAGTTCACAGCCTGCCGTGAGCTTCCCCAGGTCAGGACAGGCATTCTCAGTGCACGTGCTGGGCAGAGCCGGGCAGCAGGGTCAGGGCACTAGTGCTTCCTGGAAAGGTTGCTTCACTTTGGTCCCGGAGGAAGGGGCTCCCTTTGCTCCTGAAATCCAGCTAGCTGTAGGTGAGGCTAACAGGCGTGTGTGTGTGCGCGAGGTTAACAGATGTGTGTGTGACGCCAACAGGTTGTGTAGTGCAAGCAGGTATGTGTGATGTTAACCAGTGTGTGATGCTAACAGGTATGTAGCACTAACAGGCATTGTGGTGCCACGGGTGTGTGATGTTAGCAAGCGCATGTTGCTAACAGGCACGTGTGGTATTAGCAGGTATGTGATGCCAACAGGTGTTGAGGTTAACAAATGCATGGCGCTGGCAGGTGTGTGATGCTAAACTCACACGGGCCTCGGGGTTGAACTGCAGCTTTTAGACCATTCGCGGTACATGGGGCGTGGTGTCCCCCACAAACACATTCAGGACAAGGCATGTGGCAAGACGCAAGTACACACAGCACACATGACTCTCCACGCACACCACACACTCACACTACACACAGACACCACATACCTTCACTGCACACACAACACACAGCACACACTCAGACCACACACACACATTGTATATTGCACACTCCACATTCCATGCACAACATAGGTCATACTGCACACACACACCACACCACACACACTCACACTACACACAGACACCACACACCTTCACTGTACACACACACAACACACAGCACACAGCACACACTCAGACGACACGCCCTGCCCCCCACAGGCAGCTGTCACAATGGAAGGCCATGTGGCCAGCAGCTCCGTGAGTTCCTGTCACCTGTGCCGTGGCCGCCTGGGAGAGACGTGCACTCAGTGTCCCGGCACGGCCAGGGGTCCACGCTGGGTGGACATGTGAACGGGACAGGGATGTGTGTGGGAGATAAACAGACACTGACCACCTCCTCAGGTGGTACGGGGTCCCAGGGCAGCTGCGGGGATGCCGGCTGCGCTGCCCTGGACAGTGGCCAGAGCCCTAACGGCTCTGCAGGCTCTTGGGGGTAGCTGCAAGGGTGCTGCCTGTCGCCATGCGGGCACCCTAACATGCCGGGGGAAGCAAGGAAGCAGTCCTCCCTCACCACAGCCCAGCTATGCAGCCCAGCACAGGTTCTGTGGAGCCAAGGCACGGGCAGCCTGGGCGGCTGGACATCCAAGCAGGCCGGTGGCACCCTCTTCCTCCCGCACTCAGCGCGGACAGCCTGGCATCACAGCGGGAAGGCAGAAGCCCTGTGTGCTGGGGACAGCCTGCGCCTCCTTCTGCCCCCCTTGCGAGGCGCGACGTGGACGGGTGTGTGTGCTACGGACTGAAGAGATGCTGTGTGGGAGACGGTGCTCTGCGGTGTAGCAAGTTAAGCCTCCACCTGCAGCGCTGGCCTCCCACACAGGTGCTAGTTCATGTTGCAGCTGTTCCACTTCCCATCCAGCTCCCTGCCTAACAGCCTGGAAAAGCAGCAGAGGATGGCCCAAAGCCTTGGGACCTGGTACCCACATGGGAGACCCAGAAGAAGTTCCGGGCTCCTGGCTTCGGTCCGGCCTAAGTCTGGCTGCTGCGGCCATTTGAGGAATGAACCTGCGGATGAAAGATCTCTCTCTCCTCTGTAAATCTGCATTCAAAGTAAGTAGAAAGTAAATTTTTAATAAGTAAATAAATATTTGTAAAAGGTGCCAAAATAAATGTATTTTAATTGCATTTTTACATGCATATGTATTCATACATGCACATGCGTGTTGCATTGGACTATACATGTTAGATATGCATCTCAAAAGTACACTGGTGGGGCCCGGCGCGGTGGCGCAAGTGGTTAAGTCCTCGCCTTGCACGCCCGGGATCCCATATGGGCGCCGGTTCTAATCCCGGCAGCCCCGCTTCCCTTCCAGCTCCCTGCCTGTGGCCTGGGAAAGCAGTCGAGGACGGCCCAAAGCTTTGGGAACCTGCACCCGCGTGGGAGACCCGGAAGAGGCTCCTGGCTTCGGATCGGCATAGTATCGGCCCGTTGCGCTCACTTGGGGAGTGAATCATCGGACGGAAGATCTTCCTCTCTGTATCTCCTCTCTGTATATCCGCCTTTCCAATAAAAAAAAAATAATAAAAATAAATCTTTAAAAAAAAAAAAAAAAAAAGTACACTGGTGAGCCCGGCGCAATAGCATGGTGGTTAAAGTCCTCACCTTGCACACACCGGGATCCCATATGTGGTCACCTGTTCATATCCTGGCAGTCCCGCTTCCCATCCAGCTCCCTGCCTATGTCCTGGGAAAGCAGTGGAGAACGGCCCAAAGCCTTGGGACCCTGCACCCGTGTGGGAGACCCAGAAGAGCTCCTGGTTCCTGACTTCGGATTGGCTCAGCTCCAGTCATTGCGGTCACTTGGGGAGTGAACCGTTGGATGGAAGATCTTCCTCTCTGTCTCTCCTCTCTGTATATCTGCCTTTCCAATAAAAATAAAATAAATCTGAAAAAAAAAAAGTCCACTGGCAGAAGGACGACGTAGCTGCCCATGCTGTCCGTTGCTGGTGGCACTGTGTGTGGTCTCAGGCGCTGGGGTGGGGGAAGAGAACTGTTCCCATCTATGAGAGATGGTTAGCAGACTGTAGGCATGTGGGCTGAGCCAGGGCCCTCCTGCACCTGTCACAGGGAAGGGGGGAAGGCAAGGTGCCCACTCGGAGCAGTATGTGTGGTGTTGAGGCTGTCGCGCACACTCAAACACACGTGCCCACACGTCCACACCCTTTGAAGTCACATGAAACAAACCAACCAACCAACCCAGAGGTTCCGGAAGTACCACGGAAGGGTGAGGGACGGGGCGGGGCGGAAGCTTAGAGTTGGGGTATCTTCGCAGACTTCCTGGAACCAGTGCTTGGGACACAACCCCGCCGGGGGAGCGATTGGCAGCTTAGCCAAGCTGGGCCAGCTGGAGCCGGCCTGCCCCGCCCCCGGGAGCCCTTGATTAAATGTTTGAGAATCCTGCAGGTTGCTAAGTTCCTGATAGCTTTATTTTAGCAACAACCGTGGATCCCATCTAGCGACAGGCTCAGACCCAGTTCTGCTCCCAGGGGTGGCTGCCCCCACCCAGTCACACACTTGCCTCCCCCCTCCACACACCCCTGTTTTCACACGGATTTCTGGCAAGCGAGATGTTAGCACGCTGGAGAAAGGCTCGACCCATTTAGCAGACACCTTGTCTGTCCACGTCTGTGCACACTGCCTCATCGTGCGGTATTTCATCCCTCAAGGTTCCTCAGTTCTCAGGATGCTCCATCACCTGCGGTTCCGCCAGCTCGCTCCCAGGGATGACAAGGCTACTGCGTGCCCAGGAGCCCCCAGCCCACCCCCCAGCCCAGCAGCTCGAGGCCTCAGCTGCGACTTCAGCAGCTTTGAAGTGGCTGTGCCTGTCTCAGAGTGGACCCAGGGGGCCACCTCCAGCGTGGACGTCCTGTGGAGCTGATAACACAAGGCTGTGGGGGACACACACTGAGAGAGCTGTCGTGGTCCCCTCTGGACCTGCTCCCCCATCCCCGAGCCTCAGGGTGTGCGTAGAGGTGAGAAGGGGAGAACTGCAAGAATTAGTGCCACCTAAAAAACCCAAGAGAGGGAGAGAATACTGGCATTTAGGTTCACCAGTCTGTGCTCTGGCCAGTCCTGCTCCATTCTCAGGATGGTCATGCCCCTGGCGCAGCTGCTGCTCTGGCTGCAGCCCAGTGGGGTGCTCAGGACAGGGGGAACACAGAGCAGGGCCCAAGAGGAGGTATGAGGCCCTCCCCACAGCACGGGGAGCAGAAGGGTTCCACCCACGTCACAGGGACACAAGCCTGCCCTGACCGTTCCACTGCACCTTCTGCTGGATGAGACAGGAGAGTACTGGCCCCTCGGGACACCTTGCAGAGCATCGCATGGGGCCACTGCACAGGTGACCTCACACTGTTGCGCCCCAACAGGCCGCTGCAGACCTGGCTGAGACACCTACAGTGCCTAGCGGAGGGGGCCTCACACACCCCAGGGCACCCAGGGCCACCCAGGGACCACAGCTTGCAGTGCCTAGGGGAGGGGGCCTCACACACCCCCAGGGCCACCCAAGGACCACAGCTTGCAGTGCCTAGGGGAGGGGACCTCACACACCCCCAGGGCCACCCAGGGCCCACAGCTTGCATTTCCCACAACACCTGGCAGGTGTCTGGGGACCACCACGCCCACCTCCAGGATTGCGGCTTCCACCCCTGTGCCACTGCCCCACAGACTGCTGGACTTGGAAGATGCCCATGCTTCGAAGGGACTGCCCGGCGTGGCTGTGACCTCAGGGGCAGCTGGCATGCTGTGCCAGGGGATATCCCCCGGAAGAGGTGCCAGGTGGAGCTTACAGTAAACCCCAGGGGACAGTCACAGAGCAGGACCTAGAGATCCTGGGGCAAGTCAACTACTGATACACCCCTGGGTCCCAAGCACAGACACTGAGTGACCACACAACTTAGCTGGCCATCTGGAGCTGGGACTGCGCAGGTGCACCCCAGCGTGAGGCTGGGTAGACCAAAAGGACTCCATTACGAGTGGCAGAGCCAGGCAACAGGTATGCGGACAGATGATGCAGACCCCAGGGCCTCGCCACTGCTCCAGTGTGCCCTCCAGCCTCTGACCACGTAACTTCTAGCTCTAAGAAACTCTGTCTTCCAAATAAATAAATCTTCAAAAGTTGATCAAGAACACAGGATTCACCAGGAAAACTCAGCTTCCTAGCTCGCACTTGTCACGGGCCAGAGCGCGGCCGTAGGTTGGAAGGAACCGGAGAGACGCAGACCAGCTCCGTGTGAGCTGCCCAGGCTGATCTGGACAAGTCAGTGACCTGACTTCCTCTTCTACACAGGCGTCATCAGGTGAGTGTGGGACGAGGCGTCAGCTTTGCACTAACGCTTCTCTTTGTGGTGCCTGTACTACATAAGAATCACAGACCCAGGGCCGGCATGATGGCTCAACTGACTAATCCTCCACCTCAAGGCACAGCATCCCAATATGGCGCGGGGTCGTGTCCTGGCTGCTCCATGTGCCGGGATCGCATGTGGGCGCCGGTTCTAATCCCAGTAGCCCACATTTCCCATTCAGCTCCCTGCTTGGGGCCTGGGAAAGCAGTAGAGGATGGGCCAAAGCCTTGAGACCTTGCACCCGTGTGGAAGACCCAGAAGAAACTCCTAGTTTTGAATCAGCTCAGCTTCAGCCGTTGCGACCATTTGAGGTCTTTGTCTCTTCTTCTCTCTGTAAATCTGCCTTTCCAACAACAACAACAAAAAAAAACCATTTAAAAGAAAAAGGATCATAGCCACACACAGAGACTGTATTTTTTTTTAAGTTATGGATGGGTGGGTTTTCAGATTTTTTTTTATCTGAAAGGAGTTACAGAGAGAGAAGGGGAGAGCATCCCTCTGCTGGTTCACCCCCCCGAGATGGCCACAATGGCTGGAAGCAGAGCCAGCCCAAAGCCAGGAGCTTATTCCGGGTCTCCCATGTGTGTACAGGGTCCCAAGAACTTGGACCATTCTCCATTGCTTTCCCAGATAGCTGGATGGGAAGTGGAGCAAACGGGACTCAAACCGGTGCCCAGATGGGATGCTGGTGCTTGCAGGCAGGAGCCATCACGCTGTCCCCATCCCTGGATTTTTAAGAACAGAGAAAGCTGAGCCTGGCCAGGCTTGCACTGCCAGCCAAGGGCAGAGCTGGCACTGACTCCGACAGCTGACCACATCTTCCATCCCCCACAGAGCTTCCTGCACCGAGGGCTCTCTCTCTTTCTTGTCCCCACGTCAACCTCACTTGTCCCTGGACTGCAAATCGTTGACAATGAGCCAGCCCCTGATTATGTGACGCCTGTCAGCTGGCATCCCCCCCCCAAGCGCATGGAGCCCATCGGCTATGTGCCCCCAGCATCTAGGCAGCCACTGCCGCATCGAGCTTGCGGGCTCAGCGGCAGGCTGGCAGGACAGGCTGTGGTGGTCACACACACCTGGCCGCATCCGAGGGCTTCACCAGCCGCTTGCACAAACTCTGGGGCTCAGACAAGAAAGGACGGCAATGTCACCAGTGTGGGTGGCCCCTAGGGAGGGGCCGTGGGAGGCCGAAGTACGAACACTTGTCTTGGGCCTCTCCCGGAACCTGTTTGTGCCCAGCTCTGGCAAAGGGGGTGTTGCTTGGCAACCAGAACAGGGCGGTGCTGTCCCTGGAATATTCTGTTCCCGCAGGTGACACTCAATGCCACTTGATTAACAGCACAAAGACCGGGGAGGTGGCAGAGCGTCCCATAAACTCAGCAAGGCGGGATCTGACCAGTACTAACATTTTTAAATCCTCAGAAAGAAGCTTGGGCTCTAATTCCTAGGTTTCCAGGGCAGGCAGACAATTGGTGGCCAGCTATCACTTGGCCACACAAGCCAAGCCCCTTCCTTGGCTGGCGCGGCTGCCGGGAGCCAGCATGCCTTCACGCCATGTAGAGGAAAAATGTTAGTGCGGCCAGCTGCCCAGCTGCCGCCTCGCCTCGCTGTGGAGGCGCTCCCGAAGCAGCCCAGAGGCCCCCCTCTGCTTGTGGAACGCGTTAATCATTGACCCTCAGCCTGAACCACTGTTGACACAGTGGCCCCAAGGCTTGTTTCAAAGAGCCACTTCTGTGGCTGGGCAAACAATTGAGATAAACTTTTGCCTCCTCTTGGAGACTTTGTGCCTTCCAGAGGTTCTGGGGCCTTCCTCCTCCCACAATGGAGGTAGGGGGTGGATTTTTAAGGACCTTGGGACTGACCAGAGGAGCCAGGGGAGCTGACATAAGCTGCCATTTGCTGCGTGCTGCTGGAGTGGGGCAGGGTTCAGCTCCACTGCTGCTCTGCTGAAGATGGGGCCCTCCCAATTTGGGCAGGAGTGGCCCCCCAGGCAGTTGCTGGACAGCTTAAGGGAGGCCGCCACAGCCTCCTCCTCCTCCCAGGCCCTGGCCACAGTCACGCAGGTACCTGTCCACGGCCTCTCTGTGCAGCCACACCTGCAGAGCACACTGGGGGGCCCGGAGTGGGGGAGGATCTGCGCAGACTGACCCCTGCCAAACCCCAGACGTTGGCCACTCTGACAACAAACAGCTCTGCTGGGGGCGAAAGGCTGGCCGGGCCATGCGGCCGCCGGGGCAGAGCTGGCTGGATCTGGCCCAGGCCCTACAGGGAGCGAGGGCCACCAGACCGCATCCAGCCACACACAGCAGAGACCCTGAATAGCACACCACTGGGTGCAGCTCACATCATGGCTGGGGTCAAGGGGATGACATGAGGCTGTCCAGTGGCCAGGCTGCCATGGGGTCTGCCCCAGGACAGCTGCCCAAGTGCCCTCAGGGTTGTGGATTCTGGGCTGAGAGCCTGCCCTCAGTCCCCTGGAACCTTCCCCCACAAAAAGGTCTTCCAGAGCCCCAGACGGTGTTGTCTTCACCTGCTCCTCTCTGGGTGTCCCAGGGGCAGGCAAGCAGGGGGTACCCCAAACCTGGCAGGCACCACCTGGTACATCGCTGAGCCCTGTTGTCACATCCCTCCTGGGCTAACAGCCTCACAGAGCCACCCACATCCTAATTGCTGGAACCTAGAGGTGCTTGGGTGCTCACAGGAGCTGGCAAAGTGTGGTGGGACTGCTGGCGGGGAGGTGGACAGGGTGCTGATTTGTCCTGGATCGCCAAATGGGCTCTAAAAGTCTCCCCAAGGGTCCTTACAGAAGGAGGCAAGGAGAGACGTGACCATGCAAGAGGAAGGTCCTGAGTGGGAAACCCGGCAGCCGCCAGAGCTGGAAGGGGCAAGGACCCTGTCGGCAGAGGCTGGGCAGGACACAGGACCTGCTGCCACCTTGGGGCAGCCCAGGCACTCGGGCATCCGGCTCTGCTGCTTGGGCCGCTTCCTCCCGCTGGAGGCAGGGGGCGCTCACACGCCAGCACCCCGCAGACATTCCAGGGCCCCCACTGCTCGCAGCTCTGCGAGGTACCAGCTTCCATGGGGAGAGACCCTGGCTTTCAGGCCACTGTGGTTGGTTTGCCAGCGAATCGCTTCCTGGGTGCTCACATCTGGGTCCAGCCCGGGGAGAGGCAGCCCATGAGTGGGACCTGGTTATGACAGCCGGGGTGGAGGAAAGAGTGGATCTTTGATGGGGGGGGGCAGGAAGTAACCCCCCAGCTTCTTCTCCTTGCACTTGCACATGAACTAGACAGCGCGTGTGTCAGATACAGTGAGCAGCAGGGGCTCTGACGCAAGGGTGCTTTCACAGCTCTTGAGACCGGGAATGAAAAGGCAGCCCATGAGCCCGTGTGATGCGGCCAGGGCGCTGCCCGCCACCAGCCCAGCTCCCCGCTAACGCAGCTGGGAAAGCAGAGGAAGATGGCCCGAGCACTTGGGCCCCTGCTGCCCCTGTGGGAGACCCGGACTGAGTTCCAGGCTCCTGGCTTTGCCCTGGTCCATCCTGGCCACTGCAGCCATTTGGGAAGTGGACCAGTGGATGGAATGTTGTTTTCTCTCTCTGTCACTCATCCATCAAAATAAAGCATTTTTAAAAGAAGTATGTAGGTTTGTGAACTTCCTGAAGTCTGCTTAAATGCATAAATCAAAAATAATTGCATTCAGGGGCTGGTGTCCTGCCCCAGTAGGCAGCTTCCATCTGCAACGCTGGCATCCCGTATGGGCACTGATTCCTGTCCTGGTTGCTCTACTTCCCATTTAGCTCGCTGCCTGCAGCCTGGGAAAGTAGTCGAGGACGGCCCAAAGCCTTGACACCCTGCACCCACCTGGGAGACCTGGAAGAAGCTCCTGGCTCCTGGCTTCAGATCGGCTCAGCTCTGACCATTGCGGTCACTTGGGGAGTGAACCAGCAGATGGAAGAGCTTTCTGTATCTTCTTCTCTCTGTAAACCTGCCTTTCCAATAAACATAACTAAATCTTTTTAAAAATAGATTTAAAAAATTGCACCCAAACAGACCTATTTTAATTCAATTTCCTGTGAACTTTCAGAATTACCTGGTATGGTAAGTTTCATGAGGGATGAAATTAAGTCAGTGATATCTTTGGCTTCGCTCCCTAGGGGGACAGGCATGTTCATCTTCAGGGTCCAAGGTGGTGGGGACAGGTACACTTGCTGCGCCCAGTGGCAGGAGGCTGTGGCGGGCTTTGGGGGTCCTGGAAGGACCCAGTGTTGATTCCCCAGGAAGATCCTGGTACACTTGCTGTTGGGGGTAAGGTGGTGTTGGGGTCACGTTGGCAGGCACAAGTTGTAGACAGCCTGTGCAGCCTTGCTCACCGCCCCCACCCCTAGGCCGGGGACAGGCTGGGCTTTCTCTAAATGCACTGTTAGGTTGTGTCCTCCAGCCAATTCCAGCAAGCCCATCACACGAGCAGAATCGGGGCGAGGCTGCTTCCCGCCAGCAGGTGGCAGTGCGGCATCTCCTACAGACCCCTGGGCAGGCAGGCTTGGCAGGTCTGGACCCATGGCGGGGTTCAGGGACCAATTGGGGAGAATGCTGGCAGTCTCGTTGCTGCGTTCTTGGACATCCGTTCTCACACGCTGTGAGTCCCGCAACAGTGAGCCCATGGTGGAGGAGGGTCTTGGAGGAACCCCACATGGCCAGGTAGTCTGCAGGGAGAGGACCCACCCTCTCCCCAGCCCTTGCCGGGATGGAGTCCTGCTGGGACAGCCCGAGGGGCTCCTCTGAGCTAGCTGTCTGTTTGTATTTGCTTATTCAGCCTTGCACAGTCTGTATTACAAACCATCCTTTAAAAAGGTCTCCCTCCCTTCTCTCTACAGCCCCAGGGCTCTGCCAGAAACCCAGGATGTGAGGGGCCCCACTCCCGCAGAGAAAGTAAGCAAGCCTTGACTTTGGGCTCCAAAAGCAGAGTCACATGTTCCTAAAACTCGCAAGATCAGGGCACCACTGTGGTACAACAGGTTAAGCTGCCGCCTGTCACGCTGGCATCCCATGCTGGAGTGCTGATCTGAGTCCCAGCTGCTCCACTTCCCACCCAGCTACCTGCTAATGCTCCTGGGAAAGCAGCAGAGGATGGCCCGAGTGCTTGGGCCCCTGCACCCACGTGGGAGACCGGCTTCTCCCTGGCCCAACCTGGGCTGTTGCCAGAACAGCGACTTAGGGAGTCAGCCTGAAAGTGGAAGATTCTCTCTCTCTCTCTCCTCCACCCCCTTGGCATCTGTCTTCCAAATAAATAAAATATGTTTAAAAACCCACACCATTTCCACCTGTCCCCCGCCTTTTGGACAGTCATCTGGTACCCAGCACCTGACCCGGAAGTCACCTCTCATGGGACCTGCTGGCCTCTTCCTGCCTCTGCCCTAACCAGGTTAGAGGGCTAAAGCTTTGTAATTCCTCTCCCCTTAACCCACAAGCGCCTCTAGCTCCTACAGGAGAAAGAAGAAGCAAAAGGACCACCTGCTCATTGGACAAGCCCTGCAGATGAGCCCAAGCCGACCAAGCCATGGTCCAAAGCTCCAGCTGCAGGTAGGAGAGCTCTGGCCAGGAGAGGCACAGCCTGCACCAAAGGGATTGAGGTGAGCCTTGGAGCAAGATGGGGTGGCCAGCACACCACAGGCCCCAGGCTGATAACTCAAGGGCTGCTCTTTCTTCCTCTAGCTTGGGCAGCAGGTGCGGTGCACCTGTGTGATGGGCAGACGGGCCCCATTCTCGTCTCTGGGTGGCGGCACCTGTGGCTGCTCCTCAGGAAGGGAGGGGTCCTTGTGATTCCCGTTTGCTGGAACCTGGGTGCCGGATGGGCAGCTGGGACCAGAGCTGCCTCTTCCAGGGTGGGGCCCTCGGCCCCTTGCCTGCACCTTTGCCTCCCGCCCAGCTCCCAGCAAGGCAGCTGTCAGCCCTCCAAACGGCTTCAAGGTGCACAGGAGGTGAACCCGATGGGACCTTGTCCCACCTCTGGCCGGTGTACCTGGCTCAGCACCCTCGGGCATTCCAGGAGAGCATGTGCTGAGTTCTCGGGCCACTGCAGGCCCTGAATCCTCAAAGCCCTTCCTCCCAGGGTCACCCAGGGATGACGGGGGAGGACAGGGCAGCGGGGCGGCACCCAGGACGGGGCACGAGACACCGTGGTTGGCCGAGAGTCTACCCCCACTGCAGCCCTGGCCGTGGTGCGCGACGCAGCCTTCACCTGCTCCCTCCTGGTGGCCGGCATCCCTGCAGCAGGGACGCAGGGCCTCCGGGGTCGCCCTCTCACCCCTCTCCCAGGACGTCTTGCCGAGACACAAGGCATGTGTGAAGCCAGTGTGGCCTCGGGGCTCCTGGAACGCAGTGTGGGAAGCTGGAGCCTCAGCCGGGAACAAGCCCGGGCAGCCCGGCTGGGGCCTCCTGGCTCTGCCTGGCCCCCTCCCAGCAGCCTCTGTGGCTGGCAGGCTGGCTGGCTGGCTGGCAGGCAGGAGGGCGCTGATGTCAGAGCAGGCAGCTGAGAAGCACTGCATGGACACGCACTGGTGGGAACGGGCGTGCGGAGCACACTGAGGCCCTGCCCCAGTGGGGGGCGCAACAGTGGGGGATGCAGGCACAGAGCGGGCACTGCAGCCGGGTGCAGGGAGCTGGTGCGCTCGTCCGCACGTCCGCAGAGCAGGCGGCTCCGCGCTGCAGGCGCGTCAGGTGTGGATCAGAAGCCCAGCGTTCTGCTGAGCAGCTCAGGGTGGCCGCAAAGACACCTGCGGCTTTTGTCGTGGCTCGCGGGGTTGGCGTGTGGCTTAAACTAGGAAGCCTGTCGTCCAAGGGCACAGTGAGAGAACATGACTCAGCTCTCTGCCAGCTTCAGGATGAGGAACGGAACCATGGGCATTCAGAGGGTACCAGGTACCTTGGAGGGGCTGGCACGGCAGGCGGAAGTTGCACCTGCTCTCAGCCACCGAGGGCAGGCGCATGTAGGCCTCCCCTGCCATGGCTGCTGGGAGAAGAGGTGGAAAAGGATCTGGCATGCGTGTGCGTGTGCGAGCATGCATGCATATGTGGGTACATTTAGACATGTGTGTTCAGGCAGGTTAACAGTTCGCACAGTTTAAGTTACAATGCAATGCAAGCATAATGTTGTGGCACAGCCATTTAAAGCCACTGCCCGTTGACCCAGCACGGTAGCCTAGTGGCTAAACTTGTCACTTCTTGCGCACCAAGATCCATTATGGGCACCAGTTGTAATCCTGGCAGCCCCACTTCCCATCCAGCTTCCTGCTTGTGGCCTGGGAGAGCAAGGCCTTGGGACCTGCACCTGCACAGGAGAACCAGAAGAGGCACCCGGCTCCTGGAGGCCACTTGGGGAGCGAATCAGCAGGTAGAAGATCTTCCATCTGGTGGTTCACTCTCCAAACGGTCAAGGACTACAGGAAAGTGGGTAATACCATTGTTTCCACGCTAATATCATCAATTTTTTCCCTCTATCTGGGATCAGGGGAGAAACAAAGGGAGAAGCCCCACCCAGCCTCCCACCCAGCCCGGGTCCCCGGTGTGCGGCGTGCTCCGAGGGTCCTGCTCATACAGTTTTGAGAGTTCAACAGTTCTGAATTGCTGCCTATCTCACCGCTCCAATCGTGATGAAATGTATTCACAATCCACTGGCTGACATAGTCTCTTCATGGTTGGGATTCTGAGATCAGCAGTTCATGGAGGGAACCCCAAGGAAACTTTGTCTGAGGTCCCAGACCTGATTCTTGTGTGTGCTTGCCAGTACAGGGTCTGGCACAGTCTGTCAGCCCCAATCAGCTAATGCACATGCTGGTCATTGCAACTGGAACATTTCCTTTTTAAAAAAAAAGATTTATTTGTTTTTATTGGAAAAGCAAATATACAGAGAGGAGCAGAGACAGAGAGGAAGATCTTCCATCTGATGGTTCACTCCCCAAGTGGCCACAATGGCTAGAACTGAGCCAATCCGAAGCCAGAAGCCAGGATCTCTTCCGGGTCTCCCACGCAGGTGCAGGGTCCCAAGGCTTTGAGCCGTCCTCTACTGCCCTCCCAGGCCACAAGCAGGGAGCTGGATGGGAAGCGGGGCCTCAGGGATTAGAACCCGTGACCATATGGGATCCCGGTGTGTGCAAGGTAAGGACCTTAACCACTACACCATCGTGCCGGGCCCGAAATGTTTCCTTTTAATCTCATTTTCCACCAACCTGTGAAGTGCCCACAACTTTACTTTTACTGTTACTTTTATGTGCAGCAACTGTGGGGTAACGTAATAATACTATGATTCCGGTTCTTTTATTAAGTTGTATTTATTTGAAAATCATTTTCTGCGGTTTTCCCAGGTGTATTAGCAGGGAACTGGATGGGAAGTGGAGCAGCCAGGACATGAACTGGTGCCCACATGGGATGCTGGTGGTGTCAACAACTTCACCTGGTCCTGAACAAAATCAATCTCAGGCAACTAGCTCTTTTTTAAAAAAAAAATCATTTATTTTATTGGAAAGGCGAATATGCAGAGAGGAGGAGAGACAGAAAGGAAGATCTTCTATCTGAAGGTTCACTCCCCAAGCGACCGCAACAGCTGGAGCTGAGCCAATCCAAAGCCAGGAACTTTTTCTGGGTCTCCCACATGGGTGCAGGGTCCCAAGGCTTTGGCCATTCTCAACTGCTTTCCCAGATCACAAGTAGGGAGCTGGATGGGAAGTGGGGATGCTGGGATTAGAACCAGGGCCTATATGAGATCTGGGTGCATTCAAGGCAAGCACTTTAGCCACTAGGCTATCTTGCCAAGCCCAGCTAGCTCTTACAATAAAACTACAAATGAAAGAGATGTGTCAGCCCCTCCATCCTGTCAGCCCTCCATCCCCGTCAGCCCTTCCCATCTCTGTCAGCCCTCCATCCTGTCAGCCCTCCATCCTGTCAGCCCTCCATCCTGTTAGCCCTTCCCATCTCTGTCAGCCCCTCCATCCACATCAGCCCCTCCACCCTGTCAGCCCTCCATCCTATCAGCCCCTCCATCTCTGTCAGCCCTCCATCCTGTCAGACCTCCATCCTGTCAGACCTCCACCCTGTCAGCCCTCCATCCTGTCAGCCCTCCATCCTGTCAGCCCCTCCATCCTGTCAGCCCCTCCACCCTGTCAGCCCCTCCATCTCTGTCAGTCCCTCCCATCCATTCCCCACCTCCCTGTCCTGCCCCTTCTGCAAGCTCTCTCAGCTCCTGGTCTCCTGGCACCCCAGGTGAAGGCGCCGCATGACTCAGGCTCTGGAAACTTCATGTGTTGTCCTCTGGACTCAGGATGGGGGCGGGTCAGCCCAGGCTGTCTCGGTGGGCACTGAGTCACAGAGGGGCTCCTTCTCAGGATGACACTCAGAGGTGTGTCACAGCTCACGAGACAGGTAGCTGAGCACAGTCAGGCCGCTGTGGCTAACTCATGCAGGCACGAGACAAGGATGTGGAGCCGTCTGGGGGGTCCCTCCAGTGACCCTGACAATGCCCACCTCAGGCCGTGTCCAGCAGTCCTGCCCAGCAAGCCCCCTTGGCTGGGTCACTAATGACCCTCTCTCTCTGGCATGGCCAGACCATGGGAGACTGACGTTCCCCGGGTCCGGTTTGAGATCATTTGCTGTTGACTGTGAAAGGGCAGGTGCACCTCAGCCTCCCCGAGCTGGCCAGGCAAAGCAGGAATGCAGAACTCTGGGCACAGCTCCCACCGGGGCAGCAGGGGTCCAGGCACTTGAGCCACCCCTGCATCTCCCAGGCCTCGAGTCAAGACATCGACATGGGATGCAGGTGTTCCAAGTGGCCATGGACCAGCCTCAGCATCCCATGCCTGCCCATCTTTTTCTGTAGTCAGGTTTATTTTTTTAGGACAGTTTTGAGCTGACAAACAGTAGACAGAGCAAAGATCCCCCACACTCCCCATCCCTCTTCTCATCATCTTATAATAGTGTGATTAGTTAGTTACAACTGATGAGCCAGTGAAAATGCAGTACCATTTACTAATCAAAATGCACAGTTGCCAGTATGGGGCCCTGTAGGCTAATCCTCTGCCTGCAGCACTGGCACATCTTGTGGGCACCAGTTTGTGTCCCGTCTGTTCCACTTCCCATCCAGCTCTCTGTTTGTGTCCTGGGAAAGCAGTGGAGAATGACCCAGAGCCTTGGGACCCTGCACCCGCGTGGGAGACCTGGAAGAGGCTCCTGGCTTTGGGTTGGCTCAGCTCCAGCCACTGTGGCCATTTGGGGAGTGAACCAGTGGATGAAAGATCTGTCTTTCCTTCTCTCTTTATGAGTCTGCGTTTCCAGTAAAAATAAAGAAATATTTTAGAAAACACACACACACAGTTGGAGGACCCTTATATTATTGGAATTTTGTCCGTGAATCACATTGACTCTTTCCCTTTGTATCAACATCAAGATAACATGAGGATGATGGCAATTGTCACACAGTTGTTGCAACTCTGAGAATACAATGCATTAAATTTTTAATTTCAATGAAAATTAAATCAAAACTGCAGAGTTTTACATTAGGGTTTTTTTCTTCTCTAAGAAACTCTAACTTTTGACAAACAGCTTCTGTGTTAAACGACAGGCTCTTTTCTAGCTGGACAAGCACTTACCTGCCAGCGTGGGGCTGGCACAGTGTGAAGTCGGTAAAGGCGCCTGTTTGTGACACTTACCATCCTGGCATCGCACATCAGAGCGTCGCTCCCAGCCCCGGCTACTCAGCTTGCCTGATTCAACAACCTGGTTATGCCCTGCGAACACAGCTGCCCAAGGGCTTGGACCCCTGCTCCCACATGGGAGACCTGGAGGAAGCTCCTGGCTCCTGGCTTCGGCTTGGGCCAGCCCTGCTATCGCAACCATTTGAAGAGTGAACCAGTGGATAGAAAATTCTCCCTCTCTCCTATCTATGTGTCTTTCAAATGAATAAATAAAAATCAAGTCTTAAAAACTCGACTCAAAAAAATAAAAAGCTCAACGTAGCTCAGTCTAACAACACGCACCCTACAGGAAGGCAGGGGACGCCCCACCCGGCTAGCCCCGCCTCTATGGCCCCTCCGAGGCTGCTCCCTGGCTCAGGTGGTCCTGTGCCGCAGTCCTGGGGCAGACGCGGGCAGGTGTCTCCATCAGCTGTACGTATGACTGCGGAGCATCCGCCCACTCCCCAGCGCTCCCTGGCGACTGACGTCTCCTCACACACCCTAGGACCCTCTGTCCAAGGTGGGTACCCCCATCCCCCGCCCTGGTCAGCAGTAGGACCTCCTTGTCTCTGGCCCGCCTGTCTGTAACTGGCGGCTTAGAGGCAGAAGGCGCCCCCCAGAGGAGTGGTCCATGTTCCCGCATACAGTCAGGGCCCTGGGAGTGAGGGAAGGTGGGTTCACAGGCGTTCGGTGACCCTGGAAGGCTTCAGGGAACAGGTGGGTCGTTGGAGATGAGCTGGACCCACTGAGCATAGAGCAGCAGGGATGGGGCTTCCAGGCAGGAGCCGCATCCATCCACTCCATGTGCTACACCAGCAGCATCTGTGCTCTGCCTGGGACACGGTGTCCTAGCTGCTGCAGCCTGAGTGAGCTCCGTGTTACAGTGCTGGAGCTGAGGTCCCCAGTGTGACAGTGTCGGGAGGCGGGGCCCAGGGGCAGGTGATTAAGTCCTGGGAACTCTGCCCTGGTGAGCGCTTAACATCATCCCTCCCTCGCGGGAATGGATGTGTCAGCAGATGGGTTCAGCCTTCCTTGTGGGCTGCCCGCCCCTGGCCCTTCCGCTGGCCCTTCTGCTACGTGACAGTGTGGCACCACACCTGCGGTGGAGGTGGAAGCCAGCTTCTCCTCGAATTGGCAGTGGGCAGAATCCCAAGCCAGCCCCGTCCCGCTGCTCATGGACACAGATCACCCAAGCTACAGTTGAACAAAACAGATGGAGGTCCCTCCTACATCATATACAGTACAAGCTCTAACACACAGGTGCCGCGAAAGCCAGGGTGAGTACTGGCATGCCAAGGGTCTGCCTGCCTCAAGAGATGCCCCCGCTCGGACTGGGTGCCTGGGCAGGTCCTGGCTACTTCCAATCCAGCTTCTGCTCCAGGCGCCTCTCCTCCTGGGGGGCAGCAGATGATGGTCCAAACGCTGGGGTCCACCACCCGGAGGGCACATCTGCCTGGAACTGCGGGCTCCTGGCTTGGGCCTGGCCTTGCTCCAGCTGTTGTGTCTTGGGAGAGACCAGCAGGTAGAACAGCTCTCTCTCTTTCCCTTTTTCTCTTTCTCCTTCCCTCTGCCTTTCAAATAACAAATCTATTTGGAAATAACTTACGGGAAAATGGAGTTAACAAGGCTGCAGCTCCCACTGGTTTATGCGAGGGCTGAGTATGTGCTGGGCAGAACCAGGCTGGACTGCAACACCCATTGGTTCCAGTGGAAGACGGGAGTGAAAACAGAACCAACCCAGCAATTGCAACCACCAACTGATTGGGCGATGGACTGTGCTGGGCCTTGTACTTGCTAGCACATACAAGAATCTGGTCTGGGAACACCTCAGGCAAAGTTTCTTTGGGGATCTCCCCAACCGAAATGCCGGACTCAGAACCCTAACCAAGAAAAGACAGAAGACAAAACCGGTCAATCAACCACCTCAGCCATATGTTGGCAGTGAAATACGGGGCAAATGGAGACTCTATGATGGACTATGTCAATCAGTGGATTCTTCAACAGCCTCATCGTGCTTGGAGTGGCGAAATTGGCAGCGATTCATAACTGAACTATCAAAACCACTTGAGCAAGGATCTCAGAGTATGCCCCACATCCGGGACCTGGGATGGGTGGGAGACTGGTTGGGGCTTCTCCCTCAGTATTCCCTTTGCCTCAGATATATGAAGGAAACAATGTGGAAATAATAGTCTTACCCACTTTCCTAAAGCCCTTGAACCTTTTTACCCTAATTAATTATGTAAAGATTGTTAAAAATATAATTTTATAAATGGAAAAAAATGGAGTTAAGAGGTGCACTCATTCTGGTGCAAAAATTATAAAACTCCATATGTGCATATAGACTTCCAAAAAGTCCCAGGAAATGCGTGTCATAATAGTACCCAGCACCGAAGTCCCCTTGGGGCTGCACCCTGTGTGCGCCTGTGCCTGGTGCTGTGGGCAATGCATTGACTGCAAGGAACAGAAAAACCACAAAGCAGGGAAGCACTACTGTGGGGCGGGTGGGCCTGCACACCACCTCCTCGCCCAGCTGGGTCAGCCCCTCCCTGGCCGTGCCTGGCACACGGGGCTGTGACCTGCCATTGATCCCCCCTGGCCGTGCCTGGCACATGGGGCTGTGACCTGCCATTGATCCCCCTGGCCGTGCCTGGCACACGAGGCCCTGACCTGCCATTGATCCCCCTTGCGAAGCCCCATGCAAGTTGCAGTGGTTGGACTGTTCACCTGGAAACCTCGTACATGTGTGTCAAGCTGTGGTTTCCAGGAAGCACTTCTCCCTGTGGGTGCGGGTTCTTTCTCCCTGGCCCTGCCCCTGGAAGGGTGGACGGAGGGAGAGGGGGAGACAGCAGCAGAGGCTGGGCGAGCCCAGGCTGGCCCCAGCGTTGTCACTGCTCTCTCCTGCCTGTGCCCTGCATGAGTTTACCAGCTGCTCAAGAGCAGGGCCACCAGCCAGGGCAGGTGGCAGCGATGTCTGTCATGGTTCAGAAGGTCATCAGTCCACAGTCACTGTGACATTGGCATCAGCTTGTTCTGCAGAAGGCCCGGTTCCAGATGCCCAGTGGGTGCCGGGCCTGTGACACTTCCCGGCTCTGCCTTCACAGAGCCTCGCCCTCCCAGAGTGGCCCGTGCCACCTCTGACCAGCACGTTCTCATGGGCTTCAGCACCTGGTCCAGTGGTGCCCCATTCTTCCACCTGCTGAGGCCCCAACTTCCAAACGCAGCCATACCCATGTACACCCAGGACCTAACCTGTGGGCAGGAGATATTGCTGAGCCCACAGATGGTTCAAGTACCAGGCCTGACATCCATGGGGGCACCCGGGGTCCAGCCCGCAGGAGCTGCTCCCCAACCTGGAAACAGCTTTGTTGGTGACCCCAGGGGCAGAAGGAGCATGAGAAAGCTGGTTAGTCCCCAACAGAGTGTCTCTGAGTGCAAGGCATTCCCCAGCCGCTCCTGGGATGGGTGAGCCAAGGAGGCCTTGGGGGGCCCTGCCCATAGGGGCTGCTCACGGCCCAGCACCTGCCTGCAGGACCCCAGGACGTCCCTGGGCTTAGTACCTGGGCTCCGTGGGAGTCTGTACTCTGTGTAGTTATGTAGTGGGAAGCTGTGGATGGCTGCTATTGGTGGGAGGGGTCTCCCCTGGAGCTAACAGTCTGAGTTCCGGTTTCAAATAGAACAGAGCCTCTAGAAATTGTCCGAGTCACAGGAACTCAGGATAGCTGTATAAACTGTGTCCTCACTTCTCTCCTTGTCTGAAGCACCCCATACCTCCCCAGGTTCTGAGCACTTCCATGGGAGAGCTGGGCAGGGGGCACACTCAGATGACCTTTAAGTTCACACAGCGCCTGCACCTGTCAACAGCAGTGTGTGGAGTCGGATGCAGGGCTTGGAGGGGGTAGCACTCAGTGCCCCCTGGGCAGCGGGAGGGACTGAGGCTGTTCTGGAGCCCAGCTGGACTGCGCCAGTCACGCTCCTGTCCAGCACTCCAGCCGCCCTCCACCTGCCCTTGCCACCGACACAGACCAGTGACCAGGGCAGAGGACTTCCCCAGCTCCAGGAGCTTGTTGGCAGCTGGTAAAGCCAGGCGACACGTAGGAGGGACTGTGGTCAGCTCCCATGGGCTGTGCAAGCGGAAGGAACAGTCAAGGATGGCCAGGCTCCTGGGGCCGGGCACCTGCTGGCGCTGCCGGGGGAGGGCAGAGCAGCGTGGGAGGTCACTGCCTGGACCCTCAGCTTCCCTGCCTCAGTCATGCTGCCCACTCACGCATGCCCGGATGGAAGCCAAGAGGGTGCTGCTCCCTGTACACCCCGTATCTAGGTTGGGGTCTCATTAAACAGCCTGCTACAGGAGGGATTTTGGCCAGTTCCTCAAACTTCTCTGTTATAGTCACAAGTTCTGTTCATCCCTCCCTGTATCTGACCATCCGGCATCAAACCATCACTCAGAAACCATCCATCCCTCCATCCATCCATCATTTACCCGCAATCCATGCATCCACCAATCTGGCCTCGTCTATCTGTCCTCCGTCCATGCATCATCCATCATTCAGCAATCGCCCGTTATCCCTCCCTCCATCTATTCACGCACCATCTACCTATCCGACAGCCAGCATTTAGTCCTCCGTCCACCATTCATCACCCGTCCTCCATTACTCACCCACCCACACACGTACACCTCCATCCTGTGTCCATTGACCCACCAACCATTCTTCCTCCATCTCCCAGAAAGTTACCAAGCGCTTGTGATCGCCCCAGCCACTGTCCTTCCTCCTTGGAGCCACATGTTAAAGGCCAGGCTGCCACCATGGAATCCCTGGTCTGTGGAGTGTGTTTGACACGTGCGTGCGCCATTGGGGGTAGAAGCAACGCCATGAGCGTGGGGCACTCGGGGAGTTGCTCCTCCACCCTCTTGCTCTGCTCTGGGGCCTGAGCCTCAGTTCAGGATGGGGAGGCCGCCCCCCACGCCACCTCCTGGGAACCGCAGCTCTCACAGCCCCAGGGGGCTGGGTGATTAGCGCCGCCCACCTGTGCGGGTCTGCACAGTGCAGGAATGCACTGCGTTTTTCTCATTGCAATAAAGGTACAAAGGGTACCGCTCAAGCAGGGTAGGCCTGGCCCATTCTTGGCTGCTGTGTGGGGAGTGCCTCTGACTTGGAGGGGGCGGCAGTAGCTGCTTTATTGGGTACTTTATATCGCTGACTCAGGCCAGGAGAATGCCAACACGCCCACCTCCATCCCGACCTGGTCGAAGCCTCTGCCTGTGACCCCAAGAGAACAGCCAGGGCCTGGGTGAGGTGATCACGGCAGGCTAGGGGGGCATGGGGCTCCCCCCAGCAGAGGAAGGGACTAGCAAGGAACCCCTGGAGGAAACCACTGAGGCACAGAAGGCACCAGAGCCAGCCCTGTGGTCCTCCAGGGCTGCTCTTCTGCAGAGCCGGCCCCCAGGGGAAACCACCCACCACTCCTGACACTAAAATGGCCCTCTCCCAGGAGAGAGAGTCACCAAGCACCCTCAGTCGGAAACTGTGACCTCACAGCGTGCAGGCAGCGGAGAGGCACTCAGGAATTCTTAGGCATCAGCAGGTGGGCCCGGAACTTGAGGAGGTGGGGAAGGGTGCATGCCCAGCTCTGTCCCTGCCCTGGTGACCTGTGGTCTTGGCAGGTGCCTGGGCCGCTCTGGGTCTCCTGGCAGGGATTATAATAACACGGCTGCCCTGTGTCAGTAAAAGGCTTTGAGCTCCTGAGGGCAGTGGGGGGAAGGCGCCAAGGAGCCCCAAGCTGTCATTAGCAGTAATTGAGCCCGTGATTGGGGAGATCTTCAAAGCTGCAGGCTTGGTTTTACTTCACCCGCTTGCTCTCTCATCTCTTCTCCCATCCCCACGCCTTGCTATTGTTCCCCCTCTTCCAGCCCCCACACTCTCTCCCCTCCTCCTCTCACCTCACACTTTCCCAGCGTGAGACTCCCTCACTCTTGGCAGGCTGCTGCTGGAAGCTCCGACACCAGGCCTTGCTGGGACCCTGGGGAGCTGTGAGAGTTGTCTGGGCCTCAGCCATGCACTCACTCCCCTGCCTTAGCCTCTCACCATTCATCCTTCCCCCATTCCATTCACCCACCCAGTCAGTCACTCCATCCTTTACACATCATTCATTCACTCCGTCCATCCATCATCCATTCACCCACCCACTCACCCATCCATCAATCCATTTATTCAACATTAGCCAGCTTTTCATTACTATAATAGGATTCCTGAGGCAAGCTATTGCATAGAGAAAGCAGGCTCATTTTGGAGGTTCAAAAATCCGAACATCATGATCTAGGCTGTGATGAGGGACCCCAAGGCTTCATCATATCATGGCAAGAGCACGCATGTCACGTGCCTTTCTCTCCATGCCAAGTCACCAGAATGTAACCACGGCGGCCCCACTCTAACTAGGTCAGAGCTGATCTAAGCTACCTGATGCTAAATGCCACTGCTGGGTTGGGTTTCTACCTTGTTAACAATGCGCAGAGGACTAAACTCCTGTGTGAGTCGGGGGATCAAGTTTCAGTTGAACCATAGTATCATCTATGGTGCATTCACTCGATCCGGTCACCCATTCATCCATCAACCATCATTCCTTCATCCACCCACACATCCAGTGTGGATCCTGCCAGCCCCGTGCTTGGTTCTGGGGGTGCCAGATAAAGATCCTTGGGCCAGGAAGCAGGGTGCAAGAACCCCACCCTCTCCCCTCCCACCGTGTGAAATCTCACAGGAAGCCCCTGGGGTTGTCGCCATTGTCATCACCGTGACTCAGGTCTCACCTGGAATCTCTGCCCTCAGACCTCCCGAGTGTGCCGACAGCCACACCTGGGCAGGTGGAGGAAGAGGGGTGCAGAAGCCGCAGGGGTTCTGTCCCTCGCACTGCCTGCTGGGCCCTGGCCCACACCGTCAGCTTTCTGGGACCGCTCAGGGTGGCCCAGGCACTGTGAGCATCGGAACCAGGAGCTTGAGGCGCCGG
Organism: Ochotona curzoniae; assembly: GCF_017591425.1. Lineage (NCBI taxonomy): Eukaryota > Metazoa > Chordata > Mammalia > Lagomorpha > Ochotonidae > Ochotona > Ochotona curzoniae. The sequence continues at coordinate 2,486,494 of NW_024466313.1, forward strand.
CATCCCGCATGGACACCAGTTCGCACCCCGGCTGCTCCACCTCTGAGGTACCTGGGAAAGCAGTGGAAGATGGCTCAAGTGCTTGGACCCTTCCTGGCTTCAGATTGGCCCAGCTTCAGGTGTTGAACCCGTGTGGAGCGTGAACCAGAAAGAACTCTTTCATCTCTCTGTAACTCTGTTTTTCAAATCAAAACAAACAAAATAAAATATGCAGATGCCTGAGCCTAGTTTTGTGTTGAGGTCTGAGCCAGGCGTCGGAATCTGCATTTGAGCAAAGCCCTAACCCTGGCAAGCATCTGCAGGGCCTGGACTTGGAGTTCATGCTCTCGGGGGAGGCTCCTTGAACCTGACAGAGCTGCAGCCCTGCCGACCGAGTCCTGAGCCCTCTGTGTCTCCTGCTCCTTCCTGGCCAGAGGCCACGTGCAGCCTCTGTCTTCTTGTTCTGGCCACATGGTGCCCATTACCCCAGTGACACAGGAGGACCTGGCCACCAGGAGTCTGCCTACCCGGGCTCATCGACACAGAGCAGAAGGTCCTGGCAGTCTAAGATGGCGAGCAGGAGACCGTCTGGTGAAAAGGCCCAAATTGGTCCCTTAGCACCGAGCTGCCCCGAATCTATACGGTCCCATCCATGTTCCTGGCTCCTCTAGGAGGCGTCCCAGCCTGCTGAAGGGTGGGATCCGGGATGCGAGGCACCCATGGGATCCTGCATCCCCGGGATCTCCCTGGGTGCCAGAGCTGAGCAGCCACTGAAAGGAACAAGTCTGAGCTTCTCGGGGTTTCAACCCGGCAGCAGCCCAAGGTCACCGAGGCTCAGGCGAGGGACCGCCAGAGACAAGCTGGTGAGGAATGTCAGCTTTAACGTGTACAGGTAAAACTTTTAAAAGTTAGGGAAGGGGAGGGCAGGAGGGCATCTTCCAGCGGCCCCCCACCCACCACAGACACTGTAATTGACTAGAAGACGTGTCTATTTCCCTTGACCTTCCAGTCATGTCGGAGGTCACGCTCCACACGTGTTCCCCTTGACCTTCCAGTCATGTCAGAGGTCACGCTCCACACGTGTTCCCCTTGACCTTCCAGTCATGTCGGAGGTCACACTCCACACGTGTTCCCCTTGACCTTCCAGTCATGTGGGAGGTCACGCTCCACACGTGTTCCCCTTGACCTTCCAGTCATGTGGGAGGTCACGCTCCACACGTGTTCCCCTTGACCTTCCAGTCATGTCGGAGGTCACACTCCACATGTGTTCCCCTTGACCTTCCAGTCATGTCGGAGGTCACGCTCCACACGTGTTCCCCTTGACCTTCCAGTCATGTCGGAGGTCACACTCCACACGTAGGCCCGGAAGTGGTGCCTCACCTCATAGACATGCTAAGCCACGCCCACCAAGTAGCACGCAGAGACGGGGAGCAACTGCCCACATGAGTCCCCCAGGACAGTCTCGGGGGACACCCTGTTTTCTGCTCAAATTACAGGGGCGGCCGCTCAGGCTCTGGACATCAGCAGACAGGGTCTGAGGGTGCCAAGGCTGTCAGGAGTGCGGGGCTGGCCATGGGCAGGGGGGATGGCGTTGTCAGGAGGGGTCCCGTGACGACCTTCCCCTCTCCAAGGTGGGAAGTAGAGAGGCCCCCTGTGGGACTCCCCCCCTCCCAGTGGTGACCTGGCAGCCAAAAGCAACACTCGTGTTCCCTTCACCCTGGGTGAGAATGGCCCGTGGTTCCAGGTTCAATGTCTAGGTCTCCTTCGACGTGCACGTTCGAAGGAGACATCTAAAACCCCCATACCCACGCCAGGGCTGACTCACCTTGCTCTGCGTTCTGGGTCGTGTGCAGCCCTGGAATGGAGGTGCAGGGCAGCGAGCAGCCAGGGGGACAGCTCAGGCTGTGATGGGAGCCCAGCTGCCCCCCGCCTCAGGGGACTGCCTCCTGGGTGTCACCACCGCTGCCGAGAATGGCTCACCTCCTCCCTGCAGTCCTCGGAAATCCCTCTCACACATTCCCATTTGAGAAACGGAAAGTACACTTCCAAACAGAAGGAAGTGGAATTAGGAAACCGGGTTTGGGGAGGCCTGCGGCTTAGCAGCTAAGACGCCAGTGAAGACACTCACGGGGGCGCAGCTTGTTAAGCCTCTGCCTGTGGTGCCAGCAACTCAGATTGGCAACAGTTCATGTCCTAGCTGCTCCACTTTACATCCAGCTCCCTGCTTATGTCCTGAAAAGCAATGGAAGATGGCTCAAGACCTCGGGTCCCTGCACCCACGTGGGCGACCCAGAAGAAGCTCCTGCCTTTGGACAAGCCCAGCTTCTGCCATTGTGACCATCTGGAGAGAGAAACAGCAGATGAAAGGCCTCTCTCTCTCTCTCTCTCTCCCTCTCTCTCCCTCTTTCTATTCCCACTCGCCCCCGCCTTTCTAGTAAATAAATAAATAGAAGACCGTTTTTAGAACAACACAGCCACATCCGCTATTGAAGGACCCTGGACTGAGTCCAGGCTGACTCTGGCTGTTGAGGCTGACCTTGGGCAGCAGCGAGGGCTCAGGCAGCCGGTCCCTGCCACTTCCATGTGGAAGGCCTGGCTGGAGCCGCGGGCTCCTGGCTCCGGCCTCAGGCCACTCACTGGGAGCATCTGGGGACTGAGTTAAAGATTGACTCTCTCTCTCCCTCTCCAATAAAATGAAAGACATCCCTCTTCAGCGCTTAGTGTTTTCCTAACTTGCATGTATCACAAACACGCTAAAGAACTTGCCATGCCTCATGCCCGGTTAAGTCGTCCAGTGCAGGCAGCTGGTCCCAGACCCGAGGCACTTCCTGCTGTTTACAGGTGAAGGAAGAGGACTAACCAGGGAGGTGGCGTTCCTCGCCCAAGTTCACCCAGCCGGCAGCACAGCCTGGAATCCAGTTCTTCTGGATCTCAGGCCAGGACGGGTGACAGAGCCCGGCCCAGCCAGTCAGGGGCAGGGAGAAGCAAGGGTCAAGCCTGTCAGAGTGGCCAGCCCCACCTGGACCCACAGTCTGTGGGCGCCACCGCCCCAGCCCTTCTCCCGGCCAGTGGGGAGGTCAGACCCTGGCCGGCTGACAGGTGGGAAGGACAGATGTAGCCACTGCTTGATGGGTAGCGCCAGCACCTATGAGCGCATTAACATGGGGTGGGTTTGTATTTTACATTTAAAAATATTTTGAGAGCCGGAAATTGTGGCATCAGTTTGAGTCCCGGCTGCTCCACTTCCCATCCAGCTCCCTGCTAAGGGCTGGGAAAGCAATGGAGGATGGCCCAATCGCTTGGGCCCCTGCAACCATGTGGGAGACTCAGATGGAGTGTGGCCCAGCCCTGGCCATTGGGACCATTTGAGGAGTAGAGCAGCAGATGGAAATTTTCTGTCTCTTTCTCTCCATAATTCTTTTTTTTTTTTTTAAGATTTATTTATTTATTGGAAAGTTAGATATACAGAGAGGAGGAGAGACAGAGAGGAAGGTCTTTCAGCCAATGATTCACTCCCCAAGTGAGCGCAACGGCTGGTGCTATGCCAATCTGAAGCCAGGATCCAGGAACCTCTTCTGGGTATCCCACACAGGTGCAGGGTCCCAAAGCCTTGGGCCGTCCTCCACTGCTTTCCCAGGCCACAAGGAGGGAACTGGATGGGAAGTGGAGCTGCCAGGATTAGAACCGGCACCCATATGGGATCCCGGGGCGTTCAAGGCGAGGACTTTAGCCGCTAGGCCACGCCGCCGGGCCCCTCTCTCCATAATTCTGACTTTCAAATAATTAAAAAGTTTTGAGGGGCCAGTGTAGTGGTGGATTAAGCTGCAGCCTATGATGCCAGCATCTCATACGGACACTGGTTCATGTCCCAGCTGTTCCACTTCTGCTCCAGCTCCCTGCTACGGCCTGGGAAAATAGAGGATGACCCAAGTGGGTGGGCCCCCATCCCATGGCTCTTCCTCCAGGCTAGTTCCTCCTGCAAGAATGGGGCTCCAGCTGACAGGAGCTGGGTGTCACAGGGAGCTCTCTTGTCTGTGGCTGCGGGGTCTTTTGGGAAGGCACCAGGATTCAACCCTGGGGTCCACTTCAGTGACCCAACCAGGTCTAATGGCTTCCCAAGGTCCCGCCTCCAAACAACCGTCATTGGATGAGGCTCTCATCCTGTTAGTATCAGGAACTTGTGCCTTGGGGACGAGATTCCTGTATGTGTCCAGGGGACAGGTCCTGTTCCAGACACAATCACAACAGCACAGGAATGCCGGGGGCTCTGAGCCCTGGGTTCTCCCAGGTGGCAGCAAGCTGCTACCAGCCCCACGTGGGTACCACGGCTGGGCAGGTGGGGCAGGAGGTACCCAGCACACTTGGCAAGCAGGTATGGGGAAGGGGTTAAATGGGCATTGTGCATTCCCTCCCACCTGAAAATGCTCCAGTTAAGATCTTCCCTTGCCCAAGCTGTCAGATCCGACCGATGGCTGCTTGGCGTCCCTTTCACGGCACCAAAGCTTAGGGTACAAGCCATTGACTTCTAAACCCGTGACCCAGCAGAAGCACCGGGCAGCTCTCAGCACACCATCGGTTCCAGGGGAATGCAGGGCAGCACCTACATACACCTACATAAAACCTACAGAATTCTGTGCTCAAAACCGACGGAAAGCAACCAAACTAAATCCCCGCCTGGCCCTACCCTACCCTGTGGTCAGCGCATAGCCCTTGCCCCACGCACGGGCCTGCCCCATGCACAGCTCTGCCCCACGCACGGCTCTGCCCCACACACACCTTTGCCCCACGCACGGGCCTGCCCCACACACAGCCTGCCCCACGCACAGCTCTGCCCCACGCACAGCTCTGCCCCACACACAGCCTGCCCCACGCACAGCTCTGCCCCACACACAGCCTGCCCCACGCACAGCTCTGCCCCACACACAGCCCTGCCCCACACACAGCCCTGCCCCACACACAGCCTTTGCCCCACGCACACCCTTGCCCCATGCACAGGCCTGCCCCCCACACAGCCCTTGCCCTTCGCACACCCTTGCCCCACGCACATCCTTGCCCCATGCACAGCTCTGCCCCACGCATGGTCCTGCCCCATGCACAGCCCCTGTCCCACACTCAGGAGTCCTCATGCCTGCCAGACCCCAGCTGGCTCCTGGTTTGTCTGCCAGAAGGGACATGGATGCTACCGCCCATCACCCACTGTTTACTGGCTTCCCATCTCTGCTCACAGCAGCCTCATCCCTTTAGCTACACCAGGGAACACTGCAGGCTAGAGAGGCTGCCCCAGTGGGGCCCACTCCTCCTGCCCCCACAGAACCTGAGCCCTTCTCTGGGCCCTCCAGGGTCTGAAGTCCCTAAGGGAATATTCTGTGCCCGTTAGCACCAAGCACAGCACCCAGGGCCCTGTGATGCCTGTCTCTGCTCATAAGCTTGATGTCACACTCAGAATTGGACGCTGAAGCTCCTATAGTCAGCTGAGACCACCCTGGCTGAAACCTGGGTCCTTCCCTGTCACATGGGAGCCTCAGAGACCGGTTAGGCAGCCGTACAGCACCCCCACCCTGGCAGCAGCAAACTGCAGACCAGGAGGAGTCCCTGCTAGGACTGTGAGTGGGAGGCAGAGAGGAGGGCCCCCTCGGGGCCAGGGGCAGGTGCAGGGCAGCGGCCCCGTGGGCCAGGCCAGCAGCCAAGAGGAAGATCTGATAAGGCTGTGAGCTTCGTGCAGAGATGAGCTCACTCCACCCCTACCTGGGAGCCAGGAGAACAAAGACACCGGAAAGGAGGCAGGCGCAGAGGGGCCCCAGGACCGAGACAAGGCCCTTTTGGGGAGGCAGGCCTTTCCTCTCTTACCTTAGTGATGGATGGACCCACGGTGTGGATGGTCTGCCCTGGCCTGCCGGGAGGACTCCCTTCAGAAGGCACTCTCTTCAGCCTAGCCTGGCCCAGCTTTCCCTCGGTGCTTCCTGGCCCATCACCACTGGATCCCCTACACCTGCTTCCCCAGCCCGCCGGCCTCCACCAGGGGCCCAGCTGTAACTCCCAACCTGCAGAGGAAACACCAGCTCCCTCACTCCGGTGTCTTAGCACAGTGCGACGCTCAGAAACTCAGCCCCCATCGCTATCGGAGACCCTGGCTCCAGCTTCGTGCTAAGAGAGCCCGAGAGGCAGCAGCAATGACTCAAGCACCTGGGCTGCGACATCCGTGTGGGAGATGGAACTGGAGAGCGTTCATACCCCTCCCCCAAAATGTCTACAACAGCGGGGGGTCTGGGCCAAAGTCAAGCCCGGCACTCCATCCGGGTCTCCCACATGCATGGCAGGGATCCCTCACCTGCCAGCTGCCAGGGTGGGCATGACCGGGAAAGCTGGGCAGGAAGCAGAGCCAACACTCAAGCCAGGTGCACTGACTGGGGCAGCAGGCAATTCCAGCTGCAGGCTTAACCCTGCAGCACCCATCACCCTTCACCCTGGGCCCTGCTATGGTGGGGAGCAGCCAGGCCAGGTACGCCATCTCAGAACCATCACATCATCATTGCGGTGACCTCTGCAGGGAGCCGGGTCAGGCTGACAGCAGACTCCGCTGCAAGTTGTAAGCTCAAAGTGGAAGGCGAGGCCAAAGTCCCCCCGGACATCGGTGAAAACAAGATGTCACCGCTGCTGCTGGAGCGTGTCAGAGGGCAGCACCTGCAGGGTCTGTGGGGGAGGGACCATTGAGAGCCACTGGTGCCCTTCTCACAGTCCCCGGGCACACTCAGGGACCAGGGTTCAAGTCCCAGGCCTGGGAGATGGCAGGGGAGAACTCGCCCGCCGCCCACACGGCAAAGCCCAGAACCTGGGGAAGGAGACGGATCCACTCGGCCCCAATCCAGCAGAACGGGATGCATCATTCTGGGAGGGGGCAGGCTGCTGCAGGGTCAGCAGAGGCCTGCTGAGGCGCCCTGGGCAGCAGCAGCAGTGTGGGGCTGGGAGCCGAAGGTCCCAGACCGCACCCTGGCTGACACCCCATGAGTGTGCATTTTACTTTTGTTTTCAAGATTTATCTACTTTAATTTGAAAAGCAAAGTTACAGAGAGGTGGGACGGAAAGGGACTTCCATCCTGCACAGTGGCCAGAGCTAGGCCAGTCTGAAGCCAGGAGCCGGGAGCTTCTTCCAGGTCCCCCATGTGGATGCAAGGTCCCAAGAAGTTGGGCCATCCTCTGCTGCTTTCCTGGGGGCATAAACAGGATACGAAAGTGCAAGTGGAGTAACCGGGTCTCAAACCAGGACCATATGGGATGCCAGCACCACAGATAGAGAGCTAGACTGCTATGCTACAGCACCAACCCCTGTGTACCTGCTACATGCCAGCCCGGGTGTGGGTTCTGGACTGCAGGGCCTTCCCAGCAGCGGTGAGCTGCCCTCACCATGGGCTGTGTCTCATTCTTCCAGCTCACCTGTAGTCCCTGAGCTCAGGGTTGCTGACAGCTTAGTCAAAAGTCTCGCTCCCCAGCCCTGCAGGCACCTCTCAAAGACACACTCACAGCACCACAGGGCCACTGCTGGCACCCAGTGGGGGAGGTAGGAGCACCCCACAGGCCTTCAAATACAGGACGCCCCACCATGAGAAATCAGCCCGGGGACCACCTGTGACACCCAGGCAAGGACAACGTCCTCAGGCAACCCCAGCTCAGCAGAAACAGGAAGCATGGGCCTGGAGCGGGCTGCGGGAGCCCTGAGCAGCCCGTGTGCGTGTGCCAGGGCCAGGACCTGGAACGGGCTGTGGGAGTCCTGAGCAGCTGGTGTGCCAAGGCCAGGACCTGGAGCAGGTTGCAGGAGCCCCAAGCAGCCTGTGTGTGTGTGCCAAAGCCAGGACCTGGAGCAGGCTGCAGGAGCCCCGAGCAGCCCGTGTGCGTGTGCCAAAGGCCAGTCCTTTGCCGCAGCACTGGCACCTCCTGTGCCAGGCTCAGGACAACCCTGGCCCTGCTGGAAGCCACTGGGTAACAACACTCAGGTTCACCCGGATGCTGGGGAAGGTGACAGCCAGTGACCACCAGGTGGGGACAGCATGCACAGGTCAAGAGCTGACCGCTCTCAGGGCTGGCACATTGGCTCAGCTGGCTGATCCTCCACCTCCAACTGCCAGGATGCCGTATGGACGCCAGTTGATGTGTCGGCTGCTTGCCTCCGATCTGGCTCCCTGCTAACACACTTGGGAAAGCAGCTGAGGATGGGCCAAGTCCTTGGGTTCCTGTGCACACATGGGCGACCAGGAAGAGGCTCCTGGCTCCTGGCTCAGTTGTGGCCATCTGGGGAGTAAACCAGCAGATGGAAGATCTTTCTCTCTGTCTCTCTCTTATAAATCTGACTTTCCAATAAAAATGAATAAATCTTAAAAAAAAAAGAGAAGAAGCTGACCACTCTCCCTCCACAGCCACCCAGGGCCATGTCAGATAGGGTCACAGAGGGGACATGGGGGTGTGCCTGTCCTCAGACCCCAGGTACCAGAGCGACCCCCTGGGAGCCACACGCTGGGCCGCACCTGCTGGCGACGGGCTGGGGACTTAGAGGGCAGAGGCAGGGTGTACTCTTTACCTTGGAAGTTAGAAGTCACCCCATTAATCCCACCCCAACTCCCCTCCCATGCTGGAGGAGCAGAGGAGAAGGCAGACCCAGCTGTGGAGGGCTGAATGCACGGGGACTCCTTTCTGGTCAACCAGGCAGCAGCGAGGCACCCAGACCTCCAGGGTCAGGGGACAGCAGGTGAAAGGCTGTGTCCACAGCGGCCAGCATCTCCTTATCTAGGCCCAGACCCGACCCCACTTTCTGTTGGGGGGCAGGGGAGCCTCCTCAAGCCCCTGGCAGTCCTGTAATTAGGTCCCCGTTGCAGGAGCCAATGTTTTATTTTAATGACAGCTTGCATTTATGGGGTACCCATCTCCCCAAAACGCTCAGTTCTCCTGCCAGATCCTGCTGAGGTTAGGAGAGGAGGCTGGGGCAGATTAATTGACGATTAGCAACGAGGAAACTGAGGCAGGGTCAGGTTCACAGACTTGCCTGGGGCATAGTGGAGTTCAGGCCACAGGAGGGGACTCGGGCTCAGGGTCCGTGCACCTGCCGTCAGATGAGGCTGCCACGTTTGCACAGAGGAGGATGGGGACAGCTCGGCTCTGGCAGGAGGCTGGTAGAGCGAGTGGGGAAGGCTCGGGGCAGAGGACATGCCACAGATTCTGAGAATACAACACCCCAAATTCAGAGGAACGACCGCGGGGTCCCCTCTCACTTCGTGTCGTCTTTTCCTTTGGAGCCAGGGCCCAGCTATTCTGCACAGCGGCCAGCAGCCTCAGTGCGGATCACCGTTGGAAAACAGAGGTGTGGTTTTGCACTTGGCTCTTCTGAGATGGAGCTCGTAGGGCTGAATGTTCCCACGGCCCCTTCAGGGAAAGGACCCTCGGGGCTGGCACAGTGGCACTGCATGCTAATTTTTAACCTGCAGGGTCAACATCCCATACGGACACCAGTTCGTGTCCTGGCTGTTCCACTTCGGATCCAGCTCTCTGCTTATGGCTTGAGAAAGCAGTGGAGAATGATTCAAGTGCTTGGCCCCTGAACTCACGTGGGAGACCTGGAGGAACTCTTGGCTCCTGGCTTCTGACCGGCCCATCTCCAACGGTTGTAAACAGTTGCGGAGTGAGCCAGCAAGTGGAAGGTCTCTGTCACTCCTCTCTAACAATCTGCCTTTCTAAGTAAAACCAACTAACCCAGCTTCATGCGTGTGGTCATCAGGAATGCCACCGAGACTTATTTTAATCATCGCTCCACTTTTAGTCAAATTATTAAATAAAAACAGCTCTGGAACATTCTGCTGAAAATGTGCTGTGTGCATTCGAAAGCCTGTGATGCAGATTCTCAAAACAGTCATTGCTGTTACAATAGCCTTGTGGTGACCACACAGACCCAAATGTTGGTGCCACACGACAACATGGGAAAAAATGTGCTGATGCTGTTCAACTATGGGGGCCTGGCATGGTAGCACAGTGGACAAGCCACTGCCTGGAATCCTGGCACCCCATATGAGTACCAGCTCGAATCCCGGCTTCCCGGCCTGCTCCCTCCTGATGCACCTGGGAAAGCTGCAGAGGATGGCTCAAGGACTTAGGCCCTGTCACCCACGTGGGAGTCCCGGATGAAACTCGGTTCCTGACCCAGCCCTGACCGATGAAGCCACTTAATGAGTGAACCAGTGGATGGAAGCTCTTTTTTAAAAAGATTTATTTATTTTTATTGGAAAATCTCATTCACAGAGGGAAGGAGAGAAAAAGAGACAGAGTTCCCATCTGCTGATTCATTCCCCAAGTGGCCACAATGGCCAGAGCTGAGACAAGAGCCGAAGCCAGGAGCCAGGAGCTTCTTCCAGGTTTCCCAAGTGGGTGCAGGGTCCCAAGGCTTTGGGCCGTCCTCAACTGCTTTCCCAGGCCTCAAGCAGGGAGCTGGGTGGGAAGTGGAACAGCCGGGAAACAAACCAGCACCAATATGGCACGGCATCCTGGCACACACAGGAAGAGGATTTAGCCGCTAAGCCATTGTACTGGGCCTAGATGGAAGCTCTCTCTCTCTCTAACTCTGCTTTTCAAATACACAAATAAACCTTGTAAAAAACATAAATAATCGGGCCCAGTGGCATGGCCTAGCGGCTAAAGTCCTCACCTTGAACGCGTTGGGATCCCATATGGGTTCTGGTTCTAATCCCGGAGGCCCTGCTTCCCCTCCAGCTCCCTGCTTGTGGCCTGGGAAAGCAGTTGAGGACAGCCCAAATCCTTGGGACCCTGCACCCACGTAGGAAACCCGGAAGAAGTTCCTGGATCCTGACTCTGGATTGGCTCAGCTCCAGCCATTGTGTCCGCTTGGGGAGTGAGCCATCAGATGGAAGATCTTCCTCTCTGTATATCTGCCTTTCCAATAAAAATAAATAAATCTTTAAAATTAAATAAATAAATGAATAGCAGGCCAGGAAAATTGTGGAATGACTTGCAATAAGCAGCCTGTGGCTCTTCGGAAGCTGTTAACCCTCTGATTGAAACAACTAGAGCAGTGTCAGAGCGTGCACATGTTTGTACACACGCTGGGCGACTTTGTTTCTAGAACTGAATTGCATTTTCTTCCAAGTCAGTGGTGACTTTTTAATCACATTGTCCAACAAGCAGATAACAAAAATTCTCCAGACTTTTAGTAAATTATTGTCATGATTAAAAGTCAGATGCACATGGACTGTTTGAATAACATGAGAGAGAGGAATTTCAAAAGCTGGCCCGAGTCCCAGGCCCAGCACCTGTCGGGGACGCCCAGACGGAGTACCAGGTACCGGCACAGCCCTGGCTCCTGCAGCCATCAGGCGAGTGGACCAGCGATGGTAGCTTGCGCTCTCTTTCTCTCTCTCTCTCTCTAAAACTGCCTTTCAAACGCATAAACACCTCTTAAGAGAGAGAGAATGGGAATCTCTTTGAAATTCCAAAATTGTTCTTGGGAATGCTGTAATTACAGTTTTTGATAAGGCTCACATTTAACTGGATACATGTACATTATGCACAAAAGTGGAATAAAAGCGAACAGGCCTTGTTTTCTAGCATTCACATTTGACAAAATATAAAAAGGGTCAGTATGAGAAAGCCTGTTTGAAACGTTTGGCCTCATGAAGGCGTTTATGGTTGAGTCTCGTGGTAGAGGCCAGGACCAGAACCTGTGCAAAGATCCCGGTAAGCCAGCCACCGAGACAGTGAAATGTGGCACTGAGACGAGCTGGGGGAGCAGGCCCTGGGGGGGGGGAGCAGGCCCTGGGGGGGGGAGCAGGCCCTGGGGGAGCAGAATGCCCAGGCCCTGACCGCAGCAGCCCGGGCCTCATGGACAAGCTCCTGCGGAGCCTGCCAGCAGGTTCAGACCTGTCGGTTGCGTGGCGTCTTCTGGAAGGAAATACCTGATGACGTCATCAGCCAGCAAAGCCAACTGAGCCCTTCTGAGAGGAGCCCTGCCTTTCAAAACAAAAACCATGACCTTGGCGTTAAGAAAGGCCAAAATGCTGATGCAAGTCTATGCCTGGGTACCAGCTTGTGGTCGCCTGTCGTGGTCAGCTAGCCTGGGGTGAGTGCTTGACGCGGCGATCAAGGCTTCCACACCGGAGTGCTGGGCTTAGTACTCCCTACGCTGCCAATTTCAGCTCCTTTCCACACACCCCAGGCGGCTGCAGGTGGGGGCTCAAGGACTCAGGCCCCTCCCCATGTGGGAGGCCCAGACAGGCTACTCCTCACTTTAATGTAAACAAATGCTCTTTTTACTTTTTGAAACAGTATTAACTATTTGTGAATACATTTTCCACTTGATTGGAAATGAAGTCCCGCGCCACTGGAGCATGCTCCTTCCATGCCCTCCCCCAAAACACTGGACCAAGCTTTACTGGTTCCAACCTTACTGTGTGATGACAAATGTCCACTAAAGTCCAGCCCTGACGGATGAGCAGTTGGGTGGCTCAGCAGTCAGCGACAGTGACACAATTGCCACCACCAGCACCCGGGGCCAGGACGTCTCAGTCATGACCAAGCCCACCCCAAGGCTGTCCGCTGAAGACCACAGCTCTTACAAGATGCAATACCTACCCATGCAGCACCACCCAGCATCAACACCCTCTTGTCCTGCACCAACACCCACGTACGCAGGACAAACACCCAACACCAACACCCACCCTGCGCCAACACCCACTCGCCCAGCACCCACACACTCACCCAGCAACAAAACCCATCCTGAAAAAACATTCACTCACTCAGTACCAACACCCACTCACCCAGCACCCACACTCACCCCTCACCCACCAGCCCTCCCCACAACTCACCCAGCAGTAAGCAACTGTGGGCATGCCAAGCTCTGTCCATGGTCTGTGACTAACAGGCCGAGTCAGCTCTATGGACTGCACCTGTCCACTGGGAAGGCCATGTAGCAGAGAGAAAACCCAGTCCTGGTCTCTGAAATGACTCAGCAGTGAGATCCCCAGGCCAGCCAGTGTAGCCCCAAGGCTGCTGTCCCTGCTCTGGGGACAGGCTTCAGGGCCAGGACCCTGCATGGGTAGCTCACAAGGGTGGTGGTGTGTGAAGCGGGGGTGCCTTCGCTGCTTAGAGGGGCAGAGCCTGCCTCCACCAACAAGTCCGCTGTGATTGTACTGTTTGGCCATTGTCATTCCAGTGTGGCTTCTCCACGTCCCTGTTTCCCACTGTCTCCTGAAGACCCTGGTCAGGACGGATCCTGGAGTCCTGCAGGCTGCACCGTGGAGTGGCAGAGGGTCCTGGGGTGCCACACGGACCATGAGTGGGCTGTGCTGCAGCTGGGAGCCAGCTCACCCTCCATGGGAGTCTCGTGTGGCCCTGGTAAGACAAGAGCGGCTGGTCTTCGTGCAAGAGGGGCCGGGGCCAGGACAGGGACCGGGTGTGCACCAAAGGCATCGGGTCCTTGCAGGTGCACGGAGCCTGATACCACGCGCCTACATGTGTGAGAGGGAGTGAGTGAGCAGGAGGCGAGGAGGAGGGATGCGGGACTCAGGACATTTCCGTCCAGGTACAGGGCCGGGTATCAGGAACAAAGGGAGCAGAGAGGAACGGCCCACGCTGTCGCCACACCAGACGGAGCCCTGCAGTGTCCCAGGGCCGATGGGAAGCCAGGCCTCACAGTACCGAGCCCCAGCCGCCACACCTCATATGCATTTTTATGCCTAATGAACCCTCTGTCACTCACACCATCCACCCCAGCCCTGCCACCCGTCTGTTACACAGGTGCAGAGTACCTGAATGGGGGTGGGGCGGCAACGGGAGGCCCGGCTGTGGGTGGACAGGGCGGATCCTGGCAGCTGAAGGGGCAGCTGGTATTCGCACTGGGCTTTAGAGCCGGCACACCCTCGCGGCGCTGTCCCCTCCTGCCCACGGCTTTGGAGGGGTAGTGCCTGGGGACAGCATGGCCACCTGTCGAAGCAGGCTCCTCGGCCTCACTGAGCCTTCCACGCCCCTGCACGACCTGCTCACACTGTTCCCCAAAGCCCATGGGCTCGGGGGGAGGGACTCGGCCCTACCTCCTGCCGGCAGCGGATCCTCACAGCCTGGGCAGTGCCAGACAGGTGCCCACAGAGAGGCCGGGGAGATCTCAGCAGGCTTTCTTCCCTCCAAAGCTCAGATGGAAACTTGATGGGCATTTGGTGGAGCCTCAGCAAGATGTAAAGTAGGGGCTGGTGCCTCTCCTACAGGGCTCGTACCGCGGGAATGGGTTGTTGCACAGCACGCGTAGCCCCCTGCCCACGGGAATGGGTTGTTGCACAGCACGCGTAGCCCCCTGCCCACGGGAATGGGTTGTCGCACAGCACGCGTAGCCCCCTGCTCCGTGGTCCATGCTGTAATGCCACTCACCATTCTCCAGCATCATAAGCTACATAAACATCTTGTGGCACAGTTGGCTAAGCCACTGCATGTGACACTGGCATCATATGGGCACCAGTTCAAGCCCCACCCCGGCTGCTCCACTTCCCATACGACCATCTACTGATGCACCTGGGAAAGCAGCAAAGGACGGCCGAGTGCCTGAGCCCCGCCCCCACGAGGGAGAGCCAGATGGAGCTCCTGGCTCCTGAGTCAACCTGGGCCAGCCCTGACCATTGTAGGCATTTGGGGAGTGAACCAAAGTAGGGAAGATCTCTCTCTCGCTCCATGTGTAACTCTGCCTTTTAAATAGACAAATAAATCCTGAAAAAATGAAAATGAAAAAAATGTCTGTTGATTCTTGACAATCCAGTCCTGGCCTTTCGCTCATTATAACGTGATGTGACAGATGGCATCCAGGCAACAGCAGGTGGCTGGACACCAGCCCGGCACTTGATTCCGCTGAAGTGGACAGAAATACTGACACTTCAGAAAAGCGACTCGGATTCCTGCCAGTTCTCATTGTCAGGACACGCTGGGTCACGGCCAGCAGGAGCCGGCCAGCAGGACCCTCTGCCAAGACTGCACACTTCCGGAAGCTTCCACAGTCTCCTGAGGTCAGACCCAACATCTCAGGAGCTCCTGGCTCCTATCTCGAGCTAACAGAGTGTGGGGGACAAGGGCGTCACTGCCACGGTGGGGAGGGCTCAGCTCCCCATCCTCAGACAGATGCAGGCATGCTCCGGGATCCACCCCTTGCCTCTGCCCAGCTACCAACCTTGTGTGTTGGCTTGTTCCCGGGTCCCTGAGACTCCGGAGTCTGGTGGACACTGGTGGGACGCTGAGGAGGGCGTTGAAGAGCACAACTTATGTGTGACCCCCAAGCCGTGGGGGTGGGGGAACTAGGGCAGGGTGGGGGCACTTGGAGATGCCCCTACAACAGAGGAGGGTAGAAGGAGCGGGCAGTTTGTTCCCTGGAGAAGCCAGCAGTGGCAGGCAGCAAGCCCACTCCTGCCGCCCATATTTCCCAGCGGCCATGCTGACTGGGGTAGCTGGTAAGAGGAGGGGGAGTGAGCCACGGATCCCCAGTACTGGCCAGCTAGAGGAAGGAGAGGCGGGACCACCACGCCACTACAAGGTGGAAGGCAGGGCACCTTGATGACATCACGGATCTTCACGCCCCTCTGCCTCAGTTTCCCCACTTGACCAGTGGGGGTTAAATCCAGGAGCCACAGACGGTCTCTCCCTCTGTGCACAGCTTCTGAGGGCAGAGCCTCCCCTGCAGCCCTGAGACCAGCCGCGGGGGAGGGGGAGGGGCTGCCAAGTGGCCGAGCCGGGGAGGGAAGGGACCATCCCAGCTCAGCCACAGGGTCTCCCACCTCATCCCCATAGTGGTGGCACCTGGAAGATGCAGAAGGATGACGCTGACACCTCTCTGGGGTCTGAGATCTGGATCGGCAGCGGCTTCTGCCCACTGCTGCCCGTGGGCTGGTTGGAGTCGCCGGAGAGTCCACACTGTCCGCTGCCATGGAAAAAGGACGGAGACTGGGAAACTGCTTCAGGGAAGGTATGGACCCACACCCAGGACCCTCGGCAGTGCCTCCTCCCCTGGCGGACACAGCTACGAGGCTCTGTGCCCCTTCCCAGTCACAGGCTCCTGCTTCAGGATGTGTGGCTTCCAGAAAATTCTATTTCTTAAAAAAAAAAAAAAAAAAATTCATGCAGGGCCCGAACTGTGGGAGCAAAGACGCAGAACACAAGATGGTTTGACCCCGCGTCTCTGGCTCCGCCCCGGCTGACCCACGGAGGGGGCACCGGGTCTCTGGCTCCGCCCCGGCTGACCCACAGAGGGGGCACCGGGTCTCTGGCTCTGCCCTGGCTGACCCACGGAGGGGGCACTGTGTTTTGGTTTCTGTGCCATGTCACTCACTACGCTGTCACTCACAGCTGCCCACACAGTGAGCCGGTGTGTGACCAGCAAAGGCCACAGCTAACGGAAGGTTCCGGTCACGTGCGTGGGAAGCCCCAGGTCTGCCTGCGGCCCTGGCTTCTGCATTCCTCACAAGTTCTGGGTGATGCTGAGAGCCTCTGCCTCAATGGATACAGCCTGTCCCACGTGCCAGGGGCAACTGGCCAGCCACAGGCTGTGAACGACTCAGCTTGTTCACCAGTAAGACTGAACTGTGCAGTGGATGTCACAGGCCTGGCTTACCCCGCCGGCCAGTTCATGGGGAAGGAAACGGAGTGTCCCCTCCAGGCCCCTGCCCCCACTCCTCTGAGCTGAGCCTGGCAGCGACCCCTCCCCTTGCTGGAACCCCAGCTGTGACTCCTCAAGTCAAGATAAGCAGATCTCAAGGTCAAATCTAGACCCTGGACCCCCCACCCCGCCCTGCGGCTCTCGGAGCCAGCCTAGCCGGTTCCTCTGGGAGCAGAGGTCAAACTTGGCACCAAAAGGAAGCAGGGCAACTCACACAGTGCTGGGACCGCTGCCAGCGGGCCCAGGCCTCAGCCTTCCTGGGGACAGCCCAGGATCACACAGGCGTGTGCGCCTGCCCTCCTGTCTGAGAAAGCCCAGCCACCCGCAGCTCCATAGGGAAGGGTGGGAGACAGGGACCCTCCCAGAACGGTCCAGAGCCAAGCTGGTGACCAAGATCCTCCCCATGCCACATTAACCTACCTTTGTGTCACACAAGCCCTGGACACCAAGAACCTCCCTGCTCTGTCTCTTATCTGTCAGCATCCCCTTCTCTCAACCTCCCAACCCACAGGACGTGGAACATTCTAGAATATGCACAGGACCCCACACAGCACCCCCTGAAGGTTTCCTGTCACTCTGGCCCCCACCTGCCTGCGTGCCTTCTCTCCAGGTTCGGCACCTGCCCTGAGTGCTTCCAGGAGCACCACCTGCCCTCCCTGCCAAGGGGAAGCTCTCACATTCGCTCCACACTCGGCCAGCAGCACGTGCTGCCGGGCAGGGGGTCATGTGCACAATTGTGCCCTTCTTGGGGAACCCCCCAACTGAGCTCGCAGCTCCCTGGAGTGGGACTGCTGCCTCCACAGTGCAATTCCTGCCAGCAGCTCACGCCTGGGGCTCACGTGCCAGCCTCACCAACAAGCTAGGGGCCATCCCTGTCACCTCTGATGCCTTATCTGCCCAATGGGCACAACCTCTGACTCAGAAGATGAAGTGCCCACTGCCCAACCTCATGCCATGCCTGGCACAGACACACCCACGGAGACCAAGGCATGCAACCAGGAAAAGCGTTTCTCTTCTGCAGAAGAACGGGCAGCCTGGGCACGCATGGGCTGCCCTGCCTGTAAACAGGAGGATTAGCAGAAGGGCAGAGTTGAGCTGAGCACAGGAAGCAAGTGAGCGCTGAGCCTGCACCTGTGCTCCAGGCTGCGGAAGGTCCCTTCCTCCTGTGGCCCCGCCCAGCTCCCCCATGACAGGAGTGTGAGCTGTCTGCTCTGTGTGTGAGGGCCCTGACCTCTATGCTTCACGGGTGGGCTTTGGGGCCTGACCATGCACCCCTCTGCTTTTTTAGTGATGCCAGGTATCCCCCACACTGTCACCTCTTGTCCCCGAGATGTCTGAGAAGGCATTCTGTGCATGAAATGAAAAAGTGGGGCTTGCTGGGCATGGCCGGCAAGGCCAGAGCGCACCCCCACAGGCTGCTGGTCCTAGGCTGCCGGTCCGCACTCCATCCCTCCCTGACTGTGACCCGTGCGCATGGGCTCCGGGGCAAGGCGACTTCCAAAGGCCCGTGGCGGAGAGCGCTGAGGAGAGCTAAGCAGCTTTTGAGACATCCGCACCAGTTTTGCATAACACAGATTTTCCAAAAAATCTCTCACGGACAGGGATTTCACTGGCACCCAAATAATCGTATCTTTGAATTCCATTTTCCATGAAACACCCTTCCCAACCTGATCTCGAATGAACCAGTCCAGATTCACACACCTCCACACACCACGCGCCCCTGTGCACACACGTGCACTCCCACACACACAACCCCACACAGACACAACATGGGCACACAATATGTGGGTGCGTGCAGCTGCAGCCCCTCCCCGCCACGTCTCCCAGGTCCTCAGCATTGCCGTGTACCCCGCAGGGTGAGGCCGGGGCCATTTGCAGGGATCTGTCATCATGGTGGGCTGAGCTGTTCAGGTCTTGTCTCCATCCAGCAGGAGCTAGCGACCAGCTGAGTGCTGTCTCCCCAGGGTGATTTCCACACAGAAGGTCACGTGAGTCCATCCGGGGACCCCACCGCACCATGGCCCTATCACAGGGTCTGGGGTGCAGCCCGGCTCAGCTCTCCGCTCTGGCTTCCTGCTCGTTTGTACCCTGGGCGGCAGAGGGCATCTGGGCAGTGAGCTAGCCGATGGAAGTCTTCTCTCACGCATTCTCTTTGTCTCTTTCTTGCCGGAGTCCAGCTCTAGCTGAGTTTGGAATTCGAGAAAGGTGCATGGATGAGGAAAGAAATGGACCACTAGGATTTCATCATCATAATGGACAATGCAATAAAGCTGTCCACTTTATTTATACAGATCCAGTCAAACTCTAGCTCAGACTCTTTACATCATGGTCAAGTGGGTGTTTCTAAGGATAATTCTGCAGTTTGTTTTGCCTAAACACAATAGAAGTTCCTGCTACAATTCTTATTCTACAAGTTAATCTTGTATCACAAAGAAAAGGAGAACCTAAAGAATGAGGAAAGAATGAAAGCCTAAATACAGGTCCCTTGATTAGCATAAGGTCCATGGGGACAGCCAAGACAGTAGGAATAATAGAAGGCCCTTTTGTAAGACGTTATTATTGACATTAACCTCCAGCTCACACTGAGTAGAAGGCCAGCCTCACAGCAGCAAACAATGCCTGGATGGATTAGAGTTCTTCCGCAGGGTGGTCCAGTGTCCATGCAAAGGAAGGTGGAGCTGCATTCAGGTGGTCGTAGAGACATCCCCGGGCCCTGCCAAACAGCGGGAAGTTCCTTGCGACCCTGCCTGCAATGGAACAATACTCTTCACACCTTCGTGTCCCACATCCACTGCACGGACCCCAACACTTTCTCCCTTTCAAATCAATTTTTTTTAAGATTTATTTATTTTTATTGGAAAGTCAGATTTACAGTGAGAAGGAGAGACAAAAAGATCTTCCATCCGCTGGTTCACTCCACAAGTGGCCACTAAAGCCGGACCTGAGCCAGTAGCTTCTTCTGGGTCTCTCTTGCAGGTGCGGGGTCCCAAGGACGTGGGCCATCCTCTACTGCTTTCCCAGGTCACAAGCAGGGAGCTGGAAAGGCAGTGGGGCATCCAGGATCCTGGCACATGCAAGGTGAGAAATTTAGCCACTAGGCCACTAGGCTACTGTGCCAGACCCTTTCAAATCAATTTTTTTTTAAATTTAGACAATCCACCTGTGTGTCCCCATCTCCAGCGCAAGTGCCTGCCTCGGGAACAAAAGCAGAACATCTACTGCTGGAGCCTGGGGGATGGGCCCAGCGGGGACATTCTGCGCCCCTTTTCCTTCTGCAAGGGAGAGCCTGGGAGAAGCAAGCCAGGCAGAGGGAGGGGAGGAAGAGGAGCCAGCAGGTGTGGGTGGGGCCAGCAGCTGTGAGTGGAGCCAGCAGGTGTGGGTGGGGCCAGCAGGTGTGGGTGGGGCCAGCAGCTGTGAGTGGAGCCAGCAGGTGTGGGTGGGGCCAGCAGGTGTGGGTGGGGCCAGGGAGGCGAGTGGAGCCACAGCACAGAGATGCATTCCTCCCAGGTGAGTCAGGCAGGGCACCAGAGACGCCAGCACGTCCTTCCCTGGGCAAGGAGTGTGGGAGTTTTCTCTAACCCAGCGAGAACATGGGCCGGCCCCTCTCGGGAAGCTCCTGACTGCTAATTTACATTCCCTGGAGAAAGCCAAAACAGCACAGGTGGGGATGAAAGGCAAGGGGCAGTCTCGCCCGCCCAGCCTGCTGCCGGAGCTGGACATCTGCCGGGCCCTGCCTGCAGTGGAACAATACTCTTCACCTTCGTGTCCCCCACATCCACTGCTCGGACCCCAGCACCCTGCTCCCCAGATCTTTTCTGTTCCTGAGGTGTCCCTCCACCCCAGCCTGACTTCCCATCCCCCGCCCTCCTGCATGCACGCGCGCGCGCGTGCACACACACACACACACACACACACCAGAGGTTCAGAGGCAGCGGCTTCTGCACGGAAATCTCTGTTCCGTCCTCCAGGCTGGAAATCCAAAAGCAGTGGCGGGGAGACCCAGGTCTGGGCTCCAGGGCCCCTTCCCAGCTGGGCCGGCTCCTGGCTCTCCCGTCGCTCCTCCTCTCCTGCAGTCAGGTGTCCTCGGCCACCCTCTATGGCCACAGTGAGGACCCATCGGCAGTGCTCTGTCCAGTTCAAGGTCACACTCGCCAGGGCTCTGCCTCCTGCCAGGGTCCCCCTTGCTTCATCCAGGACACCACATACTTCTGGTTCAATAGAAGCCCATAGTTTCAAATCCATGGTTTCGACCTGGAGAGAGAGGCTAGCAGTTGGGCTAGGGAGACTGGGGCCCCGTGGGCAGTGAGCCTGTGTTCCCCTCCTCTCCCACCCCGTGACAAGCCATCCACACCCATGGTGGCCTTCCCTGCCACCATCAGCCAGCATCCCCAGGATGGGCCCTGCAGGGCACACCCTCAGGGCACAGCTCAAGCCCTCAAGAGCCAAGGCCCTGCCTGTAAACGGCAGGTGCAGGGTGGGTGTAACCATACCTGCTGCTGGTGCAGGGCCGTGTTCCCAGGACCCGCTGTGGGCCACTTCCTGAAGGGGAGGACAAACATGACCAATGTCTTCTGCAGGGGAGTGGGCACAGGCCAGCCTGGAGGCCCTGGGGTTTGCACATCGTAGGGATCAAACTGTGGACCTGCTCCGGGGAGAATGTTGGGCAGTGCCTTAGTGCAGAGCCTCAGGTGCTGCGGGAGGCGCCGTGAGCCCCCCTTGGGCGGGGAGCATGGCTGTGCAAACCTAATTCCCCAGTGTCTGACTCAGTGCCCGGCAAAGGAAGATGGCAGCTGGGCCCCGTATTGCAGTGCAGTGCCATCAGCCCACAAGGACACCAGTTTGAGTCCTGGTGACTCCACTTGCGATCCAGCTCTGCTGATGCACCTGGAAAAGCAGCAGAGGACGGCAGAAATGCTGGGACCCCTGCCCCGTGGGAGACCCAGATGCAGCTTCAGCTCCCGCCTTCAACCCAGGCCTTTCAACGGGGGTCTGGACAAGAAGAGGGGCTTAACGGTGTCATCTGTCTCTGCAACTCTGTCTTTCAAATGAATACATAATCTTTAAATAAAGAGCAGAACACAAGCCTATTTTGTGAGTACCACTTCTGTTGAAGATGAAAGCAAAAAGCCATTAAAGTGGAGCCATCTCGGGCTGCCCTTGGAAGTTGGGGGGCCGCCTGCTGCTGTGAGATGAAGTGTGCTGCCCGTCTCCCAGAAGGGAAGGCCTCACAGCCCCGTGTTCACTGTGTCCCTGGGTCTGCCCACCGCTGCAGTCCCCAGGCACCTGCAGGAGGGCTGTCATGGTGGCCGGGGCACATTGGGGTCCCAGGGGCCCCCGTGAGGTGATGGAAGCTGCCTGGGTCACAGGGCTGGAGTTCCTATGCTGTGTGTCAGGGTTGACTTGGAAGCAAATGTCTGAGTTCCCCGGAAGCCTGTCCTACCTCGGCCCCAGAGGGCCTGCGTGCTGCGGGGAAGGCCCTCCCGCCCCACCTCTGTGTGAAGGTGCGGTGATCCCGTGCTGCTGCACCTGCCTCCGTTTCTCAGGGCTTCATCTTCCTGGGACAGGTCTGGCCTCCTAAGGGAGCAGGTGGCTGATGGGGACCCAGAGGAACCCTGACCAGTGCGTGGCTTTTGGTGGTGGCTTGCCCCGTTGCCACTGGGGAGTGGCTCTTACGTTGGGGGGGTTGGGTGTTGAAAGCCATCATGGCACGTGGGTTCCATTCTCGCCATGCCACAGCTTTGCCATCATCTCAACTCTGCATAGTAGTTCAGCTTGCCCGCCCGCAAGAGTGGAGCTACTCTCCTAAGGGCTGCAGGAGGGTGGGCGAGGCCAGCGGTCGGGCTCAGGCAGGCAGGATCAGGACCGGGAGAGCGGGGTGCGTCGGTGGGGGCTTTTCACTCAGTGTCTTCCGCACCTTCACAACCCTTGGGGGACAGAGGGCCCAGAATCCATGCTGCATGAGGAACTGGTGCTGTGATGCAGTGGGTTAAACCAAAGTCCACATGCCGGCATCCTACATGGGCATCAGTTTGAGTCCCCGCTGCTCCACTTCCAATCCAGGGCCCTGCTGACGCAGCTGGGAAAGCACTGGAGGAGTCCTGGGTCTCTGCCACCGCCATGGGAGACCAAGCTGGAACTTTAAGCTCCTGCCTTTGGCAGGCCGTTGCTAACATTTAGGAGTGAACCAACATAGAGATCTCTGCTTTTCTTCATGTTCCCAGCACCCCCTCGCCTGAAAAATATAAAAGGATTCGTGTGCCAGGCAGTACCTACTCCTTCCTCCCAATCCCTCAGGGTCCAGCCCGGCACCCTGTGGGTGGGCTCTTGTGCCCTAAGGGAGACCTCCAGCAGGCTCAGGCCTGAAACAGCCACCAAAGAAGCCACACAGCTGGTCAGACTCAGCCTTGGGATAAGCTACAGAAGTCTGTTTTGAACTTGAAGACTAAAGATCTTGTCCCTTAGTTGCTCAAATGTCGTAGGGTCCAGGACGCAGGATCAAGAAGTGATGGGGGCAGGGCATGGTGGCCAGCTCTCGGGGGCATGACATGGTGGCCAGCTCTCAGGGGCAGGGCATGGTGGCCAGCTCGTGGGGGCAGGGCATGGTGGCCAGCTCTCGGGGGCAGGGCATGGTGGCCAGCTCCTGGGGGCACGACATGGTGGCCAGCTCCTGGGGGCAGGGCATGGTGGCCAGCTCTTGGGGAAAGGGCATGGTGGCCAGCTCGTGGGGGCAGGGCAGGGCATGGTGGCCAGCTCCTGGGGGCAGGGCACGGTAGCCAGCTCCTGGGGAAAGGGCACAGTAGCCAGCTCCTGGGGAAAGGGCATGGTGGCCAGCTCGTGGGGGCAGGACATGGTGGCCAGCTCGTGGGGCAGGGCATGGTGGCCAGCTCCTGGGGGCACGACATGGTGGCCAGCTCCTGGGTCCTACTGAAAGGCCTGGGTGACGTCAGTGGACTAAAATGCCCTGTGCTCGTGATCTCCCATGGCTGTGGGGGCATCGCAAGACAGGAGCTAGAAAAAAGAGGAGTGGGGACACCAGCTGGCCTCCTGGGAGTCCCAGGCAGGGCAGGTACCCAGGAAACCACCTGCACTCCTCGCCCCGGCCCTCCCCTGGCCCGGCTTCGGCTGAGAGCCTGCAGTGCGTGGCCCCCGGGGCCCCAGGAGGAAAGGTGTCAGCTGGTGTCTGCCGCCTGCCCTGGTGGGCACAGTGGAGTGTTTCAGAGAGGGCGAGGGCGAGAACTAAGCGGGCACTCCTCCCTCCCCACAATGCCCTGGGGCCACGTGACTACGCCATGAGCAGCGGAGCCTTGGGAGCCAGTCAGTGCTCTGTCATAAAAGGGAATCCGGGTGGAAATTCCACCACCCACGCCACCACGCCTGCATCTGACAACACAGCCAACTCCAGACGTGGTCTTTTTGCTCCATTTTCCCCATGAAAAGGAGCTCTGCCAGGTGCTGGAGCAGCCTCCTGCAGGCAGGCTCCGCCCCGCGCCACGCCCACATGCTTTCACCGCCTGGAAAGCCTCCTGGGTTGTTCTGAGTGCAAGTCACTCCCACGAGGCCTAATTACCCATTTCCTCTCTTCCCTCTGCAATCCTGGGTGCCCGGGAAGGCGCTGGGTGGAGCCCGGTCAGGTCCCCCTACTCCCCCTGTCTGAGCTACTGACTGCTGTGACCACTCCTGCTGTCACTCAGGCGGGAAGATGGCAAGTGCCTTCCCCAGGGCTAGCACAGCTGCGCTTGGTTCTGTGTCTGGACCCCTCGCTCACACTGCAGCCAAGGGACCCTTGGCAGGCGTGCACAGGTGCCCCTACCGTCTGCCTGGTGGTCTCGTGCTGCTTAGGGGCCCCGCGTGTCTCTCTGTGGCCGCAGTAGACAGCAACGGCCACCATTCATGTGCTGAAGCCACAGGCAGCCCCACAGCAGTGGGCACCCCTAATTAACAAGGTAAGGGGAATGGGGAGACATGGATTTTATACTAGATTTCATTTTTTTTTAATTCTCTCCATTTTTTTAAAGATTGTTCATTTTTACTAGAAAGATATACATGGGGCCTGGCGCAATGGCGCAGTGGCTAATGTCCTTGCCTTGCACGCCCGGGATCCCATATGGACGCTGGTTCTAATCCCAGCAGCCCCGCTTCCCTGCTTGTGGCCTGGAAAGGCAGTTGAGGACGGCCCAAAGCTTTGGGACCCTGCACCTGCGTGGGAGACCCAGAAGAGCTCCTGGTTCCTGACTTCGGATTGGCTCAGCTCCAGCCGTTGCGCTCACTTGGGGAGTGAATCATCGGACGGAAGATCTTCCTCTCTGTCTCTCCTCTCTGTATATCCGCCTTTCCAATAAAAATAAAAAATAAATCTTTAAAAAAATGGAAAGATATACAGAGAGGAGCAGAGACAGAGAGGAAGATCTTCCATCCGATGATTCACTCCCCAAGTGAGCGCAACAGCTGGAGCTGGAGCTGGGCCCATTTGAAGCCAGGAGCCAGAAACCTCTTCTGGGTCTTCCATGCAGATGCAGAGTCCCAAAATTTTGGGCCATCCTCGACTGCTTTCCCAGGCCACAAGCAGGGAGCTGGATGGCAAGTGGGGCTGCTGGAATTAGAGCCAGCGCCCATAGGGATCCCAGCACATGCAAGGCGAAGACTTTAGCTGCTAGGCTACCATGCTGGATCCAATTTTATTTGTTAAAGATTTATTTGTTGTACTTAAAAAGCAGAGTTAAGTACACACAAACACGAGAGAAATGGAGAGAGAGATCTTCCATTTGCTGGTTCACTTTCCAAATGGCTGCATCAGCCAGAGCTGGGCTAATCCTAAGCCAGGAGCCAGGAGCTTCTTCCTGGTCTCCCATGAGGGTGCAGGATCCCAAGGCTTTGGGCCGTCCTCCACTGCTTTCCCAGGCCACAAGCAGGGAGCTGAATGGGAAGTGGAACATCCGGGATTCGAACCAGCGCCAGGACACAGCACTGTCCTTCAAGAGCAGTTGTCTCTTAGCCGAGGCATTATTCTCCATGGTTTTAGTTACCACGGCCAATCACTGTCTGAGAATGTTCAATGGAAAGTCCGAGACACAGCAAGCCGCACTTGTAGGGTGCACTGTTCTGAGCAGCACAATGAAAGCTCACTTACGCGGGGTCAGCACGGTGGCTTAGCAGGTTAAGCCCCTGTTTGTGACACCAACAGCCAGTCTGATTCCTTGCTGCTCCTCCACTTCCCATCCAGCTGCAGGCAAGCAGCAGGCGGTGGCTCAGGCTCCTGGGCTGTGCAACCATGTGGGAGACCTGCAGGAAGCGCCTGGCTCCTGACCTCAGCCTGGCTCAGCCCTGGTCATGGGCATTTGGAGAGCAAAGCAGCAGGCAATCTCTCTCTCCCTCCTTTCAAATAATTAGATAAAAGCAGAGCCTTAGAAAGAGAGAATGGAAAAGAGAGGAAGAAGGAGGAAGTTGCCCTTGCGTCCCTCTGTCCCTGCATGGCAGTGAATCATTCTGACCGACATACTCACCTGTGTACGCTGAAGCTTCCTCTAAAAGTTGACTTACGGGTCCAGTGTGATAGCCTAGCAGCTAAAGTCCTCGCCTTGCATGCGCCGAGATCCCATGTGGGCACTGGTTCATGTCCTGGCTGCTCCACTTTCCATCCAGCTCCCTGCTTGTGGCCTAGGAAAGCAGTCGAGGATTCCTCAAAGCCTTGGGACGCCGCACTCACATGGGAGACCTGGAAGCAGCTCCTAGCTTCCACCCTGGGCACCAGGAGGCAGGTCTCCACCCTGGAAGATGGAAGATCTCTCTCCCTATCTCTCCTCTCTAGATCTGCTTTTCCAATAAAAATAAGACTTTTTTTTTCCTAAGTGGGTATGGAGACAAATGTTGGTGGGGTTGGCTCAGTGGGTGAGGACAGGGACTGAGAAGCCCTCCCACCTCCAGCTCAAGCCTCCAGCTGAGCACCCGGGCTGTGGGGTCGGAGGGGTGCCATGATGCCCCCCGAAGTGCCGGAGCCAGCAGGGGGCCAGGGCCAGCAGGAGGGGCGTGCCTCGCCTGTACTTGACTGCAGACCCCCAACTTGTGAAGTGCTCTCCCCCAGATCCCCACAGACACCCCAAGGACAGCGGCACATCCAGACATCACATAGCCCTATCCACGTGACACGCACAATTGTCTACCCCCTGGCATCTGATTCAGCACCACGGCCGCCGCCAGGTGCTTCCTGCCACCTCCTTTGTAGACCCTAGACCTGCTGTGCCAACACCCCTTTCTCACATGCATGTGTGACCCAGCCACCCTCAGAGCCAGAGAGTCGGCATGACACCGATGCCATCCTGGGACCAAGCCCTGCCCCTGCCAGCCTGTGTGAGACACAGTGCTGACATCTCTGCAGGGACCCTGGGGAGCGTCATCCTTGGAAGATTGTCACTGCCATTCAAAGAAGGGAGGAGAGCTTAGTTACTTCGCAGCTGTGCCAACTTGGCAAAAACAGGCCCCATCAAGGACTGAGGTTACCATCACTGGGCAGGTCCTGGGTGATGCCCAGGAGGGCGTGGGACCCGTCAGGCAGGTTGCAGGCAAGCTGACCGTGTGTGCCGCACACGGGGACTAGCCCACACCCTGTGAGGCAGCCTCAGGATGCAGGGAGAACCACTGGCTACCTCCACCGGGCTCCCTACCCCGCCGCCTGCCAGGGGGCAAAGGCAGGGCCCGGGTGTGTGCCTGGGGTCTCTGCCACCACAGGGTTGTCATCCCAGCCCTCCCAGCATCACCACCAGTCTTCCGTGTGTTAACTCCCTGAGCTCTGCATTTCCTCAACAAACACAGGCACCTACTGAATGTGTGCCAAGCACCCCAGCCGACCGCACCCTTTAAACTGTCCAGCCAAGCAGGGGGTCTCGCCATGCACAGACACCAGGCCAATGGCACAGGCTGTGCCAGGAGTGGCTGGGCATGGCCTTGCTGGCATGGGGTGTGGGGGGCACATTGCAGAATAGCACCAGGAGGAAGTCCGGCATGAGATGTGTTTTCTCTGTTCCGTGGATACTGAGCCTGAGGCACGGGCATTCAGGCCGGCCTGGTCAGGGCCCGGTTCTCTGCAGGTCCACACCACAGGCTTTGCTGGCCTGTGTAGGCATGGTCTGGGCAAAGAGAGGCAAGGACCCATTGGCCAGCAGGTGATGCTCACTGGCAGACCTAGCCCAGATGTGCCAGAAGTCACCTTGCATGGGGAAGAGCCTTTAACCAAGGCCACACGCCATCCTGTACACCTGGCACAGAACAGAAAGTCTCTGAGGACGGTAACCCAGGGAGGTTCACGTTGGGTGGGCAGTCTGCACCCCGGCCATGGCTGTTGGCCAGCCCAGCATGCCACAGCCCTCACCTGTTGTTAATAAGTGCTGGCTCTGCAGCCATAAACCCACCAGTGCCAGTCCACAGTTCTGACAGCTAGGTGCTGGTTCTGACTTGGTCTGGCCAGCTCCAGCCCAGAGCTCCACACACCACTGGGTCGGGGGCTCCAAGACCAACACAGAGGAGGGGCTGTTGACTTTCCCCAGCAGGTTATTGCGTCTCCCTTTTTAAATTTGATTTTTATAGCACCACTTAGGAAGTCACGTAGTGTCGCAAAGCCTGTGATAATAACTGTGGCTGTCGCCGCACCCTTTCCCACCCCCAGGTCCCTCCCGGTGAGTCACCGACATTCTAATCTCCCTCCTGCTGCTTCTGGTCTTCACCTCCGCGGTGCTAACCTGAGATGCTTCGCTGTTCTTTCTTGTTTTTTTCAGCCTTAGCTCCTTTATGCCGCTGCAACACACACCCCCACTGTCCGCCCTACCCTCTGTCTCCACAGTTTTGCGATATCCCAGTCTTGGACCAGACCAATCTTTAGCTTGGATTTTGCTGAGATCCAACGAGGATTGTTGCAGGGAAGCCAGTTAGGCTCTACGACTGCATCTCTCCCCGCACCCCTGTCATGTTGGTGCAGCTTTTTGTTTTCCTGGAGTTAACTGTTGCCTCACATTTCCAACTACTTACTTTTTTTTTTTTTTTTTAAGATGTATTTGTTTTCATTGCAAAGTCAGATACACAGAGAGGAGGAGAGACAGAGCGGAAGATCTTCCTTCCAACGATTCACTCCCCAAGTGAGCGCAACACTCAGAGCTGCGCTGATCCAAAGCCAGGAGCCAGGAACTTCTGCCACATCTCCCACATGGGTGCAGGATCCCAAGGCTTTGGGCCGTCCTCCACTGCTTTCCCAGGCCACAAGCAGGGGGCTGGATGGGAAGTGGGGCTGCTGGGATGCAAACTGGTGTCTATATGGGATCCACAGCCACTGCAGGGCTTACGGCCTCCCAATCCCAGGACCCAGTGATAGCCAGGGTCCCATTCCCTGACAGCCACAGCCCCCTTCATGGGAGCTAACACACGTTGGCGCCGCTCACGGGCCGAGCGCTGTGCACCCACTTCTCATTCATCCTCCGCAGGAGTCCCTTGCGGCAGTCATGGTATCTTGCCTCTCTGGCTGAGGCTGGGACGGCCCAGCAGCAGGCAGGGTGAACTGATGGTCCCAGAGTGTGGAGTCAGAGCAGGGCAGGCCCAGGCTTCCCAGGGCCAGTCTGCCGCGGATTCCTAGACACAGTTAAGGGCAAGCACCAGTCTCCAGGTGCGGCTGTATGCTCCACACCGCTGGCCCCTGTCCCGCTGCGGCCATGCTGCCACCAGCCGATCAGTCCCACAGCTAAAAATAGCCCTGACCTGTAGCCAGCACGGAGAGCGGAGAGCGTCAGCTTTCCCGCCCCGGGTGCCGGCCCAGCGGACAGTGGGGGATACATGACAAGCAGTGCCGCCCACCTCGGGAAGCTCTCCAGTCGGGATCCTGGCTGCTTGGACGTCACGCCCAGCTGTGGACACTTGTAAAGCTGAGCCAGCATGCTGTGAACACGCTGTGGCATTTCACTGCACCTGCTTCTCACGTCTGAGCAAACCACATCAATGTTGTGTCCATGCAGATGGAGCAAGGCTGAAGGTCAAGTCTACCCAGGCAAGTCCTGAGCAAGATCAAAGACCCATGGGGGGGCAATGGACGTTGACCCGCTAGCAGCCAGAGTGGGCAATCCGACAGGGCACCGCCCCCCTCCCCCCGGCTCTCATGGCATGAGGACAGACAGAGACACCCTCGTGTGTGGGTCATGTCCTGGGGGCTGCAGTGCCCTGCTCCCTGCCCCAGTAACTTGCATCGGCTTTGTGTTCTTCCAGTTCTGGGAGCCGCCCCCCCGCCCCCCGGCAGCCCTTAGGAAGCGTCCGTCCCAACTCTTTCAGCATCTGGAGGCTGGGACCACTTCTCTTGGCTGATAAGGACACAGCCACCCTCACTAAAGCCAGCTATCTCAGGAGATCCTTGCTCCAAATAAGAGATCAGACCCCCCACGTATCTGACTTGGAGGTGGGGGTACAGGTCAATCCTTAACACCCCTATTTTCATGTAGGGGAGGAAGGGGAGAAGGCGTGCAAACAGGAACGTCCACAGGAGGAGGTGTCATTGCCCCTGGAACCCTCGATGCACTTGTGTGGTTTGCACCTATAAAACACACAAGGCAGATGGACACAGTGGCAGAACCACGAGGAGGAGGAGGCCTCTGCTGTGGCTTGCCCAGGAGACTCTAGGCTCTGACCTCCATCCAGACATCTCCTGCCCAGGTCAAGTTCCCGCTGGGGAGAAGGGGTCGTGTGCAGGTGGATGCCTTTGTCCCAGGCTGCAGCTTCAGAAGCACATCTGCCTTTTACAGTGCGAGCTTGTGAGCCGTCCGCAGCTCTGAGCTTGTGAGCTGCCCAGGGCTCTGAGCTGTCCACGGCTCTGAGGTCAGCAGCCTAAACCCTAGAATCAGAGCGAGGAGCAAGACCTTGTGGCTGGGGAACTTGACGTTGCGTGCGAGCCCTCTTTGAGCTTTAGTCAAGACTTGACAAAGGTCCCAGCTCATGGCGGGCTGGACAGCTGGCCCAAGGTGGAAAGGCAGGCACCCGAGCCTCTGGATGTGCCCTGGCACCATGATAACCCTGCCCCTCTCAGCCGAGGCTGGCCTGTGCGTGCCCGCTGCTGCCTCCGCTGGTCCACGCAGGAGCACCTGTACCTCAGAGCCTCCCACGGTCTCCTCGTGAGCGCATCCCTTTGCCCAGGCTTGCAGTCTCAGCCCGGATCCCCCAAGCCGAAACAGAACCAGGTCCTGCGGAAAACGTACGATTCAAAGGTTAGGAATTAGGAGGACACCCACGCACACGGGTCCCCTGAAATGTCCATGGCGTCTGTCCTCTGCTCAGAGTCCCAGGAAGGACTCTCGTGGGCCTCAGCTGGAACCACACATCCAGCCGGAAGCCAGCCCCGGGCCTGGGGAGCTGGACCTCATTGATTCAGGCCACACAGTCAGATTTGGTTACTCTGAAGGGAGGCCAGCCTCACCCCACGGCAACCACCTGGGCCACATGTGCGTGCACAGACATTTGTACTTGAGTGTGTGTGCCAGCGAACATGTGTAGTTGTGTGTGCAGGGCAGGACCAGGGTGTGGAGCTATGAAGAAACACCATGAGGAAAGACGCCCTGTGGCACCTGCTCGTCCACCCTGCATTGCAGCTGTGATGGCTGGAGCCTCTGCAGTTATTTTGCCACTGTGAGAGAAAGACGGGACCATCTCTGCAGTTCTGGAACCTTCCTCCTCCGCACAGTTGGGAATGCTGTAGGAGCCTCTGAGAGGCAGCCAGCGTAAGCCCTGGGGCCGGTGGGTGGCACCTCCACACAGCCCGTGAAAACTTTGCCCCCTGGAATCTCACCATCTCCCACTGCACAGGAGCCGTAATCTTCTATTTGTGAGTGACACCTGGTTGTCGTGGAGACCGCACACCTGCAGCAGGGCTGGGAACTTAGGTGGGGTCCAAGGTCAGTCCTGGGGGGAGGGAGAGGAGGGCAGGTGGCAGGTGCACCGGGTGGTTTCCTTGGTGATTTAGTTACTGTCCTCTGGATCTGAGTGCTCACCCTAAGGCAGGGATAAGCCCTGCCTGCAGCCCTGAGAGGCACCTCAGCTCCGGGAGTCCCTAGACATACGCTCTCCCACCCGGGCCTCCCAGGGCCCAGTGGGTGCTGCCTCTGCACCCTGGACTTACAGGCTGAAGTTCAAGCGGAGCCTGCATACAGTCTCTGTGCAATGGGCTGGGGCGGGAGCTGGATCAGGATGGGCAGGATAATTGGGCTTCAGAAACAGCCCTAGATGCAGCAGCCAGGCCCTCTGGGCTTCGTCCCTTCCCAGTACTTCCATTCAGCACCTGCTCCTCCAGCGTCTGCTCGAAGTCACGTGTCTGGAGTGGGCAGAGGGTCAGTGTACCACCTTGGGCCCTGAGGCTGTCTGCCTGTCCCGGAAATGGGGACCTGACAGGCAGGGCTCAACTAGGGTGGCACGGGTGGGGAGAGGAGGGCCCAGGGTGATCCAGGGGGCCTGGTATCATCACAGAATATTCCAGCTCCCTAAAGTACTTCCAGAACATTCCACCTCCCCAAAAGATTTCTACAACATTCCATCTCTCCAAAGAAGTTCCAGGACATTCCATTTCCCCAAAAGACTTCCAGAACATTCCATCTCTCTAAAGGCATTTCAGAATTTTCTAGCTTCTGAAAGGACTTCCAGAACACTCCACCTCCCCAAAAGACTTCCAGAACATTCCAAAACATTCCAAAAGAAAACACTCCAAAAGAACAGCCTCAACCCAGCAGGCAGTTTCTCCCCGTTCCCTTCTTGCCCCACAAAAGGCTTCATCAGATGACTGTCCTCTACCCCTCAGTGCCAATGTAGTTTGACGGCAAGAACTGGCCCTCTCTCCCTCCTCCCCTGTGGACACAGGAGAAAAAAAAAAAGGACAAAAATTGAAACATTTATCCTACTCTCCTTACTCCATAACCTGAGTCTCCCCACCGGAATCAGAGGCCCATTTGGGCATGTACCCCTCTCAACTATGTAAACTCTATTACCAATAACATTTTTTTAAAAAAAATTTTAAAGATGAATTGCTTTTTTCTGAAATCTTCCATTCGGTTTTCAGTCTGTATAACTGTACGTCCCAGATGGAGTCACGTCTCCAGTGCACATCCCATTTGCAATTCCTTACATCATTCATGACTGCGGGGAGAGGAAGAGGAGCTCCAGGCATCGCCCCTTGACCAAGGAGCCAGGCCGCATGCCAGGGTGATGAAGGTGCCAGGCAGGGAAATGGAATGGCAGGTGTGTCCGCTTGCCTTGGCTGGTTGGGCAACACCTGCAGGACCAGGCCGCGGGCAGTGTTGGCGAAGGCCGGGCACTGTCCTGCCACCTCCCACACCCAGGCCACAGCTGATGACTGGGTTTGTCCACACCTGGGCGCAGCTAAAG
The DNA here is from genome assembly GCF_017591425.1 of Ochotona curzoniae. NCBI lineage: Eukaryota > Metazoa > Chordata > Mammalia > Lagomorpha > Ochotonidae > Ochotona > Ochotona curzoniae. The sequence continues at coordinate 2,519,537 of NW_024466313.1, forward strand.
GGAAGCCAGTTACAATTGCAGAAGAGGTGGAGCTTGAGCTGCCCAAGGGCAGCAGTGGGCAAGAGGGTGAAGAGCTTGGAGGAGCGACTCCACCCAACCAGCACCAAGCCAGCACCACTTACTCCCATTTGGGACTACCGCAATGGCAAGGGCAAGGCCCCACTGTGCCATCCCCCGGTCCCACTGCGGGCAGGGGTACAAGGTGAAGTTGGAAGTATCTGTAGACCTAATGGAGCCCCTCTAAATCAGCCAGGCGGTCTCTGGTGTCAACAGGTTCCACACAGAAGGGATGTCACTGCACAGATGTCTCCTGGTCCTCGCATCAAATTCCCAGCTCCTCAGGGATGCTGGCGCCAGTTCATGTCCCAGCTATTCCTATCCAGCTTCCTGTTTGCAGCCTGGGAAAGCAGTGGAGGCTGGTCAACGTGGTTGGGTTCCTACCCGAACCTGGGGTGCTGGAAGAAGCTCCTGGCTCCTGGCTTCACCCTTGCAGTTGCGGTCATGTGGGGAGTGAAGCAGCAGATGGAAGATCTCGGTCTCTCTCTGCAACTCTGCTCTTCCAGAATCAGCACTTGAGGGCCCCCAGACAAGCCCTTGCTCTGTGACTTCCTCTCGGGACCCGAGTTTGGCTGGACAGCCAGTTGCGCTGCCTTTTTATGTCTTGCATGTTCATTTGTTTTTCTTACCAAAGTGATAGACTCATGGTGAGTGCCTGGCACAGTGGCCCAGTTGCTAAATTCTTGCACCGAGATGCCATATGGACGCCAGTCCATACCCCAGCTGCTCCACTGTCCATCCAGCTCCCTGCTTGTGGCCTGGGAAAGCAGTGGAGGACGGCCCAAAGCCTTGGGATCCTGCACCCGCATGGGAGACCAGGAAGAAGCTCCTGGCTCCTGGCTTCAGATTGGCACAGCTCCAGCTGTTGCAGCCACTGGGGAATGATGCAGTCATTGGAAGATATTTCTGTCTCTCCTTCTCTCTGTAGATCTGACTTTCAAATCAAAATAAATAAATATTTAGAGGAAAAAATGAGCTCATGCCAAGCACACAGAGTGCAACCTTACCTGTCCCAGCATCCTGCGTCCAGCTGTGAGCCAGCACGGGGAGTCCCTTGTTCCAGCACTCAGCCCAACTCCACGCTGACACACTGTGGGCTGGTCTCCACGGGCCTCCTGTCGAGTGGACATGTTCACATCCAGCAGTGGAAGATAAAAATGTGGCTCTTTCACAACAGCCCCACCCATACCCCAGTGACGTCATCCCCGACAAGGAATCAGACTCGCTGTTTGTGCACTATTACCCAGCTCAGCAGCCCGCCCCGTCTGTCTGCTCATCGGGCTGCGGGTCGAGTTCTGGCTGGGAAGAGGCGCTCTTCCAGTCCCGGCCAAGCATTCCTCCTGCACAGCTAAAGGAGTTGGCGAAAATGGGAGAATGCTTCCCAATCACCAGCTAAACATATGGGGAAGAGAGCCCAGGCCCCTGGAGACAGGCCTGAGAGCCCCGCTGGCCCCGGGCAGACACGGGAATGGCACAGGTCTCGGCGTCCGGGGGTCCTGGACAGCCCAGAGACTGGAGCTACAGCTGTGCAAGGAAGGGCAGAAAAAGCGAAGGAGACCCCGAGGAAACGCCAGCCCCACAGCACGCCTGTCTGCTGAGCAAACCCCTGTGTAGACAGGCCCCTTCCTCTTCAGGCTTGGACCAGGCGTGCTTACCACCTGCACCCTCCGGGACCCACAGAGCTCTGGAGTTGGCACAGCTGACAATGCAACCAGGAGTCTGGCACAAGCTTTCCTAAAAAGACAACTCTCTGGGCCTGCGTGGTGGTGCATCAGGTTAATCTCCCATCTGCAGCACTAGTATACTATAGGGACACGAGTTCAGGTCCCAGCTGTCCTACTTCCTATGTAGCTCCCTGCTAATGCACCTGGGATGGTCCAACGCCTTGGGACCATGCACCCACATGGGAAACCCAAAAGAAGCTCCTGGCTCCAGGTTTCAGACCGGCTCAGCTCTGTGCTACAGGCATTTAGTGAATGAACCAGTCAATGGAAGTTCTCTCTCTCCTCTTTCTGTAACTCTGCTTTCCAAATAAAAACACATTTTTAAATTAAAAAAAATTATTGGAAAGTCAGATTTACAGAGAGAAGGAGATACGTAGAGAAAGATCCTCTGTCTGCCAGTTCACTCCCCAAATGAGTGCAACAGCTGGAGCTGCGCCGATCCGAAGCCAGGAGCCAGGAACTTCCTCCAGGTCTTCCACACGGGTGCAGGATCCCAAGGCTTTGGGTCGTCCTCCACTGCTTTCCCAGGCCACAGGCAGGGAGCTGGATGGGAAGTGGAGCAGCTGGGGTATGGACTGGTGCCCAAATGGGATCTTGGTGCATGCAAAGTGAAGATTTGAGCCACTAGGCTACAGTGTTGGGTCCAAAAATAAATCTTTAAGGGAAAAACAGAAGGGGGTACACTTAACCCAAGTAGCAAAGATCCCCACAGACAGAGCCCCCCGAGAATGAACATGCATCGTGAGGGCAGGCAGCGTACCAGGAACGCATGCTCTGGCCGACCCAACGCACAGAGCAATGCGTTCCCAGGAACCTCTTGTGATAGCTTTAAGGGTATACGCCTAAAATGAGTGCAGGCCCGCACCGTGGCACAGCACCGCTCACAACACTGGATCCCGTGTCAGGGCAGCAGTTCAAGTCCCAGCCGCTCTCCTTCCAGGCCAGCTCCCTGCTAATGGGCCTTGCAAAGCAGCAGCGGGTCACCCCTGTTGCCAGGTGGGACAGCCACGTGGAGTACTGGCTCCTGGTCTCAATCCCAGCTCAGCCCTGACCACTGCAGCCACTTGGGGAATGAACCAGCAGCCAGAAGTTCTCTCTTCCTCTAACTCTGCCTTTTCAAAAAATAAATCTTTAATGCAGATGTGAAAAAGGAATTAAGCATAAAATGTTATTAAAAATGTAGAAGCAAGGCAGATTCAGAAAGAATGCAGTCGAGCTACTTCTGAAATGGAAGACAGTGAGTGAATTAAAAGCCTGAATGAGTAGGTCAGTTATGGACACATCCTCTCTGCAGGCTGTGCAGCTCAGCACGCCTACAGAGCCACGTTCTGCAGCTTTGTCTCCAGGAGCTGTCGAGCATGGCAGCGTGGGGCCGGTGCCGTGGCACAGCAGGCTAAAGCCTCCATCCACAGCGTCCCCAGGAGCTGTCAAGCATGGCAGCGTGGGGCCGGTGCCGTGGCATAGCATGTTAAAGCCTCCATCCATATCACCAGAGTCCCATATAGGCACCAGTTTGCTTCCCATCCAGCGCCTTGCTGACGTGCCTGGGAAAGCAGCAGAGCATAGGCCTAGGGCTTGGGCCCCTGCACCCATGTGAGAAATCCAGAAGAGACTCCTGGCTCTCGGCCCAGCTCCGGCCATTGTGGCCTTTTGGGGAGTGAAGCAACACATGGACGGTCTCTTTCCTTCTCTGCAAACCTTTCCAATAAAAATAAAATTTAGGGCCTGGTGTGAAAGTCTAGCAGCCTAAGTCCTCACCTTGCATGCGCCACAATCCCATATGAGAGCCAGTTTGTACCCCAGTGGTCCTACTTCCCATCCAGCTTTCAGGTGGAGGTCTTGGTCCCTGGCTACCACCCTCCTTCCCCACTGTCCCCTCACCAGGCTCAGGGTTTCACTAAGGCCTGGGACCAGTGGGCTCCCCGACCCAGAACCCTCACCCCAACCCACCTGCTGCAGCTATGAAGTCTATCCTTCCAGAACCTTGCAGAACTCTGAGAGGACACCCGACAGTAGGGGCCGGGTTCTCCCCTGGTGAGGGAACCCAGGCCCCGGGCTACCTTTGGCTACAGCATCCTGGGCTGTCCTTTGGGAAGCCATTACTGCCTGCCACACTAGGGCAGGGGCAGCAGGCTGGACCCAGCCTGGCCAAGAACATTCTCTGTTCCCCACTACCATGCCAGCCAGTGTGGGAGACCCAGGCCACAGCAGCACTGCCATGGTGCCAGGCAGACATGTCCGTAACGGCCCCCAGAAGAGGGAAAACGCTGCCCACCTCCATCCTGTGAGGCCAACTCTCACTACTGGGCTTCCTGCAACTGGCGGCACTCGGGGGTATGTCTGTCCCAAGTCTCGCCAAGGGAAAGCAGTACAGCCCACCTGAAGGGCAGGGAACCCCACCATTTCATGGGGCAGCCCACCCTGCTGGGCCAGTGGGCTTGAGGCAGGGTCGAGTGCCACACCTTCCTCTGATGACCAGCCGGGGGCAGAGACCACCCAGGGGAGGCCTGAGCCCCAGCCAGGGGACAAGAGGAGCAGAGCCAGGACTCCTGACCTCATGTGACAATTGCACAGAGAGGGCCAATCACTGCACAGCAAGGAGGTGGACAATCACGGAGGAGTTTGACCCATGACATCAATGAGAATTGCAAGGAGCAGGGGGCTGGTCCTCTCTGCTGAGCACGCGGAAGCCACCAGTGACCCCGGGGAAGGTCCCAGGCCAGGGGCGGCAAGGGAGCTGGGAGAGCTTCCAACAGAGACCATCCTTGAGTCAATTGGCCATGTGTGAGATGCGTGGGCTATGTGTGTGTGAGGGGACCTCAACCCACACACTCAAGACGGAATTCAAGGGTAAGGTTTGAAACCCACGCATTTTTGCTTGGGAACTTATTGGGCTCCCACAAGTGGGTGGGACTGATGTGCTTGTCCAGGTGTGGAGACTGGCCACGTGGCAGCCCGGCCTTAGGACACGCACACAGGAGCTTCGGTGGGCACAGGCCCAGGGCCTGCACTTGCCCACACTGGTAGGTGTGGGGGTGGGGACTGACGGACCACTCCATCTCCCTCCCGTGTTTGCTAGTCTCCTGCTGGGTCGCTGCAGGGAGGGCCCAGGCTCAGGAGGAATACCGCCCAGGGCAGGGACCTGAGGATGGCCCGAAGCCTCTGGTGCAGACACCACGTTCTGGAAGCTCAACCGGAAGCAAGAGCGGACACACGCACTTCAGGCCAATGCCTAGCTTTATTGACATCTGCCAGAAAGTTCTCTGGTCTTCCACGCACGACACATGGCAGGAGCATACCACACCGTTGCAGTTCGGCTTGTCCAACCCTGCCCACGAGCTCACATCCTTGGTACATTCACCTCACTGTGCCCTGGCACCGGCCCACACCCAGGCTCCACATGACGGCACCACGAGGAGCCCTTCCCCCCGCTTCCCCCCATCTTTCTCTTCCACCAGCATGTCTCCCAGGGTGCCTTAGGACCACACCCCAACTGCCAGGCCTGGGATGGAGGTCAGAAACACCCCAGCCTTTCCTCCCTCCCCCCCGCCAAGCTCCCACTTTGACTAAAACAAGGCCCAGGAAGATGGCAGATGAGCGGGCGGGTGTGGGGCTGGCAAGCAGAGGTCGGCCCGGGATCGACGTGGCGGAGGACTGTGACACACAAGGGTCTGGGCTCCAAAACCTCACCAGAGACGTGGTGAGCAGCGCGTGCCGGGAGGGGCGTGACTGGGACGCAGTTTCTCCTGCACCCCCATCCTCACTGGCTGTGCTCCGAGCACCCCGAGGCAGCTCCCCGCACCGCCAGGGCGGACTCGTCCTGGCCTGGGACACTGTCTCCCTCAGGCCACCGTCAGCAGCACGAGGAGATGATGGGGACCCACCATTCCTGGGGATCCCAGGCACCGCTGAAGGATGGACAGGTCCAGAGTGCCCCTTGCCTGCCTGGCCGCTCAGGCAGTGTTCCAGCAGAGCCGCCAACAGGGCAGGTCAAGCAGCCCACAAGGCCCTGCCTGTCTCCCAGGGGGAGCAGGGGTGGCTGGGCTAGGTCTTGTTGCGCCGCAGGAGTGTGGCCGTGGGGCTGTGGCCGCCCTGGAACTTGAGGCTCTGCAGGTTGATGTGGGCCCCATGTCGCAGCAGCGTCTCCACGGTCTGCGCATGCCGGCCCTGGGCTGCCAGGTGCAGGGCGCTGAGGCCCTGGGCATCCGCCAGGTCGATGAGCTGGGCACTGACCAGTTCCTCCACCACCTCCGAATGCCCGTGGGCAGCAGCTAGGTGCAAGGCTGTCTGGCTCAGGGGCCCCCGGGCCAGCACATCGGCCTGCTCCTCCAGCAGCAGTTTCACGGTGGCCAGGTGTCCGTTGCGGGCCGCCAGGTGCAAGGCGGTGCAGCCCTCAGCGGTCACAGCCTCCTTGCCAGCGCCACGGTGCAGGAGCAGCCGTGTGGTGCTGGTGTGGCCCGTCTCGGCCGCCACGTGCAAGGGCGTCTGGGCCCGGAGGCTGCGAACATTGACGTCGGAGCCGAGGTCAAGCAGCATGCGAGCCACGCGATAGTGGCCCCGCTGGGCGGCCAAGTGCAGGGGCGTCCTACCGTCCAAGGTCTGGGCATTCACGCTGGCGCCCGGCTGCTTGGCCAGCAACTTGACGATGGGCAGGTGGCCCTGCCAGGCAGCATAGTGCAGCGGCACCCAGGCGTCCTTGCCCTGCAGGCCCACGTCCACGCCGCGCCTCAGCAGCAGGCGCACGATGTTCTCCTGGCCGTGCTGGCAGGCCACGTGCATGGGTGTGCGGCCCTCAAAGTCCACCTCGCTGGCCGAGGCGTTCTTCTCCAGCAGCAGCCGCGTGCTGCCCGCGTCGCCATTCTGTGCCGCGAAGTGCAGCGCCGTCCACTGGTCCTCGTCCTTGGCGTTGATGCTGATCTTGCGGGCTAGCAGCAGCTCCACGACGCCACGCACTCTCCTCTCCACGGCCACGTGCAACGGCGTGGAGCCCTTCTGGTTGGTCAGGTTGGGGTTGGCGTTGTTGAGCAGCAGCCACTTGACGCACTCCTCCTGGCCGGCTTCCACGGCCAAGTGCAGCAGGCTGGCGCTGCCGTCCAGGACCAAGTCCACGTCCTGTGGCTGCAAGATCTTCATCAGCTTGCCGGTGTCCCCGGATACAATGGCGTCCACCAGCTTCTTCTTTTGAATGTCCGTGGTGCCCAGCTCTGCAGGGGCCGACAGAAGGGGAAGAGGGGAGGTTGAGTCAGAGACACCCGTGGCTGGGACGCTCCTGGGACTGGCACACCCCACGGCGCTCAGTGCGAGACCTAATCAGGAGACCTCGGTGGGCAGTGATGATGTCCCCAGCCTGGTCAGTGATCCGCACAGCCACGGCTGCCGTGGTGCTCTGGTCCAGGTGGCAGCCTTTCTGACCCATTGCCCAGTGCCCGCCCCCAAGGCAAGTCAGGCCCTCCCCACCTCTGCCTGATCCAGCAGCCCGCTCTTTAGCCCCCCAGCCCTCCAGGGCTGCTGTACCCCCAGGCCAGGGGAAGAAGCAGCCACAGGAAGTAGCAGCCCCAGCACTGGGGGGAAGGGGGCACATGGATAAGCACCTGAGACAGCACCCACGCAAAAGACCGAGTCAGCTGAGAGATGGGGGCTGGTTTCTGAACCACAAGAGAACTAAGAAGGGGGTGTTTCCTCACGTGGGACTGGCATCCACTTTGCTGCCCACTGTGTGACCTCATCCCTCAGCACCACATCTGCACCTGCCCAGCTCAGGGGCGCAAGGATGGCACTCCCACGAAGGTGGCAAGGAACAGAAGTCCCCCACTGTAGGGCCAGGACACGGGGACTCTCTCCATCCCTGCCCAGCTCCATGCTCACCGCTTGTGGAGGGTTCCCGCTCGAAGGACAGTGAGAGCGAGCCGCGGGAGGAGAAGGCCGAGTCCGCGGAGGACACGCCCGAGAGCCTCTTGCCGCTGCTGGAGGACGGGAGCCTGGACTCGGAGGAGCTGCGGCTGAGCTCCTCGGGCTGCTCGGAGGTCTGGGCGAGGCCGGAGTCCAGCTGTGACAGCAACTCAGAGAGGCTGCAGTCGTTGTCAAAGGCGGGGGCTGAGGCGCGCTTGAGGGGCACCGACACGGCAGGAGCCACCTGCGGGGGGGGGGGGGGCCGCGGGGAGGATGCTGCCCGGCTCTGGCCTCACGGGCCATCCTGGCAGGAGAGAGGGACAGGGCCCTGCACAGCCTGCAGCAGCACCCACAGGAGCGCACAGCCAAGGCCTCCCAACCAGCACCCGAGGCGGCCTGCTCACACCCGCCTGCCCACTTGCTCCCGGTCGGCACCGCCCGGGGCTCTCCTTGGAGTCTCCCCTGCTCTCCTCCCCCCAGACACTGCCTCGGGACCCCCACCTCTCGCTGACAAGAAGCACCCCCACACCAGAGAAAGTGCCTTAGGAGGCTCATCTTCTCGGCTTTACTTTTCTAGCTTCGTGACCTTGCAGGGAGGTGGCCTGCTCTGCCTTGGGATGTCTTATCATGCCCTCAGCGACCTGTGTGGCACAAAGCACTTTACGAAGGGACCAGCTCCCCGCCTCCACCCTACCACCTGCCTCCATGCTCCACGGGGGCTGCGGGCCTCGGGGCCCACAAGGGCTGCTGCCTGCAATCACCCACAGGCATCTTAGGCACTGCGAGGACCCCTACCCTAACCCGCAAAGGGGGCATGGCGAGCTGGCCAGGGCACCTGTGGAGGAGGTGTGGCCAGGTCCACCACCCAAGCCACCGAAGCCGGCCTCCCCACTACCTGGCTGGTGGGCTCCAGGGGACTCGGCACGTCGGGCACAGGGGCCGAGTCCTTCACCTCATCGTCCGGCTTCTCGCACAGGTCCTCGGTCTCTGAAGTGATTTCTTTTGAGGACAGAGAAAGAGCACGTGGCTCAGTCAAGTGCCACCCACCCATTCTGCTCAGCCTGGGGGGCCCCCCACACCGCAGATTCTCAATGATCAACCCCGAGGAGGCCCTGGCAAGCTCAGAGCCAGGCACCTCCTTTGGGGGACCCCCTACCTGCCAGCACCATGTGAGCCCCCAATTCCTTCAACTCATTCTGTCCGTCCCCACGTCCTCTGGGGTCACTTCCCACCCAAAGACACAACCTGTGTCCAAGTGAGGGCAAGACCAAAAGGAAAATGCAAAGGACGGACGCAGGCCGGCAGCTGTGCCCATCTGTGAACACCCAGCACCAGATCTGAACTAGGAGCTGTAAGAGTCGTGTGCCCCCAGGACGCTGGGCCCCACCCCGTCCTGGCTCCCGGGCACACTCACCCTGGAAGGTGGGCCGGGCCCGCGGGTCCTCGTGCCAACAGCGCTGCATGAGGCGGATGAGGCTGCTGCAGGCGCGGGGCCGGGCTCGGCAGACGGGCGGCAGCTCAGGCCGGTGGCCCTTCACCACCTTCACCATAATGTGCAGGATGTTCTTCTCATCTGCCAAGGAGACAGGTGTGCGTTGGGGGGCTCCTCAGGCGGAACCAGGGAGGGCGGGGTCCCCAGGACTGGAAGTACCAGTAAGAAACCCACACCTACCCATGCAGTTCTCGCCCCCTAAGTCCCAGGGTCACCTCCTGCAGGACGCAGGGGTATGGGGTTCACATGGCCTGCATCTGCCCCCTAAACCCCAGGGTCACTTCCTGCAGGGTGGGGGCTTGGGGTCACATGGCCTGCACTGCAGAGGCAGGTACCGCCCCTAAACCCTGGGATCAGGGCAGGGGTGTGTGAGTCACGTGGCCTGCATCTGCCCAGGCAGGCAATGGCCCCTTAAGATCTAAAGCCACCTCGTGCAGGGTGGGAGGAATAGGTGACCCCTCATGCAGAGTGGGAGGGATCACGTGGCCTATACCTGCCCTGGCAGGCATCACTCCCTAAACCCCGGGGTCACCTCGTGCAGCCACCAAGGGTTCCCAAGCAGAAGGACTCTTCCTCACTTTCGGTTCCCAGCCCAGAGCTCAGGCACCCCTGCTGACCTTCCCCCCTCTAGGGGTCAGGCCGGGACCCCTAGACGCCAGCAGCGTCCCCTGGCCTCACAGTGTGGGGCCCATCACCTCCCCATATCACCAGCAGGCTGCTGTTTCGGCGGCTACAGCTCCGACCCAGCATGGGAAGGGAAGGCCCTAAGGCCAGCACTGGGTGCCATAAGCCATGGCTAAGCTCCTGTTCCCAGCGGCCTCCACACAGCTCCAGACACACCCAGGGAAGGCAGCTCTTTGTGGAGAGTCAGGCATGTCATGGCAGGTGTGGGCAGCCAGCCCCGGGTCATCGTCGGTGGCCAGGATTCTCTGCCGGTGCCCGCTTCCACCTTTCCTGTTAGGTCTTGTACAAGAACCACCGAAGGTCTCAACAGGCCATTTCCACTGTAACTTGAACTCCCAAATCCCACCTGTCCTCCACCTGGACCCTCTCCCCAGCCTCGCCCAGACGTGGGGTGCTGCAGAGGGACTAGCACCCTGAAGCCTGAACCCCCAGCTGCCCAGCACCTCCTCGACCACCACTCGGGGCCACGTGACAGTCCTGACCACAGGCAGCCATCAAGGAGACAAAGGGCAGGCTGCCTTCTCTCCAGCGGGGCTCCCGGGACTCAGAGGGTCTTGGGACCCTCCCAGGAGCTCTCACTCTCAGCCCCTTGATCACACTGTAGCCCAGGTCACTGCTGGTCACACCAAGAAAGATACCCAAAGCTGGGATCTTCCTCCACTGGAGCTAAGGAGGCCCTTGACTTTTATAATAGCTAGATCCACGGGATTAAACCTTTCATGGACAGAAGCCTAAAGAGGGGCTTTCTGGAATGGGGCAAGACACTCCAGCTCCCAGCTGACTGTGGGGCACAGGGTCAGAAATGGTCGGGAGCCGGGCCTGGCACAATAGTCTAGTGGCTAAATCCTCGCCTTGAACACCTGGGATCTCATATGGGCACTGGTCTACGTTCCAGCTGCTCCACTTCCCACCCAGCTCCCTGCCTGTGGCCTGGGAAAGCAGTCGAGGATGGCCCAAAGTCTTGGGACCTTGCACCCCACATGGGAGACCTGGATGGAGCTCCTGGCTCCTGGCTTCAGATCAGCTCAACTCCAGCCATTGTGGCCACTTGGGGAGTGAATTAGTGGATGGAGGATCTTTTTCTATGTAGATCTGACTTTTCAATAAAAAACGTAATTTAAAAAAAGAAGAAGAAAGAAAGAAATGGCTTGGGGATGTCAAGGGGCAGGAGGCAATATTGTGGCACAGCCAATGAAACCATCGTTCTAGTTCCTGTCCTAGCTGCTCTACCTCTAAGCCAGCTCCCTAGCAGCTCCCTGCTCACGAGCCCGGGAAGGCAGTGGAGGATGGCCAAGCGCCTCGGCCCCTGCACCCGCGTGGGAAATGTGGGTGGAGTCCTGGCTCCTGGCTTTGGTCTGGTACTTTAGGGAGTAAAACAGGAGATAGGAGCACCCTCCCCCCAACTGCCTTTCAAGTAAACACATCTTGAAAGAGAGACAAAAGACCGGCAGCACCGCGTGCGTGCAAGGGCACGTGTGTGTGCAAGGGCGCCGTGTGCGTGCAAGGGCGCTGCGTGCAAGGGCGGCTCTGCTGCCTGGAACACTTGGCAAACCTTGCCCACATCTGACCACAAACAACAACTCTGTAACAGTCCTAGCGGGAGACGCCCAGAACAAGCAAGCCCAGAGACAGAGAACAGGAGAGGGGTCACCCCCAGGGGCTGGGAGCAGGGGCAATGGGTCCAGGGTTCCCTTCTAGGGTGGAGAGAACATTCGGGAATGTTCTGGAAGCTGACAGCGGAAATGCCTGGCCAACACCATGAGTGTACTTGACGCCAGAGAACTAGACACAAACTCACCACCTCCAAGACTGACCCGAAAAGAACCCGGGTAAAAGTCATGCCACAAGGACATCGTGCCAGCGCAGGACGGCCAGCACCGCCCCCCAGGATGGCCCTCTGGCTCCGGGGCCCAAGCCACTCAGTGCCTGTCCCCCGCCCCCACCTCGGCACACCCAGGAGGCAGGTGGTCACTCACCTGCAAACGGCTTCTTCTGCGTGAGCACGCCCCACAGCACGATGGCAAAGCTGCAAGGGAGAGCAGGCCCATGAGGCGGAGCGAGGCGGTGACCCCGGCCGGGGTGGGACTCGTGGGGAGAGCCGTCCCCCGCAGGGGTCCCCGGCCCAGGGAGACGCCCTGTCCGTCTGCATCCAGCCATGGCTGCGTCAACAAGGGGGCTCACAGCCACCCCTCCTCCTCGGGTTCTGGTCCAAACTTCCCAGAGTGAGAAAGTCTCTGGAGAAGTGTGGGAAGCCCTGTGCGTGGGACCCCACGCAGGCCCCTTGACCAGGGACGACGCAGTCATCCCTCCAAATAAAAATCACTGTGGATACCCCCCCACCCGCCCCCGACACACACAATCAACCCAACACACAAACATGGTGACCAGCATGGTTACTGCTCCACCTGAGACATCAGCGTGCCACAGGGTCGTCGGTTCAAGACCTGGCTGCTGCAGTGTCCCTGCCTGTGGCCTGGGGAAGCAGTGCAGGATGGCCCAAGGGCTTGGGGCCTGCACTCAGACATGGGAGAACCAGGTGAAGCTTCTGCTCGGCTCAGCCCTGGCTGCTGTGGCCATGAGGGGGTGACCAACAGGCGAGATCTCTGTCACTTTGCCTTTCAAATAAATACATCTTTAAAAAACAAAAAATGGAGAGCCCAAAAGCTGGGTGGGTCCCCCGGAATACTAGCACCAGCAGCGCCAGCTGCTAAGAGCACAAGAGGCCCCGTCACAGAGGAAGAGGCGTCCCTGACTCCAACAGAGGGCAGGAAGCTCGCTGTCCCCAAACCGACAAGCTGAGACCAGTCCCCCGGCAGGCTGGCACTGAAAGACACAGCTTAGCATGACGGCCACTGTCAAACCAGTCGGCCCAGGACCAAGGCGGTGGCCGGGACACAGGCAGGGCCTGGTCACGGTCAGCACACGCAGCACGGAGCCACCGGGAGAGGCTCAGCAGCAGCTGGCGTGTCTGGCCCGGCCAGCTGGCAGGACGTCCTCCCTCCTCCTCCTCCGGAAGTCTGGGTGTCACCAGCCTCCCCATTGCACAGCACTTGCACTGGCACCAAGCAGGCATCAGCAAGTGCCAGCTGCTCCCTCCCCAAGACACAGGTGGGACGGACTCTGCGAGAGACCCAGACCCCTGGGAGCCACCTACAAAGCCGGCATCCCATCCCACGTGGGTGCCGGTTTGAATCCAAGCTGTTCTACCTCCCATCCAGCAAAGTGCTCAGCCGCTGCATTCACGTGGGAGACCCAGAGGAAGCTCCCGGCTTCAGCCTGGCCCAGTCCTGGCCACTGCAGCCATGCAGGGAGTGAATCAGCAGATGCAAGATCCCTCCATATAACTCTGCCTTCCAAATAAAACACATCTTTTAAAACAGCCAGCACACTGTGCCAGCTTCAGCAACATACATACTAAAACAGCTGGCACTTTGCGGAAGTGGTAGACCTGGTTATGCCGCTGCCGCTCACAAGAGCTACAAGCCTTTGCTGTCCAGGACAGCTGCTACAGGCCCCGGGAAGCAGGCATCCGGCAGAACAGCATCACGGGCCTTTGGGAAAGCTGCTATCCAGCCACCCACAGGCGAGGCTCAAGCCCCCGAGCCCGGGGCCTGCAGGGGACTGGGGACACCACGACGCTGACCTGCACACGGCCCCGCATGGCAGCACTCACCTGTACACATCATGCTTGGTGTCAAAGAGCCGGCTCTTCTCTCGGATGCGCTCTGGAGGGAGGTAGGCAATGGTGCCGAACAGGCCATCCATGCTGAGGTCGTGCGAGTGGGACAGCCCGTTGCACTTGGCCAGCCCAAAGTCGGAAATCTGCAACGGCACAGACGCAGAGCTCTTGTCAGCCCTGGCCGGGTTCGCGTGGGCCCTGGGGGGCTCAGTGCTCAGCCTCACCCCTCTGCAGCCCCCAGACACCTACCAATCCCGACATGGGAGCTGGGCTGTGGGCACCTGCCAGGCCCTGGCCTGGGCCTCCCCAGGGAGCCCCCCAGCCTCTGCAGGCATTCCCAGCACCACACCTATGGGCTCTGCCTTAAGCAAGGAACTCACTGGGAGACAGAAGGCCCGCAGGCAGGAGTGCCTGCCCTCTGGAGGCGCCAGGGCTGTCGCCAAGGGGTGAGGTAGCAAGCGGCCGCTGCGAGCTGGGGTGACCGGTTCTGCAGGCTGCCAGCTGGGGAGGCAGGCAGGCAGTGACAGGCCCTCCAGAGGGAAACACGCCTTCAGGAGCCCTTTAAAGTCAGCAGCACACACAGGAGTCCACAAGCCTCGGCCAAGGTATCCTGCTTTCCACCAGGAGGGTTTGTGGCCTGGGGATGCACCTGCTGGCTCCTCCAGCAAGTACGTGCAAGCAGCCCCTCCCCCTCCACAGGTACACAGCAGCCCCTGGCATTGAACCCTAGAGTTGCTGCCCGTGAGATTAAAGCACTAATGGGACGCCTGAGCCATGTGGAACCGGCTCCTTTCCCCTCCTGCGAGGCGCGTACTGTTTTTCTTCTAAAGCCATGTAATTAATCCCAGGCACCCCTCTCAACACACCTGTGGGGTGGTGGCAACGGGTCTAACTCTGAAAGGTAAGGCACAGGCCCCGCACAGGCACAGGCACCTGGTCCTGGGCTTCAGGGAACCCCTGAATTCACATACTGGGCAAGGCAGGAGGGGATCCCCTGGCACCCGTTGCCAGCTCTCAGAATAACTCCACCACCCTGTAGACCAGAAGCCACGCCATGAGACAGCAGGCATCGCAGCACGCAGAACCAGGGGCTGCTGATGGTCCCGAATGCCAGTGCTGGGCTCAGGTTAAATTCAGAAATGAAGGCAATCGCCCTCAGACACAGCCAGCCAGCTCCAAATGAACTCAGAGCAAGGAGAACAAGGGAGCCTGCACCACAACACAGCGATAACATCACCACCTGAGGTGCTGGCATCACAAGTGCGTGCAGGTTCAAGTCCTGGCTGCTGCGCTTCCAATCCAGCTTCCCGCTAACACGCTGGGAGGCAGCAGAGGATCAGCCAGGTACATGGGCCCCTGCACCCACAGTGGGAGACTCGGGAAGCTCTTGGCTTCAGCCTAGGTCGGTCCTGGCTACTGTGGCCATCCGGAAGTGAACTAGCAGGTCTCTCCCTCCTTCTCTGCACCTTTGCCTTTCAAACAGATCAACAAAAGTGCAAACTAAATCCTCTTCCAAACAGGAAGTTCCAAGCCCTAGGGTTCCTTCCCCCAACAAGCGGTACAGTTCCAAGCCCTAGGGTTCCTTCCCCCAACAAGCGGTACCTGCCCTTTCCCTCCCCCACTGTACCAGACCCAACTTCCCCAACAGCAGGGGGGCGGATCACAGTGGCTCCACACGTGGAGCCCCACTGCTTGGGGGGCATCGCCGAATGGGACGCCCCCAGCCCGACTGAGGTCAGCTCCGGCAGACTGGACAACCTGAGATTTGGGGCCAGATCATTTCAACAGGAAATCGAGGCCACTAAATCGGTGTCCTTAAAGGCAAGACCTACTGCGTGTCAAGCCAGGAGACTCCAGGTGCACTTCCTGCACCTGTCAAGCAAGTGGGCACTGTGGCCGTCAGGTCCAGCTTCACTGGGCATCTAAAGGCAGCCCCCCCAGTGAGGACAGACACACACAGAGCTGGCTGGCACTGCACGGTGTGTGCGGCAAGTCAGCATCACAAGCCAGCTCTGGTGCTAAGGAAGTTGGAGCCCAGGCACACACAGGGCCTCAGAGAGGACGGGTACGATGGTTCAATGGCTAAATCCTCACCTTGTAAGCACTGGGATCCCACACAGGCACCAGTTTACGTCCCGGTGGCCCCACTTCCCATCCAGCTCCCTGCTTATGCCTGGGAAAGCAGTGGAGGACGGCCCCAAGCCTTGGGACCCTGCACCCGCGTGGGAGACCTAGAAGAAGCTCCTGGCTTTGGGTTGGCTCAGCTCCAGCCATTGTGGCCATCTGGAGAGTGAACTAGCAGGTCTGTTTCTCCTTCTCTCTGTAAATCTAATCTGCCTTTCCAGTAAAAAAAAAAAAATTTTTTTTTAAAAAGGAACCTATATATTAAAAAAATAAAGCTTGCCGGCAATACATGTTGGGCAAGAACCAAACAGGATTTAGCAACAGGCGCACCTGTCAAATCCATCTCCCACAAACTTTCAGCAGCCCGCTGGCGCTGCAAGAGTCCAGTGGACACTGCTCCCCACGTCACCGACTACTGAGGTCTGTCCACCAGGGCCTCCAGCCTTCTGCCGGCCCGCCACCCCAGCCGGGAGCTGCTTCTCCCAGGAAACAAGCCTGCCTCCCGGCTCCCAGGCAGTGACTAACCCCTGATAAAGAGTGGTGTCAGACAGAACGACCCTTGGGGGGGTTGGAAGAGGCGGCTGACCGCAGTCTGGCAGGGCTGCATCACTTCCTGTCCCGCCCCCTCCCTCAATCCCGGCTTCCCCACAGCACCATCCTGCCGGGAGACCACATCCCTCCTGGGGAGCCTGCTGGTCCCACACAGGTGGCAAGCAGCCCCCAAGGTGACTTCAGAAAAGCTCGCAGGGGAACACAATTAAAAGCCTGAGTTTGCACAAAAAACTTTTTTTTTTTTCTTTTGCTAACATAGGATGAACCAAGCATTTCAAAAAGTTCTTCTGCCCGGAAATAAACTCTGACTTTTTAAAACTCAATTTCCCACTCACTTCACAAGACCCCCTCCCACTGCACAGTTGTAACGGGCAGGGCAGGACCACATGCGGAGCCCAGGCTCTGGCCACAGATGGGCAGGGACCCCAGGATGTGGGTAAACTCTGGGCCCCCAACCAAGCCTGCTTACTGTTCTCCATGCAGCTCCCCACCACCCATCATGCTGCCTCTGTCCCTGCTACTACAGGACCCCACACCCACCTGCCCGGGGAAAGCTATACCTCCCGTCCAGGGGGGAACCGTGTCTCCCCTGGGCTCCCTCTGCCCGGCCAAAGAGCTGCTGTGTTGCAGGACTCCTGGCCACAGCGCACCTGCTCCTGCTGCCAGCGCCATGAGAGCGGGGCCCAGGGTGGGTCCCAAGGACGGGTCCCTTGAGGGACATGGAAGCACCTGGACCCAGGGACCACAGCGACCAAGCCTGTGTGGGCAGGCTTCTTTCCTGTGCCCTGCAGCTGCGGGCAGGAGCCAGGCTGTGACTCCTGGCTACAGGCCAACTGGTCTCCAGCGTGGGAGAGGCAGGGATGCCACAGCCATGTCCGCTGTGCACAGGTCTGCCACCATAGGTGCCCCCGGGACACATGGGCAGCAGCACCATGGCAGGTGCCACCCTCGACAGGGCGGCTGAGCTGAATCCAAGCCCAGAGTGCCCACTCCCCTAGCTGCCCACTCCCAACTTCACTCACAGCACCCTGCTTCCTCCACGGGCCCGCACAGGAATTGGCAGGTGGGTGGTCTGCATCCCTCTCAGGGAGCCCCCTCTCTGTGCCAATCCATGCCAGGGAGCTCCACTCCTCACCACAGTCCACGGTCCAACCTCCAATCTGCCCCCAAGAGCAGAACCCACGGATCTGCGAGCCCCTTCCCAGGCAGCACCACAAGAGGGCCCCCGTAAAACGCCTCCCTCAGCCCGCTCCACCGCACCCCAGGCCAGACCCCCTGGCCCCGGCCCACCTTGACATGGTAGTGTGCGTCCAGCAGGATGTTGGCCGGCTTGAGGTCCAGGTGCAAGAGGGGCGGGGCCATGCAGTGCAGGAAGTTCATGCCCACGGCCGTCTCGTGGACGATGCGGAAGCGCAGCTCCCAGGGCAGGGGCTCGGAGGCCAGCAGCTTCTCCAGCGAGCCGGTCTCCATGTACTCCATGACCAGGCCCACGGGTTCCCGGCAGATGCCGTACACGGGCAGGATGTACCGGAACTTGGCCATCTCCATCTTCTTGGCCTCTTCCAGAAGCTCCAGGCGCTCCCTGGGAAAGGTCAGCGGGCATGAGGAACGTGCCGTGGCCGGGAGATGGCCAGTTCCTGAGGCGTGTGCCCCCCAGCTCCCCACAGGCAGCCCTGAGCTGGCATTCGGGGTCTCGGAGTCTGGGGCAGCTGTCACTGATTCTCTATCCCTGAAGCCCCCCTCCACCTGCCGTACACAGCCCGGACCCCCAACGTCAGAAGCATGGGGACCGCCTCACATCCCACATACTCACGAAGCTGTCAAGTCACCCCCCAAAACTTCCCCCGCACCAGCCCCGGTGCCAGCTCCCTGCCTCCCACTCTGGCTGTTAACAACTAGCTGGGGGCCCAGCACAATGGCTCAGTGACTAAATCCTCGCTTTGCCAAGCACAGGGATCCCATGCAGGCACCAGTGCATGCCTCCACTTCCCATCCAGCTCCCCTGGATGTGGCCTGGGAAAGCAGGTGAGGATGAGCCAAAGCCTTAGGACCCTGCACCCATGCGGGAGACCTGGAGGAAGCTTCTGGTTCAGTTGTAACCATTTGGGGAATGAGCCTGCAGTGGGAAAATATGGCTATCTCTCTTTCTCTCCACCTTTCCAACAAAATAAGTAAAAAAAAAAAAAAAAAAAAAAAAAAGGAAGAAAAGAAAAAGAACAGCCCAGGGCTACAATGGCTCAGCAGCAAAACCCAATAAAAATAAAATACACCCTTAAAAAAAGAGATTTCTCGTTTCTAATTGCATCCCTCAGGAAAACGCACCTCGTTGCAGCAGGGACTGCACCTGCCCTGAGCCTCCGGGGCCACCCGTCCACAGGGAGCTAGCCCTTGGACACGCCACTGACCCCTTCTCTCAGCTCAGCCGGGGCTGCTGAGCTCAGGGCGGGGCAGGCTCCAGGCAGCGTGCACTGCAGCCAGGTCAAAGGTCGCCCTCCAGCACAGATGGAGGGGGAGGGCTGTGTGGACGTTCAGGGCAAAAAGTCAACAGGGCATGTCCTGGCCACGTGGGATCCAGGTCAGTGGCTGTCCAGTGCGGAGCCACGGAAGGCAGTGGGAACGCTGGCTGGAATGAATGCAGGTTCCCAGGCCGCCCTCCTCAGGCGGGGCATCTGCTTTCTAAGGATGGTTAGCTCTGCAAAGAAACATCCGGAACCACGCCTGGAGAGCAGGTGGCTGCAGCCCAGCACTGAACACAGGCCAGGGAGGGGACAGCCCCCAGGGCCTCCCAGGCCAAGAGCAGAGCCCATGTGGGAAGCCACCCTGCCCCAGGAGCTGCCCAAAGTTACAGAAACACCTGACCAGTCGGAAGTGAGCAGATGAGCCTGACCCTTCTGTTCAACACACACACACACACACACACACACACACACACACACACACACACACACACACTCACACTCTCTCTCTCTCTCTCTGCTCTCCCAGGAAGCTCAGGCAGGGCCAGCTCCCAGCCAGGCAGCCCTGGGCTGCTGCGGGGAGTGCAGACCCGAGTGGGGCAGGGGGAAGGGTGGGTGACCCTGAGCTCAGGCCAGGGCTGGTCCCCACCGGGGGACGTTGCAGACACTGAGTGCCCCAGCGCGAAGCCCAAATTCTGAAACAATGTTTCAAACAGCTACTCATAAAGGGCTTAGTAGCTGCCCAGCACCTTCAAGTGACAGAGCTACGGACCCAGGAGAGACCCTTCCCTGCGCTCCAGGTGGGGGACAGTGAGGCCGAAAAGCTAAGTGTCCTCCAACCCCACCTAAAAAAGCCAGGACCCCAGTCAGACCAGACAGTGCAGCCCACAGGGGGCTTAAGGGGAGGCAGGGGACAGGCTGGCACAGGGGACACTGCGAGGGCACCGGGCGGAGAGGGAGGGAGCAGGGCGAGCTGGATTACAATCAGGCGCGTGCAGGACCACCGCAGGAGAGGGGCGGGCAAGCGTCTATGTTGGCACCAGGTGCAGGAAGTAGTAAAGTAACTGCTAGGAGTGGATCCTTAAATCACCGTCAAATAGAACCATGGTTATGGTAGCACAACTGCCTCACGATGGGGAGTGAAGTTAGGGTCTCCTCCCCCTGGATGACAGGTGCCCAGCGCCCAGCAGCCACAGGAGGGCCAGGCAGGCCCGGAGTAGGGGGACAAAGACGCACCCATGCCCCTCCCTCCCGGGGCAGGGGAAAGCTGCCACCTGCAATGGGGCCACTGGCCAAACCAGCCTCCTTCCATCTGCCCGCGGGGCACAATCCATAAAACCCAGTGACTTCTGACAACAGCCTCATTAGAGACTGCTGGGCGGCCCCAGGCAGGAAGCTCACCACACCCCCTCCCCTCGCCCCACCGTGCCCCTGGGTGCAATGGGGTTCCTTTGCTGGCCTGGCTTGGACACAGACCCCGTGAACTTCATTTCCAAAATATGGCTTCATTTTCAAAATAACGGCCACCACTGCCGTGGTAAAAGCCAACAGGCCCAGACATAGGTCACACAAAGACGCAGGGGAACCGCTGCCAGACAGCAAGGACAGGGAGGGGAATCAGTGCCAGACCGGAGACCCTGGAGTGAGAGGGCTGTGCCCCTCCGCACCGGCTTCCACTGTGCTCAAAGGGGAGGGCGGCCTGTGGCGCACCAGGTAGTCGCCTGCGGCACAAGTGCTGAGTCTGGATCCAGCTCCCTGCACATGGCCTGGGAAAGCAGCAGAGGACGGCCCAAGGGCATGGGCCCCCACGCCCACACGCGGGACCCAGAAGAAGCTCCTGGCTTTGGATGAGTCCAGTTCCAGCCACCGTGGCCATGAGAGTGAACCAGTGGATGGAAGATCTCTGACTCTGCCTTTCGAATAAATTTAATTTTAAAAACAAAAAAGGGGAAGAAGGGTTGGCACCATTAGGTCAGAATCTGAACCATCCAGGTTTTTGCTCTAGGTTTCAAAGCTCCCAGGACACACACCCCGGGGTGGGGCGGGGGGGGGGGGGGCGGAGGTGAGGCAGCCAGTCCTCCTAGGGGTCAAGGAGGACGTCTACACCTCAATAATTCTGTGAAGGGATTTTCTCTAGGCGTGCAAGGACTTCCCTTTAAGTAATGCTGGCATCCCCAAGGCACAGGCTAGGTGGGTACCCGAGGCAGCGTCAGGCTTTGAGCTTGGGTGCAGGTACCAGATGGCAGAGCCAAGCCTTGGCCACATGTGCACTGAACCCAACTGCCATGCGCCTCTCACAGCTCACAGAGAAGCAAGCCACTGGGGGCCACAGGAGCAGGCCGACCCACACCCTGGCGTGTTTGGCTGGATCAGCACCCCTTGGGAGAGGGGCTGCCGGTTCTGCCCCAGCTCCCCTACGTCCCACCTGTTTCGAGATGGGAACTCCCCAGCTGGGGGCGGGGATCACTCCACAGCCCCCAGTGGTAACTGCCTTCTCTTTTCACAGCCACCTGCCGCAGGGCATGATGTGCTGAAATGCTGGCAGTGTCCCAAGCACTACTGCCCAGGGCAGCTGTTGGAGGTCCCTGAGGAAGGGAGGGCGGAGGGTGGGGAGGGGTCTTGGTCCCAGAGAGGGCTGGGAACAAAGGACTCCAGCAGGCAAGCTGGCAATCACATTTTGGAAAAGGTGGTTGGAAATTCGGCTTCTTTGCCAGCCAGGGCTCCCGCCCCCCATCATTCCCAGGCAGCCTCCGAGGGGTTCCCACACTGCTATTTTTAAAACTGACAAGAAAAGGCACATGTCTGATCAGCAGCCACGCAGCTGCGGCCCCGGGGACTGCTCGGGCTCGCCCCGACTGGCAGGAGTGCTGCTGGCTGGCGCCTGGGCTAGGACCTCGTTAATCTGGGCTTCTTCCGAGCAGAAGGCTGGGCTGGCAGCAGGAGGAGCGGAGCCTGAGGGCAGGGGCACTTGGTTCTCTAACTGGTTAACAGCAGCACCCCAGGCTGGGTGACATCCTCCACCCCCTCCAATGCAAGGGAGGCCAGATCTCTTCCCAAAGCCCCCTAGGAGACCCTTGCACACCGGTGCCCTGGCACGCAGGCAGACTTCCTGGGCCCCAGGTGTGCCCCACGGCTACCAGAGCCCTGAGCTCCCCTGCAGACCACAGGTTCCTGGGGCCAGCAGCAGATCTGAGTCAAGGCCGAGGCCAAGAGGCTGGAGCCCAGCGCCAGGAGCAAGCAGCCATGCCCAGCCCAAATCAGGCCTCCCTGACGCCTTATCTCTCCACAGCAGGTGGCCCCTGTGGTCGCCCTGGGAAGGACCTAGACCCCCGAGGGAGGGATGCTGCCCCTCAAACAGGCAAAGCCAAATGTAGCCAGAAAAACCCTACTTTTCCCTGTGACACCATGCAGACACAGGGACACTCGTCTGCGCCCAGCCAGGGCATGGCGCACAGGTGAGGGAGATGGGAATTCCTAACGAGAGCATCAGACCCGCCAACAACCCCGCCACGGCATGAGGCTACCCCAGCTCTCCACGGGACCCTCTGCTGCTGCGGCCAGCACCCAGCTCCAGCTCACTCCACTGCCTGGCCAGGCGGGGGCCAACGACTTCCCGGGACCTGCTGTAGGAAGCTGAGCTCAGCCTAGCTACTACCTAACAGGCCACCACCTGCCGGCTTCCCAGAGCAGGCAAGATGTTCTGGAAAGAACCAAACACGGCCCTCCCCGGCTCTGCAACCCCCACCCCAGCCCGAGTCAGCACGGAGCTCTGGGAGGCGAACCCTCCTCCAACACGGCCACCGAGAGCCCAGGAGCTGGGCCTCAGAACATCCTAAGGATGCAGGCGATGAGTCAGCGGGGGCGGAGTGGTGTGCTGTTTACTTCCCTCTCCGAACGCAAGCAACCCGGGTGCACACTTTTGCTGATGAGTAAAACCCAACTCCAGCTATCAGGCTAGACAAACACAGCCGAGAGGCTAACCCGCCCCACCGCACCTCGAGGAGGGGGCTCAGCCGGTCCGAAGACAGCCGCTGGCCCGCATTCAAAGTGGCTTCTATTTCATCAAAACAACCACAGCGCCCCTCCCAGAAGTTCCCAGGAGCAGCGGCGCGGCCAGGTGAGGAGAGAACTGGCTCCTCGCCTTGGAAACCCGGTTCCTGGCAAAGGTAGCCCGGGCCGTCCGAGCGAGATGGCCACATGAAACAGCTGCGAGGCCGAACACAAACTTCGTTACGCGCAGTCGTTAGAAGCGTCCAACGGAAGCCTGCATATAAACTGCTAAAACCCGGCCGGTAACGGTGAAATATGCCCCCCAAACCAAGTTGCCGCGCCAAGACACACAGACCACCACTGACCCCCGCCGGCAGCTCCAACAGCCCGCGCCTCCCCAACCCGGAGCTCGCTCCAGGAGCTTTTGGTTTCTTTTGTTTTGTTTTTGCAGGAGGCTCCCCTTCCCAGGTCCAGCCCTACAGCCGGGCCAACGCCAGGTTCGGCCTCCGAATGAAATCACCTCCAACAGGGCGTGCGGCTAGGCGACGCTGGGCGGAGCGAGACCCCGGGGCCCGCGGGTGCCAGCGCGCAAGCGCCCGGGCAGCCTCGCCCGAGCCCAGCCGGTGCTTCCGACCGAAATAATTACCGTCTTACACCAATTTGTGCTCCGCCGTAAATTACTAAGGCTGTCGGACGCAGGCTCTGCCCTCACAAAGCCCCGGAACCCGCACGGCAATTTTTCTAAGCTCGGCGCAGACCGCAGCGCTCCGAGGGACGCTCGTCCGCGGCCCCGGCGAGCTCGGGAGCCGGGTACCGGGTGGGGCGCACGGCGCCAGGGCTCCCTCCACGGAGGGTCGCCCCGGGAGCCACGGCCCGGAGCCCCGACGCGCGCACCTAGACCCCGGAGCTCGCCAAAAGCACAGCCAGGGGCTCACGGCCTCGCTCCGGCGTTGGGCGTCCCCTAGGAGGCGGTTCCGTAGGCGACCACAAGGACGGACGGACACACACACATGGGTCCCCCAAAACCCAGGCACCCCAGGCCCACCCCGGCGCCCCCGTCCGACCGCCCGGGCCGCTGACCTGTCGTCGACGTGCAGACTGGGCGAGCACTTGATGGCGAGCCACGTCTTCCAGTGGACGTGGCGCACCTTGTACACCTGCCCGAAGCCGCCCGAGCCCACCTTCTCCCAGCCCGCGAACTCGCCCGCGTCGAAGGTGCGCAGCAGCCCTAGGGCCCACGGGGTCCCACCGTCGGCCTCCATAGCGCCCCTCGCCGCCGCCGGGGCCGCCGCGGCCGCCCAGGTGCCCAGGTGCGCACCCGCCCCGCGCCGCGTCACATCCGCTGTGCGCCCCGCCCGGCCCGCAGTCCCCGCCCCGGCGCCCTGCCCCTGTCCCCTCCCCAGCACCACCACCAGGTCGCCGAGTCCCTGCTAGTCTACGCCGCGCCCTGGGCCTGGGCTTCTCTGCTGCTGTTGTTGTTGTTCTCGGGGAACTCTTGTGCAAAGTGTAGGAAAGCATGCACAATTTTTCTCCACTTGGCCAAACTGCGTGAGGTGGGTCTGGCTCTCTCCTGTGCAGGTGCGCTGTCTCCGCGGCGCCCCTCTCTCCCCGTGCCCGCCCCGAGCCCCGGCAAGGCCCATTTCTGTATTTCTCCCAGGGTTTTGGGATGCACCTGCTGTTTTGGGACCGGCTTCCATGTTATGCCTTATTCTGAGTTTTCTCTTTGGAAGTGATCCCAACCACAAGTTTCAAGTCCACTTCAGGTGCCAAGGTTCTGGAGGCCAGGGTGGGGGGGTGGGGAGTTCCTAATTTCTTTTCTAGGGAGCAGCGGGTCGGGATTGGTTGATTTTGCAGATAGGACATATAATTTCAAAAAGCAAACGTGATTTTTTTTCTCCTTTGGGGGGAGGGGAACATAGGCGGCCTAGCATCGGGCTGAGTGGCGGCCACGCCCCTGAAGTACTCCATCCTGCGTTGCCCCGCTGCCCGGCTAGGGGTGGCGCCCACCGGTCCAAGTGCGAAGAATGACTGGCAGGCTGCGTTAGTACCAGGCGCAGGTTCCGGATCCACCATCAC
Organism: Ochotona curzoniae; assembly: GCF_017591425.1. Classification (NCBI taxonomy): domain Eukaryota; kingdom Metazoa; phylum Chordata; class Mammalia; order Lagomorpha; family Ochotonidae; genus Ochotona; species Ochotona curzoniae. The sequence goes on from NW_024466313.1 coordinate 2,544,260, forward strand.
CCCAGTGTGTGTCCCCAGGAGGCCAGGCAGCTCCTAGCGGCCTAGAGGCCCTGCCTGCCTCTGGGCGCTCTGGGACTCTTATCTTACGGCCTGAAATGGAGCTGGTTGCCTGGCCACTCCACGGAGCACAGGCACCTGCTGGGCACCTGCTGGGCACCACTTGCTGTGGGGGGAGGGCATCCCTCCCAGGGAGAGTAGCCAGCCGCATCCTTTGCCTCCTAACTTGGAAATTACATTAGTTTTCTGAAGGCTGGGAGTGTTGATTTGTAGCTTTGCATGTATACCAGCATTGGGGGAGTTTTGGATGAGTTGGGGTAACTGGGAAGTGAGTCCAGTATTATGTTGGGAAGGGAAGAAGTGACCCATTCACCCCCTTCCTGGGGTTCAGCGCCCCTAGTTTCCCCACTTGAGTTGACAAAGCCCCCCTTCACCAGCCAAGTAACAGACACTCCAATATCATCGTTGAATCATCTGTGTGCTTCACAGGACAAGCAGTTCTGGGGGGGAGTGTGTGCAGATCCGGTGCAGGGCTCCAGGACGGGGAGCCAGAGCTGCCTGGCTCATGTCCAAGGGGAATGGAAGGCAGCAGCTCATTTGAAATGCTCCCTGGGCCCACAAGAATGCAGTTCAAAGCCCGGGTCTCCCGTGCGATGCAGGGGCTCCAGCACCCGAGCTGTCCTCTGCTGCTTTCCCGGGTGCCTTAGCAGGGATAGGAAGTGGAGCAGCCGGGACTTGAACTGGCGTCCCAGGTGGGGGCTTCACAGGGAGCAGTCTTACCAGCTTTACCTGCCATAACACTGGGCCCCTTCCTGGCCCCTTTCCGGATCCCCCCAGATGAGTCTCCGTGGGTGACCCCCTCAGGCTCCAGCTCTTAGGGTGAGTACCTCCCCCGCAGCCCACCCAGCAGACCCACGCCTGGGATGCCACCGCCACCCCCGCCCCCGTGTGGGCACCACACCAGCCTTGCAGACGAGGAGGAGACAGTAGGAAACCCTGGTTTTGCAGCTGTCTAGCCTAGGATAACAGTAGGTGAGTTTGTCTGTCTGAAAAATGGGGAGATGGCGGCTGTGGGGCTCCACAGGAATGATCGAACTTGTGGGTGAAGGAGAGGGAGACGGAGATGGAATGAATAGATGTTTATTTTGGCGCAAAAGAAACGTAAACTGGGCCAGCACTGTGCCATGGTAGTGGAATCCTTTGCCTGCAAATGCCTGCAATCCCATATGGGCACTGAATTGTGTCCCCTCTTCCCCACCTCCCTTCCTGTTCCCTGCCCGTGGCCTGGGAAAGCAGCAGAGGACGGCCCAAAACCTCGGAACTCTGCACCGGCGTGGGAGACCCGGATGAGGCTCCTGGCTCTCAGGTTTGTCCTGGTCCAGCCCTGGCCGTCACAGCCACTTGAGGAGTGGACCAACAAATGGAGGATCTCTCTGTCTTGTTTTAAACACTGCCTTTCAAATGAAAAGTAAATGCATCTTTAGAAAGCATTTAAACTAGAAAAAAAAAAAAACCCACAGTATATAAAATGATAAAGACATTAATAACAGATCATAATAGAAACAAGAAAATAAAAGCAAAAGCATTTAAATGCACACATGTCTGCATCTTCAGTGGTTTTCATGAGCCAAGTGCGGATTCCTTGGGTATATAAATTTCCGATTATTTGGCACCAAAATAAATTTGTCTTTTAGCTTCGTTTTCCTCACGTCCGCTCCGGGTGGCATTCTTCCCTTTGTCCTCCTTAGGGTCCCTCTAAGTGAGGGACCACGGGGGCTGGTGGCCCTCTCCTGGTCCAGGGGAAGCAGCTGGGGGGGGGGGGCACCGCCTCCTGGCCACGCCCACCAGACTGGGGTGGAGCCGGCGAGGTGCCCAGCCTCCTGGGGAGACCGCCCTCCACCAGCCTCCTTTGGCCCTACAGGGGACACCTGCCAGGACTTGCACGGCTGTACTTAAGAATTCCGTGCGTGTTTTGGGTGCTGTTTGCAAAAAAAAGCATACGGCTGGTTCATGGTGGGGAGGGGAGGGCGGGGAATTCTGAAAAGTTGATTTGGGAGAGAGGAAGAAGTTAGCTTCCCAGGCCATGGGCCACCTCCGGGCTGCTGCGGTAGGGGAAGCCCCCACCAGGGCCCAATTTCCGAGGAATATTTTCTGTTTACATAAAACACTCCCTCTTCCGAGGCACCTCCTCCTTTGGCCGGCATTCGGCTTTCCCACGGTCTTCGCTCAGGGCCCCGGGGTGCGGCAAGAGCTGAAATCTCGCCCTCCTGCAGCTGGTGATTAGCGGTGGTAGGCCTGGGCGAGGCGTGTGGCAGTGGGAATAACCACGGTAAGAAGGCCGCCCCTGCACCTACAGCCTGTCTGTGTGGGGGTTCCTAGAGGCTGAACCTGGGCCCCACCCAAGACCGCTCCTTTCTGTCTGCGCCTGGCTTCCTCCACTCAGCAGAGTCCTGACTTGACCTCCCACCCCTACCCCCCAGGGTGTCCACCTGATTCTCGCTCCAGTCCCATTGAATGGGATCCTGGATTCAGCCGTCCAGGATGGTAGGAGCTGCTTCCTATTTGAAAGTTTGTTCCCACAAGATCCAGCCCTTCCTATCCGGACAGGCAGTGGCCACCCCCCCACCCTCCGCCCGACTGCATCCAGAAGAATTCCTGTCCAGCCCCTGTATTACCTGCATGTCCACCCCTGGCCCTCGAAGGTTCCCTGACCTTGGAATCCCCAGTCCTGGGCTGTCTCCCCTCTTTCCGGGCTGGCCACCTGCTGGTCAGAGCACCCAAGTGTGACCAAGAGAAAACTGTGGTAGGGCACATGTTGGGGCTCACACACCACATCGGACACACCTGCAGGCAGCCCCAGGCAATGCCTCTTGCCAAGAGGAGAGCTAGGCTGGGAGCCAGTGCAGGCTGCTGGGGTGCTTTGCCCAAGCTTCACAGGGCACCCAGGGCCCAGCTGGGACCCAGCAAGGCCCAGCAGACACATGGCTCCTTCACCTCCCTTCCTTCCAGGCGCAGCTGTGTACCCGAGCCAGCCCCAGGGCCTTGGTGGTGGCCACGCTGCGACGATGGCCTGTCTCCAGTCTGCTGCTCACACCCTGTGTGCAGAAGGGTCTGAAAGTGAAGGTCTGACCTTGTATGGCTTCTACTGCATGGAAACAGAGCCCACCTGTCTAACCTGAGCCTTAGGGGTCACTGCTGCTCCCATCCCATCCTCTAACGCCCCTTCCCCACCCAGGCTCCTCCCATGCCATCCCTCATCACCCCTTGACCCATCTTGAGGGGTTCTCCCCCAAGCCTGAGCCTTCATCACACTGCTGTGGCTGGGTGTGTCCTTGCGCTTTAGAGGATTGGTTGATCAGAGAGTGGCTGCGCCCCACGAGACCCCAGGAGCGGAGCTGGCCTCCGCCGGTCCCCACACCACTGGCTTGCTGGCCTCGGCCCCACCCTGCGCCTCCGCCTCCATTGTTCAGTCACACTGGTGGTCCTTCTTGTCTTTCCATGGCCCAGACACCCTGCAGGTGGCTCCTTCTTTCTGGCCCCGCCCTCCTGCCTCTTCCTCTGCACATTCCTCTTCCAGGTACCCCGTGCATCACAGCTGGGACATCAGCCAGACACCTGCCCTAAATCCTGCTTGCATTGCCTCCAGAGCACCCTCTCAGGAGACTGATGGATACAGCAGGTGCTCGGAGAGCTTCTCCCGGGCCTCCCATGCTCAAGGACTGGAACCACCATCCACTGCTTTCCCAGGCCACAAGCAGGGGGCTGGAAGGGAAGCAGAGCACAGGGACTTGAACCGGTATCCATATGGGACGCCAGCATCACAGGCAGAAGCTCAACTTGTCATGTCATAGCAACGACCACCATCACCTTCATTCCTATGCCCCTTATGTCCTGTGGGATGGCAGTTCCTGTTGGGTCCTGCACAAGTCCCAGTGGGGACAAGTTCCACTCTGCGACTCTCCTGTCCTACCCTGGTCGTCATGAAATAACGCTTTGTGATCACAGTCACCTCCAATCCAAAGACACACACTGTGCTGTGGCCCGGGCTGCGTGTATAACCTGCAGCTGGGCATTCACACACTTCCCAGGAGATTTTGCTAGTTCCCCCCGAATGTGGAATAGCCTGCAGAGTAGGGGTTCTGCGTGCTGCACCAACACACCCCAGCCAGGAGCCGTGACCCTTGGCTCATGCTGAGCTGACTGCCAAGTGAATTGAGGGCAAGGCCTCAACATGACCATCTAGGGGGCTGACATGCTGGCTCAACTGGCTGATCCTCTGCCTGTATGTGCCAGCATCCCGTGTGGTCACCAGCTTGAACCCCAGCTTCCCCATTTCCAACCCAGCTCGCTGCTGAAGGCCTGGGAAAGAAGTGGAGGGGAACTCAAGTGCTTAGGACCTTTCATCCAGGTAGGAGATCTGGAAGAAGTTCCTGGCTTGGGATGCAGCAGCCCCAGCCACGTGGCCATTAAGGGAGTCAACCGAGATGGGAGACATCTCTCTCCTCTGTAACTCTGCCTTTCCAAGAAAAATAAAAGACAGAGAGAAACCTGTAGGCTCGTCTCGGTCTCCGAGGCAGCCAGCCTGTGTCCCACCTGTCTACCCTGGCCAGGCGGGTGCTGTCCAGGGCATGTCGCGATGCCAGGCTTACATTTTTCTATTACAACACAAGCACGAGACAGCCGGGCACTGCTGCTCCAAAGACAGAAGAAAGAGGCACATGACCAGCTCTGGGTCATGGAGCTTGGGTGCAAAAATGAGCCCCAGGGCCCAGCGTGAGAGCCTAGCACCTAGGGTCCTCACCTTGCCCATGCCGGGATCCCATATGATCACCTGTTCGTATCCCGGCAGCTCCACTTCCCATCCAGCTCTCCCGGATGTGGCCTGGGAAAGCAGTGGAGGATGACCCAAAGCTTTGGGACCCTGCACCCATGCAGGAGATCCAGAGGAACTTCCTGCCTTTGGATTGGCACAGCTCCGGTCATTGCCGTCATCTGGGGAGTGAAGCAGCAGGCAGAAGATCTGTCTCTCCTCCTCTCTGTATATCTGACTTCCTCCCCCCGCCCCCCAAAAAAATCAGCCCCAGAAATTCCACCCAGGGCTTCCTGGGCTCTGCTCCTGGGTCCAGCTGGGGCGACAGCAGCTGGCCAGCAGCCAACAGCATCTGGGGCAGAGCGCTCAATAGGAAGCAGGCCCCCTGGGTCACAGATCCGGCCACTTCCCTGGGTTACCTTCCCTAACAGGCTGTGGCCTAGGAGCAGGCTATGAGGGCTGGTCTGTGCAGAGGAGGGGGCGGAGCCTGCCCTGTACCTTCTAAAGGGTAGAGGAGTCCCCCCAGCACTGCCCTTCCAGCCCCCAGCTTTGCAGGGGTCTATCTGGGCCTGCTTAGGGGTGAGGTTTGTAGTCAGCGAGCTGACTGACCCTTGCTGGTGTCTCTTCCCAAGGGGTGGATGTCATCTGACGGGAGTCCAAACAGCAGAGCGTGAAAGCCAGCTGACCACGGGCGTCCTTCCCACCAAGGCCTTTGACCTCTGAACAGGCTGGGCCATTAGACAGAGCAAAGCCACGGGGTGGGGTGCAGGTGGGGGGCTTGCAGCTAAGACACGGGATCCTGCACTCAGATCCACCCTGGAGCACCTGAGTTCACCTGGCAACAGCTGCCTGCTAGGCAGGAGCTAGCAGGTGACGGCTCAGGTCTGGGGTTCCTGCAGCTGTGTGGGAGACCTGGCGGGGGCTCCGGGCTTTGGCCTGGCTCCTGCTGCCATGGCACGTTCTGAGGAGTGAGGCAGCAGATGGAAGCTTGTGCTCCTCCTGCCACACTGCTCTCTCTCGAACAAATTCTAGGCATTTTTAAAAACAGAAACATTGGAGTCCTGGTGCAATGGCCCAATTGGCAGATCCTTCCCTCACAAGCACTAGCATTCCGTATGGACGCAAGTTCAAGTCCCGGCAGCTCCACGTCCCATCCAGCTCCCTGCACGTGGCCTGGGAAAGCAGTAGAGGATGGCCCAAAGGTTCCGGTTCCTGCACCCATGTGGGAGACCTGGTTTCCATCTGCCCAACACTGGTCATTTGGGAAGTGACTCAGTAGATGAAAGATCTTTCTCTCTGTCTCCCTCTCTCACTCTGTCATGTTGTCTTCCAAATAAATAATAAATCCTTAAGAAAAACAAGCAAACAACAAACAAAGCAAAACAGAAACAGGAATGTTGGCTTCCGTCGGGTCCTGAGCTTGCCAGCCGTGGGCTGTTCTGGTCCCCTCTGGTCCCTCTCCCGTGTGTGTCCCTCAGGGCCTGTCCCTCTTGGTAAGCGCATGACCCAGTGCCCTGCGCACGTGTCCCTGACATACAACAACCCGATCCCAGGACTTGCCAGTTCACAAAGGTGTGACAACAGCCATGGCACTCTCACTGTGTAAGGGGATACTCACGGGCTACCTGAGCTGTTCAGCATTTCATGATCAACTCGGCTGCGGGCAGGGTGGCTGGGAGCAGCGGGCAGGGTGGCCGGGAGCGGCGGGCAGGGTGGCCGGGAGCGGCGGGCAGGGTGGCCGGGAGCGGCGGGCAGGGTGGCTGGGAGCGACCGGCAGGGTGGCTGGGAGCGACCGGCAGGGTGGCCGGGAGCGGCGGGCAGGGTGGCCGGGAGCGACGGACCAGGCCTGGGCAAGTGCGATGCCTTCCCCGCGTTTCATTTACAGTAAGCAGGCCCTGGCGCTTGGGCGCTGCTGTGTGCCTGTCCGGTCAGTCTGTCCACTGCCTGCCTGCCCCCTTTTACAAATCTGCTATCTGCTAGTGAATATTTACCATCTATGTATTATCTGTCTACTATCCTAAAAGGATATTTATTTTCATTGATTTGAACTGCCGTTACAAGAGAGAGGGAATCTTCTAGCCCCTGGTTCAGTCCTTAGATGGCTGTAGCAGCCAGAGCTGAGCCAGGTTAAAGCCGGAAGCCGTGTTCTTCGTCCAGGTCTCCCACATGCGTGCAGGGTCCACGCACTTGGGCCATCATCCTTGGCCACTTTCCCCGGTGCATCATCACGGAGCTTTGGATCAGAAGTGGAGCAGCCAGGACTCGATCCGGCATCCTTATGGGATTCTGGCATTGCCGGCTTTACTTGCTGTGCTGCTGAGCTCAGCTATCTCTGTCACGGCCAGAGTCATCACCAAGGTAACCGGTGACTGCCTCGGGGACGGGGGCTGCAGTGGGCGCTCCCCTTGGACGGAGTCTCTGCCTTTCTGGCGTGGGAGGGCAGCAGGGGCCCATTGCTGTGCCATGCTCCCTCTCTGCCCACCACTGGCTCAGGACTCCGGACTCGGCAGGGCCTGGCAGGACTTGGAGGCTTGTGTTGCTCCTCGTACCCGGCCCGAGTCCAGCGAGGCATCGCCACACAGTGCCGTCTGCCCTCTATGCGCCGCGTTGGGAACTGCAGCTGCAGCCGGCTGAGGTCATAGCAGGTGCATAAGCCTGCTTGTCCGCTGCGGGTTTCCCCAGGACCCAGGCGTGCAGCGGGGCGCTGTGTGGGCCCACGCTGCGATCTGACTGCAGGATTTCTCCCTCCGTGAAACGAAGGAGGGAAGACTACTAATTTCGCCCCGCGGGACTTAAGTTGTGCGAGGCTTCAATACAGCGCGGCTCCCCGTGCCCTGTGTGGGGGTCAGCTTCTGCCAGCTGTTAAGCCACCACTTGCCCATTGCTGTCCTACATGGACAACTGTTGGAGTCCCAGCTGCTCCACTTCTGATCCACCTCCCTGCTACTGCACCTGGGAAAGCAGCAGAGGATGGCCCAAGGAGACCTGGACGGAGCTGTAGGCTCCTGGCTTCAACCTGGCCCAGCCCCGGCACCTGTGGGCCTTTGAGGAATGGCCGGCAGGTGGAAGTTCTCTCTCTCTCTCTCTCTCTCCCTCACTCTGACACCCTGCCTTTCAAATAAGCAAAATATATATTTTTAAAAAGAATTTCTGAACATTACCTAGTGCCAATGCTATGCTTTTGTCCACAGCTGCCTAGTACAGCCCCTTGCACCAACTCTGTCAGTTTATCTCTGCACCTTTTCCCGTGGGAACCTCAGGGACCTTCTAAGCCGGCAGGTCTTCATCTTTCGGCCATCGGCTGATCAATTTGTGATGCAGTAAAGCTTGATGCCGCGCTCCACATCTGACGGTCAGCCATTCGCCTGGCAGCTGCGCCTGAGAGCCACCCAGGAGACGCCTCCGGCTCCCAGCTGTCTCCTGCGACAGGTAACATGCTTTGCGTGCAGCACACCCGACGTGGTAATCCCGCCCCACTGGCTTCCAGTGTTACGGGAACAACCTGTCCAGTATATCCCCAGGGAGTGGGCCTGGCCACACCTGGCGGCTTTGCTGCCGTCAGCACCGACTGCCCTGCAGCTCGGCATGCTCCTCTGGCCGCACAGAGAGCTTCCGGACCGTCCGTTTAACTGCAGGGAGATGAACTTACACATACAGCCACAAGCAGCGGAGGTCAAACCCGTGTTCAAGCACAGAATCCAACAGTAAGCATTTACAAGCTTGCCCACGTCTGCTACCGCAGGAAGTCATGTGAAGTGAGTCAGAGGGTACCCGGGACCCCATCGTCCATGGGCACTGAGGCATTGTCCCTCAGCCCTCAGTAGCCTCAGCGGTGTCACCACAGTCCCACGAGACGCCAGCATGCTGCCTTGCACTGTGGGATGCCGTGATCCAGGGCAGCATCCATGTCTGTCTGTCCCTGTCAGGGCTCCATCATCTCACCATCATCTCCTGTCATCGGCTCATCCGCCCTTCTACCAATCACCTACCTGCCCCTGGTCTTCCAGCTATTGTCTGCATCCATTCACTCTTCTCTGTTTATCTACTTAATTACATATTTTAAAAGATGTGCTTGGGCCTGGCACAGTAGCCTAGTGGCTAAAATCCTCGCCTTGAATGTGCCAGGATCCCATATGGGCACTGGTTTGTGTCCAAGTGTCCCCATTTCCCATTCAGCTCCCTGCTTGTGGCCTGGGAAGGCAGTGGAGGATGGCCCAAAGCCTTGGGGCCTTGCATCCATGTGAAAGGCCCAGAAGAGGCTCCTGGCTTCGGGTTGGCTTAGCTCCAGCCATCGTGGACACTTGGGGAGTGAATCATCGGACGGAGAGCTTCCTCTGTCTTTTTTCCTCTCTGTATATTTGCCTTTCTAATAAAAATAAATCTTAAAAAAAAAAGATGTGCTTACATTTATTGGGAAAACAGACTTACAGAGACAAGAAGAGGCAGAGAGAAAGACCTTCCATCCACTGGTTCACTCCCAAAATGGCCATGATGGCCAGAGCTGAGCCGATCTGAAGCCAGGGGCCAGGAGCTGATGGCTGCCCAGGGCACTGGAGACGAGGGGCTGGTCTGCCCCTCCCCCCCCCACCGACATATCTCCTAGGCTCCAGCCTGGAACAGGAGGGGCCACAGGAGCCAGTTACCGACCTGGCGGGATTCCAGTTGACCAATGGCACACCTGAATGGACATTCCTTGCATAGTTGGGACACAGACAGCCCTTTGCCCATCCACGTGTCTAGAGGGGTATAAAACTCCTCCACACGTATCTCAGACGCCCTTTTCGCTTCCCTCTTCCTTCCCCTCTGCACGAAGGGGGCCCAGGAGCAGATTTTCCAATAAAACTTCTATCTCAACTCTGAACAACTTACCGATATTATTCCACCAGTGGGCGGGCGGGCGGGCGGGCGGTGGCCATCATCTAACAGGAGCTTCTTCCAGGTCTCTCACGCAGGTGCAGGGTCGCAAGGCCTTGGGCTGTGTTCAGTCAGTTGAGTCATCACACTGGGCCCTTAACTATGTATGTTAAACACCAACAGTCAGGAGCAGGTGTTGTGGCACTGTGGGATACGCCGCTGCTACAACAGCCATGTCTCATTTCAGAGAGCCGGTTGGAGTCCTACTAGTCTATGTTGCCTGTCCAGCATTCCACAGTTGCATCTGGGAGGCCCCACCACCCAAAAGGAAGACTAGAGGTTCCTGGCAGAAAAGTTCATGGAACAATGAATGAAAAGTTGTTTATTTTGGTACAAAGAGTTTTGAATTCCACCCACTTTTTTTTCACTATTCACATTTTCCACGAACTTAAAGAAAAAAAAGATTTAGTCAGTTAGTTGAAAGGCAGAGTTACACCAGGAGGAGAGACAGAGGCTCTGCCCTCCACTGGCTCATCCCCCGAATACCTGCGATGGATAGAGTTGGGCAGGTCCGAAGCAGTAGCCAGGATTTTCTTCTGGATCTCCTATATGGGTTCCGGGTCCAAGCACTTGAGCCATCCCCTGATGCTTTTCCAGTTGCATCAACAGGGCACTGGATCTGAAATGGGGCAGCTGGAACTTGAACTGGCATCCATATGGACAGGAGGATTAGTTTGCTATGCCTAGATTTACTAGCCCAAGACACTTTTAAAAACACACACACATATGAAGGTGGGAAGCCCAGACACACCCCCAACACACACACACACACACACACACACACACACACACGGGGCTGGTCCCGTGAGAAGCAGAGGCAGGCCTAGGATCGTGTGACTGGGGGATGACAGGGGACAAGGTAACGGCTAAGGCCATGCAGGCCATGAGCTGGCCATATTGAGATCCTTGAGCCATTATGCAGAAACAAATTGGTGAGTGGCAGAGACTCCTGACCGTGGCCAGAGCCCCCTCCACCAGAAGGCTTTGAGCAGCTTCAGGCTGCGCTGGCTGGTATCAATGCAAGGCATGACCCCTCTCTCCCTGCACCACGTCATTCAGGAGTGGAGCAGGCAGTTTGGGGGCTCTGGTTTGGCTCGCCATGCCATGCACAGACAGGGATGCCCCCACGCTGGCGAGGCACAGGCAGCAGGTGCCTCTATTGGAACCAGGGCTTTGTGCCCCACCTCCCTCTCTCCCGGAGCTGAGCTGGGCAGTGGTGGACTCCCAAATACACAGCAAGCGTTCATCCGCAGAAGACACAGGAGAAGGTGGCCCCAGAGGGAGAGGGCCGGTTGCTGTTGGCGGGTGCAGAGTGGCCTGGGACAGAAAGTGCCCCCAGCTTGCTAAACAAATGGCTGCCTCTTACTGGCAGCTGAGCCAGTTGCCACAAGGCCTATGTATGGTACGAAGGGGCTGGCGCTATGGCTAAGCCGCACTTGTGACACCCCCAATCCACACTGGGAGCACCAGTTTGAGTCCTGGCTGCTCTCCTTCCCATCCAGCTCCCTACCAATGAACTGGGAAAGCACATGGCCCAAGTGCTCGGGCCCCTGCACCCACCTGAGACACCCTGCGGGAGCTCCTGGCTTCAGCCTGGCCCAGCTCCGGCCAACGCAGCCATTCGGGGAGTGAAGCAGCAGACGGGAGATCTGGCTTTCCATCTCTCCCTCTCTATGTGACTCCGCTTTTCAAATCAATCAATTTTTTAAAAATGACAGGTAGTTGACCATGGTGATCCCAAAACACATCCCTGCACGGCCATTCCCTTCCACCAGCTAGCAAACACATCATGCCAAGCCACAGAGGTCACTCCACACGGGACCCGGTGGCCTCATGCTGGCCGCAGGGCGGGGCTGTCTGGCACACGCTCACCTAAGAACAGAATACAGGCAGGCTGTTGGCAGGCCTGGGCCCCTGGTGACATGGCCCTCATTCTAGGGCACCAGACTCCCCCTGCTCTGCCTGTAGCCAGGCTTACACACCCTCCCACAGCACACACACATGCTGCCACAGCGCACACACGAGGTCCCAGGACACACACACGCTCCCACAGTGCACACACGAGGTCCCACAGTGCACACACACGCTCCCACAGTGCACACAGGGGGTCCCAGGGCACACACACGCTCCCACAATGCACACACACGAGGTCCCACAGTGCACACACACACTCCCACAGTGCACACAGGGGGTCCCAGGGCACACACACGCTCCCACAGTGCACACACACGCTCCCACAGTGCACACACACACTCCCACAGTGCACACACACACTCCCACAGTGCACACACGAGGTCCCAGGGCACACACACGCTCCCACAGTGCACACACGAGGTCCCACACACACGCTCCCACAGTGCACCCATGAGGTCCCAGGACACACACACACTCCCACAGTGCACACACGAGTTCCCAGGGCACACACACGCTCCCACAGTGCACACACGAGGTCCCACACACACGCTCCCACAGTGCACACACAAGGTCCCAGGGCACACACTCACGCTCCCACAGTGCACACATGAGGTCCCAGGACACACACGCTCCCACAGTGCACACACGAGGTCCCAGGGCACACACACGCTCCCACAGTGCACACACGAGGTCCCACACACACGCTCCCACAGTGCACCCATGAGGTCCCAGGACACACACACACTCCCACAGTGCACACACGAGTTCCCAGGGCACACACACGCTCCCACAGTGCACACACGAGGTCCCACACACACGCTCCCACAGTGCACACACAAGGTCCCAGGGCACACACTCACGCTCCCACAGTGCACACATGAGGTCCCAGGACACACACACGCTCCCACAGTGCACACACGAGGTCCCAGGGCACACACACGCTCCCACAGTGCACACAGGGGGTCCCAGGGCACACACACGCTCCCACAGTGCACACATGAGGTCCCAGGGCACACACACGCTCCCACAGTGCACACACACGAGGTCCCAGGACACACACACGCTCCCACAGTGCACACACGAGGTCCCAGGGCACACACACGCTCCCACAGTGCACACACGAGGTCCCAGGGCACATACACGCTCCCACAGTGCACACACACGCTCCCACAGTGCACACACACGCTCCCACAGTGCACACAGGGGGTCCCAGGGCACACACACGCTCCCACAGTGCACACACACGCTCCCACAGTGCACCCATGAGGTCCCAGGGCACACACACGCTCCCACAGTGCACACACACGAGGTCCCACAGTGCACACACATGCTCCCACAGTGCACACAGGGGGTCCCAGGGCACACACATGCTCCCACAGTGCACACACACGCTCCCACAGTGCACACACACACTCCCACAGTGCACACACACACTCCCACAGTGCACACACGAGGTCCCACAGTGCACACACACGCTCCCACAGTGCACACACACGCTCCCACAGTGCACACACACGAGGTCCCACAGTGCACACACACGAGGTCCCACAGTGCACACACACACTCCCACAGTGCACACACACACTCCCACAGTGCACACACACGCTCCCACAGTGCACACACACGCTCCCACAGTGCACACACGAGGTCCCAGGGCACACACTGCCCCAGGGAGTGCAGTGACCCACACTCCCCCTTCTCCACATGCAAATACTTAGCAATGAAGACCACATTAGCTGCAGAAAATTCTGACTTTTATTCAGAATTCTCACTTATGACAAAGATGACATTTAAATAAATGGTGGGACATAGCCCAGGGCCACACCACCTCCGTTTTGTGCCTTGCCACTCCGGCACGTGGCCGACCTCTTTAAAAAAATAAACTGTGATCTCAAGGCCGTGACCTCCCGGGGAGGGGGGACGATGGTGGGCCACCCTCCAGGCCTGGGCACGACCCTCAGGCCGCCGTCCTTCATCTTCAGCAAATGCATCAAGAAACAGTGTTGATTAAAAACCAAGAACAGACAGAAAGCCCACGTCTTAGGAGCCCTGGCTGTTACGCTGAGTCCACGGGTGCCAGGACCACTTAGAAGTGCAGAATGGGGAAGGGGGTCCAATAATTCAGAAAATAAGCTTCCCTCCCTCCCTAGCTCGAGTTCATGTGACGGGGTTACGTGGAAAGGAAGTTAATTGTTCACATAAATAACACAGGAACAATTATCATAAATTAAAAACATCTAATCATCGCCCAGTGTGAATGCAGCCAATAGGAGGTACCGGGGCACGTATTGCACTGCTCCCCCACCTGCCGTCCCCAAACCTGCCACCTGGCGCAGGTGCGTGCCGAGGGGGCTGTGGGCAGCACAGCATGGCCCACCTCTAGACCCAAAGTGACCAGGGCCACAGTGAAGCACAGCTTAAAACAAAAAACAAAAACAAAAGCATGGCACCAGGAAAGAAAATTCACTTCCTGTTCCCAGGGCCTCTTGGCACTGCCAAGGTCGCGAGGTGGGAGGGGCTGGCCGGCTGGAACGACCCAGGGCAGGACAGCCCCATCCCCACACCTGAAGGATGCCTGCTGAGCACTCCCTGGGGCCATCCAATATGCACACAGGAGGACTTAACAAAGTTCATGAAAACGTCATCAAAAACATTTTGCACCAAAATAATTCCATCCCTTGCCACGCGGCTTCCCGTGGGTTCTGCCACCGACCCACACTAGCACCTGCGGTTTGCAGACCCCCTGGCGGGGGGTGCATTTTCCCTTTGGTTCAGACATGCCTCTGCTTGCCCACCATCAGGTGCCAGACACCTGCGCTTCAGTGAGCTGGTCTCCAAATGTATCCACCTTCGAGTCTCTTGCCCAACGCCTCCTCCGGAAGCTGCGGCTGAACCATGCAGCGGCCCAAGGAGGGCTGCCCGTCGCCTTCCTCCTCACAGGAACATAAAACTTCAAAAAAAAAAAAAAATCACTTGCAATAGGGTCTGGTGTGCTGTTCTCAAAAAATAAAATGGGATTCGTGATAACTCATACCCGAGCGTGCAGAGGGCTAGCGTGTCACAGGCCCCATGGTGCCACTCACATATACGTGGGACCCTGGTCTGGACCCAGCAGGACCTGACGGGAATTTCCAAGGAAGGCAGACCCCTGCTGACCTCCGGCAAGGAGCAGCCACTCTGAGCGTGGCACTGAGCGTCGCGCTGAGCTCGTGGCCACATGCGGCTGGCTTCCTGCTATGTGCTACACTCTCCAGCCCTGAGTCTATGCCCCCACACCCCCGCAGCTGTGTCAGGGCATGCGGGAACAGCCAGCCCAGGCTGTGACAGCTTGCTAAGGCGTGGAGTAGGAGCAGCGGGCGGGGGGCCATGTCCCGGACGGGCTGACCCGGTGCTGGGGGCGCAGGAGTAGATGACTCTGCCAACTTTCCTCACTAGGCCGGGCGACGGGCCCTGTCCGCGGTCCTGACCGGCGGCCAGCACAGGCTCAGTAGCTGAACATCTGTGGCTGCTGCTCTGGCTGCACCTGCGACGGGGCCGGCTGCGGCTGCGGGGCTGGCGGCGGGGGTGGTGGTGGCGGCGGCGGGGTCTGCAGGACGTCGGCCTGCGGCACGGCCCGCCACGCGAGCGGGTGCTGGTCGCTGAGCTGGTTCCCCAGGGGCGTGATGGAGTTGACCAGGGTGGTCAGGTTGATGAAGTGGGCCACCGACTGCGGGTTGGAGGCTTCGGGCTGCGGGTGGAGCTGCACGTCATTCGGCCGGTTGTGCAGCATGGCCGAGCCGCTGACGGTGTCAAAAGTCACGGTCAGGATGGAGTTGTCCAGTTGCAGCTGGCGCTCGGGGGCAGTGAGGTGGCCCACAGCCACAGGCTGCAGGTTGGTGAACTGAGTCCCGGCCGCGGTGGTGATGGGAGTCACGGTGATGTTGGTCAGGCCCACCGAGCTGGACGGAGCCGTCACACTGGGGTCCCCCAACGTCACCACCACCTGGAGAGGCACACGCCGAGATATGGTGAACCGGTGACCTTGTTGTGAGGCCTACGGTGACGCCACGTCTTGCCCGGCTGTAGGAGGGGCAAAGCCCTTAGCCCACCCAATCACCATGGGAACAGCTGCCACTGGGGTGCAAACTCTAAGGTTAAATAGGGTGGGCACGTGCTGAGGGCAAAGGTGACAGACACACTGGGAGCTGGGCAGCCCCACCCACCCCGCGTCACCCACCCCATGTCACCCACCCCATGTCACCCTATAGCATATCCTGCAAGGGTTCCAGCTCTTGGTGCCAGCGACAAAGAAAGAGGTGCACTTGGGTGGGCAGCTGCCTGCAGCAGGGGTCCTGTAGACAGGACAGAGCCCTCCTACTCCCAGCCGGGGTCTGCCCCAGGAACGTGTGACCTGTCCGGAGTGCCCCTGTGAGGCGGCCTCTGGGGACAGTGATGTCCAACACGCAACAGGACACGGGGGTCGGCCACGTCCCCGCCTGCAGAGCCCGCACTCATGTCCTGATCCCGGCTGCCTGCCCAGGTTCGTCCTAGGGGGTGGCAGGTGTGGCCCCGGTGGCAGGTCCCTGTCCCCTGCTTTGGCCTGGCTCAGTTGCTGGCATACGGGGAGTGAACCAGGGGACAGGATCTCTGTCTCTCTGTCCCTCTGTGTCTCTTTCAATTTTTTTTTTCTTATTAGTGGCATCAGGCTTTTATAGACTGAGGCTCACACAGGATGAGGAGGAGGTATTGAGGTGCTTACGTGGTTCCCATAAGCCTTTCTATGGAACCCATCAACTGTTTCCACACCCTTGTTAGAAACTGTCCTTTGTTTTGTGTGTCCAATCAGGTGTCCTCATTCAAATGATTTCCTATCGCCATCCTATGCCTGCTCTCCTGTGAGTCAGTGTCCCGCTGCAAATCCCCTTTCTGTGTGTTGTAAGTCAGGCCTCAAAGGTGTAGCTATGGAGAACATGCCCTTGGAAGAGCAGAAAATGGGGAGACAAATACATTTAAAAATATATATAAGCATAGCAAACATTATGGCACAGCAGGTTGAACTGTCACCTGCAATACCAGCAGCCAAGAGAGCAGAGGTTCGAGTTCCGGCTGCTCCACTTCCCTTCCAGCTCCCTGCCTGTGGCCTGGGAAAGCAGTCGAGGACGGCCCAAAGCCTTGGGACCCTGCACCCGCGTGGGAGACCTGGAAGAGCTCCTGGCTCCTGGTTTCAGCCTGACTTAGCCCTGGCTGTGGCCATCTGAGGAGTGAGGGTCTCTCTGGCACTGAGAGGAGCGAGGGAGGTGGTCTGCACGGGGCCCCACACGGACCTGCTGGATGCTCTGCACGGCAGAGCTGGTCTCGTCGCCCACACCGCCTGTGAACTCGGCCTCTTTCTCCGAGTACTCGCTGAAGGTCGCGTCCTCGGGTCCCGGGGCCTCGGCCTCCTCCTCCGGCTTCTGCTTCCGTTTGTGGGCGCGCTTGGAGGCCTTGCTGTGTTTGCCCTCGGCCAGCTCCTCCTGCTCCAGGCTCAGCTCGGGCTGCAGGCAAACAGGTCTCAGTGCCTGCACACACTCTTCCCCTAGAGTCCCGGGGGTGCCCGGGCAGTGCGGCCACTGACAAAAGGGGACGCAAATCGGGATTCTAAAAGCCTCGCTCTGTGCCGACACATGGTGAAGGCAGATAGAGGAAGGGTTCCAGCACCAGCGAGTGCAGGCCGACACCCCAAATTTTCAGTCGGGGCACCCAGCCCCACATCCAGAACAAGACCACTGCAGCACGTACTTCTGGGTTACAATGCGGCTGTCCACAGGCCATCCCCATGCCTCCTGCAGCGGGAGTATGGCAGGCCAGCTCACTCCTCAGCTGGTTGTCTGCCACAGGCAAGGGCACCGCTGACCACAGCCAAGCCACATAACGTGGGCAGGGTGGCTGACGAGGCTCTGAGTCCAGGTCACCACCCATCAGCCCACAGGACCTGGTGCAGGCTGTGGCACAGGCCAAGGGCAAGCCTGCCAGGGCACAGTGGCACACAGGCACAGGGCGGTTGGGGGTCCCAGGGCTGACCATAGACATCCACACGCTGGCCCCTCCTAGAACCCAGTCATGCTAGCTGGCGCTATGCTCAGCCCACAGGGACAGACACTGGCTTCTGACACAAAAAGATCCTCTTTGGTAACCAATAAATTCTTAGAGCATCCTCTTGCTAAATTTCCTCTTGGCTGGGGATCAGATTGTTCCCAGCGTGAAAGCCGCCAGCACGCGTGCGCACACACACACACACTTGAACCATGAAGAAAGGTCGCTCGCAGCAGGGAGCTCTCTAAAAGGCCCTAAGAAGCTGGGAGAACGTGGGGTGCGGCCCGCGCTGCTCGTGGCTCACCTGCACGATGCCGATGGAGGAGGCGTCAATGGTGGTGGTCTCGGGAAGGTGGTCCAAGTCATCAATCCTCACCGCTAGGACCTGCGGGGGAGGAGGTGGGAGAGAGCAAAAGGGGCAATGAGTGGGGTGCACCTGCCCGACGCCCCGTTCCCGTCCCCAACCATCAGGACCCCAGCCTGCAGGCACGCCCCGTTCCCATCCCCAACCACCCTCAGGACCCCAGCCTGCAGGCACGCCCCGTTTCCGTCCCCAATCATCAAGACCCCAGCCTGCGGGCTCACGCGGGATACACCACCCGCTGCCTGGGTATGGCCATCCACAGCCCGGAGCCGTCCTTCCTGAACGCTGTCCTGGATTACATGAGACTCTCGCACCCTGAGAGGCCCTGGGGAGTCCCTTCAGGCATGTGTCTCCGCATCTCCTGGAGTCCAGGTCCTTCCCCATCCTGGGGCTCCCATGTTGGCAGGAAAAGATGGCGGGGACACCTCCCACCAGCCCAGAGTCCACACGGGCAAAGCTGAGTGAGGGGGCATGCGGGGTGGCGAGCCTGTCCCCAGAGTCACCCAACTGAGGCCCATCCCGCAGCCCCGAGCCCTCCACGTGCAGGTCCATGTGTGTGCACACACACGCATACACACACTCCCTTCTCTCAGGTTCATGGTGAAGTGACGACCCTGCCATCCCCCTTGCAGCCATGTGAGAGACGGATCAAGATATACCAAGTGAGCTGCCACCTGCTGGTCCACTCCCCGAACGCTTTCAACGGCCTGGGGACATGAAGCCGGAAGCCAGATCTGTCTGGGCAGGGACCCTACTGCCCCTCTGAGCTGGGGACCGACTCAGGCACTCAGCCATGGGGGTGCAGCCATGGGGGTTATAGGTGGGGTCTGCAGCACCCACCCCTAGGAAGCTGACCGAGGGAAGCTCCACCCCTGCCCTCTGACTGCTTTCCCCCTCAGACACCACACTCACTGCCTGCCTCCGATGGCCCTTGCAGAACAAGCCAGGCCCTGCTTGTTCTGCACCTGCGCCCCTCAGTCCCCAGCACCCCTAACACCTCACATGGAGGTGCCGACAGGGGCAGGAGCCAGGGCTTGTTCTGCACCTGCGCCCCTCAGTCCCCAGTGCCCCTAGCACCTCACATGGAGGTGCCGACAGGGGCAGGAGCCAGGGCTGTGTCATTACTTCAGGGTACAGTTTACAGCCTCAGCAGGAAGTACACCTGAGGAGGTGATCCTACTCCTTCACTCGGTGCCCCCCGCACAGCAGGCTCTACTCAGAGGAAACAGCCTCCTGGAGATGCACAGGGTCTGCACAGCGAGGCCGGCCTGTGTGCCGGTGCGGGGGGTTTGCACAATGGAAGCATGTCCTGGAGTCCTGGACCCTCCTGGACCTCTTCTGGACCATTCCCATCACCGTCACCAACTCCATCACCAAAACCATCCTCACACCATCCTCACATCATCATCCCCATCTTCATCCCCATCACCACCATCACCACCACCACCACCATCACCACCATCACCACCATCACCACCATCATCACCATCACCACCATCATCATCATCACCACCATCACCATCACCACCATCATCACCATCACCACCATCATCATCACCACCACCACCACCATCACCACCATCACCACCATCACCATCACCACCATCATCACCATCACCACCATCATCATCACCACCATCACCATCATCACCACCATCACCACCACCATCACCACCATCACCACCATCACCATCACCATCACCACCATCACCACCATCACCACCATCACCATCATCACCATCACCACCATCATCACCATCACCACCATCACCACCATCATCATCATCACCACCATCACCACCATCACCACCATCACCATCATCACCACCATCACCATCACCATCACCATCATCACCATCACCACCATCACCACCATCACCACCATCACCACCATCATCATCACCATCACCATCATCACCATCACCACCATCACCATCATCACCACCATCACCATCACCATCACCACCATCACCACCATCACCACCATCACCATCATCACCACCATCACCATCACCATCACCACCATCACCATCATCACCATCACCATCACCACCATCACCACCATCACCATCACCACCATCACCACCATCATCATCACCATCAACACCATCACCACCATCACCACCATCATCATCACCATCACCACCATCATCATCACCATCATCACCATCATCACCATCACCATCATCATCCTCACCATCCTTATCTTCCTCACCATCACCATCATCACCACCATCATCACCCACATCACCATCATCATCATCACCAGCACCATCCTCACCATCAGCACCACCACCATCACCTCCAGCAACAGCCCAGCTACAGCGGCCCCCAGGACGCAGCGGCAGTGACTGCGGGCGCAGAGCCCTACCTCAGGGTGCTTGCGGCGCATGTGCCTGCTCATGGAGGCCCGGGTGGACACCTTGGTCCCGCACAGCTGGCAGCTCTGCGCTTCCACCTTGTCGTGCGTAAGCTGCACGTGCTTCTGCAGCATGTACTCGGTCACGTACTTCTTGTCACACACAGAACACGTCCACTGCTTGCCCACTGCTCCGACACAGGGAGGGAAGAGGGAAGGACACAGGTCAGCCCTGGGACCCCCTGCCCACTGCTCCCAGACACAGGGAGGGAAGAGGAGAGACAGGTCAGCCCCGGGACCCCGGCCCACTGCTCCGACACAGGGAGGGAGGGACACAGGTCAGCCCCGGGACCCCTGCCCACTGCTCCCAGACACAGGGAGGGAGGGACACAGGTCAGCCCCGGGACCCCTGCCCACTGCTCCGACACAGGGAGGGAAGGACACAGGTCAGCCCGGGACCCCTGCCCACTGCTCCGACACAGGGAGGGAAGGACACAGGTCAGCCCGGGACCCCTGCCCACTGCTCCGACACAGGGAGGGAGGGATGGACAGGTCAGCCCTGGGACCCCCTGCCCACTGCTCCAGGACACAGGGAGGAAAGAGGGAGAGACAGGTCAGCCCGGGACCCCTGCCCACTGCACCCGGGCACAGGGAGGGAAGAGGGAGAGACACAGGTCAGCCCTGAGATCCCATGCCCACCGCACCTGGGCACAGGGAGGAAGGGACACAGGACCCACTGCCCCTTGTTGCTGGGCATGGAGATGGAGGGAGAGGCATAAGGTGACTCCCAAGCTCCGCTGCACGCCCATGACACGTGTCTGCTGGGTCAGACCATGGAGTCAAGCATGGCCCTGAGTCGACCAGGCAGGAACAGCTGCCATACCAGGGGCCACCATCCATGCCAGTGTGCCACCCAGGATACACTCTAACACCCAAGAGGGAACAAGACTAAATAAGCCAGGGGCCACCACTAAGCCTGGACCACACTCAACATTCAGGCAACACCTTCTGACATCTGTCCTTCCCGTGCCCCTCCCTGCCCTGCAGACCACGCCTCACCTACCCGTGTGGATGAGCTTGTGGGTCTCCATGGTGTTTCTCTCACTGAAGGTCTTGCCGCACAACTCGCACATGAAGTCTTTAATCCCTGCCGGGCGGGGGAAGTGTGCTTGGTCTCACACAGCTGCTGAGGACAGGCACGCCACAGCACGTGCCACTCCTGACACCCAGGGCAGCTGGGCGGCCTCACAGGAGGCCACAGCCACGCCCAGCTCAAGACGCTCCTGCTAACGTGATGTCACGTCTCAGCAGCCAAACCCTGAGTGTGCAGGGGGCCCCTATGGAATCCACGAGCATCCTTACACCTGCGGCCTGTGCCCTCGCAGCCCTGCCAGGTCCCAGAGAGGATCTGTGCGAGACCACCAGGAGCAGGCAGTGCTCTGTGGCCCATCACCACGGACAGCAAGTCTCCCCACGCAGGTACACCGTGCCAACACACACTCACTTCATGATGGCATAGTGAGCGCTCCCCGCTCCAAGTATGAGCTTTTATCACGCAGGTCGGCACAAGCACAGTGCCCTGGGTCAGGTGTGTGTGGTGCTCTGCCCTGCCCGTGCCCGGCAGTCCCGCGGCTCACCTGTGTGCCGCTTGTAGTGTTTGAGCATGTTGACCTTCTGCGCGAACTTGCGGTGGCACTCCTTGCACTCGTACTCCTTGATGCCCTTGTGCAGCTTCATGTGGTGGCGCAGGGCGTGCTTGGTCTTCATGCCTGAGGGGGCAGAGGGGGGATGTCCACATCGGTCTGCCAGACGCCCTCCCTGCCCACCGCCCCATGTGGCACTGCCCCTGCCACGCAGACGGGAGCTTGGGGCGGGTCCAGGGACAGCAGGGGGGAGCCACATGAAACTTGGGGAACGTCTGTCTCACTGAAGCGTGACGGTGACAGCCCTGGGACAGCTGTTGGTGGACTTCTGACCTGACCACCACGACCGAGTTGGACAAACAGGAGCAGAGCGTGGTGGGGCTTCAGCAGTCACTCCCACCTCCCGGTAACCAGCTACTCCCACCCAGCCACAGGGAAAGTGCCACGCCAACCCAGCAGGGGGAGCCCAAGGGCTGTGTCGCCAGGACGCTGTGTGGCAAAGGACCACTGGGACCACTGTGGCTGCAGAACTTCCAAAGGCTTAACTCAAACAGATGCCACACATGCTCGTAGGTGGGAACTACCGGTGCTAAGCGGCTGGGGTGACTGTTGCTGTCTACAAACCGGTCCTTACCAGCACACACCAGCCTCTTCCTGGTGACCTAGGACCTGCCCTTCGGGCAACATCACCCACCTGGGACCAACTGCACATGTGGCATGGTTCCCACAGCTGACCACCTCCTGCAGGGGGCACAGGGGGCACCGACGCACACCCGACCAGCAGTGCTGCCTGTAACAGCATTCCCGGGGAACCTGTACCCCAACTGAGTACCAGGAGTCAGACCAGGCACCTGCGCCTCTACTGCATGCCAGGAGCCACATCAGGTGGGAGTCCCCAGCCCCCCAGGCTCCACTTGGGGAAGAGGTTGGTACAAACAAGCCGACAGCAGAAGAGGAGACAAGGCCAGGCAGGGGCGAGTTGAGGACATGACCCTGAGGATGCTGCTGGCCCAGCAGGTGGGGGTCCCAGGGTGGCCTCACGATGGTGGAGCCATCTGCATGGCCCGGAACACGTGTGGGAGACTGCTGTGGCAACAGCATCCCGAGCGGCAGGCACAGCAGGTGCAGAGGCTCTCAGGCCAAGGCCCTGGAGACGTGGCTCAGCAGGTCCACAGGGGACCACAGTTCCCACTTCCCTGCCAATTCCAGCTTCCTGCTCATGTGCACGCTGGGACCAAAGGCCCTGGGTTCTGACCTGCCACGCGGGAGGCTTGGATGGAGCTGGACCAGGCTGAAGCCAGAAGCTTCCTCCAGGCTTTCCACGTGTGTGCAGGGTCCCAAGGCCATCAGCAGGGAGCTGGATGGGAAGTGGAGCTGCGGGGAGTGCAGCAACGTTCCGATCTGGGATCCTGCCATCACACAGCACACACCAGCCCCACAGTAAACTTGCTCCTGCTAGGCCTGTGACCGGCCACACCACACCTGCCAATCATCTTTCTGAAAAGCTGGTGTCACACAGGTTGCTCCCAACAGCTCAAGGTGCGGGATGTGGTGCAGTGGACAGCGTCCCCCCATCGGGGCACCCACACCCCACTATGCCATGGTCAAGGCAGTGTGACCGGGACAGCAACCCTACTTGGTTAACAGTTACCCATGACGGAAGCGTATCTGGGTTCCGAAACAAAACCACGGCCACGCTGCCCTGTGGCCTGGTAACGCAGATCTCCCAGGTGCTCGCTGAAAGCAACAGAGAAGCAGGCTATGCAAGGAACGGGTTGGCACAACCTTGGTCCGCAGGCCACACATGACGAGGACAGAGGCCAACCGTGCCAGCTTGCTGAAATTCCATAATGGGCACCAGCACGCCACATCGACCATTGGCAATGCACAGAAGGAACTGCCCAGCCACATGGCGAAGTACTTGGGTGGGCATCTGCCAAGGAGGCTAGGATGCCCCCAGGGATGTCCACAGCATACTCTGGTACCTGGGTAAAGCCCCAGCTTCCCACTCGTGGCACCCTGGGGGTCAACAGGGGCTGGTGATGCACCTCCTGGGTCCCCGACACCCACACGCAAGACCTGGCTTGAGTTCAGGCTCCCGGGTTTGACCCGACCCAGTGCTGGCCACGGAAAGCATCTGGGGACCAGACCAGTGGCCTCTCTCTCTCCTCAGCAACAGAGGAAAACGTGCAGGATGGCATCAAACAAGGCTTCGAGCCCACACCTCCTGGGCCCAGGTCACTCCCTGCCCCGGCCCTCTCTGCCTGCCCCCACTGTCACCTCTTACCCTGCCCTGCTCTACACCATAGCTCCTCTGGGACTCTTGTGCGGCCAAGCCCACCTTACTTTGTACAGCCACTCCCTCTGGGGGTGACGGGGAGGCAGACACTGGTGACTGATGGCCAGAGGCAGGAGCGAGTGAGGGGCTGTAGGAGTGGTTGGTGGGGGTAGGGCCATTGCAGGAGCAGGCAAGACAGCTGGGGGGGCACAGCAACGTGCAAGGAGGCTTCCCGAGGGCAAGGGGCCTCGCGAGCCTTTCCCAGCGTGTTCTGCATGCTCTCGCAGGGCCACCCGGCAGAGGTGGGACGAGGGGCCCTGCCCAGGGACACAATGAAGCCAGTGAGGGTGGCAGGTGGATGCAGCAGAGGGTTGCAACAGGGACGTCCCCTTCTTGTCTCCTTACTGTGCATACCAACGCAGGAAGTCTTCTCAGCTCTGTTGGCGGAGGCCCAGCATCAGGTCACTGGCCTGCAGCAGCAGTTTCTGTGCCCAGGAGGCTGGCACGGCCACCCTGCAGCCAGGGCCCTTACCCGGAGCTGCACAACTGCAGGGCGTCGCTCCTGCACCCCAGACGGCCCGGTGCCTGTGTGGGGGTCCTGCCTGCTCCCCAGCTTTGCTCCTAGGTGTCCCGGCGCTCTCCCTGGGGTGCAGCTGCGGTGTCTGTCTCTGGAGCTCCAGGGCCTACCTTTCCCGCACTCGGCGCACAGGTACTCCCGGATGTTGTCGTGCACCCGCATGTGCTCCTTGAGCATGTCCTTCCTGGCGAATGACTTCCCGCACTGCTCACAGGCGTGGCTCTTCACACCTGCCCACGCACACGCAGCTGCTCAATGCCAGGGCCCTGGGGGCGGGGCTCCGGGGGCAGGACTGCGTGGGGGCGGGGCTCGGGGGCGGGGCTCCGGGGACAGGACTGCGTGGGGGCGGGGCTCCGGGGGCAGGACTTCATGGGGTGGGATCCTGGGGTGGGACTTCAGCGGGGGATGGGGCTCTGGGGGCGGGGCTTCAGTGGGGCGGGGCTCTGGTGGGCAGGGCTGGCTCTGGTGGGCGGGGCTCCAGCAGGGGGCAGGGCTCTGGCCCTGGTGGGGGTTGAGCTCTGGCTCTGATGGGTTGGGGCCTTACTCTGGTGGGGGCGGGACCTGGCTCTGAAGGGGTGGGCCGTACTCTGGTGGGGGCAGGGCTCTGGCTTTGGTGGGGGCGGGGCTCCAGTGGGGTGGGGCCTGGCTCCGATGGGGGCGGGCCCTGGCTCTGGTGGGTGGGGCTCCGATAGGGGTTGGCCCTGGTGGGGGCGGGGCTCTGGCCCAGGTGGGTGGGAACTGGCTCTGGTGGGTGGGGCTCCGACAGGGGGCAGGCCCTGGCCCTAACGGGCACCCCACCTGTGTGGATGAGCTTGTGGCGCTCCAGGTTGCCGATGCTGTTGAAGATCCGCCCGCAGATCTCACACGGGTGGATGTACCTGCACGCAGAGAGCCACGGTCAGCGGCAGCCCAGGCGGGGATGGAGGAGGAGGCAGGCCCGGGGCTGCCGGGCACCAGGCGTGCAGGGCTGGAGTGGCCCGGAAGGAGGCCGACAAGGACACACACACAGGGAGGGCCTGGTGGCCTGGCTGAGCCCTCCACGCAGCCACCGAGGGTCTCCCGCCAGACAGACCACGTGGGCAGAGTCCACGCAGGGTGCAGCCAAGAGGGTGAGGAGCGAGCGTGGGAGCAGGCGTGGAGCAGCTGGCCCTGGCGCCCCACGTGGACGGCCTCACTCACTTCTGCACGTTGGGGTCGGGCAGGTTCTCGCGGTGGATGACCATGTGGGCGTGGTAGGTGGCCTTGAGCGCGAAGCGGCGGTTGCAGATGCTGCAGCCGTGGCCCTTCTCCTTGTGCACCTCCATGATGTGCCTCAGATACTCCTTGCCGCGGCCGAAGGTGAGCTGCGGGGCAGGCAGGCCACTGCTAACGTCCGCCCGGCCCCTGCACCCAGGGCTGCCTGGGGGAGGAGGACTGGGGTGCAGCCCCGCAGAAGCTAACCCACCCCTGAGCGGCCAGTCCCCACACAGCGGGACCATGGGGGCTTCAGCTCAGGGCCTCACACAAGACCCAGACTGCCAGGGTCAGCACAGGCACGAATGTGGGCTCCCAGCCCCAGGATGGCAGTGGCCAGGAAGCCCTGGGCCAGGCAGGGGGGAGGAGCCTCTTCGGGCCCCGCCTAGGGAGGGAGGAGCCTTTCCAGGTCACGCCCAGGGAGGGAGGAGCCTCTCCTGGCCCCACCCAGGGAGGGAGGAGCCTCTCGGGCCACACCTCCAGGCCACCCCCATCCCAGCGGGTACCTGGCAGCGCTTGCAGCTGTACTTGTGCGGCTCGGAGCCGGCGCTCTCATCAGAGTTGTCGTCATTCTCCTCTGAGGAGATCCCAATCTTGCCGATAAACTCTTCCCGCTGGTGGTCGTCCATGAGGGCGATGTCCTAGGGAGACAGGTCTATGCTGGACATCATCTACACAGCCTGCACTGACCCGTCCACATGGCCTGCTCTGATATCGTCTATACCGCCTGCACTGACCCCGTCACCACAGCCTGCACTGACACCATCTATACTGCCTGCACTGACCCCGTCACCACAGCCTGCACTGACACCATCTATACCGCCTACACTGACCTCGTCCCCACAGCCTGCACTGACCCCGTCACCACAGCCTGCACTGACCCCGTCTCCACGGCCTGCACTGACCCCGTCTCCACGGCCTGCACTGACCCCGTCTCCACGGCCTGCACTGACCCCGTCTCCACGGCCTGCACTGACCCCGTCTCCACGGCCTGCACTGACACCGTCTATACCACCTGCACTGACCCCGTCTCCACGGCCTGCACAGACCCCGTCTCCACGGCCTGCACTGACCCCGTCTCCACGGCCTGCACTGACCCTGTCTCCACGGCCTGCGCTGACCCCGTCTCCACGGCCTGCACTGACCCCGTCTCCACGGCCTGCACTGACCCCGTCTCCACGGCCTGCGCTGACCCCGTCTCCACGGCCTGCACTGACCCCGTCTCCACGGCCTGCACTGACCCCGTCTCCACGGCCTGCGCTGACCCCGTCTCCACGGCCTGCGCTGACCCCGTCTCCACAGCCTGCACTGACCCCGTCTCCACGGCCTGCACTGACCCCGTCTCCACGGCCTGCACTGACCCCGTCTCCACAGCCTGCACTGACCCTGTCTCCACAGCTGCACTGACCCCGTCTCCACGGCCTGCGCTGACCCATGACCCCTGACCCATGGCCCTGACCGACACCTTGAAGTGGACGTGGATGTGGTCCCTGAGCACGTCCACACGGAAGAACCTGCGCCCGCAGATCTCACAGGTGTACTTCTTGTCGCCATGGGTCAGCAGGTGCTTGTTCATGTTGCTGCGGCAGGAGAAGACCTGTGGGCAGAGTGTGGCGGCTGAGGGCTGTGGGGGACATGAGCCTGCCCCTGCCCGGGCCCCACTGGGCGAGCCCCGGCAGGCGCTGAGGCCCTGGGAGATGCCCGAGCCGCAACGCCAACGCTCGACCGACTGCTCGGCCATTCCAGCCTTCGCATGACAGGCGGCCCCACTCGCAGAGGACACACGCGAGGGGACTTCGCGACATGAGCTCATCTCCGCTCCATTCTCCGTGGACCTTTTTAAGGTCCAACTCTAGGAATGAGTCCCTCCAGGCTTTGCCATGTCACTCAGCTCAATCCTTAGCTCGCCTAACTACTCCACTAGGACAGGAGCCACAGAAGCCCCTGCTATCCTCTAACGCCGGTGACACAGGAGGCGACCCGCGGGCTGCAGGGGGCCCAGGCATGTTCACAACACCCCTCAGCTTCTGGATTTTTCCCAGCCCAGGAGCTGGACTGGCACTCACTCCCCACAAGCACGTGGCTGGGGCTAGGACAAGGCGGGCAGCTGAGAGTGCCACCAGGGCGCCAGGAGCCACCCACTGTTAGCAGGGGTCTCCGGGTGGAGCCCACCTTCACGTGTAGGTCACCAAGAGCTCAGCTGGTGGCCCGTCTGCCAACAGAGAGCTTGAGAGAAGCCGAGACAGACAGAGGGCTAACACATATGGGGCTGTCTTGGTCCCAGATTTGCCCCCCAGTACCTCGACCACCACCTAGGGATTCCGGCAGGTGGCAGGGTCAGCAGGTGGCAGCACACAGCACCCTCGCTATAGTTTCACTTTTCATGGTGTCTGCAACCAGAAGTCCACCATGGTCTAAAAAACACCAGCGGGAGAATCCCACGGACGCCTGCCCTGCAGTGTAGTGCCACCTGAGCAGCACGGTGGACTGGCCCCTGCCAGCTCCAGGCCATCTCAGGCATAAGGAAGAAGTGGGTGTGCGTGGGGCCAAGGGCTCAGCACTGCCCCTGCACACGGGGGCTGTACTCCCATGACGTCACAGGCCCGAGAGGGAGGCACCTGGCAAGAGCTCAGAATCCGAGGCTGAAACGCACTGGGTCCCACAGCCCGCCTGGACCTGGCAGAGCCAGTCCACCAACACGCGTGGTGAGATGCACCTAAGTGCTGGCCCTCGGGCCATCCAACGTTCTCCCTGGGGACCACAGGAGCGCCACACACAGAGTACACAGGCTGTGTGTCCACCTGTGCCCGGGGACCAGGCCAGCAGGCTCACCCTAGTGTCCCCCTGGCAACCCTGTGCACTCCCCACCTTGGCCCGTGGCGGAGCTCCACGCCCCATGCCATGTGGCCAACCTGCTTCCTTTCGGTGCACTCTCGGTTGGGAGGAAAAAGAAAATTGAAGGAAACTCCACGGGAAGGTGCAGCTTTCCATCGCCTCCCACACCCCTTGCCTGGGCCAGGGCAGGGGCACCCAGAGTGCAGCACTGCTCCCATCCATACCACCACGGGTGGCACGTGAGGCAATGCCCCCTCCAGCTGAGGCCAGGCAAGGGACCTTGGCTTGCAGTGCATGGTCCAGCTGCCCATTCTCAGCCTCAGAGTTGAGGCTGAGGAACAAGGGACAGCACTCCCAGCGGAGGCCAGCGGGCCAGCTGGCACACTGTCCCTGCCCCCCAGCAGGCCAGGTTAGGCTGCCGTGGGCCAGCCCCCCAGAGGCCTTGTGTCCCCTCCCTACCAGGACAAGGTTGCAGACACCTGCAAGCAGAGTGTGATCCCGAGAGGGGCTGCTGGCATGCCTGGTCCCTGGGGAACAGCACCCTCCTTCCTCACTGGCTTGCTCTGCTCCCTCCCTGTGAGGAAGTATGGAACAACAGCTGACATGGGCAAGACAACTAACTCTGGGGCAGGACAGCCAACGTGGGGCAGGACAGCCAACTTCAGGGAAGGACAGTCAACACCGGGGCAGGACAGCTGACATGGGGCAAGACAGCCAATGCCAGTGCTGGATAGCCAACATGGGGCAGGACAGCCAACCCCGGGACAGGACAGTCAACCCCAGGACAGGACAGCCAACCCCGGGGCAGGACAGCCAACATGGGACAGGACAGTCAACCCTGGGGCAGGACAGCCAACATGGGGCAGGACAGTCAACCCTGGGGCAGGACAGCCAATGCCAGTGCTGGATAGCCAACATGGGGCAGGACAGCCAACCTGACACCAGGGCAGGGTGCAGTGTGAGGAGACCTGAGCTAAAACCTCAATATGCAGGGGATGGTGCTGTGGTACAGCAGCCTAAACTCCCACCTGTGATGCTAACATTCCATGTGAGTGCTGGTTCCAGTCCTGGCTGCTCTACTTCCCTCCCAGCTCCCTATTAATGCAATGCTGGGAAGGCAATGAAAGACAGCGCCAGTGTTTGGGCCCCGGCACCCACCCACGTGGGAGACCCAGATGAAGCTCCTGTGGCCATCTGGGGAAGCAAACCAGCAGATGGCCACTCTTTCCCTATCTCTCTCTCTCTCTGCACCTCTGCCTTTCAAATAAGTACATAAATATATGAGGCAGGAAATGATATGCTTTCTGTCCCGGCTTCCCGCCTCAGTCTTGGGGCTTTACCTTGCCACACACAGGACATCCAGAAGGTTCCTTCTTGTAGCGGACCAAGCTCTCCCCGCTGGCCTCCAGGTCTTCCCGCTTCACCCGGCGCACCCCTGAAACAACAATCCCCCCGACCCCCAGGCAGAGTGAGGACACGGTGATGGCTCAGTCTGGCCAGCCCCTCCCACGTGGCGGGGTCGGCGCTGCACGGTCACTCCCCAGCGCCGTCCCAGCTGAGGAAGGAGGCTGTGAGCAGCCCTGGGCTGGGGTCCCAGGCTGGGGTCCCGGGCTGGGGTCCTGCAGCACCCGCAGCTGCCGCGTTTGGAAACCCAAGGACACGCAGCAAGACACTTCACAGCCTGTAAGACCCTGCTTTCACTTCATCCAGAAGCTTGAGACCACATGAGGATTCCTTCTGGAATTATCTTTTTAATTAAAGCAGAACCCTGGCCAAGGTGAGCCTCAGCAGGTGCTCAGGCACCAAAACCTGCAGGCGGGCGGGCACAGGCTGCACATCTTCCTGGAGGCCGCGGAAGGTCAGCGCAGGGGGACACGGAGGAGCACGGCCCAGTGCATAGCACCGCGGCTCTGCAGGGACAGGCCCACTTCACAAACAGCTCGGCTTGCCTAGTCACGTCTCCCTTCCAACAAGCATACACCCAGCTGGGTCATGTTCTCCCCAAGGCTGGCACTGTGCTGCAGTGGGTTCAGCCACTGCTTGCTATGCTGGCAGCCCACCCTGGGGCGCCTCTCAAGTCCCAGCTGCTCTGTTCCTGACCCAACTTTCTATGAACGCTTCCGGGAGGCAGCAGGTGACAGCCCAATGTGCTTTTGCCCCCGCCCCCTGTGTGGGAGACCAGGATGGTGCTTCTGGCTCCAGGCTTCGGACTGGCTCAGCCCTGGCTACTGCGGCCATCCCCTGCCCCTGTGCAGGAGACCAGGATGGAGCTCCTGGCTCCGGGCTTCGGACTGGCTCAGCCCTGGCTACTGCGGCCATCCCCTGCCCCTGTGCGGGAGACCAGGATGGAGCTCCTGGCTCCGGGCTTCGGACTGGCTCAGCCCTGGCTACTGCGGCCATCCCCTGCCCCTGTGCGGGAGACCAGGATGGAGCTCCTGGCTCCGGGCTTCGGACTGGCTCAGCCCTGGCTACTGCGGCCATCCCCTGCCCCTGTGCGGGAGACCAGGATGGAGCTCCTGGCTCCGGGCTTCGGACTGGCTCAGCCCTGGCTACTGCGGCCATCCCCTGCCCCTGTGCAGGAGACCAGGATGGAGCTCCTGGCTCCGGGCTTCGGACTGGCTCAGCCCTGGCTACTGCGGCCATCCCCTGCCCCTGTGCGGGAGACCAGGATGGAGCTCCTGGCTCCGGGCTTCGGACTGGCTCAGCCCTGACTGTTGCGGCCATCTGGGGGAGTGAACCAGTGGATGGGAAGTTGCTCTTTCTTCCCTTTGCTTTTGTTCTTTCAATGAAATCAATCCATCTTTAAGAAAATGCCTGGCAGTACGTGGGCCACGAAGTGCTGCCCATTTGAGGCTGGCCAGTGACACGGAAGCCGTTCATCACCAGAACAAAAACTCTGACCTAAGGGATGACATCATCCCGAAATCCGAGAGGGACCAGCATTCTGGTAAAGCATGTTAAGCTGCCATCTGCAACCCCAAGTATCCTAGAAGGGCACCAGTCCCACCTCTGGCTGCTCCACTTCAGATCTGGCTCCCTACTAACAAATCTGGGAGAGCAGCAGGGGATGGCGCATAGGGCTGGGGCCCCTGCAGCCACATGGGAGACCCAGAGGAAGCTCTTGGCTCCTGGCGTGGGCCAGCTGCAGCTGTGTGGAAGGTGAGCCGGTGGGTGGGATCTGTGTCTTCCTCTCTCCCTGTGTCATCCCTCTGGCCCGAGGCCAGCTGGGGGCTCACCCTCCAGGTGGCGCCGCTGGTGGTCCAGCATCACGTCCTTGCGGTAGAACATCTTGCTGCAGACCTGGCAGGCGAACTTCTTGTCGCCGTGCTTCTTCTTGTGCTTGGACAGGTTGCTGTTGGTGGAGAAGAACCGGGAGCACATCTCGCACTGGAACGTCTTGTCGTCTGCAGAGAGCAGCATACGCGCATGCACACAGAGGGCGGCGTGCCGTCAGCACAGGGACCCGGCCCGCTCGGCTGCCGCAGCAGCACGGGGCCATGACACAGCCAGCCACCGCCCGCCACCCCCACACCCAGCACCTCCAAAGCTCCCCTATCATTCAGCAAACAGGGCTGTGACCGGGTGTTCCCCAGTGGACAAGCACGAACCCCACACCCTGTACTCGGCTGTGACTCCACACACCTCACCTCTGCTCCCTCCTGCAGCCAACCGAGCACCCAGGCAGCACCCGAGCTGCGCCACACACCTGCTTTCCCAGATACCTGGGAACCCCCTGCTCACCCCCAGGCCTCCTGGCACTCACCAGGGGCCTTGTCGGCCAGGTATGAACGCACAGGGAAAGTGATGGATGTGGGAGGTACCAGTGTGGTGGCACAGGTACAATGCCCTCCCCAGGGGACAGCTGGCGCTGTATTCCCGCCTGGGCTGTCGTGGGCTCTGAGATGCGGTCAGCGTATGCACAACGCACAGATCCATGCAGCACAGGCTGTACCCTGCTTGCCAGGAACCTGCCTTCCCTGCAGGGCCAGCCCACACCGTCTCAGGACCCCTTTCTGGTCTCTCACGGCTAGCCTCCAGGGAAGGGGACCCTGTCTGTGTTGGGGAGCTGCTGGGCCTCCCCTGCCAGAGTCAGCTGGAGGCACGGAGCTAGCCCCATCTTTCCAGGCCGTGGTCCACCTGCCAGGCCTGGGGCTCAGCTGGCTGGTCATTTCACTCTAGGGACCCTGATCTGTGGCCAGGGGTTGAGCTGGGGACTGAGGAGCCATGAGGCCACAGGCAGGCCCCCAAGCACCACAGCCAGATACCCTCAGCACGGCAGGACAGGGCATGGCAGTGGGACCCCGGCCCTGAACCTCCCTGGACTGTGAGGTCACCAGCTACAGTCTGTCGAGCCCCCAAGCTTGCCTCCTGCTCAAACACACCTCTTCTCTAATTCCACCCTTGCTTTCTTCCTGTCCGGGCCCCACCGCAGGGCAGGTATCCCGTTGCCGGGGGTAGCGTTTTCATCAGCCTCTCTCTGGCTACCCCACCTGCTCTCGGCACACCCCTATCTTCCTTAGCACTGTCTGGTGCAGTAGGCGATGTAGCCACATGACCTGGGAGGTGTGTTGCTGTGACAGCTTTCACGCGGTGCTCCGTGGGGAGCACTGTGGCTCTGCTGGCACCCCAACCCTGCCCATGAATCTGGGCGCCTGTGCATTTCAGCTTCCTTCTCCACGTCCGTCTGCATGGAGAAATGGCTGGGAGCCCACTGGAGGCCTTCCCTTCCCCCGCCTGCCGCACTCCTGCATGGGACGCAGGGCCCGTCTGTCAGCATGCCCTGCGCCCAAGGGAAATGGGGCTGCACCCCAAGGTTCTTGGAAATGGAGACACTTGCAGCACACCCCAAGTTCCTCCACAAGTTTCCGAGGAGGTTGCTTCCTGCCATGCCTGCTGCACAGAACTACTGTGCCACGGGAGCAAGGCCACGTGGTGGACACAGGTGGGAGCAGTCCCAGCCTCCACTAGGGGACCTCGGGGCGAACAGGCCGATCACCAAGGACGGCACTGCAGACGTGGGCCTGTGCCACACCAGCCTTCGGTCAGCACAGGGTCAGTCTGGAACAGAACAGAACAGGCCCCGGGGGCGAGGAAGACATGTGACAGACCTCACAAGAATAGGGGGTGGCATCGAAGGCTCACCCAGTGCGTCATTAAGCCAGCTGCCATGGGGTCCCCCGCCTAGTCTGCTGTGAACCCTGGAGGCAGCAATGCAGAGACCCTGTGATGTCCCCAACCCCGCTCTTGCTCAGTAACTGCCACAAGAAGCAGCGGGGAACGGGGAGGGCCCCCTGAGGCCATGCAGAAAACTGCAGCCAACAGGCAGGGCAGTCTGGTCAGGCCTCTGTGCTGGGGGGATTCATGCCATGCACACGTTTCTGTAACTAGAGACCTGCTGGCTGCCCAGCACAGCCCACGGGCCAGACAAAGCCCAAGCAGAGTTCTCTGTCACCTCTGTACTTGGGTGGACCAAGAGAAACAGTCCCCGCCAGGCAGCATCAGCCCCTGACCTGGGTGCTGGCAGGTGCAACAGGGAAGGACAGATGGCTCACAGGTGGGTGTGTGGGGACGGAGAAAGTCTGTAATTTGCCCTTCTAGTGGAGCACAGTCCCCTACCCCATTGTCGCCTCCTCGGGCAGGTTCCCACACCCTCCCCGCGCACAGCACTTCCCAGGGCCTCAGACCCCGGAGATGGAAGAAGTCAGCAGACATGCCTTCTGGCCTACGCGCATCTGCTAGAGCGAGCAGCAGCTGCTGGGGGCAAGGCGGGCAGTGGGCTGAGCGCTCTGGCCCACGCCCTGCATCCCTGAAGCTCCGCCCCGTCCCTGCCCCTCTGGCTGCTGCCAGGACGCCAAGCGCACCTCACCTGTCCTGCAGTTGTGGAACTCGAGCGCGCTCTCGATGCGGAAGGTCTTCTCGCAGGTGCCGCAACGGTACCGGAACTCACTGTCGACCTGGTGGGACGGCCTGGCGGTGAACGGACGCCTGGCCCTGACCCCACCGGGAGTGGGCATCCGCATGGCACGCCCACGGCGCGCAGCCAGCGCCCCCTCCTGACTCCCCAGCACGCAGTCGCGGGGTCAGGCGCCCACACACCTCGTTGCGGCTGTGCTTGTAGGACACGTGCTGCTTCAGGCTCTCCTTGCGGCTGAAGAGCTTCGCGCACTCCTCACACTTGAACAGCTTGTCACCTGCGGGGGCGACGCAGACAGGTGCGTCAGGCAGGTGCGTCAACGCAGGGCGGGGCGCCCCGCAGGGGGTGGGGGCGCCCTGCTGGGTGTGGGGGCGCCCTGCTGGGTGTGGGGGCGCCCTGCTGGGTGTGGGGGCGTCCCGCTGGGGGGGGCGTCCCGCAGGGGGTGGGGGCGTCCCGCTGGGGGTGGGGGCGCCCCGCAGGGGGTGGGGGCGTCCTGCTGAGGGGGGCGTCCCGCTGGGGGTGGGGGCCCCGCAGGGGGTGGGGGCGCCCTGCTGGGTGTGGGGGCGTCCCGCTGGGGGGGGCGTCCTGCTGGGGGGGGCGTCCCGCAGGGTGTGGGGGCGTCCCGCTGGGGGTGGGGGCGCCCCGCTGGGTGTGGGGGCGTCCCGCAGGGGGTGGGGGCGTCCCGCAGGGGGTGGGGGCGTCCTGCTGAGGGGGGGCGTCCTGCTGGGGGTGGGGGCGCCCCGCAGGGGGTGGGGACGTCCTGCTGAGGGGGGGCGTCCCACAGGGGGTGGGGGCGTCCCGCAGGGGGTGGGGGCGTCCTGCTGGGGGTGGGGGCGTCCCGCAGGGGGTGGGGGCGTCCTGCTGAGGGGGGGCATCCTGCTGGGGGTGGTGGCGCCCTGCAGGGGGTGGGGACGTCCTGCTGAGGGGGGGCGTCCCGCAGGGGGTGGGGGCGTCCCGCAGGGGGCCGGCTGGGGGCGCCCCACAGGCCCTCACCGTGCGAGCGCACGTGCCGGCTTAGGTTACTGCTATTCTGGAAGACCTTGCTGCAGGCCCCACACTGGTACACGCGCTGGTGCCCCGCTAGCTGCTTGCTCAGCTTGCGCCGCAGGCCGTGTCTGTTGGACAGGATGAGGCTCCGCTTGAGGGCCATGGTGCTGCTCGGGTGGTGGCTGAACCTGCGACAGGTCAACAAGGAAGCTGGAGAGAACGGCAAAGCCGTACAGCAGCGAAACCCGCCATCTCAAACGGCGGCAAAATGGGTGCTGGTTCGCGTCCTCGTTGCCCCACTTCCCAGCCAGCCCCCTGCTTGTGGCCTGGGAAGGCAGCGGAGGACGGCCCAAAGACCCGGCACCCGTGTGGGAGACCTGGTTTTAGCCTGCCTGACCCAGCCCGGCCTGGGCAATGCAGCCATGAGGGGGAGTGAACCAAAGGAGAGAAAAATCTCTTTCAAATAATTAAATAAATCTTAAAAATAAATAAATAAAAATACACGGCAAATTATATCTTGCACGCATTTCACCAGAATAAGCAAACTTGATGTTCACATACATTTAACTCCTGAGTTCCGGAAGCTTCCTGCTTGCCCAGCATGTGTGTCCAGCCACAGGAGATGAAGCGACCGTCCCGTCCTGCTGCAGGCCTGGGCAGTGCCTCATTCCCGGAGGGCTTGGCGGCTACCATGGGGCACCGGGCTGCCAGGAGGGACTTACTTTGGCACCGTGCTGACGTCACTCGTGGTGGTGGTGGTGGCGGCAAACTTCCCGAATACCAGCTCCATGATGCGCTCGTCCGGCGTAGCGGCTGCAGGCTCATCCGGGGGCACCTCGGTGACAATCTCTGCCACCCGCTCTGTGACAAGAGGACACGACAAGGCAAGTCACTGGGGGGGGGGAGGGTTGTGACAAGTCCCCCCAGGGGGACACAGCACACCAAACCACTGGGGCAGCAGCATCAAAGCTGCAGATGCAATCGTTAAAACGAACGTGGAGACACCCTAACCTGCACACACAGAAAGCCACAGGGATGCCCACACTCCCGAGGGTCTCATGACCTCAACTTCTCTTCGGCCCAATGACAGGGGTGGCATGCTTTCACCTAGCGCTAACCCTGAGAGCCACTGAGAAGAACTTCTTTTGGAACTGGCACAGTGACCTAGGAGGCGCCGGGATCCCATACAGGCACCAGTTTGTGTCCCGGCTGCCCAATGCACTTCCCATCTAGCTCCCTGCTTGTGACCTGAGGAAGCAGTTGAGGATGGCCCAAAGCCTTGGGACCCTGCACCCATGTTGGAGACCCAGAAGCTCCTGCCTCCTGGCTGCAGATCAGCTCAGCTCTAGCCATTGGCAGCCACTTGGGGAGTGACCCAATAGCTGGAAAATCTGTCTCTATCTGTGACTCTTTCAAAAAAAGACTGACTCATGTTTAGAAAAAGGAGGCTCTAAAAAAA